>NW_028227274.1:58057500-58769964 GCF_978045245.1 Mus caroli | reverse complement strand
AGGCGCTTGGGACAGTTCACGGAGTAAAGGATGGAAGGTGTGAACCATCCGATTCTGTGCAAATATTGGGGAATTTTCTGATCGAACCGTCTGAGTGGGCTTTTATGCAGCCCTGTTTGCTGTTTTTCGTGACTAGCAGCATCCTGTGGCTGCGTTTCTGGTCTGTGGGCAGACCGTGAAAATACTTAAGCTGTTCAAAGCCAAAGCCGGTGGCTGCTGTGTAGAAGTGCTGTCCTTCACCTCTGAGAGATTGCCAAAGTATCTGTTGTGATCTGCTGAGCGGCTCAGTGGGTAAACAGTCTAAGGGGACAGAATGCCTCCCTAGGGTGGGATGGAAAGAGCAGTTTCTGGGGACCAGGATCTCAGAGTTATGACTGGCGCGTTTCCTTTCTCTGTATTCACTCAGTCTCATTTGTAAAATGAGGAACTAGGGTGGGATGGATGCCTATTGGTGTGTGGTGACCACAGCTTGTGTTCTTTAGGTTGTGTAAGACACTCACTGCTGTCTGCATGCAACAAGGAAAGCCCAGCTGAGTTTCAGGCTATTACAGACTTCTGTGGTGAGAACTGAAAAAGCCACAGTGTTTCTCTGTTCCAATCATACTGGGGTTGTGAGTCACACTGTAGGGCAACATGTCATGCTATATGGAGGCTCTGAAGCTGACCCCTCAGGACATCAGAACTTTGGGTCTGTTGCACAAAAAAGTCTGGGGGCTTCCCCTCCTTCCCTGGAAGGGAGAGAATGGCGTCCGTGTAAAGCCGTGCCAGGGATCAGCGACACAGACCAAAGTACAAACTGGCTGGGCCAGAGGCTGGACCCCAGTGGCTGCCGGTAAGGGGCTTTCCCAGCTGTGCTCTCATCTCATCTTAAAATCTGTTTCTTCTGTATGAATTAAAACATACAAATGTTGTGGATGTCTCCAAGGAAACAGGGTCTTTGTATTGCTTGGCCTTACGCTGGTCTTACTTCAAGTTCAACATAAGGATAGATAACCAGTAAACTCCCCACCCCCATGCTTTATAGGAGGGTGGTGGTTTGAATAAGAACAAACCCCCATAGGCTCATAGATTTGAATTCTTAGTCACCAGGGAGTGGAACTGTTTGCAAAGGGTTAGAAGGATTAGGAGGCCTGGCCTTATTGGAGTAGGTGTGGCATTGTTGGAGGAAGAGTGTCACTTGGGATGGGCTTTAAGGTTTCTAAAGAACAGGCCTAGTGTGTCTATCTCTGCCTGCTGCCTACAGATCAGGATGTAAAGCTCTCAGCTAACACCTCAGCAGCATGCCTGTCTGCTTCTTGCCATGCTGACCATGGACTAACCCTCTGAAACGGTAAGCCAGCCCCCAATTAAAGGCTTTTTTTTTTGGATAAGAGTCGCCTTGGTCATGGTGTCTCTTCACAATAGTATAATAGTAACCAAGGCAGGGAGTAAATACTGGCACTGCTGCACCCTGTGGTACCCCAGCCTTTTAGCCTGGCCACACATTCTGAATGATGGGATAATAATCCTACTTGACGTTGACTAGTTTAGGCTTCCTGTGTTCCAGGTATAATTCTCAGCTTTTACACATATTCTTTCATTTAGTCTCTACCATGATCCTATTAGGGAAGGACTCTCATTCCTTCCATTTAATAGTTGAGCAAACTGAGCTCGGGAGAAAATAAGTCATCCACAGTCGCACAGGATGTGGCCCAGTGCAGGGTGATACTGATACCAGACAGTCTGGCCTTCAAACTTCTCCAAATCCTGTAGCAACAGGGATCGACTCATGCATTAGCTGTAGGCTGACACGGGAGGAGTTAAGTGGGAATTCACTGGCACGTATACTTGTGGATCACTGGGGACCCTCGACCCCTTAAAGTTCTTTCTGGAGGTAGAAGGATAACCTCAAGAAAGACTGGGATATTCAAGGCCAAATGTAGAGCAGCCAGGAGGGGAAATGATCAGAATTAGAACCGCCTGCATGTTAGATAAAGGCAAGCCTGACTTAAACTGTGTACTTACAGTTTTGGTTATATATAGATAGAGCGTCATTATCCATTGATTTGGATTCTGACTGTCTGACTGAATATGACCTACTATACAGGATCGAGGAAAGGGAGCAGCAGCGGGAGGAGGAGAAAGAAAGAAAGAAAACGGTATTTCCTGAATTAGTTCGAATCAATAATGACCAGCGTCCGGCATGTGTTGCTATTTCTGACCCCTGCCCCAGGGAGACATTTGCTGATCAGCCTGTTGTGCTTCACCTTCTCAGGGCCCCAAATCCTTAACTTTTTTCCTGGTCTCCTAGACTTCACTTAATGGCTCTGAGGTGTGGTCAAGGACGTAACCAGTGGGAATACCAGAGCCCTGTCTGCCTGTCACCATCAAAGACAGAACGGGGCTTTTGAAATCATTACCCCTTTTTTCTTTTAATCTTATTTTTAAAATGCAAAAAATGCTGAGCTTTTTATATTGGGTCACAGAAGGCTGTTTTCATGCAGGTATGTTCTATGGTATTATGAACACTTCTCCCCTGTACCCACCCTTCTCTGGACCCCTCCCTCCTCCCATCTCTTTTCCTTGTTCTCTTAGGCAGTTTGGCTTCTATTTCTGGGCCAGGGGTACACATACAATGTATAAACTCTTGTATCCACACATGACTGAAACATTGTCTTTAAAACATTTTGTTTCTATTCATTTGTATATGTGTTTGTATACGCGAATGTGGGTGCTTTGGAGCCGGAGTTCTAGGTGGTTTTGAGCAGCCTGCTGTGGGTGCTGGGAACTGAACTCAGGTTGTCTGTAAGAGCTGCAGGCTCATCTGCTAAGTCGTGTCTCCAGCCCTGGTGCTCATCAGCCTGAGATTGGATTAATTCATTTCATTTGATTATCTCCAGTGGCATCCATACTCTAGTCTTTATTTCACTCTTTTCTGCATTTTTATTAATGTTCTTCTACCATAGAGCATCCTGGAACAGGGGATGGGGCGGAGCTGTGCGGGTGGCCGAATGGCAGCAGCGTGCACTGCCAATTTTCCAGAGCAGGCCAGATCCTCAGAATGTAAACTTGTCCTTTATTTCTAATTTTTGACTGATACCCAAATTGAGGTGCAATCAGAAAGAGGAATTTACTTAGGATCTAATCCCGCACCATTAATAATTTGTTGCATGTAGGGCTGGGGAGAGAGCTCCCAGAGAAGCATTCTTCAGGCAAGCATGAGGGCTTGAGTTTGATTCCCGGAGCATGCAGGAAAGGCCGGCAGGGTGGCGCGTGCTTATAAGTTCAGCACTGGGGAGGTGGAGACAGGTGGATCCCTGAGGTTTGCTGGCATGTGTACACGTTTGTGTGCATAGTTGCAAACCTGTGCACATACATACAACATTAAAAGTAAAATAGAAAACAGGGCTGGCCAGATGGTTCAGTTGGTAAAGGCATTTGCCATGCGTGCCCGATGATCTGAGTTTGATTCTAGAAACCCATGGTGTGAGGAGAGGACAGAGGCCCCAGAGCTGTTTATTACTCACACGTGTGTGCTAGACTGTGGCACACACACAGTCCCTCCGTCCTCTAACAATAAATAAAAATGTAAAGAATAACTAAACAACAACACCCAACCAAACCAACCCAAACCCCAAGTTCTTCAAATCCAGTTCACGAGACTTAAGTCTGGCAGCTTTGGACACTTGAATTCAGTGGTTGATAGCTCCATAGGTCAGCATCTGCTTGGGTGCCATGAGAGTAAGGTCACACACCATCAGGTCATTGCTCTGGAGGCTCTAGGGTAGAAACATTTCCTTCCTTGAGTCATTGGCAGAGTTCACTCTCTTTGGTTGTGGGCCTAAGATCACCATTTTCTTCTGAGCTGCAAACAGAGGGTCAGTCCTTGCTCCCAACAGGAACTGCAGCCTTTGGCTGAATCCCTGCTCTCAACAGATACTGCCTTTGGCTGTCAGCTGCCTTTCTCTTCATTCAAACCAATAATCAACAAGTCTCACCCAGCGGTTCTCAACCTGTGGGTTGCGATTGTTTGGGGAGTTGATCGGACCTTTTACTGGGGTCACATATCAGATATCCTGCATACCAGATCTTTACATCAAAAATCTTAACAGTAGCAGAATTACAGCTATGAAGTAGCAATAAAAATAATTTTATGGTTGGGGGTCCTCACAACATGAGGAAGTGTATTAAAGGGTCCCAACATTAAGAAAATTGAGAACCACCCTTTTCTAACCTTCCACTTGACTTTTAAAGTGTTCCTGTGATACATTGGGCCCACCTGGGTATTCCAGGATGCTCTCCATGTCAATGCCCTGCAGATGAACCACATCTGCAAATTCTTTTGCCTTTGTTCTTATGGCCCCACCCTGTGAGTCATGATTCCTTTTCAAGGGGACGAAGACATCGAAATCTTTTGGGGGGCATTTATCTGCATGCTGTACATAAGAAACAATCTTTGGGAAGGTGTCTGGTTTAGTATTACACAGTGAGGCAGAGGCTTAGCACCCCCACTCTGTGCTCTGCCTCTGTCACAGAGGCCCTGCATCCATGGAGAGACCCCATCGTCAGCCGGCACACAGCAGTACTCAAGTCACTGGCAAGTAATGACGGATGGTCCCATCTTAAAGAGGATGCTGTGGATTTGACCCGTGTTTTCTCTTCTGCCGACTTGCTCTTGGTTTCTGAAACTGATTGGCCGGTCAAATGCAGTCTACATGCAGTCTCAAAGGGCTCTGGCTGCTGTTCTGATGTCTGAAATAAATATCCTGTGTTTTTCCATTTTCTAGCCACAGAGGAGCAGAAACCCAAGCCATGAGCAGGTCTGTAGTCCATTAGGAATTTTGGAGAAGTAAGGTCAGTCTGGGTGAGACAGGAACAGAGTGCTCCTTCAGGATCTTGGAACATTATTAGAGAAAGGTTTCTGGTTTGATTCATGTCACACTTTTGCTATTTTGTGTGCTTCGTTCGTTCCTTCCTTCCTTTGGCTCATTTACTTGGAACAAATTTCCCTGGTGAATTGATTATGCCAGGCTGGCAAATGTTTGAGGCTAACTATTACACAATGGGAACGGAGCTGCCAGTTCCAAGACTTACTAGGTGGCTGGGACGTCCTCCTGCTGGACATGGTATGGGAAGCTCCTCTTCTTTCACCAGCCTCCCGATCCTTTCCTGAGAGCAGAGAGAGACTCATACTGTGGGCACCATCCATCCATGCCTCCTTACTGTTGTAAATTTATGCCCATCAGTCCAAGCCTGCTGACAAGACGAAATCCTAGAGGACTTGATTCTAAAAGGCCAGTGAGTCCTCTGTTAGGGACAGGGTGGACTGGGAGAGAAAGGAGCCCCCATAGTCCTTGAAAACACTATGTAATCTCATGAGTCCCAGAAAATGATGAAACCAGAGGCTGAAGTTTATTTTGGAGATATGGTCCAACTCGGATGGCTATTGAGACGTCTGCAGGAGTCAGGTTTCTTTTTGGATGTCTTCTGCTAATTGAGTTCCATGGATTGGACTCACATGTGACATACCTAGTTTCCCATTTGATTCGCTCTTCAGACTTACTTTATTGATCCCATGATGTACTGAGCGCTGTGATAGATGTTGAAGATGTGGCAATAGACAAAACACAGGGCTTCCATTCTCCTGAGCTTTCGTTTGGGGAGATCAAAGGGATAAGGCTTTAGCCTGTTAGGTATAAAAGCCAATAAAAGGGAGTCAACCAGGGCTGAACAAGCTGAGGTTAGATTGTGACGCATGCATGCAGGGTCTGGGAATGTGGATCAGTTGGTTGAGGGCTTGCCTACCATACTCGAATCCTGGGTTCAATATCCAGTACCTCATAAACTCAGAATAGTGTGGAACATGCCTGTAACTCAGGAGGCAGGTGGAGGCAGGAGGATAGCCTTGAAAAAGACTTGTGAGTTTGAGACCAGACTGCTCTGCGACCTTGTCACACAGAAACCAAACAGCTGGGATGGTTCATCTGTTAAAGAAGCTTGTTGGGCAAGACATACAATCCAAGTTCAATTCAGAACCCATCCGTGGAAGGTGGAAGGAGAGAACAGATTCCACATATTTGTCTGTTGATCTCTATTTGATTACCGTGGGATATGTGCCCCATTATTGTGTGTTTGTATGTGTGCACCTACACAAACCAACCAACCAACCAATCAACTAACCAACTAACCAGCCAACCAACCAACCAACTAACCAACTAACCAACCAACCAACCAACCAGCCAGCCAACCAACCAACCAACCAACCAACCAACCAACCAACCAACCAACCAACCAACAGTCTCTTGGTTGAAATTTTGTGAAGAAAATAAAATTATGAGATAGAAGAAATAAAAATAATATAAATGATGAGATAGAAGAATAGCTGGTGAGTATCAGTGGTATTTTAATAGTGTGAGTCTAGAAAAATGTTGGGACATTTCAGTAGATTGAACGAGGATTTAGCATTCTAAGAAGTGAGCAAGAGAGACTTGCAAGGAGGATAAATTGGTGGATGCCAGGCATTTGGTATCCTAGGCCGAAGGTAGTGGTGATAACCCTTCTTCATAGTTGGCTTGCCTTCTCTATTTTAGACTACATCCTTCCTTGACACTCTCAACAGCTCTTTCTTAGGATAGAGCCTCAGAGAGGGGTCCTGTAAGAGGCACGGTACTGGTGAATCTTTGTAGTGTTCCCTGGTTCACTTTTTGTTTTGTTGGCTTTTTTTCTTTTGAAACAGGGTCTGTACACAGCCCTGGCTGTCCTAGAACTCACTATATAGATCAGGTTAGTCAAAGACTCACAGATCCACCTGCCTCTGTCTCTGAAGTGCTGGGATTAGCGGCCTGCACCACTATGACTGGCCATCATTCATTTTCTGAAAGATATTTGGAGTCACACATCTTCAGCCACTTGCAGTACCAGTGACTCAGAGCTGTCTCCTCTCAGCTCCATTCTGGTGGAGAAGAAACAGTTGCCCCACTATGCAGAGTTCTGGCAGAGCTGGATGAGGGTCACACCTGCAGGATGCCACCTGCCTCTATCTGCCTTGTTCTTGCTGTGGTGTAATTAAGCTTGCCTGCTAGCAGGAAGTAATTTCTTTTATTGCCTCCTTCCTCAGCAAGGTCCTTGGTGGTAAAACCAGTTGGATAACCACTGGCAACTTCTCAAATGCTAACTCTTCCTTTCTGTTCAGACGTGAAGGGTCAGCTGTTTCAGTAGAAGGTCAAAGCTTGGGACAGAACATGAAAAGTTATCAAACTTATCACTGTGGTCGCCTCCTCTGGACTCAGATCAGTTTTAGACCTCCATTGCCCCTAGCTAGTATTAGGGCTTCTGACGTCTTTGTAAAGTGTCTCCTGTCCACTGCATTTTCTGTGTTCATTTGGTTAGGTCAGTTCTGAGAAGCCCTAAGTGCTTTTGTTTGTCAGCTTTCTGTTGCCACCACACCCGAGATAATCAACTTATAAAAAGAAAAGACTTGTTTTTGGCTTGTAGTTCTGGAGTTCATTCAACACGATGGCCAGGTCTCTAAGACAAGGCATATGACAGTGTGGTGGGGCCAGGCTGCCCACTTCATGGCAGGTGGGAGATATTTTGTTAGCATTCCTTCTAGGATCCACCTACATAACCTGGCAACAGCCAGTCATGCCTGGCTTACTAGAAGAGGGACTGTTTGCCCCCTCCTCGCTCCTTGCTCTCTTACTCTCTGCTCCTTCTCTCCCTGATTCTTTTTTTCCTTGCCCCTCCTCCTCTCTCCACATGTTCCTGGCCAGCTTCTTCTGTCTCTGTCTCTGTCTCTGTCTCTGTCTCTGTCTCTGTCTCTGTCTCTGTCTCTGTCTCTGTCTCTGTCTCTGTCTCTCCTCACTTCTCAACTTCCCTCCCTATTCTCAAAATAAACTCTATTCCATACTATATCTATGGCTGTACCTCAGGGGGAAGGGATACCTCAGCATGGGTCCACAGAGGCACCCCCTTCCACCTCACCATACTGCACTCTATCAAACACATCCTGGCTCTTTCTTTTCTTTCTTTCTTTCTTTCTTTCTTTCTTTCTTTCTTTCTTTCTTTCTTTCTTTCTTTCTTTCTTTCTCTCTCTCTCTCTTTCTCTCTTTGTTTCTCTCTCTCTTTCTTTCCCTTTCTTTCTTTCCTTCTTCCTTCCTTCCTCCCTCCCTCCCTCCCTTTCTCTCTCTCCCTCTCTTTCTCTTTCTCTTTCTTTCTTTCTTTCTTTCTTTCTTTCTTTCTTTCTTTCTTTCTCTCTCTCTCTCTTTGTTTCTCTCTCTCTTTCTTTCCCTTTCTTTCTTTCCTTCTTCCTTCCTTCCTCCCTCCCTCCCTCCCTTTCTCTCTCTCCCTCTCTTTCTCTTTCTCTTTCTTTCTTTCTTTCTTTCTTTCTTTCTTTCTTTCTTTCTTTCTTTCTCTCTCTCTCTCTTTCTTTCTTTCTTTAATTAAAAACAGCATATTTTAAGAAAGGGGAGGGGGGAGAGAAGAGGTCTGGGGACTCTGTCCCCTCTGGGACACTCAATGGATCAGAAGACCTCTCACTGAGTCCCACCTCTTAATGTTTCCCCCACTCCTCCGTAGCACCTGGGCATTTTAGGTCCCACAACAGTGGTGATTTATGCTCACTAGATCATTTGGCTTCCACCACATCACATGGAAGGCATTAGTGTTGTATCATACTCTACTGCAAGTGGAACTGCTGCCGAGAGAGCAACAGCTATCTCATTTGTCCACGTGTCTAGTCCTACTCCTTGGTCTCTAGTATTAGTCATATCGCCATCATTAGTTATCCAATTAGGTTGACTGGCTGACTATGTCTGTTTCATACTTGGACCAGAGAAATAGGTCAGTTTGTTAATTGTGCCGGCTGATGTAAAAAAATCATTAGTTTGGATCGTCGTCTGTCTTAGCTGGCTTTATAGTGATATAACAAAATGTTCGAGGATGCTTTGGTTGAAAAAAAAGTTTATTTGCATCACAGTTCCAGGGGTTTGAGAACGTGACACTGGCTTCTGACAAGGGCCTCCTGGTGGCACACAACTCGTGGTAAAGGAGAAAGGTAGATGTGTGTAGCAACATGCTAATAAACATGTGGCATATGACCTTGCTATGTAATAATAACCTGGTTTATGGTAATGAGCCCACTCTGTGAGGCTGGTCTAATCACTCCAGGTGGCATCCCCTAACCTCATTTATAACCTGCCACCAGGCAGCCCCTCCTCTCAGTGCTGTTCCACCTCAGAGGCAGACTAGGTCCGAGCCGCAGCACCCTCTTGTCATCCTTGTTCATAAAGTAGAAGTTCTCTGCAAGTCTGGGAGGAGGAGAGGGTGTTTGCTTAGGGTAATGGTTCTTCACGGACAGGAATTTCCAATCATGATAAAAATGAATATTTGTAGAGCGTTTACTCTGTGAGAACAGTGTTGTGTGCTGTGTGCGATTATCTCAGATAAATTCTCTTAATCCCGAGGCAGATTATGTTCCCCCCATATTTGGTTTTGTTTTCAGCTGAGTAAACAGGAGATGAGGAAGTTCAATTAGCTTACTTAAGGTTGCTTGGCCAGAAAGTGCTGGGCCCACATTTCAGCATAGCTGCCTGACCTCAGAGCCTGGGTTTTAGCACCCCTCTGCAGTCTCAAGAGTGGAGCAAAGGGTTCTGCGTTCTTTGGTTTTTTAAGTACTCCTTGCACTTGGAAGAGTTCCCATAGCTCCATCTAAACAGAAGACCTTCCGGCTTTGTTGAGTTCAAAGTGTTTATTCAGTGTCTACTGAGTAGAGGGGATGTTCTGTGTCAGGAAGCTGTGCTAGGCCAGAGCTGAAGCCCAGGCAAGCTGTCTGCTCTTCTCCTAGTGTCTTGTCTGTAGAAACCAACTCTTTCCTACCTCCCTGTGCCCTTGGAACAATCTCTCACTCTAAGCAAGATTCTCTTGTCTCTCCTCTCTTCTCTGATGTTCTTATTCTTAGTGAAGAATAAGTAACTTTAGTACATTTGTATTTGGGCCCTAAGCCAAAGGGCAGAGTCCTGTCTGGGATTGCAAACACTGGGGGTTCTGATCCAGCATTTCTTTTGTTTTGTTTGTGGTATATGCATATTTGATCCTAGTAAGCCACCTTCCTTCCCATCTGTGACACCGCTGGGGCTCTATGCCTCGGCCAGCCCCCAGATGCTTTTACACAGCTGGAAAGTGAGGTTGAGAAAATTGATGGGTAGGTCTGCATCACTAGTTTGTCATAGTCATTGTTCTATTGCTGTGAAGAGACACCATGACCAAGACAACTTATACAAGAAAGCATTTAACTGGAGCCTTGCTTGCAGTTTCAGAGGGTAAATTCATGACCATCTTGGTGGAGAGAGTGATGGCAGGCAGGCAGGCAGGCAGGCAGGCAGGCAGGCAGGCAGGCAGGCAGCAGGCAGCAGGCAGGGTGCTGGAGCAGTAGCTGAGAGCTTACATTTTATCTGCAAGATGGAGGCAGCCAGAATGAGACTGGGCCAGGCACAGGCTTTTGAAATCTCAAAAGTCACCTCCAGTGACACCTCCTACAAAGAGGTCACACTTTTTAATTCCTTCCTCCACAGGCCACCAACAGGGAACTGGGTATAGAAATATATTAGGGAACATCCTCATTCCAGCCACCACAGTCTTCATGGTGGTGGTAACAATGCATGCCTTTAATATCAGTACTTGGGAGGCAGAGACAGTTGCATGTTTGTGAGTTCGAGGACAACCTGGTCTAAGAGCTAGTTTGAGGACAGCCAGAGCTACATAAAGAAGGACTACAGAAAAAAAAAAAAGGCTGTACCATTAAAAACAGATCAATGCCAATGTCAATGGATATGTTATGTGGAAGGCAGGAAAGTTTGAGGGGTCCCACCTGTAGGCAAAGAACTACAGGCAACTATTGACTATTGGGAGTAGGAGGGTTTGCCTCTCCTATGGGTGAATCCATCATTGCTGGTCCAAGGCAGAGTGGTCAGCCTTGAAACCAACAACAAAGACAGACTCAGTAGGTTGCATTTATGCATATTTGTGTACACACACATATACACACATACACACACACACACACACACACACACACACACACACACACACACACACACGGAGTGAATCACGTACTCTGGTGACTTCTTGTGAACCTTCTCCTAATGAATAAAAATTTCTAGGAACCAATCCCTGGGTGAGGAGTAGGCAGGACTTCCTGTGGCAGAGAGGATAAGGGGAGACAGGAGAAGAGGTCTTGCTTTTGGACAGAAGACAAGTGGAGGTCAAAATGCAGTTAGTGGAGACCCCCGGTTCAGGTGGCGGATCGGCTACTGGAGGATTTAACTTAGAATGACTTACAAATTAGGGTGCTAGTTGCTGTGCCCAGTGATTGTGTTATCTGTTAATTCTGAACTAAGTTCGTGTGCTGTTTTCCTTCACGAGGCGACTCATCTGGGTTCCAGAGAGAAAGGTACGATAGCAAAGCTTGGGTTTGTGAGAAGTGCACCCCACAAGGCCATGAGAATTTGGACGTGTGGGACTGGCGTGACAGAGACTCACCATGGGAACTTAGCGAGTCGGGTGGAGAGATTTTGGAGCTCTGGGTCAGAGAGGCTGCAGAGATGGGAACAGGCTGTGGCTGGCCTGCCTGCCTGTACACTGCTGGTAAAGCGTGGATCGATTTTTTAAATATTTCATTATGTGTATGTGTATATATATATATATATATATATATATATATATACACGTATGTAACAATAAAGATATATATGTATGTATGTAACAATAATAATTAAAGATACAGTAATGATAATAAAAGAAAAAGGCTATCAACTTGAAAGTGGGGGACATGGAAGGGATTCAAGGACATGTAACTAGCTGGAAGGGGCTGTGTGGAAGAAAATGAGGGGGAAAAGTAATGTAATTCTATTTTAGTTAAACCTGTTTAAAAAAACAAAAACAAAGAGAGGTCGTGGTGTCATACACCCTTAACCTGAGCACTCAGGAGGGAGAGAGGCTGGTGCATCTCTGAGTTGAGGCCAGCCTGGTAAAACAAAGGAGTCAGGCTCTTTCTTGTTTATCTCAGGTTGGTGGAGACCACCACGGCCTCTGCTCTTGAGGTTCCCCAGCTCCCCTCTTTAAAAAGATGGCAGAGGGACAGGTAACACACACCTATAATCCCAGCACTCTGGAGGCAGAGGCAGGCAGATCTCTGGGAGTTTGAGGTCAGCTTGGTCTACAGAGTGAGTTCCAGGACAGCCAGGACTACACAGAGAGACTGTCTCAAAAAAAAAAATAAAATAAAAAAAAGAAAAAAAAAAGGTGGAGGAATGGGAGCTGGAAAGATGGTTGAGTTTTAAGAGCACTGGCTGCTCTTCCAGGGAACCTGAGTTCAATTCCCAGTACCTACTGGCAGCTCACAACTGCCTGTAGCTCCAGCTCTGGGGATCCAAGACCCTCTCACACACACATACATGCAAGCAAAGCACTAATGCACATAAAATAAAAATAAATAAACCATTAAAAATAAAAGTAGACAATTTAAAAATAAAGGAAATGACTTGCCCCAGTCACACCACAAGTTAGAGGGAACTGAGACAACTCTGGCCTCCCAGTTTCCAGTAATGTGTTCTGAATTCCTCTGTGCTCTCTCTCTGCCTGTCTCTGTCTTTGTCTCTGTCTGTCTGTCTGTCTGTCTCCCTCTCTGTCTCTATCTCTCTGTCTGTCTGTCTCTCTCTCTCTCTCTCTCTCAAATTCTCTTAAGACCCCACTGGCCTTGAACTTAGAGTCCTGTGTACATCTGCCTACTGAGTGCTGAAATTAAAAGCCTGTGTGATTACACCTGTTTTTTTGTTTTTTGTTTTTTGTTTTTGTTTTTGTTTTTGTTTTTTTGAGACTGTGCTTTGCCATTGTAGCCCTGGCGATCCTGGAACTGGAACTTGCTATACAGACCAGGCTGGCTTGGACCTTTGGTAATCTTTTTGGTTCTGCTCCTGATTGCTGGGATTACAGCCTGAACCACCAGTTCTGTCTCCCTTCATTTCTTTGGTCATCATTCACTCCGTGTGAAGTGAATGGTAGGTTCCATGTTTTACACTGTGTGCTTTCTAAAGTCTGCACACATATCTAGAACCCACTCATTTCATCTCTAGAGAACCATGTTGGTTTTCTATGGATTTCTAAGAGATTATCACAAGCTTGGTGTCGAAAGTCACAAGCTTTTTATCTCAGCTTCAATAGGGCAGGACTCCAAGCTATCTTAGGTGGCCTTGCACTATAGAGATTCGTGGTGCCTCACTGCAGAGTAGTCTTGAATCTGGAAACAATCCTTCTACTCCCTCTGTGCTCTTTCCTGAGTTTAGGTGTAGGGGATGCACCGTGGATCAGTGGAGGCTGGGGACACTGTGGTTACCTAGTCTCTTCCTTTTTAGCCGGCTGTGGATCTCGGTCATACTTTCCTTTTGCAGAAAGCAGCTTCTTTGATGAGGATGCAAGTTATACTTATCTGTGCTTATAAGGATTAGTATCCAAATACAGGCAGACATTGCATGGGTTTAGGAAAATGGCAGAGTTGTTGGTCAGGGGAATCCAGTAGACTCCGAAAACAATATAGGTTATGGCCATTGCCCTTGATTGGCTCCCAGAACTTGAAAATAAGACCCTGTTACTGAAGTCCACATGCTTTGGACACAGGACTTGGAGGAACTGATCTGTAACTGACTTGAAAGTCTTTTTCCAGAGGACTAGCTCTCATAGGGCCTGAAGGTGCTACGCAGGCTGTCAAGAGAGAAAAGCAATGAATAATCCGACCTAGCTATAAATTCCATGAACTATAACAACGACCAGTATGGCCCAATATCCCCGAGGGGAGGCGTGTGCTGGAGAGATGGCTCAGCAGTCAAGGGTTCTTGATGTTCTTCTAGAGGACCTGGGTTTCGCTCCCAGAACCTCCAAGATCCGATACTCTCTTCTGGTCGCTGTGGGCACCTGGCATGCATGTGGTACTCATACATACACATATAATTAAACGACTCTTTAAAAAAAGATACTCCCAGAGTTGTAATAGTGACACCCTTATCTTGGGGTAGCCAACAGGTTCTACTTGGACTTAAGAGCCACTCAATAGGAAGGAATTCATGCCTGGTACTGGAAACTTAGCCAGCTGTCCATGGCTGGAGAGGTCATTGATCCTAGAGGAGAGCCTCCTCCTGCCCATTTTCCTAAACCTTCTTTTTAAAGAGCCTGTCCATTGACTGTATTAGGCTCACCAGGATATCTGATTAGCCCTGAGTCCTCAAAGAGCCTTACTTAAATGAGAATGAATAACCTTCTAGGTTTACCTATTTATTGTCTTCATTAACTCTATTTGCATCTGGGAGTAGAGCCAGAGGGCTGCAATAGCAAGGACAGAATTGCACACATCAGTGATGCTGATGGAACCTTAGGTCACATTGCTGCGTAATTGGAATACTATTAGCAGATAGAATTCATGGAGATCAACTTAGAATTCTCTATGGGACAATTACCTTGTAGCAATGTCTTATTTATAGTTGTATATATTGTGTTTTCTTGTGTTCTAATGTAATTATTCAGTTATTTTCCCTCTCCTTCCCCTCTTTCTTCTTCCCTCTTCCTTCCAATCTCCTCCCCTTTCTTGGTGTGTTCAGGATGAAACCCAGGCTCCATGCATGTCGAGCAGGCTTTCTGCAGCTGAACAGCACCTTACTTTCCTGTTTGAGCTAACATATTATAGAAAGTCATTACCTTAAGACACCTGTGTCCATAGTTATTTAAAAATTCCTTTTTTTTTTTTTTTTTTTTTTTTTTTTTTTACTGATTGAGAGAGCTGTGTTGTAACTCCCCATCCTATGAATTTATCCTTATGGGGTTTGCCATCCTGATTTTTGCCTGAAAGTCAGCTCTTTGGTTTTCTAACACTGTCTGGGAAAGGGAGAAACAAAGTTCTTTCTGCACTCCCCTCCCCCAATATACTTTTATTATTTTCTTAATGGCTACTCTGAGGATGTCATTTATCTTTGATTAAGCCACATCTGACATCGTTTTCTTGTTTTCTTTCCGAGACAGTGTCAGAAAAATCAAAGTGCATTACTTTGGTTTCTTTTGCTGTTTGTTATTGCTGTTGAATATTTTATGTCTGTATCTTTGTCTGGAAATATCCTGCTTCACCATAATCCTTAGGAGTTATTTTTTTCACCTATTTAAAGACTCATTCTGTTTTTAAGTGTTGTTGTTTCTGTGATAAAGTTGGCAATCAGTCAGTTGTTTCTCATTTGAAGAAAATGCTTTTTAAAAATTTCATCAGATTCTTTTTTTTTAAAGATTTATTTATTTCATTTATATAAATACACTGTAACTATCTTCAGTCACACCAGAAGAGGGCATCGGATCCATTACAGATGGCTGTGAGCCACCATGTGGTTGCTGGGAATTGAACTCAGGACCTCTGGAAAAGCAGTCAGAGCTCTTAACTGCTGAGCTATTTCTCCAGCCCCATCCGATTCCCTATAATGCACCTCATTTTACTTAACTTCATCGGATCTCTAGGGCTTTACTGTATGAACTGATACACTAAATTAGAGAATAGAGAAGTCTCTAATCTAGAGTTGACTAAATTTACAGTACCAGGCACGAATTCCTTCCTATTGAGTAGTTCTTAAGTCCAATTAGACACTGTTGGTTACCCCAAGGTAAAGGTGCCACTATTACATCACTGGGGGTATCCCATAGTGAAATCTAACTTTAGTTTGAGGGGATCTAATGCCCTTTTCTGGCCTCCACAGACACCAGGCACAAATGAGGTACATAGTTAGACCACCAAAGATAGAATACAAAGCTTATTTTTAAATGCCGTCTCTGAGATAACTCA
The DNA here is from genome assembly GCF_978045245.1 of Mus caroli. NCBI lineage: Eukaryota > Metazoa > Chordata > Mammalia > Rodentia > Muridae > Mus > Mus caroli. The sequence goes on along the minus strand of NW_028227274.1, from coordinate 58,754,120 downwards.
GTTGGCCACTGTGACTCTTTTACCTCCAACAAGTATGGAGAAGTGAGTTTTCCCTTCAGACTTCTCAAACACACAATTGTAAAACTTGTATTTATGTACCAAATTGTATTTGTTAAAAAAAATACTGTGGCAAGTTTATATAGTGTTTGTATTTGCTTAGCGAATGCAAACATTGACTTAGCCTCGGCCCATATATTAACAGAAGCTTCACAAAGCCCTACACTGGATATATTTGTTTCCTGCAGTGGAAACCAGAGAAGTTAACCAGGCAGGGCTCTTAAAACTCACAAGTATGAAGAAGGACTTTGCTAAAAGTTTTACTGTTAGCCCTTCTCTGGTCCTTCCCCAGAAGGTCCTATGGCCTTTTACTGGGGAAAAGGAAGTAATCTGGGGTCTATTGAAGCTTGGTTCAGAATTAACAGTAATTCCAGGAGACCCCAGGAAGCATTGTGGCCATCCAGTTAAAGTAGGGGCTTATGGAGGTCAGGTGATTAATGGAGCTTTGGCTGATGTCTGACTCACAGTAGGTTCAGTGGGTCCCCAGACTCATCCTGAGGTTGTTTCCCTGGTTCCAGAGTGTGCAATTAGGATAAACATACCCCTGTCCTCTGTACTACACTAACTAAAGCTACTTCCAGAATCCACACAGCCCAGCGAACAAGCCCGTGCAGTGTGACCCATTGTACAAGCTGGCCTAGGTTGGTCCTAACGCTCTCTTCCCAGTGCAGGGTAGGTTCTTACTGCTTTTGTCCAGAAACCTTCTCTAAGGGATGTATAACCTAAAACCATCAAGAGTTCTGGTTCTGATGAGCAAACAACCTTTTCTAAACCCAACTAGAAAGACAGGGGAAAATCAGCTCAGAGGCATTAAAAATGAACAAAATAAGGAATTACCAGGAGACCGTCTGGGAAAGAACAGAGATCAAAGGAGGTGAGCTTGGCATTAGGGCCACATTTTCCTTCATGGAACGTGGAGGCTGAGAAGTACTTCTGGCAGAGTGGGAGGGAAAGGGAGCAGGGAGCCAAGACTGCCTAGACAGACAGGGGGCCGGGCCCTGGGACTGGAACCTGAACCCTTGGGGCTAGGAGTGAGCTGGGAGTCCAGCAGACCTCCTAGACATCATGGCCTCTGTGAGTTAGAATAGTTCCTAAAATCAAATTCCTGTTCATCTGGATTTCAAGCATCTCCAGGTAGCTGGCCCAAACAAATGTATCTTCTTGGGGGCAAGAACATCAAACATGGTAAGCTTAAATGTCCAACCTAAAGCCAAAATGGCCAGAAAGGCAAAAGAGACGGTCCAGCAAGAACAAAGCTACCAACACAACAGAAAATAAACAGCCGTCCCAGGCATGGCAGCATGCCTGTCAGCCAGCACTTGGGAGACAAAGGCAGGTATTCAAGATTGGTTTTGCCTGCCTGCACTCCAGGCTGGCCTGGGCTCCATGAAACATACTGACAATACTTTCCACTATGTTCTTTTAAATTCAAGTTTGTAAGTTTGCCAGAGAACATGAAAGAGAAAGAGCATACTAGATTTTCTTATAGAACCAAATCAAAATACTGGAAGCACACTGGACACAGATGCAGAGGTGAAAGATGAACATGTACCCAAACCAGGTCAGGTTAGGTCAGCCCTTCTGTATTCTTACCTGGGTGTATTGGGAATATGTTTAAATGCAAATTGTCCAAATGTAATGGTTGCTAAAGAAAAGAGAAACTTACTCCGCTGTCCATTGTGTGTGTAGCTTGATGCAAGCAGGAGGTTGAAAATAGGTTGTCAGGTGCATTGCTGGAGAGGGTGTGTACACGGGGAGTGCGGGTAGGGGTCTCAGGCTACCAGGTGCGTTATCAGAAGAGGGGTGTTGTGCAGAGTCCCAGTCAGCACTGATTCCCATGCTCGCCTGTTTCACCTCCCTTCCCGGGTTTCTGAAACATTGTAGGCTGATTTTTTTCCAGCCTCTCTCTTTGGAGTGCTGGAATAGCACGTGCAGCTATGCCTGACGGTTAATGCCATTTCTTGAGTGCACAGTTCTGGAATGCATGTTGAAGTTTATCGTTTGTTCGTGAGGTAAATCAAGTTTGCTAGTTCAAAATAACAACAGTTGAGACTGACTGCTGTTTACTGTGTGTAGTCATAGAAACTTCATATTTTTATCAATTGTAGGATTACATTTATGACGTAAATGGTTTGGGCTGAATTCCAACGAGAACCATTAATCAGAAATTACAAGCTGTTTGTCTGTAAAGTAGGTGATAAGGAAATTGATCTATTACTATTCATTAGATGTGCCAAGATACACATTTTTATGTAGTCATAAGGAACCCGTGCACCCAGATGTTAAAGTGAGGTCAGACAGAAGCCAGCCACAGAGGCCGAGGGCCTGCTTTTCTTCAAGTTTTTCTAGCATGCACTTAAGGACGCTGAGCATGACCTGTTTAGTTCTTTTCCAGGGGAAAACATTTTCTTTCATTGTATTTAGAGCCTGTTACCCGAGAAGAAACAGGCTGCTGAAGGATCCCACGCTCAAGGACAGAGAAGACTGAAATGTACCCCGACCCCTGCCCGTGTGGTGCCTGACAGTCCTCCAACAGTGGCTCAGGAAGAACTTGGCAGAGTTTTTATTAGAAGGGGGGAAAACTTTAATTTTAGATCATGTAAATTTTGTGTTCTGTTTTAGTGTTACTCTTAATTTATACTGTGCCTGATAAGGGAATGGGGACCTCTGTTGTTTAGGGTCTTGAGGTCATCGAGGCTATTGACTCAACCCTGCGGCAGAGAGGCAGGAACTCAAGTTGCCTATCTGTTTTCCTGTCTTTTACCGAAGTAGTTTCTCTGATCTGTTTCCACACTTCAGTTTTCCTTTTGTTCTGTTTCTTTGTTTTTGTTTGGAGATAGTGTTTTCTGTAGTCCAGGCTGGCTTTTAACTCATTTGTTGCAGTAGGATGACCTGGAACTCCTGATCCTTCCATCTCTCTACCTCCCCAGTGTTTGGTTCCGGGCGGTCTCCTCTGTGCCCAGTTTATGCAGTGCCGGGATCAAATAGGGCTTTGTTCACGTAAGATAAGCACTTCAGCTGAGCTTTGTCCCCAGCCCACACTTAAGAGTTTTAAAAACAGTCTCATTTGTGCTGGGGAGATGGTTCATTGGTTAAGTGCTTGCCACAAAAGGGTGAGGCTCTGGCTTCAGATCCCTAGTACCCAGGTAAAAAAAAAAAGTTGGGTGTGGCATCGAGTGCCTGTAATCCCAGAGCCACAAGGTAGATACAGGAGGAGCTGGGAGCTTGCTGGCCAGACAGTCTAGTCAAAATTGTGAGCTCAAGTTTTAGTGAGAGAACTTGTTTCATAAAAGTAATGTCGAGACAGATAGAAGAGGACATAGGACATGGCTTCTTGCTTCTACGTGCACGCATGAAGGCTCATGTATACTGCCCCCACATATACATGCATGTGTGTCCATGTATTTGCCACACACAAAACCCATAATTTCATTTACAGCAGAGTAGTACTGTATGGTCTTGGATCCAGGTTAATAAAAAAAAGCTTATTTATGTATTTGCTTAGTTTTGTAGGAGCAGGGGTATGGTTAAAGTATGTGTTTGACTGAGTGTACAGTACAGGCATGGATTCTCTTCCACGGGGTAGGTTTTAATGCTCACTTCAGAAGGGGTAGGAGGGAAAGTGTTAAAGACCTCCTACTTCACACCCTCTGTGAAACAGGACTGACTCTGCTTTTGTATTTCATGATTTCCTGTAGTGGATGAGCCCCGAAGCCTGCTTGACTGTAAGTGACAGATTTGGCTTAGGAAAAGCCAGCCAGGGAGGTTGTATTCCTGGCATTTGATGTTCCAGAGACTGTTTGATGTTAACAGGCTTACTGGAAGACTTCTGTGGGCTTCCTCTGGCCTAAGGCAGGCTGGCTGTTGATGCAATCAGGAGACCACAGAGTGATTTCTTCCGCCCCCGTGCGTCTTGAGCAGTGTATGTCTCCTGTGACTCAGGCTTCTGTGACTCCATCCCTACGGCTGAGTCAAGTAGCCTGTGCTTCTCCCTTCTTGGCAGGCCCCATCCTGACAGTCTTGGTGCTGGGCCCCTTGCCAGAGGCTGCCCCATCATCAAATCTGAGCAGTGTCTGGCTGCAGTGCCCCCAGGCACTAGTTCTCAAATCCTACTGCTAGAAAAGGTCTGAGGTCCCGGAGCCTGTTGAGTCCAGGGCCTTCCAAACCTGTCTGTGTATTCAGGTCGGCTGGATGACAGGACCAGCTGTCTCCCAGACATTCTTGACTCTCTCAGTAAGTCAGGGTTAAGGCCCAGAAAGCAGTGTTGTTGTTATACCCCAAGGTTATTCTTACTGTCCGTAGTGTATAACATTTGTCGATTCCTGATCTAGTCTCATATCTAAATTTTATTTAAAAATCATACGTGTAGTTATCCTTTTCCAACAATAAAGAACCTCCCCTCCAACTCTATTTTCCCTCTATTCAGTCAAGATAAAGCTCATGCTCAGAAAGTTCAAATGGCCTAATAGCACATGAAAATGAAAAACACAAGCATCTTGTATTGCTGATGAATTCTACCAAAAGGCGACCACTGCTAACCCTTTCTTTGGGTTGATTACTCTCATAGACATTCTCCATGTCCATGTCCTTACTTTTCTAACTACCCAACTTACAAAAAACAGACCAAACACTCATATACATAAAATAAAAATGCAAGTCTTAAAAAATACATCCGAGTTTGCCAATATTAGATTATTTCCTCCCTCTCCTTCCTTATCTCTCCACCCCTCCCCCTTTCTTCCTTTCCCTCTTTCTCCCCCCCTCCCTCCTCAGATAATGTCTCTGTGTCACTTAGGCTGGCCTCAAACTTGGGTTCCTCTTGTGTCAGTCTCACTTTCAAGGGCTCCACATGAAAACACAATAGCTGGATTAACTTCAAGCCCTCTGGATATCTTGAAATGGAGATTAGATTAACACAGGGATCCTGGAGGACACACTCTACCTAGGTCTAAACCCTAGCATATGGTTTTTCCTCATTTAATTTTATTGTTAATGCTATGGCAGAGGCATGCCTGCATGTCTATGTTGGGTACTGTACCAGTCCTGGGCATCATGGGTAGTACCTTAGAGTGTTAACAGGGACCGCTGAGTGAAAGGTATTAGGAATGAAAAGCCAGTGGTTAGGGAAGGGAAATGTGAGTGGGACGGTCTTCCCACTCTGCCTCACTCACTGGCTCCTTTTCTGTCTAAGCACTGACATTTCACTCCCAGCATTCCTCTTTCCGCTTTCGTATCACAGGGCTAACAGTTAACCTGTTCTATCATCACCTTCACCCTTAGAGCCTCTTTTTACCCCTTCCACAGCTTCCTTTCTGGTTTTCTACATACACTTACTTCCACATACATGCTAATGTATGAAAATTGGAAGCTAGGATCTTCATACTGAGAGAATGTATACTGTGAACATACAATGTCTTTCTGAGCCTTGGTTAACCCACTTAGTGTAATATCTTCTGGTTTCACATTTATCCCAGCTCATACCATAATTTTGTTTGTTTTGAAAACATTGAGTGCAATTCCAATGTGCATATGCACTGTGTAATTAGTAATCATTTATTAGCTGGTGGACATTTAGGCTGGCGCCATTTCCTTGTCATTGTGAGTGTGGCACAGCAACAGACATGGATGATGTGCAAGAGTCTTTGTGGTTGGATTCAGAGTCCTTGGTACATACGCCCTAGAGTGGTAGAGCTGGGTCACATGGTAGGGTTTTGTTTATTTATTTTTTTATTTTCTTATTTTTTTAAATTTTTAATATTTTTATTACATATTTTCCTCAATTACATTTCCAATGATATCCCAAAAGTCCCCCATAGCGCCCCCCACTTCTCTACCCACCCATTCCCATTCTTTTGGCCCTGGCATTCCCCTATATTGGGGCATATAAAGTTTGCAAGTCCAATGGGCCTCTCTTTCCAGTGATGGCCGACTAGGCCATCTTTCTATACATATGCAGCTAGAGACAAGAGCTCCGGGGTTCTGATTAGTACATCATGTTGTTCCAACAATAGGGTTGCAGATCCCTTTAGCTCCTTGGGTACTTTCTCTAGCTTCTCCATTGGGAGCCCTGTGATACATCCAATAGCTGACTGTGAACATCCACTCCTGTGTTTGCTAGGCCCCGGCATCGTCTCACAAGAGACAGCTATATTTGGGTCCTTTCAGCAAAATCTTGCTAGTGTATGCAATGGTGTCAGCATTTAGAAGCTGCTTATGGGATGGATCCCTGGATACGGCAGTCTCTAAATGGTCCATCCTTTCATCACAGCTACAAACTTTGTCTCTGTAACTCCTTCCCTGGGTGTTTTGTTCCCAATTCTAAGAAGGGGCACAGTGTCCACACTTTGGTCTTCATTCTTCTTGAGTTTCATGCGTTTAGCAAATTGTATCTTATATCTTGGGTGTCCTAAGTTTTGGGCTAATATCCACTTATCAGTGAATACATATTGTGTGAGTTCTTTTGTGATTGTGTTACTTCACTCAAGATGATGCCCTCCAGGTCCATCCATTTGGCTAGGAATTTCATAAATTCATTCTTTTAAATAGCTGAGTAGTACTCCATTGTGTAAATGTACCATAATTTCTGTATCCATTCCTCTGTTGAGGGACATCTGGGTTCTTTCCAGCTTCTGGCTATTATAAATAGGGCTGCTATGAACATAGTGGAGCATGTGTCCTTTTTACCATTTGGGACATTTTCTGGATATATGCCCAGGAGAGGTACTGCTGGATCCTCCGGTAGTACTATGTCCAATTTTCTGAGGAACCGCCAGACTGATTTCCAGAGTGGTTGTACAAGCTTGCAATCCCACCAACAATGGAGGAGTGTTCCTCTTTCTCCACATCCTTGCCAGCATCTGCTGTCACATGAATTTTTGATCTTAGCCATTCTGACTGGTGTGAGGTGGAATCTCAGGGTTGTTTTGATTTGCATTTCCCTGATGATTAAGGATGTTGAACATTTTTTCAGGTGCTTCTCTGCCATTCGGTATTCCTCAGGTGAGAATTCTTTGTTCAGTTCTGAGCCCCATTTTTTAATGGGGTTATTTGACTTTCTGGAGTCCACCTTCTTGAGTTCTTTATATATATTGGATATTAGTCCCTTATCTGATTTAGGATAGGTGAAGATCTTTTCCCAATCTGTTGGTGGTTTTTTTGTCTTATTGATGGTGTCTTTAGCCTTGCAGAAGCTTTGCAGTTTCATGAGGTCCCACTTGTCAATTCTCGATCTTACAGCACAAGCCATTACTGTTCTATTCAAGAATTTTTCCCCTGTGCCCATATCTTCAAGGCTTTTCCCCACTTTCTCCTCTATAAGTTTCAGTGTCTCTGGTTTTATGTGAAGTTCCTTGATCCACTTAGACTTGACCTTAGTACAAGGAGATAGGAATGGATCGATTCGCATTCTTCTACATGTTAACAACCAGTTGAGCCAGCACCATTTGTTGAAAATGCTGTCTTTCTTCCACTGGATGGTTTTAGCTCCCTTGTCGAAGATCAAGTGACCATAGGTGTGTGGGTTCATTTCTGGGTCTTCAATTCTATTCCATTGGTCTATTTGTCTGTCACTATACCAGTACCATGCAGTTTTTATCACAATTGCTCTGTAGTAGAGCTTTAGGTCCGGCATGGTGATTCCACCAGAGGTTCTTTTATCCTCGAGAAGAGTTTTTGCTATCCTAGGTTTTTTGTTATTCCAGATGAATTTGCAGATTGCACTTTCTAATTCGTTGAAGAATTGATTTGGAATTTTGATGGGGATTGCATTGAATCTGTAGATTGCTTTTGGCAAGATAGCCATTTTTACAATGTTGATCCTGCCAATCCATGAGCATGGGAGATCTTTCCATCTTCTGAGATCTTCTATTATTTCTTTCTTCAGAGACTTGAAGTTTTTATTATACAGATCTTTCACTTCCTTAGTTAGAGTCACGCCAAGATATTTTATATTATTTGTGACTATTGAGAAGGGTGTTGTTTCCCTAATTTCTTTCTCAGCCTGTTTATTCTTTGTGTAGAGAAAGGCCATTGATTTGTTTGAGTTAATTTTATATCCAGCTACTTCACCGAAGCTGTTTATCAGGCTTAGGAGTTCTCTGGTGGAATTTTTAGGGTCACTTATATATACTATCATATCATCTGCAAAGAGTGATATTTTGACTTCATCTTTTCCAATTTGTATCCCTTTGATCTCCTTTTGTTGTCGAATTGCTCTGGCTAGGACTTCAAAGTACAATGTTGAATAGGTATGGAGAAAGTGGACAGCCTTGTCTAGTCCCTGATTTTAGAGGGATTGCTTCAAGCTTCTCACCATTTACTTTGATGTTGGCTACTGGTTTGCTGTAGATTGCTTTTATCATGTTTAGGTATGGGCCTTGAATTCCTGATCTTTCCAAGACTTTTATCATGAATGGGTGTTGGATCTTGTCAAATGCTTTTTCCGCATCTAACGAGATGACCATGTGGTTTTTGTCTTTGAGTTTGTTTATATACTGGATTACGTTGATGGATTTCCGTATATTGAACCATCCCTGCATCCCTGGGATGAAACCTACTTGGTCAGGATGGATGATTGTTTTGATGTGTTCTTGGATTTGGTTAGCAAGAACTTTATTGAGGATTTTTGCATCAATATTCATAAGGGATATTGGTCTGAAGTTTTCTATCTTTGTTGGGTCTTTCTGTGGTTTAGGTATCAGAGTAATTGTGGCTTCATAGAATGAGTTGGGTAGAGTACCTTCTGTTTCTATTTTGTGGAATAGTTTGTGAAGAACTGGGATTAGATCTTCTTTGAAGGTCTGATAGAACTCTGCACTAAACCCATCTGGTCCTGGGCTTTTTTTAGTTGGGAGACTATTAATGACTGCTTCTATTTCTTTGGGGGATATAGGGCTGTTTAGATCATTAACCTGATCTTGATTCAACTTTGGTACCTGGTATCTGTCTAGGAACTTCTCCATTTCATCCAGGTTCTCCAGTTTTGTTGAGTATAGCCTTTGGTAGAAGGATCTGATGGTGTTTTGGATGTCTTCAGGATCTGTTGTTATGTCTCCTTTTTCATTTCTGATTTTGTTAATTAGGATGCTTTCCCTGTGCCCTCTAGTGAGTCTGGCTAAGGGTTTATCTATCTTGTTGATTTTCTCAAAGAACCAGCTCCTTGATTGGTTGATTCTTTGAATAGTTTTTCTTGTTTCCACTTGGTTGATTTCACCCCTGAGTTTGATTATTTCCTGCCATCTACTCCTCTTGGGTGAATTTGCTTCCTTTTGTTCTAGTGCTTTTAGGTGTGTTGTCAAGCTGCTAATGTGTGCTCTCTCTAGTTTCCTTTTGGAGGCACTCAGAGCTATGAGTTTTCCTCTTAGAAATGCTTTCATTGCGTCCCATAAGTTTGGGTATGTTGTGGCTTCATTTTCATTGAACTCTAAAAAGTCCTTAATTTCTTTCTTTATTCCTTCCTTGACCAAGGTATCATTGAGAAGAGTGTTGTTCAGTTTCCACGTGAAGGTTGGCTTTCTATTATTTATTTTGTTATGGAAGATCAGCCTTAGTCCATGGTGATCTGATAGGATGCATGGGACAATTTCAATATTTTTGTATCTGTTGAGGCCTGCTTTGTGACCAATTATGTGGTCAATTTTGGAGAAGGTACCATGAGGTGCTGAGAAGAAGGTATATCCTTTTGTTTTAGGATAGAATGTTCTGTAGATATCTGCCAGATCCATTTGATTCATAACTTCTGTTAGTTTCACTGTGTCCCTGTTTAGTTTCTGTTTCCATGATCTGTCCATTGGTGAAAGTGGTGTGTTGAAGTCTCCCACTATTATTGTATGAGGTGCAATGTGTGCTTTGAGATTTACCAAAGTTTCTTTAATGAATGTGGCTGCCTTTGTATTTGGAGCATAGATATTCAGGATTGATAGTTCCTCTTGGAGGATTTTACCTTTGATGAGTATGAAGTGCCCCTCCCTGTCTTTTTTGATGACTTTGGGTTGGAAGTCAATCTTATCAAATATTAGAATGGCTACTCCAGCTTGTTTCTTCATACCATTTGCTTGGAAAATTGTTTTCCAGCCTTTCATTCTGAGGTAGTGTCTATCTTTTTCTCTGAGATGAGTTTCCTGTAAGCAGCACAATGTTGGGTCTTGTTTGTGTAGCCAGTTTGTTAGTCTATGTCTTTTTATCGGGGAGTTGAGTCCATTGATATTAAGAGATATTAAGGAAAAGTAATTGTTGTTTCCTGTTATTTTTGTTGTTAAAGTTGGCATTCTGTTCTTGTGGCTGTCTTCTTTTAGGTTTGTTGAGGGATTACCTTCTTGTTGTTTCTAGGGCGTGGTTCCTGTCCTTGTATTGGTTTTTTTCTGTTATTATCCTTTGAAGGGCTGGATTCGTGGAGAGATAATGTGTGAATTTGGTTTTGTCGTGGAATACTTTGGTTTCTCCATCTATGTTAATTGAGAGTTTGGCTGGGTATAGTAGCCTGGGCTGGAATTTGTGTTCTTTTAGTGTCTGTATAACATCCGTCCAGGATATTCTGGCTTTCATAGTCTCTGGTGAAAAATCTGGTGTAATTCTGATAGGCTTGCCTTTATATGTTACTTGGCCTTTTTCTCTTACTGCTTTTAGTATTCTATCTTTATTTAGAGCATTTGTTGTTCTGATTATAATGTGTCGGGAGGTATTTCTTTTCTGGTCCAGTCTATTTGGAGTTCTGTAGGCTTCTTGTATGTTCATGGGCATCTCTTTCTTTAGATTTGGGAAGTTTTCTTCTATAATTTTGTTGAAGATGTTTGCTGGTCCTTTGAGTTGAAAGTCTTCATTCTCATCCACTCCTATTATCCGTAGGTTTGGTCTTCTCATTGCGTCCTGTATTTCTTGGATGTTTTGAGTTAGGATCTTTTTGCATTTTACATTTTCCTTGATTGTTGTGCCGATGTTCTCTATGGAATCTTCTGCACCTGAGATTCTCTCTTCCATCTCTTGTATTCTGTTGCTGATGCTCGTATCTATGGTTCCAGATTTCTTTCCTAGGGTTTCTATCTCCAGTGTTGCCTCATTTTGGGTTTTCTTTATTGTGTCTACTTTCCTTTTTAGGTCTAGTATGGTTTTGTTCATTTCCATCATCTGTTTGGATGTGTTTTCCTGTTTTCTGTAAGGACTTCTACCTGTTTGATTATGTTATCCTGTTTTTCTTTAAGGATTTGTAACTCTTTAGCAGTGTTCTCCTGCAATTCTTTAAGGGATTTTTGTGCTTCCTCTTTATTGTCTTCTGCCTGTTTAGCAGTGTTCTCCTGCATTTCTTTAAGTGTGTTATTAAAGTCTTTCTTGAAGTCCTCTATCATCATCAGGAGATATGCTTTTAAATCCGTGTCTAGCTTTTCCGGTGTGTTGGGGTGCCCTGGACTGGGCGAAGTGTGGGTGCTGGGTTCTGATGATGGTGAGTGGTCTTGGTTTCTGTTAGTAAGATTATTACGTTTACCTTTCGCCATCTGGTAATCTCTGGGGTTAGTTGTTATCGTTGTCACTGTTTAAAGATTGGAGCAGAAGCTGTGTTCCACTCACCAGCAGTCCCAAAATCCTGCGGCGGGGGTCGTGGGTAGCTGGCGGGTGTCAGGCAACCCTGCTCTCCCGCTACCCCGGCGCTGATCCGGCCGGATGAGGCCTGTGGCCCTACTCAGGCCGGTTTCTGCTTCCCTAACTAATGCAGTCTCAGGTCCCGTGCAATTGGATTGGAGCAGAAGCTGTGCTCCACTCACCAGAAGTCTTAAGATCCTGTGGCGGGTGTTGTGGGTAGCTGGCGAGTGTCAGCCGACCCTGCGCCCCAGCTGCCCCGGTGCTTTTCTGACCGGAAGAGGGTTGTTGCCCTATGTAGGCCGGATTTCTCTCTCCCCAACCAGAGCAGTCTCAGGTCCCGCGTGATTGGACTGGAGCAGAAGCTGTGTTCTACTCACCAGCAGTCCCAAAATCCTGCGTCAGGGGTCGTGGGTAGCTGGCGGGTGTCAGGCAACCCTGCACTCCCGCTACCCCGGCGCTGATCCGGCCGGATGAGGCCTGTGGCCCTACTCAGGCCGGTTTCTGCTTCCCTAACTAATGCAGTCTCAGGTCCCGAGCACTTGGATTGGAGCAGAAGCTGTGCTCCACTCACCAGAAGTCTTAAGATCCTGTGGCGGGTGTTGTGGGTAGCTGGTGAGTGTCAGCCGACCCTGCGCCCCAGCTGCCCCGGTGCTTTTCTGACCGGAAGAGCCATCTCTTTCTTTAGATTTGGGAAGTTTTCTTCTATAATTTTGTTGAAGATGTTTGCTGGTCCTTTGAGTTGAAAATCTTCATTCTCATCCACTCCTATTATCCGTAGGTTTGGTCTTCTCATTGTGTCCTGTATTTCTTGGATGTTTTGAGTTAGGATCTTTTTGCATTTTACATTTTCCTTGATTGTTGTGCCGATGTTCTCTATGGAATCTTCTGCACCTGAGATTCTCTCTTCCATCTCTTGTATTCTGTTGCTGATGCTCGTATCTATGGTTCCAGATTTCTTTCCTAGGGTTTCTATCTCCAGTGTTGCCTCATTTTGGGTTTTCTTTATTGTGTCTACTTCCCTTTTTAGGTCTAGTATGGTTTTGTTCATTTCCATCATCTGTTTGGATGTGTTTTCCTGTTTTTCTGTAAGGACTTCTACCTGTTTGATTATGTTATCCTGTTTTTCTTTAAGGATTTGTAACTCTTTAGCTGTGTTCTCCTGCAATTCTTTAAGGGATTTTTGTGCTTCCTCTTTACTGTCTTCTACCTGTTTACCAGTGTTCCTTTGTATTTCTTTAAGTGTGTTATTAAAGTCCTTCTTGAAGTCCTCTACCATCATCATGAGATATGCTTTTAGATCCGTGTCTAGCTTTTCTGGTGTGTTGGGCTGCCCTGGACTGGGCGAAGTGGGAGTGCTGGGTTCTGATGATGGTGAGTGGTCTTGGTTTCTGTTAGTAAGATTATTACGTTTACCTTGTTTATTTTCTGACAGCATATCACTGTGTATCACTGGCTGGCCTGGGTGCGTTATGTAGATCAAGCTGGTCTCTATTTATTTATTTGCACCTTAATCCTTTAATTTGCCTCTTATCTGTCTGTCTATGTATCTATCTATGTATCTTTATATATATGTATCTAGGTATGTATGAATCTTTTTAAAAACAGATTTATTTGTATTTATATGAGTACACTGTAGCTGTCCTCAGACACACCCGTAGAGGGCATCGGATCTCATTACAGATGGTTGTGAGCCACCATGTGGTTCCTGGGATTTGAACTCAGGACCTCTAGAAGAACAGTCAGTGCCTTAACCGCTGAGCCATATCTCCAGCCCCAGCATGTATGAATGAATGAATGAATGAATGAATGAATCAATGTATGTATGTATGTATGTATGTATGTATGTATGTATCTATCTATCTATCTATCTATCTATCTATCTATCTATCTATCTATCATCTGTTGTAAAAGCCTCAAGGCTGGTTTCCATGGTGGCCACACAAGTTTAGACTCCTACCAACAGTGAGTAAGGACTCTCCCACATGTCCTCATCCTCCCAGCATTGGCTCTCCCTCCCCCTCCCTCTCCCCCTCCACACCTCTCTATCCCTCCCCACAATAGCTGTTCTAACTGGGATAAGAAGGAAGGCATCCCAAAGTAGAGATAGTTTGTCCTTCCCTGATGCGTACTGATATTTACCACTTAAAAATATTTATTGGCTATCATACTTTCCCTTTAAGAACTTTGTCCAGTCCCACAGGCCGTTTCTGACTTACTAAGTGTTTTCTTGATGTTTACTTTTCTTCAGTTCTTTATGTATTCTAGATATTAACCCTTTGTCAAATTCATGCCAGCAAGGGTTTTCCCCCATTCTGTAGGCTGTTATTCTCCTAAGTTTCCACTGCTGAAGCCCCACGAGGTCACGGTGGTCAATTGTTGCCCTCCTTTCCTTATCATTAACATGTTTTGACAGAAATAGTATGCTCGGAATCTCTCAGACATTTAACTTACTACATTGTCTTTGGGAATAGTATTTCATGCAGCTGTTTTTGATGGTTGCCTTGGTATTGTTAGTATTGGACAAAAATTAATGTAGACTAGGAGAAGATGCCTGTCTAGTTATATCCAAAAGTTGAAAAAGTCTCACGGGGGCTAGAGAGATGGCTCAGCCGTTGATCACATACTGATCTTCCAGAGGACCAGAGTTTAATTCCCTGAACCAACATCCAGGATGATTCCACACCTCTGGCACCTGAGGGCACCTGCACTCATAGGCACATACCCATACCCATGCACAGTGCTCCACAGGTACACACACACAATAACTTGTTAGGACAGAAATACTTATTAAATTGTTTGAGCCTAACTACTTAGTACATGGAACTGCAAGATACTTCTTTGGCCTGCTATGCTTTGGGACAAAAAGAAAAACTACCAAGACACTAAGAACATTATGAACCAAGTCTGAGAACAACTGAGTAGTATCCTTATCCATCTGAATTCAGTTATTTATTTATTTTTGACAGGGTCTTGCTAATGTAGCCCAGGCTGGTCTCAAACTCCTGATCTTTTTTGCCTTATCATCTGGTATAGAGATGTTAAGCGTTTTCTTTTTTAAACTGAAAGGGATGTCAAATGGACTTTGGTTTAAGCAGAATCTAGAAATTACTGGCTCGTATGCTTGGCATGTCTAGGGTTGCAGATGGCGTTAGACTTGGCAGGGTTTAGGCGCTCACTATCAAGTGATATCAGGTGATTACTACCAAGGCTGTACCTGTGTTTAACTCTAAGACAGATGTTCTACCTGTGAACAAAGCAGCCTTGCCCTTTCCAGATATACAGCCTTTCAGTGTAGCCACCCTGGCCCTTTCCCAAGAGCTTGGGCATAAAAGTACTGGAGAAGAATTTGGTGGACCAGTCTGGATCACTTGCATACCCCCAAATGTGGCTCTGAAGATTTGCTATGCCACCCCTATGTCAAATCTCCATTCCTGTGCTTAGGTGGATATCCCAATAAACTCACAGGAGTAAATACATAGGCAGATTTTCTTTGGGAAAAGGGGAGTTATCTTACCTGGAGAGCTAGGGAGCTGCCTCATTTGGTAGAGTGCTTGCCACAAACAGAAGGACCGGAGTCCAATCCCTAGTATCTGTGTAAAAGCTGGGTATGGTGGCTCATGCTTGTCATCCCAGAGCCAGGGAACCAGAGGCAGGCAGATCCCTGGAGCTTGCTAGCTGGCCTGCCAAGCTGAGTCTGAAAGCCCTCGGTCCCAGTGAGAGACCCTAACCCAATAACCAAGTTGTAGGCTGGTAGAGTGGAGCCGGTCAGAATGATTACAGATGTGCAGTTGGCCATCTTTACCGCAGTGCCAGGTGTGCCACCTTCCTTGCTTGTGTTTCTCTGTTACCGCGTGGCTGTCAACCATTCCAGAAGCAGGAATGAAGGTGCTGCTTTTTCTGCCCCAGGGATACAGAGCATAGCACACTACGTTCTGTCAAGATGGAGGCTGCGAGGGGCCCATCACAGTATACAAGTCCTGGTGTCACCTGGATTTTACCAAATACCTTGTCTTCCTTAACCTGAGGGACAAGAAGATACCTTGAATAGGGCCCGGTATAGGGGCTTCTTTTCTACTTCTTGCCCAATAAAAAAAATATGGCCATGTATTTAAAAAAAGAACACCCCAAGAGAGGATGCACCTAATCCCACAGAGACTTGATGCACCAGGGTGGGCGAGTATGTGGGGTGCAGGTAACCCTCTCAGGGGAGAGGGGGAGGGGGATGGGGGAGGGGGGATGGGGGATGGGGGAAGGGACTGTGTGAAGTGGGGGTCAGGAAGGGGGCAGCGATCAGGAAGTAAAATGAATAAGTAAATAAATTAATGAGAAAAAAAACCCATCCCAAATTAAGATGGGCAACACCAGAGGAATGACATTCAGGGTTGTCCTATGTCCTCCACACATAGAACATACATGATTATGTACATTTGTACACATATGCTCTCTGCTCCCCCCACCCCCAAAAAAGAATAAGCAAAGAATCATTGTTTTATAGATGAGGGAAGCAGACTGGTAAGAATGAGAGTTCCATCCATCTGGGTTTATTGCCTAGGCCAAATTAGTGACATCTACATGGCTTTGATAGCCATTATAAAATGGGAATAACTGAAGATAAAGGCTAGGAAACAAAACATGAACAGTCATTGGAATCCCTTCTCATTAGGTTGGTGGTTGATGTGAGGGTAGAATGAGCTAATAGACATAAAGTGCCTTGAATAGGGACAGGAGAGGTGGTTCTGTGGTTAAGAGGCCTCATGCTCTTGCAGAGGACACAACACATAGGTCAGGTGGCCCATAACCAATTATAACGCCAGCTGCAGGGGACCTGATAGCCTTTTTTGGTCTCTGCAGACACACGCATATGAGCACAGTCGTGTGTGTGCACTCATGGGAGTATAAACACATAATAAAAATAAAGATTAAAAAAGTGTTTTGCATATGGTCGGTAATAGGATGCCTCAGCACATGAAACCGTCATCACCACTAAAGATCCCAGCAAGTCTGATTCCCAGGAGGGAGGCTGAGAGGGTGCACACAACTGACTTTCCTTTCCTGTCCATTTCAGGTCCAACATGGACGCTATCACCCAGTCCCCTGTGGACGCCGTGCTTCCCAAGCACATCCTGGATATCTGGGCCATAGTCCTCATCATCCTGGCTACCATTGTCATTATGACCTCCTTGTTTCTGTGCCCGGCCACTGCGGTCATCATCTATCGAATGCGGACTCACCCAGTTCTCAACGGGGCTGCCTGAGAGAGACCCTTGAAGGCGGGATGGCGTGTGATAAGGGCAGGGGTCTCACCCCTAACCTGATCTCAGAAAGACAGCGGGGAGACTCAGGACCTGGATTTGTGCTTTAGTTTTGATTCTGCTGTTGGCCCACAGTGTAGATGTCATCAAGGGACCTAACTCTGAGTCCTAGGCTCTCCTTAGCTTTCAGCCGTGGGTCACGACCCCTGCCTTCCTACCTCACAGGGTTGTGGGAACCACGTGACAGCGGAGGTAAAAGCTGTTTGAGAGCAGTGAAGCCACACAGACCTTGTGCAGTGAGAAGCTTTGAAGAACCAAAGACCCCTGAAGGTGCTGCCAGTACAGGAGGCGAGGGCGACTGGGAAAGAGGAACTTTGGCCAGTGCCCCTCATGCCGAGCCAAGCAAAATGGTGCACTCCATCCTCAGCAAATCAGAGTTTTGTTTTTGTTTTTGTTTTCAAGTGACACTCTTTCTATTTTTCTCAGTTTGGGAGAAAGAGCGAGTATGGCAGGCGAGAGAGATGAGTACAAGTTTCAGAAGCGTCTCAGCCAATCCCTGCTCCTGAAGGAGAGCTTTGCCCTTATGCACCAGGCAAGATGGCCAGCTTTCAGCACTGGGCCACACATCTCTGTTAGTGCCGACTCTCAGCCGGGTTGAAAATGCAGGGCGGCTGAGTTTTTCTGCCCCGCATTTCAGCTCCTTTATGTGCCCCACAGTAGAGGATTTCCCCTGTCTGAGCTTTGTGGCATTTAGCTTCAAACTTTTGTTATTCCTGTTTTGCGGCACCGGAGATGGAACTTTGGCCTCCTTCACGCTGGGAAAGGATCCCACCACTGAGCTACAACCCAGCCCTTCTAGCCCCCACAGCTGTCCGAAGTACTTATTATTTTAAGAGATTTCCCAGGGCTTTTGAACCCGACTTAAAACAACGACGGTTATTTTAGATGCTATGATTTATATTTATATAGAGATATTTCTAGACTATTAAAGCTCACCCTTTGATACTGGAGTCAGGGGCATCTTGGGATTTATTGTTATGTAAGAAGATAGCATAGATTTTGGGATGGTATTATGTCAGACGTTGCTTACTCTGATCTTCATTGATGTATGCATCCCGTTTCCAATAAATGCCACACTGAGCGTGTCTGAAGCTTTTCTTTGAAGAACACCTACTGAACTTTGAACTTAGATAAAAAGATTCAACTCAACTGTATTTTGTTTGTTTGTTTGTTTGTTTTCAGTTCTGGTATCCTCCATTCAGGGCTTCGTTTATGCTAGGCAACCACTAGACCACAGAG
The DNA here is from genome assembly GCF_978045245.1 of Mus caroli. NCBI lineage: Eukaryota > Metazoa > Chordata > Mammalia > Rodentia > Muridae > Mus > Mus caroli. The sequence continues at coordinate 58,735,941 of NW_028227274.1, read as the reverse complement.
CTCTGGGTCCTTCCCTCAGACTGCAGTTGGCAGTCTTCTTTAGTTCTTTAGGAGGATTTTATGGTTGGAGTTAGGGTTTGGAAGATATGAAATATGGATAACATGCTGCTGTAGTTGACAGGACCAGACAACACAGTGACATGCTAAGTCTAGAGTCCAGAGGATGCTCAGTAAGAGGCAGAGAAGGAAGAGATGGAAGTGAGGCGATTGAAAGGCTCATGTGATAAGAGGGGAGTATACAGTCACATGGGCTAAGGCCTGTGCAGGCTGTTAGGAAGCCGAAGTGGGGACAACAAAAAAAAAACCTTCCTAAGGATAGCACTGTAGGAAACAGACAAAAGTTAAAGGAGGGGTTTTGGGGAGACTGCCATAAGCAATGCATCTTGCTCCATTTGGGCCAGCTATTGGGTACTATGACACCACTGTCACCAAAGAACCTGACCCAAGGAGGAGAGGTTTCTTTTGGCTCAGAGTTTCAGTTCATCATCAGGGAAAGCACAGGAGAGTTGGTTCCAGACTTTGTAGAGGGACCATGAGGGATGGTCCCTCCCATGGCTTCGATGAGGAAGAGGACACGGCTGGAACCACAAACAGGGTACAGGGCAGTTCTGACACACCAAGACACTATACTTTTTCTGTTCATAAAATCGACTCCCCTTTCCTGATTCAGAGCCACTGACCTGTTCTCTGCCAGTGTATGCTTGCCCGCTGTGGAATGTTGGGTAAGTGACACCGTGAAGTGTGTCAGTGTGCCTCTGAAGCTGGTTTCTCTGAGAGCATATGCTTTCGGATGTATTCTTATTCTGGGTATGCATATGGTTCTGTTCTATTTCAGGTTTGTGCCACATCCTGCTCATCCCTTAACGGATGAGCATTTGAATCGCTTCCTAATTCTTCCTCTTTGTTAAGCAGCCATGGCCGTTACATGTGCAGAGGTTTTAAAATAGTGTGTGGTGTTGTATGTGTGTGGCACATGCATGTGAGTGTGCTTGCCCTTGCTTGAACATTCAGAGGGCAGGAAAGGACTTGGTGTAATTGTCCTCTGTCATTCTCCACCTTATTGGCCGAGACAGCATCTCTCACTGATGTGCTTCCATTGTAGACAGGCTGGCTGGCCATCCATCTGTCACTTTCCTCCACCCCAACACAGGGTGTCTTAGTCAGGGTTTCTATTTCTGCACAAACATCATGGCCAAGAAGCACTTGGGAAGGAAAGGGTTTATTCTGCTTACATGTCCACATTGCTGTTCATCACCAAAGGAAGTCAGGACTGGAACTCAAGCAGGTCAGGAAGCAGGAGCTGATGCAGAGGCCATGGAGGGATGTTCTTTACTGGCTTGCTTCCCCTGGCTTGCTCAGCCTGCTCTCTTATAGAACCAAGACTACCAGCCCAGAGATGGCACCACCCACAAGGGGACCTTCCCTCTTGATCACTAATTGAGAAAATGCCTTACAGCTGGATCTCATGGAGGCATTTCCCCAACTGAAGCTCCTTTTTCTGTGATAACTTCAGCCTGTGACAAGTTGACACACAAAACTAGCCCAGTACACAGGGTTACAGGCACACACACTTGAGATTTGAACTCAGGTCCTCACGCTTGCACAGGATGCTTTTACCCACTGAGCTGTCTCTTTAGGTCTTTGTGTAGAGTTTTATATGAATATAACATTTCATTTTTATTTTTTACATATTTATTTGTGTATGTATGCATGCATGAATGCATGTGTGTATGCATGCATGCATGTATGTATGTATGTGTACGGACATTATATGTGGGGCAATGGGCTATGCACAGATAGCCTGGTCTCCAGTCGAGCTTAGGTCTTGAACTCTGGTGGGACCCAGTGGGTGGTGATTTCCACCTACATGGGATGGAAGGCATTAAATCATGTCTCCTGGATCCCTGGCTCCTGTCGAAGTTACCGCCCCCACAACCCCCACAGGAGAGGCATGTGGCTATCAGCCACATATGAACAGTACCAAGCCTTCCCGCATGCAAATAAGGTTTTCCCCAAACTCTCAATCCAAGCCAATGAGAGGTACCTGCTGTCGAACCCTGAATCACCCCCAGAACCGTATATAAGTCCATCCAGGGAATTGAAGGTGTGAGAGAACTACTCCTTCACCTGAATCTTTTGTTCCAAGAGCTGTATGTAACATTTGGGAAGAGATTGGCTCTCCCGAAGAGCAACCCGAGGTCCTGCCACACTCCTCAGTGGATTGTCGGCTTCTTGTTGGCCCAGTCCGACCCGACTCAGTTCACAGTGGCTTGAAGTTAGGAGTTACTGAGTGACCTGGAAGGCATGGCAGAGACTTTGTCTCCCTGCCTGCACTCGATTCCCTTCTCTGGAACCCTCACACCAGGCCTGGACAGAGATCTCTATGGAAAACCTCTGGTACCCAGGCCCACATCTGGCTCCCGATGTGTGGCTCGAACAGACATGACTGCACCCAACAGATACTGCGAGAAGGTGAGCCCCCACACCTCTAGAAACAATCTGTCTTTTCCTACTGTGCTTTCAGTCAGCACCATCGCGTGGATTTAGACAAACTAAAGGGGCAATTGAAGCCTCCTGGCCAGAGCTACTCTCTGGTGTTGGCTCAAGGTCCCTCTGGTCTCTGTCTAAATCTCGACAGTCCGCAACGGGTGTTGGCAAAGACTCTATCTAACTTCTTAAAACAAAACGAGCCGGGCAGTAGTGCCTTTAATCCCAGCACTTGGGAGGCAGAGGCAGGTGAATTTCTGAGTTCGAGGCTATCCTGGTTTACAAAGTGAGTTCCAGGACAGCTAGGGCTATACAGAGAAACCCTGTCTTGAAAAACCAGAACCAAACCAAACCAAACAACCCCCCCCCCCAAACAAAAAGAAAACCTGGTAATGCAGCAGCCACTTAAAAGCTACAGGGCCGCTGCCAGTTCTTAAATTTGCGGGAAGGCTTAGCGTTTTGGACCTCTGTAGAATCCCTGGAAGCCAAATAGGCCAAGGGAACGTTCCCATTAGACAAGCGCTTCTCCTCTTTTCTATCATGGGCAACTCACCATCACATAAAACATCACCCCAGGAGATAGCTATATCAGGCTATGCCAGTGCCTGGAAAATACAGAAGTGGATGCTCTCAGTCATCTATTGGATGGAACACAGGGCCCCTAAAGAAGGAGCTAGAGAAAATACTCAAGGAGCTAAAGGGGTCGGTAACCCTATAGGAGGATCAATGATATGAACTAACCAGTACCCACCAGAACTGTGTGTCTAGTTGCATATGTATCAGAGGATGGCCTAGTTGGCCATCAATGGAAGGAGAGGCCCTTGGTCTTGCGAAGATTATATGCCCCAGTACAGGTGAATGCCAGGGCCAGGAAGCAGGAGTGGGTGGGTTGGGGAGCAGGGCAGGGAGGAGGGTATAGGGGACTTTTGGGATAGCATTTGAAATGTAAATGAAGAAAATATCTAATAAAAAATTAGAAAAAAATCACCCCAGGCTAGGGAAATACGTGCCTTACTAAAACACCGAGAAATAAAGATAGCCAAAAAATAAGCCTCCTTGTTTTGGGAGGAAGTCCTTCAGATAGCACCATGCATGGCTAATGATAATATTTATAGCCCGGACTCATGGATCAGAGTAGCTTCTCTCATCAAAAACAAAGATACCCGAGAAGGAAAAACACCCTCTCATGATTTTTTTTTTTTTGCCAATCTTAGGTAAAATTAGGCAATGCATAGGGCCATCTAAAATAGGACAGACTGATAGCAACACAGCTCCTGAGCCCCCTCAGTCAGATGAACCCAAAGATCAAGGTCCCAAAAACCACTCCATTTCAGATCTCATAGCCCTTACCCAGTTAATAAGAGAAATAAAATCCATCTACCCACCCCTGCCTCCTTATGCCTCTGAAGAAACATTAAATAAACCATCTGATCCTCTGTCCCCTACCTCTCCCACTCAAAGGCAAGGCTCCATTAAAAAAATAAAGGAGCTACCACCTTCATCTCCCCCCATCCAACTAGAGAGCGGTATCTCCCTTCCCCTTTCTCCAAGCTGTAAAAGCTAAATACCGTCAAAACTCATAGATGAAGTCCCGCCTAACTCCATAGTCCCTTACCTCCAACCATCTATCACCCAACAACTTTGTAATATTCGAGACTCTCTTGCAAAAACTAACCCTGCCTCCCATGCTACTCAGGAGTCCAATACAAAACTAAAAACTCAAACCACTCAGGCATTCCTGGTTAATATCAACCCCGGCCAAAATAAACCCCTTCATTGGTACCCACTCTAAGTCTCAGACTTAAATGAACTCAGGCAGGCAGTAAAGGAAGATGGCATCCACACACCCTGGACAAAATCTCTCCTACAGAGCCATATTGCCAACTTAAGTAGCCCCCTCCCCCTCCAAGATTGGAGAGATATTTATTGTTCTGCCCTCCCGGACCAATGGTTTTGGAATGGAAAGCTTTATTTCGAGATGAATGCCGTCAACAAGCCAGGCAAAACCAGAGCAAAGGCAACACCCCAGGGGGCTTTAATGAACTCTTTGGCCAGGCAGACTTTTCCACTGGAGCACAGCAGGCAACTCAGCCGGCAGGGTACTATGAGCAGGTCTGCCTCTGTGCAACCCAAGCTTGGGACAGGCTCACTCCACCCTCAGGGTCACAAGACCCTGATTCCTCCCTGCTCTCTCTCCATCAAAAGCACAGAGAACCCCTATCTGATTTTATTCTCAGAACCAAAATGGGCCTCGAAAGAAAAATTCCCAACCCCCACAGCCAGAGACCTCCTTCTTAAAACCATTGTATGGGAAGGTATGACCTCTGAATTCAGACTTGCTTGCTAGGGTCTCCGGGAGGAGCATCATGACAGGTGGATCGTGGCAACCAGAGATATAGGAACTGTATCAGATCAGGTTACATCTGCTGCTCAGGCATTTGTAGCAGCAGTAAAAACAGAAGGAATATGCTTCAAATGTGGAGAGGCAGGACATTGGAGGGATAAATGCCCACAAAACTCTCTCCCCATAGCAGATTCTAATTGCAGTAAGAAAATCTGCCCCCCACTGCAGAAAAGGTTACCATTGAAGGAAATATTGTACCACTGTATATGATAAGGATGGTAAGCCACTGGAGCCTTTAAACTTCAGATGGGGCAGCCCTCAGCCCCAACAGTAAGAGGGACAACTACTCCCATAGAAGTCTTATGGGTATTCAGCATCGCAGAAGGCTCCCATCCAAAATTAACCATTAAGATAGACAATGAACGATTCAAGTGCCTTATTGTTACTGGAGCAGAGAGGACAATTTTAAGACAGCAAGAGATCCCACGTGATTGGCAACTGATCCAAGGGCCCCAGTTCATAGGCATAGGGGGTACCTCTCACAAATTCATCACTAAACAGGCTTACAAATGGGAAGACCTGGATGGGGCTACCAGCTTTATACGTCCCCTGGTGGCTCAAGTAGCCACCAATCTTCTAGGGAGAGATATTTTACAAGCCTTAGAGGTGTAAGACTTACCAACCCAACCAGAAAGAGACCACATTACATTAGAAGATAATACTGAAGGAGACCCTAAGACCTCTCCTCCAAATCACCCCCAATTCTAGGGGCCACTGTCAGATTTAGTATTCCCTGCCTTGATTGGCTTTCTAATGAAGCCATCTGGGTCCCACAGTGGCCTCTATCAAGGGAGAAGCTCAGAGCCCTCACACAGCTGGTAGAAGAACAGCTGTTGCTGCAACACCTCCGCCCCTCTCATAGTCCATGGAACACCCCTGTGTTTGCTATAAAAAAGAGCTCAGAGGGACAGAGATTATTACAAGATCTGAGGGCAATTAACAAAACCATGAGAGTCTGGGGCTCCCCACAAAGAGGGCTACGCCATATCTCAGCCATCCCTACTAATGTTCCCCTATTAGCAATAGACATAAAAGACTGCTTTTTTCCATCCCCTTCCACCCCTGAGACTGCAAATGCTTTGCATTCTCAATAACCCCCATTAACAACTCTGGTCCAGCCTCATGATATGAATGGACTGTTCTCCCGCAGGGAATGGCTAACAGTCTAACCATTTGTCAGGAGGCTGTAGCCACTGCATTGAAACCCTATTTAGACAAAGGACTCAATATCTATCATTACATGGACGATATTTTAGTTTGGGGAGACTCTTCCACCTCCTCCTCCTAACTTAAGGACCAGCTAATACCCTCCCTATCTGTCCTACAATTCAAAATAGTCCCTCACAAATCCAACTAATTCTGCCCATTGCATTTTTAGGAACAGAGATTTTCCTTACCTCAATATGTCCCCTCAAACCCACCCTTGCCTTCCCTTAAAATTTAACTCTTGCCTCCCTCCAGAGCTTTCTGGGCAACCTCAATTTGCTTCAGCCATGGCTCTCCCTTCCTACAAGCACCTTTCAACCCCTCTTTAACCTCCTGAAAGGAGACAAAGGTCTCTCCTCCCTGAGAACACTGTCCCCAGAGGCAGTCCAAACTCTAAATTCTGTCAATGCAGCCCTAAAAGATATGGCTCTTGCTAGGTATGACGAAACAAAACCTATACAGCTCCTCATCTTTAACTCTTCACTTACACTTGTGGGAGTCCTTTACCAACCTCAGGGGGTGCTGGAGTGGCTCCACACCCAGATGGGTGGTGCACCCCAAATTTTAAATGAAGTAGATGAGCTCACTAGCATGATTAAAAATGGCAGGGATAGAGCCCTGCAAACCCTAGGGAAAAAACCTGACATTCTTGTCATCCCCCTTCTCCCTCTCTGATATTCAGTGGCTAATCAAAAATCACTCCCGCTTTGCTATCAGCTTAATAGGATTCCCAGGACAAATTGACAACCATCCTGACGAGAAATGGGCCTCTGCCCTCCCTCTGCTGTGATGGCTGCCCCCCAAACTATTCTCAAAAGGGCCCATAGCAGGAGCATCTCTCAATATTTACTGATGGGGGAAAAAGGGGGCTGCAGCAGTAATATACTACTTCCCTGAGAATGAACCCCCTATCCTCCGATTCAAAGAGGTACCCAGTAACTCCCCCCAATATAAAGAATTATATGTCATCTATTTAGCTCTAAAAGAAGTCAAGGGCCCCCTTAACCTCTTTTCAGACAGTGTATATGCTGTTAGTTTGCTCCTCTGGTTGTCAAGATCAAACTAGATGATAAACCACTTTCCCCTCTACTCATACAGGACTCCACCCTCCTACAGGAAAAAGACTCCCCATCAACATCCAGCATGTCCAATCTCATAGTCCCCTGCCAGGTCCTATATCTGAGGGAAATGCACTTGCTGACCAAACTGCCTCGACAGGGACATTTATGACCTCCACGAACAAGCAGATCAATTCCATTCACGCACGCGCGCACACACACACACACACACACACACACACACACACACACACACACAAATCTAAAGGGGCTTCATGCCTGCTTCCCCCACATCCCTCTTGCTCAGCTCCAGTGGATAATAAAGATATGCTCCTCTTGTGCATCCCTCATTACCACTGAGCTTTACAAATGATGGGCACCAACTCCCTAGGCCTTAAGTCCAATGCCTTATGGCAAATTGATGTCACCCATATTCCCCAATTCGGTAGACAGATATATGTTTTTGTCACCATAGATACATACTTGCATTTAATATGGACTACAGCCCAAACCTGTGAAAACTCAAAAGATTGATTCAGCATATGCTCTCCACCTTTGCCATGGGCATTCCTCAACAGATAAAAACTGATAATGACCCAGCCTTCACTAGCTCTCAATTCAAAACCTTCTGCACACACTGGAAAATTGCCCATCATACAACCCCCTTGGCCAAGGAATAATAGAAAGAACTCATCAAACCCTAAAAGCCCAACTCCTGAAACAAAAGGCAACCACCTACCCCCCTAATGTACAATTAATGATGGATCTGACAACCCTAAACATATTTAACATCTACAAAACCTCCAAACATCCTCCCATCTCCATTGGCACACACCAAAATTACCCTCTACCTGCCCCCCCCCCCCCATTCTAGTATGATGGAGAGATCCTTTGGACGGAATTTGGAAGGGACCAGACCCCTTCCTTGCAACCGGGAGGGGTTTTGCTTGTGTCTTTCCACAGGACCAGCCTAAGCCTATCTGGGTTTCTGCCAGAAATGTCCGACACCATCTCACTGACCAAGAAGATGGTCCACCTCTCACTGGCAGATCAAAGGCAGAAGAAGGGGGTGGGGAGGAGGCAGAGGAAACACCACACCCAGAAGGATAACAAGATCTGGAAGGACATCCATGACCTGGTGACTGTTGACCAGGCTATGTGCCCTCCACAAGCTCCCCTCTCCTCTATTATCTTGGCTGTTTTTTGTCACTCTTTATGCTAACTCTACTGCTGCCCAGCCTCTCCTAAGCCTTCCCAACACCTACCATTGGAGATTCTATGCTAAGAAGCCTACAATGGACACAACAAAGTTATAGGGACCCAGGACTGTCCACTAGAAGGATATTGTACTGGCTAGTTTTGTGTCAACTTGACACAGCTGGAGTTATCACAGAGAAAGGAGCTTCATTTGAGGAAATGCCTCCATGAGATCCAACTGTAAGGCATTTTCTCAATTAGTGATCAAGGGGGAAAGGCCCCTTGTGGGTGGGACCATCCCTGGGCTGGTAGTCTTGGGTTCTATAAGAGAGCAGGCTGAGCAAGCCAGGGAAGGCAAGCCAGTAAAGAACATCCCTCCATTTCCTCTGCATCAGCTCCTGCTTTCTGACCTGCTTGAGTTCCAGTCCTGACTTCCTTTGGTGATGAACAGCAGTATGGAAGTGTAAGCCAAATAAACCCTTTCCTCTCCAACTTGCTTCTTGGTCATGATGTTTGTGCAGGAATAGAAACCCTGACTAAGACAAATATCGAACCAGGATTGAGATCCCTCTATACCCAGATTCCATCTCCACTCCGCCCAGCCCTTTTCTCTGCTTTCCTTACTGAAACACAGGTGAATGTCTCCAGCAGGTCTCCACATATGGAGGTTGCAGATACTGGAGCTGCAGAATGGAATCCACCAGTCATGGCTGCACAATGTTCACCAACCTTAAAACTCATTTTTAGCTTTCCATCAGTGATCCATGAGATGAATGTTGGTGGACCAGAGTCATGGATGATGCCAAATGGCTATGCCAAATATTCAGTAGGTGACCTATACATCTCCCGTGAGCTTGTTCCTGCCTCCAAATCAGCCTTTACCTATGCTAATATTATCCAACAGGAAAATCAGTCTCAGAAGGAGCTGCTAGCTACCCTCTCCTGGCTACAGTACATCCAATACGCAGCTGACCTACTTACTTCCCTTAACAACCCACCCCAACTCCTCCCAATGCTTTTTCTGTGCTTCTCTCTCCTGACCATTATTAGTAGCTGTTCCCATTAACATTTCCCTTCATGACCTCCATGGAACCCTACCCACGAGGAAAGCATAGGACATTCCTCTTTTTGACATACCCCCCTTTGCCTTGTAAATCCCATCTTACATGTGCCTGTGATATCACCATCACCAAATCCATATGTGTTAACCCTCCTGCCTTACTCTGGTGCAAAAGCATTACAGGTGCCTGTATTAACCCCCCTTTTCAAGGCTCCTGCACCCCCGTGATAATTGTCCCCCAGGTTTATCTCCACGAACTTGAAGAACTCACCTTGCAGATGGGAGAAAGCCAAAAGAAGAGAGAGAGAGAGAGAGAGAGAGAGAGAGAGAGAGAGAGAGAGAGAGAGAGAGAGAGAGATCGTCATCCCTCTGCTCATTGGACTAGGCCTTGCTGTCTCACTCGGTGCAACAGGAACTGCTGGAGCAGCCCTTGTCCAAACACAGCATCTGGCCAGTGACTTCCAAGACAAGCTTGACCAGGCAATGGCTTCCACTACAGACAGCCTTGAATCACTTCAACGTCAGAATCTCTTCAACGCCTCCTTAGCAGGAGCTGTGCTCCAAAGCTGGAGAGCCCTGGACTTACTGACTGCTGAACAGGGAGGGACTTGTATTTTGCTGGGGGAGAAATGTTGCTTTTATGTCAACGAATCTGGGCTGGTAGAACAAGATGTACAAATGCTCAAAGAACTCAGGGGGAACCTCTGGGCATGCTATACTCCCAACACCCCTACCCCTTGGTACTCTAACCCCTTGGTAGCATGGGTTCTTCCTCTCCTTGGCCCCATACTAGCCATTGGAGCCTTACTTCTCTTGGCACCCTGTCTCATTCAGTTTCTAAAGCAGCAGATGAGTAGCAGTGCAAAAATCACTACCAATCAGGTCTTGGTTCAGTATCCAACTGTTCCTGACATAGGAGACAGTTATTCTCGTGACACCTCTCCTTTATAAAAGGAAAAGGGGATCTGTGGGGCAACGGGCTACACACAGACAGCCCCGTCTCCAGTTGAGCTTAGGTCTTGAACCCCGGTGGGACCCGGTGGGTGATAATTTCCACCTACATGGGATGGAAGGCGTTCGATCATGTCTCCTGGACCCCTGGCTCCTGTCGAAGTTACAGCCTCACAGCCCCCAAAGGAGAGGCATGTGGCTATCAGTCACGTAGGAACAGCACCAAGCCTTCCCACATGCAAATAAGGTTTTCCTCAAACTCTCAGTCCAAGCCAATGAGAGGTACCTGCTGTCGAACCCTGACCCCCCACTCCCCCCAGAACTGTATATAAATCCATCTAGGGAATTAAAGGTGAGCAAGAACTACTCCTTCATCTGAGTCTTTTGTTCCAAGAGCTGTATGTAACACTTGGCAAGAGATCTTCTCTCCCGAAGAGCCATCTGAGATCCCGCCCCACTCCTCACTGCATAGTCAGTCGGCTTCTCATTGGTCCAGTCCAACCCGACTCAGTTCAGGGTGGCTCGGAGTTAGGAGTTACTGAGTGACCTGGAAGGCATGGCAGAGACTTTGTCTCCCTACCTGCACTCGCTTCTCTTCGCTGAAACCCTCACACCAGGCCTGGACAGAGATCTCCGTGGAAAACCTCTGATACCCAGGCTCACAATTATACACATAGGCAAAGGTGAGAGGACAACCTGCTGGAACGAGTTCTCTCCTTACCTTGTAGCTCCCAGAGATAACAACTCAGATCGTCAAGTTTGGCAGCAAGTGCCTTTGCTGTCTGAGCCACCTCACTAGCCCCAAGGAATGCTGCTTAATGTGGAATATTTATTTACCCGAGCTTGAGCAGCTAATTCCTGAGAGGAGCATTCCCATTGCATGAGGCAAAGTTACACTTGCTAAGTGTCTTAAATCACATTTAGACCCCTTCCCCATTCTAGTAGATGTGAATTTTTAGTTTGAATTCCCCTGATGTTGACTGTCTTGTCAAGTGCCCATCTAACCCTGGTGTTTCTTGTTGGTACTATATCTATTGGAGATTTAGCCCCCTTTATAAAATTGAGTTGCTTGCTTTCTTATTATTGAGTTTTAGGAAATCTTTATATGTTCTTCATAAGGTCGGATTCTTTTTTTTTTTTTTTAAGATTTATTTATTTATTATATGTAAGTACACCGTAGCTGTCTTCAGACACTCCAGAAGAGGGTGTCAGATACGGGTGGTTGTGAGCCACCATGTGGTTGCTGGGATTTGAGTTCAGGACCTTCAGAAGAACAGTCAGTGCTCTTAACCGCTGAGCCATCTCTCCAGCCCAAGGTCTGATTCTTAACTTGCAAATATTTTCTCTAAGTCAGGAGCATCTCTTTCATTTTATCAACTTTTTTTTTTAAAGCAAATTTTGTAAGGTCTGTTAATTCTCTTTTTCTCTGTGAGATGCTTTGATTACCCTTGTTATTTCTTTGTGTGAATGGCAGTTTTGAAGGGTGTTCTGGACGTTTTGATTACAATGCACCTATGGAGGACATTAATTTCTTTTTGACCTGGTGGGTTAGCCATGGTTCCAATTTCCCATGCCCTGGCTGTGCTAGTCGAAGGGAGTTCCAACTTGCTCCATCTAGTGGACAGCATATACCAGTGCGGCTAGCTGCCTTTACATATGTTTACATCCCGTTTATGGAAAAAGTCGGTTCATCTTAACTTGTGGCTGAGCCCTGCTGTCCCTAGACAACTTCCTGGAAATGCTTCCTTCAGCTTCCTTTTCACAGATGACTCCCAGACACCTTCTTTTGCCCGATTTCCCTTTTCTTAAAGATTAAGCATCCTAACGTAGTTACCAGGCAATGGGGACACAGAGGGACACAGAGGGACACAGAGGGATACAGAGGGATACAGGGAGGGAAAACCTGGGATACCGGATACTTCCAATCTTAGTATCACAGTTCTCCAGTCAGAGATAGACACTGCTTGCTCCCATGGCTTCCGTCCCATGGGCTGGGGTGGAGAAAGAATTAAAAACTACTTGCTCTGTCTAACCCGGAGGCACTTCCTGTCCTGGTTTTTGGAGCAAAATAAAGGGTTTCTGTTAGAACATTGCCAGCAAACCTCAGGCATTCAGGCCATCTTTGATAGAGTTCAGAGTGATAACAGATTGGAGAAAAAAAAGAAACATGCATAATACCCAGACTGGAGGGAAAACAAAGGAAACTTATTAAACAGCGGTACTGTGCTGTCTCCCTCCTCTAATTCACTGTTATTCTCCCTTTTAAACATTAGAAATTTACTCTTTGGTAATTTAACACAGGAATATGATGTATTTAAATAATATCTACCCTCTCCAACTCCTGCTTCCTCCTATCCCTTCCAAATTTATGTCTTCTTCTCTTTTGCTTTTAAGTTTTATTTTTATTAATATTAAGATTGTGTGTGTGCCTGTACCCCCATATGTGTGTGTGGGCATTTGGGTGCAGGTGCTTGGGAAGGACAGAGACTTTGGAAACCCCTGAAACTTAGGTAAGTTGTGAACTGCTCAATGTGGGTGCTGGAACCTGAACTCAGGGCCTCTGGAAGAGAAGTGTGTGCTCTTAAATGTTGAGCCATCTCTCTTGATCTTTAAAAGAAGATTTATTTATTTTTTTTTTATTATTTTACAGTTGTCTTTGTCTCTGTGTGGGTATGGACATGTAAGTACAGGTCTTTCCTTTCCTTTTCCTTTTCCTTTTCCTTTTCCTTTTCCTTTTCCTTTTTCTTTTCCTTTTCTCTCTCCCTCCCTCCTTCCCTCCCTCCCTCCCTCCCTCCCTCCCTCCCTCCCTCCCTCCCTCCCTCCCTTCCTCCCTCCCTCCTTCTCTCCTTCCTTCCTTCCTTCCTTCCTTCCTTCCTTCCTTCCTTCCTTCCTTCCTTCCTTTTGAGATCATAATTTAATTACTACACTACTCTTTCCTTTCCTCCCTCCAAGCCCTTCTGCACACCTCTCTCCACTCTTCTTCAAATTTAAGATCTCTTCTTTCACTAAGTGCTATTGCACACACACACACACACACACACACACACACACACGCATGCACATTCCTAAACATAACCTGTTTAGTCTGTTTAATGTTACTTGCATGTATGTTTTCAGGGCTGACCGTTTGGTACGGGACACACAGTAGTTCTTAACTTTCCTCATTTGCCTATAACTCTTTGGGTTGAGTCCTCACAGGCTCTTTCCTGTCCAGTTTGGCATGTTCATTGGTCATCCTTTCTTAGCTCATATCTGGGCTGTCATGTTGGGGAGACAAATAGCCCACTAGGACATACTAGTGCTGCCCATGTGACCATGGGTGAAGATACCATTCATTGGAACATGGGCAACCACATGGCCCCTCCCAGTGAAGAAAACTGACCCTTCCTCCCTCAGCATTCAACAACCACCCGTGGTTCCTCACCTATGGGTGTGGCTACAGGAGCCCTTTCCCTCTTTGTGCTGTATTTGTGGGGCTTTTCCCAGCAACCACAGCTTCCCTGAGCTCTGGCTCTCACAGTTTTCCTGTCTCTGCTTTGTAGTGCTCCCTGAGCCTTGTGGGTGGAGGAGGTATGGTATAGGTGTCCTGTTTAAGGCTGGGCACTCCATTGTTACGGTCTTTCAGAGGCCTCAGTCAACTGCTCTGTGCATCTGTCAGGGCTTTTGCATCCGTCAGGGCTTTTGCTTATGCTCAGTGGGTGAGACAGTGTAAGTACTCATATCTCATACTACTTTTTTAGAACACTGATGATTTAATGTTTAAAGTTTTATGGAACATTTAAAAAGTTCAAATTTGCAGAATCTAGTATGTCTTGGGTGATAATGGTGAATCATTATCTGTAGATATGGATCTGTAAGTGACCCTCAGTCTGTGGATATCTTTGTTACTGGGAAGTATTTCTTGGATACTGGAAGATAGCCACTTTACATCTTTTTACTGGTGAATTCAGGCCATTTCCATTTAAGATAACTGTTGAGAGAGATTTGCTGAATTCTGTAATTTTGGTCATTTTTTTCTGGTTGGTTAGATGATCCATCTGACCTCACCCTACTGTTTGCTGGTACACTGTGTTGCACACACAGAGTCCTCCCCATCTCCCCCATTCATCTCCTCTCCAACAGGAACACATCTTCTCCCAAACAGTTATGCCAGCTGGGGATCACCTATGCCCTCCCTTTTTACCTAAAGGCTATTGGCTACCAGCCTGAGGGGAGAAAGGGGGTAGAGGCAGAGAAGTGGGGTTCAGACGGCCATGATTATGGACAGAATGACCTTTGGAGACTGTTGCAGTGAGACAAGTCTATTTTCTTGTTTCAGGGATAGGTTACATAAGGGATTTCCCCCTTTCTTTTCTTTCTCCATTTTCACCTCTCCCTCTCCTCCCTCTCCCTCTCCCTCTCCCTCTCCCTCTCCCTCTCCCTCTCCCTCTCCCTCTCCCTCTCCCTCTCCCTCTCCCTCTCCCTCTCCCTCTCCCTCTCCCTCTCCCTCTCCCTCTCCCTCTCCCTCTCCCTCTCCCCCTCCCCCTCCCCCTCCCCCTCCCCCTCCCCCTCCCCCTCCCCCTCCCCCTCCCTCTCCCTCCCCCTCTCCCTCTCCCTCCCCCTCTCCCTCTCCCTCCCCCTCCCCCTCTCCCTCTCCCCCTCCCCCTCCCCCTCCCCCTCCCCCTCCCTCTCCCTCTCCCTCCCCCTCTCCGTCTCCCCCTCCCCTCCGCTCCCCTCCCCCTCCCCTCCCCCTCCCCCTCCCCCTCCCCCTCCCTCTCCCCCTCCCCCTCCCCCTCCCTCTCCTCCCTCTCCCCCTCCCTCTCCTCCCTCTCCCTCCCCCTCTCCCTCTCCCCCTCCCCTCCCCTCCCCCTCCCCTCCCCCTCCCCCTCTCCTTCCTTCCTTCCTTCCTTTCTTTCTCTTTTAGGGTACTGGTGGAAAGGGCTAACTGGTCATGGCATCAAGTGAGCAGGAAGGGATGATTGGCTATATATAGTACAGCACCTAGTTATCATGTGGACGAAAAGCTAGAGTGGGGCACGTGCTGGGTTATGCAGCCTTGCAGAGAGCTCTGATTAGGGTCACTTTTCAGACAAGGCCAGAACACCTGTGTTCAGGGATATTCTCCAGGCAGAGACAGGGAAGCACTACTAAGAAAGGGACTCCCCCATTTTGCTTCTAGCTCAGAGAGCCACCCTGTCATGGGAGACTGCTACTTTAATAGCAAGGTTCTCCAACAATCAATTATTCAAATATATGAGCCTTTGGAGGTATTGACCTTCAAACCACCACAGTCACAATGTTTATCACAAAA
Organism: Mus caroli; assembly: GCF_978045245.1. Taxonomy (NCBI): domain Eukaryota; kingdom Metazoa; phylum Chordata; class Mammalia; order Rodentia; family Muridae; genus Mus; species Mus caroli. The sequence continues at coordinate 58,720,288 of NW_028227274.1, read as the reverse complement.
ATAGCAAACTAGGACACTTACCCACCCTATTCTAGGAAGTTCATCCTTACCCTACCTTTCAAAATCCATCTTTACCCACACTACTGTTGCAAAGTTCATTTAACATTTAATCCTATTTTAATCTGTCCCACGTACCTCCTTCTCCTAACTTTATGTACTAGAGTCCCAATAGACTCCATATTCTCCTTAGTTTACCCTGCAATAGCCTTTGAAGTCTTGGCAGCTTGTTATGAATCTGCTATGATTGGCTGGATGTCAAGTACATAGTTGTAGTTTCAGACAGCTGTGGCTGTTCTCCCAGCTAATATCCTACTCAGGGAATAACATAGAGCTCATTCAAGGCTCCCAGAGCTCTTGACCTGAGGAGTCATTTTCTAAACTACACCCTGAACACTCATGTCCCACCTGGATATTGCAAATACCTCAACAGAAGGAACATAAATGATACAATGAAGCCAAGCAAAGAGTGGCAGCAGACACAACCTCTAGTGTAGTGACATGAGAAACAAAGAACCGAGAGTTGTAACTTCTTTAAAAATTATTAATCCCATAGCAGTGGCATTTAGTGGGAGTAAGTTGAATGAAATCCCAGACAGAGATCTCAAGGTGAGTATTATAAATATGCTCAAAGACACTAACAGCTGAATGAAGTAAGGAAGGAAATGGATGATATGAATAGGACTTTAACAGAGAGACAAGAATAATTGTAGAAAAACCAACCTAAATGCTTGAAACGAAAACAAACAAACATAGAAAGTCATACAACTGTGGGAAGTGTCATCATTAGAAGGGACCAAGGAAAGGTACAGGAACTAGAAACAATCTAAGGTCAAAGATAAAGTACCAGTGGGAATTCTAAGATATAAGGGAATCCTGAAGACACCAAATTTATTGGTTAAAAGTATAAAAGAAGGAGAATAATTGTGTTCTAAAAAGTATTGAAAATATTCTAAAATGAACCATAACAAAATTTCCCAGAGTTAGGAAAAGAGAGGTCAGTACAGATATAGGAGTCATTTAGGACTCCAAACAGACAGAGCCAGAAAAGAACTTCTCTTATCTTAACTAAAACACTAAATACACAGAATAAAGGAGGTATATTGAAAGTATCAAGAACCATCAAATCATGTATATAGCAGGTCTTCAGCATAACACAGATTACTCATTGAAGCTCAAGTTTAAGGGCTTAGAATGAAAGGGGAGGAGGGTCGGCTGGCAAAAGAGTAAAATCGAAAGTGCCGACCGCTCCACCTTTTTTTTTTTTTTAATATTTTTTTATTACATATTTTCCTCAATTACATTTCCAATGCAATCCCAATCCACACCCACCCCACTTCCCTACCCACCCATTCCCATTCTTTTGGCCCTGGCATTCCCCTATATTGGGGTATATAAAGTTTGCAAGTCCAAAGGGCCTCTCTTTCCAGTGATGGCCTACTAGGCCATCTTTCGATACATATGCAGCTAGAGACAAGACCTCCGGGGTACTGGTTAGTTCATCATGTTGTTCCAACTATAGGGTTGCAGATCCCTTTAGCTCCTTGGGTACTTTCTCTAGCTTCTCCATTGGGAGCCCTGTGATACATTCAATAGCTGACTGTGAGCATCCACTTCTGTGTTTGCTAGGCCCCGGCATAGTCTCACAAGAGACAGCTATATTTGGGTCCTTTCAGCTAAATCTTGCTAGTGTATGCAATGGTGTCAGCATTTGGAAGCTGATTATGGGATGGATCCCTGGATATGGCAGTCTCTAATGGTCCATCCTTTCATCACAGCTCCAAACTTTGTCTCTGTAACTCCTTCCATGGGTGTTTTGTTCCCAATTCTAAGAAGGGGCATAGTGTCCACACTTTGGTCTTCATTCTTCTTGAGTTTCATGTGTTTAGTAAATTGTATCTTATATCTTGGGTATCCTAAGTTTTTGGGCTAATATCCACTTATCAGGGAATACATATTGTGTGAGTTCCTTTGTGATTGTGTTACCTCACTCAAGATGATGCCCTCCAGGTCCATCCATTTGGCTAGGAATTTCATAAATTCATTCTTTTAAATAGCTGAGTAGTACTCCATTGTGTAAATGTACCATAATTTCTGTATCCATTCCTCTGTTGAGGGGCATCTGGGTTCTTTCCAGCTTCTGGCTATTATAAATAGGGCTGCTATGAACATAGTGGAGCATATGTCCTTCTCACCGGTTGGGACATCTTCTGGATATATGCCCAGGAGAGGTATTGCTGGATCCTCCGGTAGTACTATGTCCAATTTTCTGAGGAACCTCCAGACTGATTTCCAGAGTGGTTGTACAAGCTTGCAATCCCACCAACAATGGAGGAGTGTTCCTCTTTCTCCACATCCTCTCCAGCATCTGCTGTCACCTGAATTTTTGATCTTAGCCATTCTGACTGGTGTGAGGTGGAATCTCAGGGTTGTTTTGATTTGCATTTTCCTGATGATTAAGGATGTTGAACATTTTTTCAGGTGCTTCTCTGCCTTTTGTTATTCCTCAGGTGAGAATTCGTTATTCAGTTGTGAGCCCCATTTTTTAATGGGGTTATTTGATTTTCTGGAGTCCACCTTCTTGAGTTCCTTATATATATTGGATATTAGTCCCTTATCTGATTTAGGATAGGTAAAGATTCTTTCCCAATCTGTTGGTGTTTTTTTTTTGTCTTATTGATGGTGTCTTTTGCCTTGCAGAAGCTTTGCAGTTTCATGAGGTCCCACTTGTCAATTCTCGATCTTACAACGCAAGCCATTGCTGTTCTATTCAAGAATTTTTCCCCTGTGCCCATATCTTCTAGGCTTTTCCCCACTTTCTCCTCTATAAGTTTCAGTGTCTCTGGTATTATGTGAAGTTCCTTGATCCACTTAGACTTGACCTTAGTACAAGGAGATAGGAATGGATCGATTCGCATTCTTCTACATGTTAACAACCAGTTTTGCCAGCACCATTTGTTGAAAATGCTGTCTTTCTTCCACTGGATGGTTTTAGCTCCCTTGTCGAAGATCAAGTGACCATAGGTGTGTGGGTTCATTTCTGGGTTTCAATTCTATTCCATTGGTCTACTTGTCTTTCACTATACCAGTACCACGCAGTTTTTTATCACAGTTGCTCTGTCGTAAAGCTTTAGGTCCTGCATGGTGATTCCACCAGAGGTTCTTTTATCCTTGAGAAGAGTTTTTGCTATCCTAGGTTTTTTGTTATTCCAGATGAATTTGCAGATTGCACTTTCTAATTCGTGAAGAATTGAGTTGGAATTTTAATGGAGATTGCATTGAATCTGTAGATTGCTTTTGGCAAGATAGCCATTTTTACAATGTTGATCCTGCCAATCCATGAGCATGACATCCCAGCACTTGTAAGATTTGGGAAAAGAGATCTCTCCTGTGCTGAAGTACAAAAATCAGCATTTGAACAATACAAAGACAATCCTTAAACAGTGCACAAAAGATTAGCCCAAGAATTTTCTTAGTCTTTATTTACATTCAAAAGTCTTCAGGGAAATGACTCAGTGATTAAGAGTATTCACTACTCTTCCAGAAGATCTGGGCTCAGTTCCTAGATCTGACCTCGGGACTTAGAAACTGCCTGTAACTCCAGTTTCAGGCAATCTGATGCCCTCTTCTGGAGAGCAAAAAACCCACACACATAAAATAAAAATTTTAAAATAAATAAATAAATAAATAAATAAATAAATAGATAAATAACAAAACAAAACCTAATTACGTAGGGCAACACAAGAACCAGGCCAGGATCTGACACAGCAATATGGTTCAGGACACAGCAAGGAATTCAGTGTGGATCTCAGACCTCAGGAAGCTCACACCATGAGCACCTTTAAGACAATCAAAGCACAGAAACTCAGTGCTGATGGTTTCCTTTTGTTGAACCTAAACTCTGCAGACCAAGAGATCTTGGAAATAAACGTTTACAGAGCCATTATAGAGACTAGCCAGAAAAAGAAAGAGCCAGGTCCTGGGGGAAAATCTTGCAGCTGCAGGGTGGTGGCAATTAGAAGATGCCCCCAGTACATTAGCTTTCCTACGCTTTGGGAAAGAAGGTGCAATAACCTACCCTGGCTGCCGGCGGGGAGATCTGGGATAAGAGGATGCTGGGTAGGATAAAAGAATCTCCTGTAATTCTTTAAGTGAGTTATTAAAGTCCTTCTTGATGTCCTCTACCATCATCATGAGATATGCTTTTAAATCCAGGTCTAGCTTTTCAGGTGTATTGGGGTGCCCTGGACTGGGCGAAGTGGGAGTGCTGGGTTCTGATGATGGTGAGTGGTCTTGGTTTCTGTTAGTAAGATTCTTACGTTTACCTTTCGCCATCTGGTAATCTCTGGGGTTGTTATAGTCGTCTCTGTTTAGAGATTGTTCTTCTGGTGATTCTGATTACTGTCTATCAGCAGACCTGGGAGACTAGCTCTCTCCTCTGAGTTTCAGTGGTTAGAGCTCTCTCTGCTGACAAGTTCTCCTCTTACAGGGAAGGTGCACAGATATCTGGTGTTTGGACCTCCTCCTGGCCGAAGAAGAAGGCCCAAAACAGGACCTTTCCTGGATGCTGTGTTGCTTTGGCAGGTCACAGAAGCTGTCAGCTTCTGTGGTGCACACTCTCACCTGTGCAGACTAAGTCCCTAAGTTCGGCGGAGTCCCGGATCCAAGATGGCGCTCCCTGCTCCTGATGCAGAGGGCTCCCGTGCAGGGCGGACCACTGTCCTCCGGCTGGGAGGGTGCCGGATGTCTGCGGCCCCAAAAGGGTGCTGCCTCAGCGGCTCTGTGGCTCCCGCCTGTCCCAGAAGCTGTCTTCCTCTGTGGTGCACACTCTCACCTGTGCAGACTAAGTTCCTAAGTTTGGTGGAGTCCCGAATCCAAGATGGCGTTCCCTTCTCCTGAGGCAGAGGGCTCCCATCCCGCTCCACCTTTTAACCCTGAGTATACAGGAAAAAAGAAATCCACAAAAGCTGGTAAACAAGGTACCTCATTTTGCCCAGAGGTTTGGAAGGAAGTTGGACTGACTTTCCCTGTCTTCTTAGATGGCCAAGGACAACGGTATCATGAGCCAATAGATTTTAAAACTATTAAGCAACTGGCTGAGTAAATCCGTACCTACGGGGTGAGTGCAGCTTTTGTAGTTGCACAGGTCGAGGCACTTGCTAGATATTGCCTCACCCCGGGGGACTGGAATAATATTACTCGGGCTTGTTTGTCGTCCGGACAGTATTTAGACTGGAAGTCCTTGTCCTATGAATATGCAAACAGTCAGGCAGCAGCAAATTTAGCCACAGGACAAGATCCTCAGAGACATTGGGATGCAGACATGCTTCTGGGTTTAGGACGTTTTGCTTTAGATCAAACAAATTATCCTGAAGTAGTCTATGCCCAAATAAATGAGGTAGCTACCAAAGCCTGGAAGGCATTGCAGAACAAAGGTGCAGTCTCAGGCAATTTTACGAAAATCTTGCAGGTCCCACAGAACCATTTTCAGATTTTGTAGCACGCCTCATTGAAGCAGCCGCTAGAATTTTTGGAGACCCAGATACAGCTATGTCTTTGGTGAAGCAGCTAGTATATGAGCAATGTACTAAAGAATGCAGAGCAGACATTACACCCTATAAACATAAAGGTTTAGAAGTATGGATGAAGGTTTGCTGAGAACTAGGGGGCCCGTTAACCAATGCAGGCCTAGCGGCAGCGGTAGTACAGTTGAGCAAGTTTAGCAATGATGCTTGTTATAAGTGTGGCCAAAGAGGACATTTTAGAAGAAACTGCCCTGAAAATGAAAAAACGGGCCCCATTAGGTAAATCTAGACAGCCAGGCTTATACCACAAATGTAGAAAGGGAAAACATTGGGCTAATGAATACAGATCTACAAAGGATATAGAAGGCCAACCATTACAAGCAGGATATGGTGGCACCAGGCCAAAACACGAACAATGGGGCCCACGTCCCCAGGGCCCTCAAATATATGGGGCTCTTCAGAAAGACCAGAAGAAACCTTGCCCGTCTCTCCATCATCCGCGAGACCGCGGAGAGCCACTACTGGCTCCACAGGATTGGACCTCCACTCCACCACCAGACTCGTATTAACCCCACAGATGGGGGTACAGCCCATAGATACAGATTTTAAAGGCCCCCTTCCCAAAGATACTGTAAGACTATTGCTTGGCCACTCATCTTCTGCTTTAAAAGGATTACAAATTACCCCTGGAGTGATTGATCCAGATTATATGGGGGTGGTTAAAATCTTAGTGGCCTCCCCCAGTGGCATTTCAGCTATCTCCCCAGGAGATAGAATTGCTCAATTATTACTGTTGCCAAGTTTGCATAAATATTTTCCAGCAAATAATGCAATAAGAGGAGAGAGTGGACTAGGTTCTACAGGTCCTTGGTTCACTTTCTTATCAATGGAATTAGGAGATCGCCCAATGTTAACTTTGGAGGTTGAAGGACGATCCTTTCTGGGGTTGTTAGACACAGGTGCAGATCGCAGCATCATCTCCACTCATGATTGGCCGCCAAAATGGCCTTCGCAAACATCATCTCAAAGCCTCCGTGGTCTAGGTTATGAGACTGCTCCCCTTATAAGTGCTAAGGAATTGACTTGGAAAAATGAGGAAGGTAAGTCAGGGAAATTTTTTCCTTATATTGTGGATGTTCCTGTGACCCTATGGGGTAGGGATGTCTTAACCAAAATGGATCTTAGACTAACTAATGAGTATTCCCCACAAGCCCGAGAAATTATGTCTAGTATGGGCTACACTCCAGGAAAAGGGTTAGGAAAGTCATTACAAGGCATGACTATGCCAGTGCCTGCAAAGTTCAAACAAGATAAAAAGGGATTGGGTTTTTCCTAGGGGCCGCTGAGGGTGGTATACCCATTACTTGGAAAACAGAGGAGCCTGTATGGGTTCCTCAATGGCCTCTTGCCTCTGAAAAATTAGTAGCTGCCAGAGAATTAGTAGAGGAACAATTGAAATTAGGACATATTAAACCTTCCCAGTCACCTTGGAATACACCCATATTTGTGATTAAGAAAAAATCAGGCAAATGGAGGCTCCTGCATGATCTTCGAGCCATTAATAATCAAATGCAGATTATGGGCCCCATACAGAGGGGTCTGACCCTACTTTCTAGTTTGCCCAAAGAGTGACCTATTATAATCATTGATATTAAGGATTGTTTTTCTCTATTCCCCTTGCATTGTGTGATAGCGAGCACTTTGCCTTTACTCTTCCTTCTGTGAATAATGAAGAGTCTGATAAATGGTATCAGTGGATAGTTTTACCTCAAGGGATGGCAAACAGTCCTACTATGTGTCAACTTTTTGTAGGAGAAGCCCTACAACCTGTCCATGATGCATTCCCAAAATTAAGGATAGTACATTATATAGGTGATATCCTTCTTGCCTCAAAGAATAAAGAAAGTTTAGATGAAGCCTATATTAAGCTAGTAAAATAATTAGAAATGAAACAATTATTTATAGCTCCTGATAAAGTTCAAATGGGAAATTTAGGAGAGTTCTTGGGTGCTTGAATTACTCCACATTTTATTACATCTCAAAAGATAGAATGACATAAAGATCATTTGAAAACATTGAATGATTTCCAGAAGTTGTTGGGAGATATACATTGGATTCGTCCATATATGAGGCTACCAAATTTTGAATTAATCCCTCTTTTTGATATATTGAAGGGCGATCCACAGCTTTCGTCACCTCGTGCTCTCACCCCTGAGGCCTGAGTAGCATTAGAAAAGGTAGAAAGGTGTTTAGAAAAGGCCAAGCTGTATAGATGGAAAGAAGGAGAGGACATCCTCCTATGCGTTTTGAAGACATTCCATCCACCAACAGGAGTGTTGTGGCAGTCAGGTCCTCTATTGTGGATTTATCCTCATGTGTCTCCCAATAAAACCCTTGAATAGTATCCCATTGCTGTAGCTCAATTAGCGATTTTGGGCATTAAATTGTGTATTCAACCTTTTGGAGCACCCCCTCAGAAAATCATTACATCTTATAATGCTAATCAAATACAGATCCTAAGTTCTTTGATAGATGATTGGGCCCTATTGCGCTGTAGTTTTGATGGGGAATTAGATAATCATTACCCCAAAGATCCTTTGCTACAATTTTTTAGTGAACATCCAGTGATTTTCCCCAAAGTCACAGCATCTAAACCCATATTGGGTGCATTGGATATTTATACGGATGGTTCTAAAACAGGTGTTGGTGCCTATGTAGTTAATTCTCAAAAACCCATTCTTTTTCAATACAATCCTGGTATCCGGCAACTTACTGAATGTAAAATTGTGTTGGAAGTATTCAAAGCTTTTAAGGAATCTTTTAATCTAGTCTCTGATTCAGCTTATGTAGTAAATGCAGTACGTGCATTAGAAATTGCAGGACCCATTAGACCCACCAGCCCTGTATGCACCATCTTATTAGAGTTACAAAAATTGATTTGGAAAAGAACACATAAATTCTTTATTCAACATATTCGAACTCACTCTACCTTGCCAGGCCCTATGGCTGAAAGAAATGCCTTAGTGGACGCTAGCACTCACATGGAATTTATTTTTCACGCCACCCCACTGGAGCTTGCGAAAGATTTTCATCAATTGTATCATGTTCCTGCTGCCACACTTCAGCAGAAATTTTGATATCTCTCGAGCCTCAGCACAAGATGTGGTATTACGATGCCCACAGCGTGTACAATTTCACCACCCTCCTCATGCTGGTATTAACCCTCGCAGATTGATTCCTTTAAAACTGTGGCAAATGGATGTTACTCATGTCTCGGCATTTGGAAGATTAAAATATGTTCATGTTTCAATTGACACCTGTTCAGGTGTCATTTTTGCCTCCCCCATGTCCAGTGAGAAATTCTGCAACATGGTTGGCCATTGCCTAGAAGCCTGGGCAGCTTGGGGAAAGCCAGATAGTTTAAAAACTGATAATGGACCCGCATATACATCAAAATCATTCCAAACCTTTTGCAAAATAATGCAGGTTAGTCACTCTACTGGCCTTCCCTACAATCCACAGGGCCAAGGCATTGTGGAAAGAGCACATCGAACTCTTACAAAAACAAAAAGGGGGAATCACTGATGGCTGGCCACCCAAAGAACAATTATCTTTAGCCCTCTTTACTTTCAAATTTTTAATTCTGAACGAACATGGTCGTTCTGCTGCAGATAGGCATGCCATGACCTCGCCTATCCTTAAACAGGATGTCAAATGGAAAGATGGCTTAACTGGAAAATGGTATGGCCCAGATCCTGTTATTTCGAGATCCAGGGGAGCTGTTTGTGTTTTTCCACAGGGACAAGAACACCCGATTTGGGTACCAGAGAGGTTGATGCGAAAATTGCTCCCCCCCCAGACAGAGATATAGATTGTAATAGTTCCGGAAGGACATGTTTTTTTAGCAGAGCATTGACAGGGTATACTGCTGTGGTTGTGAAACTTCCCACCTTTGTGCCTATAGTAGATTTTGAAATATTTGCCACCTATGCCCATTGGTGCTACTCACTGAGTGGTCCAATTTGAACCTCTTTTCCTCAAATCTTTGCTTCTGTTTGAGAATGAGTTCATTCACCAAGAAATTAGGATAGAGATGGTCAATATTGTCCACAACATAATTATACTTGGGGCATCTATTATTGTCCTCCAAACTCTGATGAATACACTTGTAGCAAAAGCTGTGGCCACATTTTGTCATGTATGCCTCCTCAATCATATCAAAGCAGATGGGGCTCTCTCTTATTTAATAGACTTAGTTCAAGAACAGGTTGAAGAATTGTATAAAGTTGTACAAGCTAATTTCTCTCAGTCTCTTGAACAGAGTCGCCTCTTATCTGAGTACCTTAAAGGAAATTGGTCGGCTAAAGCGGAGCAGTTGTCCAGAAAGCTGCTCCTCCAGATTGCCAAACTCAACAGCACTCGACTGGACCCTGTCATCTTGGGGGACTTCACCTCCTGGATCACCAATGTCTTCTCATTCTTTAAGAAATGGACAGAAATGTTGGCCTGGGGGCCAGTGGTCCTCCTGGGTTGTGTCTTTTGTATCTGGCTATTGTGTCGACTTAAACGTGAGCACACTCAGTATAAGGAGTGGTGTAGCAAGCATTGATGGCGATTAGAGATGGCGCATCTCCCAATGTTTAGCTGGCCTCTTTAAAAAATTAAGAATTTGCCCTAGGTTGTCTGGCAGTTGTAGTCACACAGATCCATGGTATCCAGTGATGGGCAACTTTCCTTATGCACAGACCAACCTAAGACACGGGGCCTGGAGGTGATAGGGTAACCCTATGACGGGTAAGGCTGTGACATGAAAGGATCGACCTAAGACAGGAGCCGTGGCCGAAGGACAGACTTGCCCAGACCTAGTCCAGCATCATATTATTAAACAAAAAAGGGGGAAATGTAGGCAGCCGATGCCTAAAAGATGGTGCTGGTTTCTGGTACACTGTGGCCGTAAACAACACCACTGCGCAGGCGCTAGCCTGAATCTGGCGCCAACCCCTCCCGAGCGGGTGCATGCTAATGAAGTGTAGACAGGCCGACCAATCCCAGGAGGACACATAGCCCTCCCCAGTGCTGGGGTGTATATAAGTAGTCCTCCCTGGTTGCCTGGGGTTCCCGTAGCATTGAGGCGTTCCTGCAATAAAGCTGTTGAGAAGAATCTGACCGTGTTGTGTCCGGCAGGTGTTGCTGTTCTAATATCTGAGAAAATAGAATTCACAGGAAAGCTAGTAAGAAAAGATAAAGATGGCTACTTCATACTGATTAATGGGATAATCAATCAAGAAGACATCAGCATTCTACACATATGTGCCATGAACCCAGAGGTGTGGTCATGTATTGGTTAGAGTTTGTCAGTCTGACACATCTTGGCATACCTGGAAAGAGGGAATTTCAATTGAAGACTTTACCTCCATCAGCTTGGCCTGCAGAAGTGTCTGAAGGACATTTTCTCAACTGCTTAATAGAAAAATCTAAAAGAAATGGATGAATTCCTAGATGACTATGACTTGCCAAAATTAAACCAAGAGGAGCTAAACAATGTAAACAGATTGGTGACAAGCAGTGAGATGACACAGTAATTAAAATTCCCAACTAAGAACATTCCAGGCCCAGATGGAATCACTGGTGAATTCTAGTACACTTTCAAAAAAGGCTAACACCAACACTTCTCACACTGTTCTATGAGATGAGAAAAGAAGGGATAATACCAATTTCTCTCTCTGAAGCTTATATTACCTGATACCAATAGCAGATAAAGACACAATCAAAAAGGCAATTATAGACCAGGTCCCCCGATGAAGTTAGATTAAAAAAAAAAATCAACAACATGCTGAAGTAGAAAACATCAAAAGATCATTCACCAAGGTCAAGTTGGTCTTATTCCAGAAATCAAGCACCAGAGATCTTCCTATCATTAGTGTTCTCCTCAGTGCCTCTCTTTGATGTACAAGGATATTTTAGAATATGTAAATCAATATATGTTATAAAATACATAGATGGATGTAGGGAGCCGCCCTGGATTCAGAACTCTTCAGCTGGGGAACCGTGGTAATGAAGTGTTCCTGCAAAACAGACTGTTGAGAAGGATCCGGTGTGGATTCAGAACTCTTCAGCTGGGGGACAGAGCGGAACCAGAACTGCAGCGAGACGCGAGACGCGTTACAGCTTTAACTTTTTCTAGTGTTAAAAGCCTTTTTGTTCCTTTTCATATGTCAACAAGTGGTTAAGGTGGGGTGGAGAATTCTGGACAAAATTCAAGACAGTCTATCAGAAGTAAAGCGGGGAGAGAGAGCAGGAAAAAAGAGGAAACATGGTGCACCAAATAAGTATACAGGCCTTTCCACGGGTCTTGAACCTGAGGAAAAGTTAATGTCAGGGAAAAATACCTGGGGAGAGATAAGAAGGAAAGAGGAGAAAAGAGACGAGTTTAAAGAGCCAGTTCTTAGTAGCTGTGAATCAGATGAAAAAATTAGCTCTTCTGAGGAAACAGACTTGGAGGAGGAAGCAGCTCGTTATGAGAGAGAAATGCGAGCTTATAGGTCAAGAAAGAAGCCAAAAGCGGCTGGCAAAGGCCAGCTTGCTGCTCGACCTCCAGGCAGTCGGCTTCAAAGTCATAGTGCACCTCCGCCCTATGCAGAGCCCCCGCCCTGCGTAGTGCGTCAGCCCTGTGCAGAGAGGCAGTGCGCGGACTCGTTCATTTCAAGAGAGGCACAAAGGAAGATACAACAGGCATTTCCGGTCTTTGAAGGAGCCGAGGGTGGGCGTGTTCATGCTCCAGTAGATTATACACAGATTAAAGAGCTTGCCGAATCGGTCCGTAAATATGGAGCCAATGCTAATTTTACCTTGGTGCAGTTAGACAGGCTTGCTGGTGAGGCATTAACTCCTGCCGCCTGGCAAATGATTGCAAAAGCCGCTCTCCCCAGTGCGGGCAAATATATGGAATGGAGAGCACTATGGCAAGAGGCTGCACAAACGCAGGCCCGAGCAAATGCTGCCGCTTTGACTCCAGAGCAGAGAGATTGGACCTTTGACCTGTTAACGGGTCAGGGAGCTTATACCGCTGATCAAACAAATTATCATTGGGGAGCTTATGCCCAAATTTCCTCCGCGGCTATTAAGGCCTGGAAGGCGCTCTCCCGATCAGGTGAACTCAATTTTTTAAATCTTGATGCTCATGGCCATACAGCGGCTGAACGTCATTGTTCAGAGCCAGATAGGCCCAAAGAAATGGTTAAATGGAAAGATGTTTTAAGTAACAAATGGAAAGGACCGGATCCTATTTTGATAAGATCCAGGGGAGCTGTTTGTGTTTTTCCACAGAATGAAGACAACCCATTTTGGATACCAGAAAGACTCACCCGAAAAATCCAGACTGACCAAGGGAATCCTGATGTCCCTCATCGTGGTGATGCCCAGGGTGACAACAACAAAGGGAGAGCAGCGTTGGGAGATACAGAATTGGACGGCTAAATTTGAACAGACTCTTCAAAAATTGAGACTTGCCCCACGCACTTGGACCTGTCCCTGACCTAAGGACTATCTTCTCAACATTTTTCTTCTTTAAAGAATGGGTGGGGGTGGAATTATTTGGAGCTGTTCTTTGCTGTGGATTAGTGTTGCTTCTCTGGTTGATCTGTAAGCTTAAGGCCCAAACTAGGAGAGACAAGGTGGTTATTTCCCAGGCGCTTGCAGCACTAGAACATGGTGCTTCCCCTGATATATGGTTATCTATGCTTAAGCAATAGGTCGCTGGCCACTCAGCTCTTGCACCCCACGAGGCTAGTCTCATTGCACGGGATAGAGTGAGTGTGCTTCAGCAGCCCGAGAGAGTTGCACGGCTAAGCACTGCAGTAGAAGGGCTCTGCGGCATTTATGAGCTTATTCTAGGGAGACATGTCATCTTTTAAGAAGGCTGAGTGTCCAAGTGTCCTTCCCCCAGGAAAAACGACACGGGAGCGGACCAAGACCCCTTCGGGTGATGAGCCTGGGAGGAGGTTTTGTGTAAAGCCCCTATTTTGCACACTGGGGATTTGACCTCTATCTCCACTCTCATTAGAATGGGTGGCCTATTGCTCTTAAATAAAAGAAAAGGGGGAGATGTAGGGAGCCGCCCTCACATTCGCCATTACAAGATGGTGCTGATGGCACTGGCACCCATGTAATCAAACCATCTGTGCATGCGCCGGGGTAGTTTCCCACCCCATGTGCTCTGCCTTCCCTGTGATGACAACTCCGGCCGATGGGCTGCAGCCAATCAGGGAGCGACACGTCCGAGGCGGAGGACAGTCCTCCATAAAAGGGACGGGTTTCCGCCATTCGGGGGATCTCTCTCTCTCTCTCTCTCTCTCTCTCTCTCTCTCTCTCTCTCTCTGGCTCTCTTCTCCACTGGCTCCTGAAGGGGTAAGCAATAAAGCTTGTGCCGCAGAAGATTCCGGTTGCCCTGAGCGTGTTCTTGCCCGGGGGGAAAAAAAGCGCGGGCAATAGATGGACTTGTCTTGCTGTGAAGAGATGTTATGACCACAGCAACTCTTATAAAGAAAAACATTTAATTGGGGCTGGCTCACAGGTCAGAGTTTAGTTTATTATCATCATAGTAGGAAGCATAGTGGCATGCAGGCAGACATGATACTGGAGAAGGAGCTGAGAGTTCTACACCTTGATTGGTAGGCAGCAGGAAAAGAAAGAGAAACCGGACCTAGCTTGAGCATTTGAAACCTCAACACCCTGCGACTCCCACTCTGGTGCCACACTTCCTCCAATGCAGTCACATCTACTCCATAAAAGCCACAACCTTAATAGATTCACTCCCTGTTGATCAAACATTCAAATCTGCAAGCCTCTGATGGTCATTTTATTCAAACCACAAAGAACTGAAGAACAGAAATCACATGATCATCTTCATAGAGGTAAAGAAGGCTTTTGGCAAACATTGCTTTGTGTTAAAAATCCAGAAAAAATAAGAATTGAAGGGATATTCTCAACATTATAAAGGCTATATAGGGCAAACCTACAGCTAACACATTAAACAGAGAAAAGCTCACTGCATTTCCACTAGAATAAGGAACAAGGCAAAGGTGTTTACTTTCTCTCCTCTTTACTGGAAGTCATAACAAGAGCATTGGAAAAAGAGAGGTAAATAAAAGGGATACAGACAAGAAAGGAAGCAGCCAAACCATCTCTGTTTGCAAATGCCACGAGTCTACACATAAGATACCATAAAGACGTCACCAGAAAACTCTTAGAGCTGACAGACATTTTCATGTGTTAGGCATGGTACAAGCTTAACAAACAAAAATGACCAGTCTTTCTATATACCAACAGCAAACAAACTAAAAGAGATATTTGAGAAGCAACCCCACTCACAATAGCTGTAAAGATAAAGGAAATAAAGAAAAATAGGTACCGTGGAATAAGCCTATCCAAGGACATGAAAGTACTTATAATGAAACCTGAAAACACTGAAGAAGACAGTGAGAGGTGGGAAGATTCCCATGCTCCTGAATTGGAGGACTCACTCTTGTGAAAATGGCTGTCTTACTGGAAGCAACTTACAGAGTCAATGTAATCCCATTGAAAGCTCTAATGCTGTTCTTCACAGAAATAGGAAAACATCTTAAAATTCCTATGGAAGTACAAGAGACCCCTGATGGCCATAGCAATCCTGAGTAACAAGCCTCTTGCTGGAGCTATCGTCACACCTCTATTGAAGTTATTAGTACAGAGCCATAGTAATGAACACAGCATGGGACTGACTCAGATTTATTCTATAGAGTAGGGGACCCAGCTGCAAGGCCACCCGATACAACCATATACTTTTCAACAAAGATGCAGAAGAATAATCAGTTGGAGAGAAGAGCATCTTCAACAAACTGTTCCGGGAAAGTGGATAACTATGTGTAGGAGAACAACATTAGATTCTCATCTCTCATTCTGCACAAAAACTACTCCAACTGGACTAAGGACCTCAACGTAAGACTAGACACTGAAACAGTCACAAGATAAGGGAGAGTGTCACATCAAGGCAGTGTCTTTT
Organism: Mus caroli; assembly: GCF_978045245.1. Lineage (NCBI taxonomy): Eukaryota > Metazoa > Chordata > Mammalia > Rodentia > Muridae > Mus > Mus caroli. Next base: position 58,704,727 of record NW_028227274.1, on the reverse strand, counting down.
TTAAAAGAAAGAAAGAAAGAAAGAAAGAAAGAAAGAAGGAAAGAAAGAAAGGAAGGAAGAAAGAAAGAAAGGAAGGAAGAAAAAAAGACTTGCTAAAGGTAAAAAAAAAAAAAGATTTCCCAATAATGAAAAAAAAAAAAAAACCACCACCACCAACAATAACACCATTCTCTGAGTTAAATTTGTGATTATAGATAATATTGTTGTATTGGTGATTATATATAGGACTTAAAATATACTAAAAGTTCAATAAGCAAGGGTACTGTGGGGCTGGGGAGAGGATGGCTCAGTGGGTAAGGGTGTCACCTGCTAATCCTGAGGACCTGAGTTCAATCTGCTGAGCTCATATGGTAGAAACAGAAAATAAACTCTCACAGGTTGTCCTCTGTCTTCTGAACACAAACTATGGGAAGTATGCACACATACATACATACAGAGACAGACATATGTAAAGGAAAAAATGTAAATCATAAGTAAATAAAATAGTTATACGAAGAACGTATCATGATTCCTTTTTGTTTTGTTTTTTGTTGTTGGTTTTTTTTTTTTTTCTCGTGTGTTCCCCACCCTCTTTCCATTCTGCTTTACTTTAGGAGTATTTTACCTTTAGCAAGTCTTTTTCTTTTCTTTTAAAAAAGATGCTATAAGACTAGAGAGATGGGTCATTGGGTAAAGTGTGGGGTACAAACATAAAGACCGGATCAAGCCCACAGCACCCACATCAATCACAGCATGATGGCATGCTTTGATAAGCACAGTGCTGGGTAACCTGCTGGTTACCCAGTCTACCTGAAACAGAAGCTCAAGATTTCTTGTGAGACCCTGTCTCAAAACAATAAGTTAGAGATCAATAAAGAAAAACATCTGACATTAACCGATGGCCTCCATACATGCTCCTATGAGTGAGGGCACAGACACACCAAAAAACAAACAAAAAATATGCACAGTAAATTAGATAAGCACTTGAGATGGTGGGGCTGGAGAGGTGGCTCAGGGTTTGTGAGAATATATTGTTCTTTCAGAGGAGCAGGGATTGCTTTCCAGCATCTACAACAGTTTACTCACGTGACTGTAAATCCAGCTGTAGGGCATCTGATGCCTCTGGACTATGCAACCCCCACCCATGACACATACCACTTAAACACTATTAAAAAATACATGCACATTATTAAAAAATACATCTTAAAATAATAAATGGGGACACTTAAAATTAAATCCCTAATTAAAATACAATGATGTAAATGTGTCATCAAAGGTGTAAACATGGAAAAAGAATAGAAACAGGGGACAATGGTGAAAACACTCACTGTCTTCTTCAATTGCTCCTTCATGTTAGCTTTGAGCAGGGTCTCTCCCTTAACTTGTAGCTTTCTGACTCAGCTAGAGGGACTCCAGCAAGCTCCAGGGATCTTCCACTCTCCAGGTTCCCATTGCTGGGTCTCAGCGGTGTGTCATAGCACCTGGAGTTTTATGTGGGTGCTGTAGATCTCTACTGAGGTCCTCATGCACAGCCAGCACTTAACTGATGGAGCCCTCTTAGCTCTTATAATACAGTTCTGATGTCATAAGTGGGGCATTAAATATTGGCTGTTGTGTCCAGTTTACTCTGTGATATCTGTCCCTTGTGGTCTTCATGATATTTATGGGAATCTCATTCTCTAGTGAACAGGAGTCCCTAATGACTCCTATGTGCCAATCCACCAGAGGTTGATGTTGCTGGTATAAAATTTGGGGCTGTTTTTATTGAGTTCTTATACTTCTATTACCTTTCTAACTTCTATACCATGCTAATCCCCTCCAACTCACCAACACTAGGTAGGAGAGAAAGAAAGTTAGAGGGGAAAAGGGGCATAGAACCCCATAACTGACTGGGGTGGTCCGTGGCAGGTTCCAAGTTTTAGGATTCTAGGAAGATCTCTTCAGCACAGATCTGATTTGTACTATCTGTTCTCTGCATTCTGCCAGCTGTGTGAACTAGGAAGACAACATTTGTCTTCTTGCACTGTGAGATCAGAGGCTGGTGAAGGACAGAATCTACACATCCAAGGCTAATGTGGAGACTCTTTCTCTGTTGATTTCTATCTTAGTCATAGAGGCAAGTTTTCATAACTGAAGCCAGAGCTTGGCAGTAAAGTTGCTACAGTTTAGCCAGCATGTGCTGAGGAAACCCGGTCTCTGATTGAGACTGTTGGAGTTACCCACTGCAGCATATACATAGGTTTTAGGGATCAGAATTCCAGTACTCATGCCTGCAGATGTCAGAGACCATCCTGTGAGAAAGCGAGCCCTTCACAATCTCTCTGACAGGCCAAATGGCCTCGTGCTAGGAGCTGGTTATTACTCCTCCCTATTCCCCTCCTGGCACCTGAGACTGTAATAGCTGAATTATAGTCCCCTCTTCCCTATCTTTTCCTGACTCTCATAACATCCAAGGACATGAGTTACATGCTGAGCCCAGCCTGACACCCCAAGGCTGTCAAGTAGGATCTATGTTCCAGAGATAAGATGCAGAGTGCCCGCCACCTGGAGCCTTGCCACACTCTCCGGTCGAGTCAGCGTGACAGGCTGAGGCTTGAAAGCTACTCATGAGGCAAAAGAGTTTCACAGAAACTTGCTCCTAGAGTCTGGCATTCTCTCTAACCCATACATTAATTTTCCATTCCCACGTTAGTCTAGTGTATGGATCCACGTGCTCTCTTTTAGTATTACCCTATTATAAGTGCCTCTTAAGATTGAATTCTGACATAGCTAAAGCCAGTGTTCCAACAGTCCTAGAACGTCCTTGAGCTAGACCTTGGGCTTGGAATTCAGTACTGCCCCTGGTATTACACTATCACTTTGAGTAAAAGTTAGGTCACTGCCCTTCACAGGAATCTACCATCACCAAGGAAGAAAGAAGTTTCTGACCATAGGAGAAACCAGAATAGATACTTAGAACTATAGCTGAGTTACACCCATATACAGGAATTTACAATGGTTTAGGAAGTAGATCGGGCTGTGGTTTTAGAGTATTGCATTATTCATGAGATGGTTAGCTAGAACGGAACTCCCTAGTTAGAACCATGACTTGGGTGTGAAAGCTCTTGCCCTAGGAGTGAAAAGATCTGACACCTGGCTTCTAAGACAATAGCTGACCTTAGATAGGGCTGACTTTGTCTCAGTTATTTTATTGCCCAGTTCCTGCCAGTCTTTGCGTTTTCATTCCTCTGTTCTGTGTAAGAGTCATTAAACATCTGGTTACCTCATTTGTACCTTGCGGGTATGTCACCCAACTTCCTTATTGTCTTCTGTATAAAAAGTCTGATGCTCGACTTGACAAAATACATTCAGATACTACACAACCTCTCCTGTGTGCATCTGTCTGTCAATTCATCCGACGCTTTGCCCACCCGCGACTAAAGACCCATTCCACGCAGACAAAGGGGCCCAGAGGGTCTGCGGCAGAGCCCGACTTTGGCCCTCATGTCAGCAGATGCCCACTTTTTTGTTCTTTGTAAAATTCCCCCTCGACCCCTCCCTATTCGCCATGATGTATGCTATAAAACAAGGCACCTCAGCATAATAAATGAAGGCCTTGATAGGAACCCTTCTTGTGTGGAGAGCCGTGCCGTGAGCAATCGCTGTGGAGAGCCATGTGTGCTGCGAGCAATTGCCATTATAAGATGGCACTGGCCTCTGCTGTGCTACGCAGGTGCGAGAGTGAACTCACTCCTAGTCACTGCCCATTCTCGGGGCATAATAGTGGGGTGATGGGTGAGCAACAAATCAGGGGCTGACACGCCATATCAGGTGCTGAAACGCCATGGCTGAGGGCTATGTAAGTGACTCCATTTTCTGGGGTCGGGGTCTTCCCTCTTGAAGAAGCAATAAAGCTTTTTGTTGCAGAAGATTCCGGTTGTCCTGAGTGTGTTCTTGCCGGCAGAAACAAAAGCTCCAGATACCTTCTTGGTCTCCACTTCTCCTTCCTTTCTTCCCATTTTCTTCTAGGTTTGTGGTCCCCCTCGCACCCACGAATAACTGAATCTCACAGGATGGGATAAGTGGTGCCCGACGTGAGGGCGAGGTTCAGATTGTATTTCCTTCCAGTGGAGGTTCCCGAGAAGTTCGTTGTGACCCCAAGACATTAGAAGTAGTGAAAGACTGCTTCCACTGTTCACGGGAGTAAGAAGTCCTTGGCGAGTCGATTCATCTCCATTCCAGGAAATGGGATATAAGCTATCTAAAGAGGCAGCCTTAGTTAAAGGCTTAAAGATAGTAATCAGGGAAAGAGGAGTTAGAGTTAAATAGAAAGATTTGATAAACTTTTTTATTTTCATAGACCAGGCATGTCCATGGTTTATGTCCATCTGTATGGAGTAGAGATACACTGTAAAAATGGTGAAAGGTAGGTAGAGATTTAAATGATAAACTAGCTAATGAGGGTCCCAATGCAGTCCCTGCAATTGTCTTTTCTTATTGAGGAGTAACTATCAGAAGCTGCCACTGTGCCTCCTCTCCCTTCGCTGGCAGAATTCCCAGAAGAAGGAGATAAAGAATTAGAGTCTGAACATGAGAGAAAGAAAATAAGTTTCAGAAAAGCAGTATCCCCTGTTTGGGATCTTTTAGCAAAAAAGAAAGAAAATGAAAATAAGCTATTTCAGAGCTCTCCTAGGGACAGAAGGAAAACGGGAGACGTCCTGCTGACTCTCTGGCTCCTATGGAGATATTCTTATCTCTGGTTAGGATATCTGGGTCCTTTTGAGACATCAAGTTTTATTCCCTCTCTGTCTATCATCTGTTTTTGGTGCACCAAATTGTCCATATGTCTGTCTATTTATGTTTGCCTTTGTTTTGTTGTTTGAATGATTGTTGTTCTGTGTTTCATGTTGAAAAAAAAAAGGTTAAAACTTTATCTGCTGGCTGTCCATTTTTTGATTTAGTTTAACTTGTTTTAAAAACAGTCTCAATTTGCACAGCAGAAACTGATAAGTTACGCTGCACTGTGGCTGGGAGTCAAGTACAGCTGGAAAAGCCCTGCTGAGAGCCGATTGCAAATAGAGCTCTTAAAGGGGCAAGCAGCCTTTTGCTTGTAACAGAAATTTAGCTTAAAAGTAGGAACTCAGGGTTGGAGTCATTCTAAACAATACGAACCCAGGAAAACAGGTCTTTAAGGATACTTCAATATAGGGGTAATCTTTGGGCTTGTGTGGCACTTCTTTTGTTTCGCAAACCATGACTAGGGAAACCTGGGACTTCAGATCTCCCTCCCTTCCTTTTAGCTAAAGGAGCCTAGTTGCAGACCTAGCCAGACATTGTTCTAAATAAAGTTTGAATTCTAAGTTTATAAAAGGTCAATCAGGCTGTGGAATTTATCAAGACATTGCGATTTGACTTGCCTACTTTATATAAAGTTATAGTGTACAGAGGTTGCTTATATGTATCAGTGTCTGTTCCTTGTTCCAAACAGCCATTAATTTGGTTATTACAGAATATTGATGTTTGATCTATTGCATACCATCATTTTAAATAAAATTGATAATCCTTATCCTAAGATAAGTTAAAAATTGTTTTTATGCATGCTTCTATATCTTCTATAAATTCGTGCATGCATGCATCCCATTTACTGTGTTTAAGAACAGCCCTTCTATGGGAGAAAAGTATGTGTGAATTGGATCACACACTTATTCTTTTGAGTTTTCTTCTGCTTCAGCACAGATAATTAAACTGTGTGCTGTAGATGGTGTTTTAAAATGTTGAATAATCAAACTTTAAGTTGTATATTAATAGTCAATATTATATCTCAGAGTTTACAATTGCTTAAAATTGTTCATCCCTCAGATGCTATTAATTCTCAAGCTTGCAATTGCTTATGCAACTTATAAGAAAAAAATACTGTTCCTTTAAGAAGACTGTTTTTGGGCAGTTAAGAAATTGTCCTGGGTTGCCTGGAAAAGACCCGCAGGATTTGCTTTTGTGTTAAAGCTTTAACTGATAAAGATTACAGATATCTCCTGAAAAATACAAACTCAGGATCCTTATAATTATTTGGGTTTTAGACTTACTAATCAAGCTGTTTTTCCCTAGAAGATAGTTATTCACAGAGAAAACTTAAGGACTTTCTCTTATTTCTGATAAATAAATAAATAAATAAATATATAAATTATACACATGTGACTATAATAACTTTTCAAGCATTCTAGTTACAATCTCTCTTCAAGAGAAACAATTGAAAGTGTAATTAGTCACTGTCCATGTTATATTAAATACTGAGTATAACAGTCCAGTATTTAAGTGGTTTTGTCAACAATTTTATAATTCTCAAAGACAAGGTATTATAGAACTTTAAAAACTCTATCTTCTTAAAAACAAAAAAGGGGAGAAATTATACCCCTGTGCACATTATTTAAATCATACTTTTATTTTTAAGAACTTTGAAATTTAGATGTCAAAGAACTTAATAAATGACTCATACTATCTTAAAACTAGACATAATTATGTCTAGGAGAGATGAAAAGGGTCCACTTATTGACACATGGCATGATCCTAAACAGAAAGTTATTATTGGGGAAAAGGGGGTGGTGTTTCTGTTTTTTCCACAGAATGCTGCAGAAGCATGCTAGTTTCCAGAATGATTCGTGTGACAGACTGACCTGTGAGTTCCTGAGAGCCCTGGCAGTGGTGACAAGAAAGCTGTGTTGAGTGCACAGAGAAAGAGGAATCAGGGAGAGCAGCCATTTGCAAACAAGATGAAGAAATTTCCTATCTCTGCCATGGGCTACAGCAAGGAGAGCCGACCTGGTGTCAACTTGAGGACAACTATAAATGATGACCCATGAGGCAGAGGGACTGCCACAGTGTACTTAACAAGATTTCATCAGAGACACTGTTTTTGGCCATTCAGGCCAACACTGCTATAGCTCTGAAAGCTTATGTACCTTACCTATATGCTATATTGTTAGATAATTTAAGAGTTAAGATCACCAATCTTCACAAGTCTTTTCATATTCATTGTAATTGTTGTCAATTAACTAATTGTGTAGATCCTAATTTAGATAAGGAATCTGCTGTTATGATTTTGCTAAAGAAACCTACTTATGTTTTGCAGACTGTTAGAGTTAGGAAATGATCCTTGGTTTAAAAATCCGGGAATGCAAACTTGGAAAAGGTCAAATGAGCAATTTTAGGATTTACTGCTTTAATTGCAATTTTAACTTCAATATCTACCACAGCTTTAGATCAACAGCTACATAATGCTCATTTTGTTAATAATATGCATACGAATATTAACAACTTATTGTAGATAAAAAATTGTAGGCACAGGTTAATGTCTTAGAAGTAGTGGTCTCAACAATAAGACAGGATATAACAAATATTACGGCTACAAAGACAGAAATTTCAGATATTAGAAGAATGTTGTTTTTATTCTGATAAGACTGACTTAGTTCAAGATAGCATAGACAAAGTTAGAGCTAGTTTAGAAGAGAGAAAATGCAACAGAGAGAAACAAGAATATTGGTATCAAAATTGGTTTTCTACTTCTCCTACCATCTTACTTCCCAGCCTTTTGGGACCTTTCATGGGTATTTTGCTACTTTTGTCTTTTGGCCCCTGGGCCTTTAGAAAATTAACCAGTTTTGTTAAGTCACAGATTGAAGCTGCTTTAAGTAAGCTGGATGCAGTCCACTACCATCAGCTGGATACCTAAGACTCAGACGAAGAAGATCCTCCTCCCACTGAGGCAGAAAAAGCAACTCGTCTCCAATTTTCCACCCTTGTTGCTAATGCAGGGTCCCCTTGGTTCCTCAGGCTTTGGAGGGAATAGGGATGAAGAAGGGTGACCTCTAGCTCCTAATATAGCTTAAGAGCCACAAATTGTGGTGTTACAATTGGCATAATTCTTGTAGAGGCCTTACTAAATCTGAGGTTGACAATTCTCCTTTAGGAGCTTCACAAAACTCAGAAGTGTGCATGCTGGTTCATGATAATATGAATCCAGTATGGGCCCAGCGTGGGTACAAGCTAAGCATTGCAGGGGAAGGTCCAAATAGACCTTTTTCTTAAAACTGTTTCTGAGTTCCCTGAGAGACACACCCGGTTTGGATGGCTGTGGTGTCTAGTTTCAGTTGCAAATAAAGAATTTTTCTAAGGCTCTGCCTCCCCTCCCCAAAAGATACCAAGAGCCACAAGTGTGGGTCTGTGACAGCACCCAAGGGAGGAATCAGGTCAATGTCCCCCCAGCCATGGTTAATGTCCACTCATCCAAGGATGAGAAGATTATTTGATCACCTCAGTTAAGTGTGGCCTTATTAAATTTAATTCAGAAGGGGGAGATGTCAGAGACCATCCCATGAGAAAGCGAGCCCTTCACAATCTCTCTGACAGGCCAAATGGCCTCGTGCTAGGAGCTGGTTATCACTCCCTCCTCTCTATTCCCTTCCTGGCACCTGAGGCTGTAATAGCTGAATTATAGTCCCTACTTTCTTATCTCTTCCTGACTCTCATAACATCCAAGGACATGAGTTACACGCTGAGCCCGGCCTGACACCCCAAGGCTGTCAAGTAGGATCTATGTTCTAGAGATAAGATGCAGAGTGCCCGCCACCTGGAGCCTGACTTCGGCCCTCAGGTCAGCAGATGTCCACTTCTTTGTTCTTTGTAAAATTCCCCCTCGACCCCTCCCTATTCCCCACAATGTATGCTATAAAACAAGGCACCTCAGCATAATAAATGGAGACTTTGATAGGAACCCTTCTTGGTCTCCACTTCTCCTTCCCTTCCTCCCATTTTCTTCCAGGTTTGCGGTCTGCAATACACACACGAATAACTGAATCCCGCTGGATGGGATATGCAGAGTAAGCACTTTATACATTGAACTGTGTCTCTAGTACCTTCTTCTTGAGAATGAGAGAATGCTTCAACTGAGCTAAACAATAGCTAGGCCTCTCTCTCTCTCTCTCTCTCTCTCTCTCTCTCTCTCTCTCTCTCTCTCTCTGTGCGTTTGCGAGTGCTTATATTCCTGCTTGCATGTGTCGAGTCTGTGGTTTGGCATTGGCTATCTTCCTTGATCATCTACCAACTTGTTTTTGAGAGAGTTCCTTAATGAGTTTTAAGTTCCTCCATTGTCCAGACTAGGTAGCCTGTGATTTCTTGGGATCCTCCCTTTTCTACCCCCCCCCCCCCACCGCTGGCATTACAGGTACATGCCACTCCCCTCATCTTTCTTCGTGGGTGCAGTGGATCTGAGTTGGTGTCTTCACGCTAGTGGGCAGAAGACAGTAAACCACTGAGCCATTTCCCCAGCCCCTCAACTAGTCACATCTTAATCACAGCCATTCATCACTTGCACCTTCAGGGAGCCCACAAAAAAAATCATGACATAGTTTAGTATAATTCATTTTATTTCCTCCCTTCTTTCTTGGTCCTTCTGTATTGCATTCTTCCCTAAAAGGAATCATGATACATTCTTAGTATAACTATTTTATTTACTTATGTTTTACATTTTTTCCTTTACATATATCTGTCTCTGTATGTATGTATGATTGTACACTTCCCATAGTTTGTGTTCAGAGGACAGAGGACAACTTGTGGGAGTTTATTTTTATCTTATACCATGTGAGCTCATCGGATTGAACTCAGGTTTTCAGGATTAGCAGATGACACCCTTACCCACTGAGCCATCCTCTCCCCAGCCCCACAATACCCTTACTTATTGAACTTTTAGTATATTTTAAGTCCTTTATATGATCACCAATACAACAATATTATCTATAATTACAAATTTAACTCAGAGAATGGTGTTATTGCCAAAAATAGACAGCTAGCAGGATTGTAGAATTGGTTTCCAGCTGCCCGTTAAGTGACTGCAGTACAGAAGGCTTATCTCACACTGAGCCAATATTTGTTTTTCTTTTCTGCTGTCCATTAGTTTTCTTTCTTCTATAGTTCTCTCTTCTTTTTTTTTAAATACAACTTCACAAGCATTTATTAAGTCACAGCACATGCAAGCTGTCAGAATAAAGATGAGAATGATCTGGAACCCAGCCTTAAAGCTCCTATAGAACCTTAATTAGAAGAGAATGCAGACACAGCACTAATCCCAAAGGAAAGTCACTGTAGTTTAATACTTGTCTTCCTACTACATAGCAATAAGGACATAAACTAAGTCTAGGAGAGCATGGGGCTACCACACCTATAATCACTTGGGAGGTAGGAACAGGAGGATGAGGAGGTCAAGGCCATCCTGTGACTACAGAGTGTCTGAGGCCAGCCTGGAGAACATGAGGCCTTGTGGGGTGCTTGCAGAGGCAACTAAACGGAATCTGGAGTTACAGAGAGTTGTGAGTCTTGAATCTGGGTCCTCTGGAAATGCAGTTAGTGTTCTTCACTGCTGAGCCATCTCTGCAGCCCTGGTAAGAGGTAGATCCTTCAGCACGTGGGGTCTAGTGAAGGTGTTTAGGTGCTTTGTGTACGTCCTAAAAGGGGTTTGTGTGACCCCGTCCCTTCTATTGCTTTTGCTTCCTGGTTGTGGGATGAACAGTTTATGTGGCTACATGTCGATCACCAGTGTAATCCAATACTATCCTGAAACACCTAGATGATTAGATCTGCCCAGTTATGTCATGGAAACTCTGAAATCATAAGCCAAAATTACCTTGTATTTTTATAGTTTTTTTTATTTTCATATACCAGCTGTTTGTGTATGGTGAAGAAAAACTGACATTTGTTGGCCTAGGCATTTTGGATAAGGGATATTCAATCTTTACTTCAATTAAACTTTAAAATAACTTGAGGTATTTTTTCTTTGTAAACAGGTGTTTTATATTCAATAATTTGCATTACATTACTATAATGTGAAACGAATTTATTAACAACCAAGCCCCCATTGTATAATATTGGGAGTTTTTGAAAGGTTAAGATTGTCAGCAGAGGTCATAAGGCTGACACAATGCCAGGAGTGATGCTTTCATAGAAAGATCAAGAACAATCCACACACGCAGGAAGGAAAGTCAAGGGTGGACATGAGGATGATTGATCTCCCCAAGGATCTGACTTTGGTGGTGCCTGGATCTTACATAGCCAGTGTGTGGATGTGTGAGAAATAAGTCCACAAGCCATTGTTGCTGCATTATTATTATCTCCTTCTTCTGTTTCTTTTCAGCCCTTCTTACTTAGTTACTGTTGGTTGTCTTCTCTTTTAAGGGAAACAATGTGTTATGTCTGGAAATAGGAATTGAGGTTATCAACAAACAAAAGCAACATTGTAACGTGTCAATCAATATTAACGTGTCAAGGGTGTACTGGAAATGTCAATGCGGACAGCAGTCTTTGTAATCAACAATTTATTAAATATTATAGCATTTCTTTACAATCATAATCAAGATAGATAATGATAGAAAGAAGGAACCCAGAGTTCTCCACGGGAACTGGGACAGAATTATAGATGTTGTTTTTTGCCTCTAGAAAGATTCTGATAGGTGTTTGAAGAATTGATTGGTAATAGTAAACTTGTGATTGGTGGTCATGCTTTCTTTTACTTTGGTTCTTAAAAGTCTTCTTGTTAATAAAATCTGTAAACCATGCAAGTCACTTTCTAACACAGGCATAATGAGGGTGAGAAGAAATGTTCAGGGGTGTGTGTGTGTGTACCTTGTGAAATGCAATGAGCCCTCAGAGCATGATGCACAGAAAAAAAGGAATAATTGTCCACAAGTTCCAGAGAGGTAGAGGTTATAATAGAAAATTATTTTAAGGCAGTGTAGTGGTGACACCAAGCTCAGCATTTGTGTGTGTGTGAATGTGTGTGTTTGTGTTTATGTGGTGTGCTGTATGTATGTTTGTGTATATGTGGTGTGCTCTCTCTCTCTCTCTCTCTCTCTCTCTCTCTCTCTCTCTCTCTCTCTCTCTCTCTCTCTCCCTCTCTGTATTTGTGTTCAAGCATGCATGTGGAGTTCAAATACAGAGAAAAAGATTTTAGGGAATATAAACAGTTGAAGAGGGATTGGAGATTGTCAGGTTCTGACATAGTATTAACTTGTGACCCTATTCCTTAGTTTTCTCAGATAGATACAGTAGATCAGCTAGTATAACGAAAAGATGTCAGAATGGGAATTTATCTAATGATTCCCTGGTATTAACCAGTTGGTCTTGTAATTGTCAGAAGCTATCAGCAAAATGAGTTTGAGCTATTTTTTAAAATATGCCTCTTTAAGGAGAACTTTGGCATCTTCAGCCACTGTATCGAGGAAATGAAATTGTAGGTAATAGGTTTTCCTGAAGTAAAGACCTGTTGCCAGGAGCCCACCATTAGCTGAGGCAAATTTCTCCACACAGCTCAAAAGCAATCCTCCTAATGTTTCCTCCTTAATTTCCAACAAATTAGGAGATTTAAGTTTTTTTTTCAACAGTTCAACAGGCACTTGGGCATCCTTAGCTATGAATATTAGGGATTCATCATCGACTCCAAAGAGGTCACGATAGTGGTCTAACCTCCTCTTTAGCCTCTCCTTATCCAAGTCCTTTAAAATGCCCACTACAGGAACAGTCGCCAAAAGTCCATCCTTCATGGCCTGCAACCAGATATACTGCTTAGTAGAGTTGTACTTTTTTTGAATGGCTGCCTCAGTTATATTAGGCAAGGAAAGCAGAAAGTTGTGGCGCTTTTCAGCAGGAAGGTCCTTAAGCAGGGTGTCCATCAGGACTGGAAAATCATAGTCAGATAAATCGTGGTTAGATATCAAGAAAACCTGAGGTTCATCAATTTTATTCTCCCTAAATGTATCCAGATAGTAATTTCGGATCTCATTCAGGGTGTTTTCTCTGTTAAAGGTACGTGGTTTGGATTTCTTTTGATTGTCTAGATCACAGTCCACCTTGCTTCTCACGAAGTAGTAATTCTTTTTCATAATTCTGATTGCTTCAGCGAGGTCTAGTTCTTGCTTTGTAAATCGTAAGGAAGAAACAATAATGAAGAACTCATACTTTTTGAACTCTACTTTTTCTAGATAATCTTTTGGTTGAAATTTCATAGTTCCAATACCAGGAAGGTCCCATAATGTCAAATTTTTAATTTTGGGGTGTTTGTATGAAGCTACTTTGATGGTTGTCTCTGTCACCCCCACTTCAGCTGCACTTTCCTCTTCGTCTGTAATCTCTCTCAAGGCATTGATGAGGCTGGACTTCCCTGCTCCAGACTCTCCTGTCACTGCAATATTTATTGGGGCATTATCAATATTTTTTAATGCATCACTGATTACAGAGTTTGCCCCCTGAATGTCCCCCTTTTTCAGGCATAACTCTATTGAACGGGTGGTTTCCTCAGAAATGATTTTGGTTTCTTGCTTATAATTCCTAAAATATTCCGTGAAGCTGGACTCCAAATTTCCTTTGTCTTCATCCTTAGGTATATCAGAGAAGAGCTGACCCATGATTGTAGCAAAAAAGGCACTGAAAGAAGAAGAGAGAGTAAGATGCAAAAGATTTAAAATGCCTTTGTGCTTCTCACTGTGTTCTCTATGACTCAGACTCAATTATGTTCTGATGCTGATTAGTTCCCATATATATTGTGATGGTTATTCTTTGTCAGTAAGATACAATCTAGATACCTTTTGATAATGGAAACTTGGGATGAGGAATTGCCTCTATCAGATTGGAATGGGGGCATGCCAGTGGGACATTTTCTTTCTTTTTTCATTCTTTAATCTTTTTCTTTTTTAATAGTCTAGTCTTTTTACACTCCTAGTCTGCCCTCTGACTATTCCATATCCCATACCTCCTCCCCCAGGCCCAGTCTCCAAGAGGATGTCCCCACCCCCACCCCACCAGACCACCACACATATACAGCTGAGAACTGCCAGAACTTGACTAGGTGAGAGAAGATGCATCTAACCCCCAAATATTTGTCTGTTTTATTTTATTTTCAAAAGATGTAAGTGCAAGTAATACATTTGGTTGAAATAATTTTTACTTTGCCTAGAATTTCCTCTCCTTCTGTCCTTTTCATGGATTGGAATTCCTCTTGAGGACTGTAAGCTTGTAATAATCTAAAAGTTTTCCCTTAAAGTCCATGTTAAAATCCATTTATCAGTACAATATTTCAGTGTCCTCATTCATCATTTAGATCCACTGTTTTCTTTTAAACTGTTTATTTCTTGAGAAGAATCCAACTGTGCACTGAAGATACATAGGTCCACTGTTAGAGTGCTTGCTCAGTATCAGTAAGGCCTTAGGCTAAGTCCCAAAATCTTGGGCTGTCTTCTCATCTTAGGACTTTGTACTTAGTGAGTGCTTCCTTTCCTTGATGCTCTCCCCCCATAGCTATCTGGTTATTAATTTTACTACTTTTCTGTAGGCTTTATTTCAGTTAGGCAGGATTTAGGAAAGAACACAAGCTGTTCTCAACTCTTCAATTTTCCCCTCCCATCCTTTTTTGTCTAGCTCTTGGTTTTGTGATGCAGACTCCAATATAATAGCCATCTGCAAGGTCTTCCCAAGGAAGATGAACACAGCAGACAGGAAGGCTGTGGCAATAATTAACTAGAAAGCAAGATCAACCTGAGACACAACAAACCTCATACACATTGAAGAGATACTCTGCTACCTGACCCATCCATTACAACCATCCTAGGGAGAGGAGTAAGAGGCAAGCAAATCAATCGGATATATATGTGTGTGTGTGTGTTGGGGCGGGGGAATTGCAGGCTGGTCTCCAGTCGAGCTGAGGTCTGAACTCTGATGGTCATAATTCACCTACATGACATGGTAGGCTTTCCCTCATACTCCTGGAACTATGGCCCATGCCTAAGGTACCACCTCCCACAGCCCCCACAAGAAAAGCATGGTCAGTAGTCATGTAAGCCATGGTCCAAGCTTCTGTTCTTCAGGATAAACTCCTCCCCAGTTACCTAGCAACAGTGAAGACCATAAAAAGGAGTGCTCAGCCTGCACCTCTCTCTCTTATTCCTTTGTCCTCTCATCTCTCTCACTTCTCTCTACTCTTCCCTCTCTTTGTCTTCTTCTTTCCTCTCTTGTTCCCCCCCTCTCCTACCTTCTCTCCTTCCCCTACATTTCTATAATAAAGCTCTTAAACCATAGAGTCTCTGCTCTGCTCCTTCAAGTTCCCCTGTGCACTCTGGTTAGTGTTGGGACCTTCTTCCCTCTTCCCTCTTCCCTCTCTCCCACAACCCTGGTGTCTTTAGCAAAGTAGCTCCAGGGGGTGGGGGTCACCAGTCAGGGCTGCCCCTTGGACACCCACTGAAGAGTGGGATAGAGGAATGCCCACCCAGGGATGAGTGGATAGGGTAGGTAGCAGCCCTCCCACGCCCAACTGACCAGAGAATAGGGAAACTTTGGCGGGGCAGTGGGTAATTTTTCCTTCAGTTCTTCCCCAGAGTCCCCTTTCCCCTTTTATTTTGTTCCGTATGTATGTATGTATGTATGTATGTATGTACGTATGTATGTATGTATAATATATATATATTAACCAAAATCAACATCCAGATCATCTCCCTTAGGTCTCCCTCAACTTGAATGATAGGCTGTATCCATGCAAAGCCAGTTCTGCCCAGCTCCCACCAAAGCCCCTCTAGCTTCCAAGCTGAGGATTTCCATTGTCTGGGCATGCTCCTGAATGCGTTCTTACCTATGTAATCTTAAGAGAAAAAGGATAAGGGTTAGAAGTTCTTGCCCACTTACCAGAAACTCCTGTGTCCAGTGGATTTGCTTACTGTAATTCAGCTGCAGGGAGCAAACTTCACTGTGTTCCAGGCTGTTCACATGAGACCCACCCCTGCTTTATCTGTGGAAGGCAGCAGATTCAACTGAGTTATATAGGTTGTACACATCCTTCTGGCTTATGCCCCTCCCCTCTTCTTGTGTGTGGTGGCCAATCATGGAGGAGCATAGATCTAATTACTTTTCAGAAACTCCTGCATTTCAAAGAAGATGAAAGTGAAACAAATGAAACAGCTGTTTTTCATGCCAGAAACACTTAATTTCTTGGCAGAAAAAGAAGGGCAGTCTTAAAATAACAGTGGGGGACATGGAAACTGATAGGGCATGAAGAAGCAGTTTACTATGTAGGCTTGAATGGAACCCTTGAGTTTTTCTGATCCCCGACTCCACAAACACAGCCTAAGCTAAAGTCACACAACACATTGTCGGGGAGTCTGTGCAGGTGCTAATTTTAGTCTCACTCTAGACACAATCCGTCCCCTCCTCTTTGACTATAACCTTATTTCCCTACCATTGTAAATTCACATTCTTTAATTTGTGTTGTCAACTCCTCTGTCTGGTTGGGAATTGGTCTGGCTAGGGCTTGACAGGTCTTACACATGCTGTTACAATCACTGTGAATTTAAACATGTAGCTTTCCTGCAGTGTTCAACAGACACTATTTTCTTGTATTTCCACCAACTCTGGCTCTTATGGTCCTTCCACCCCCTCCTCTACAGCCATTCCTGTGCCTTTGGAGGGAGACCTATGTATATTTCATTTAGTGCTGGGCATTTATTGATGTCTTATTCTCTGCACCTTGGCCAGTTGTGGATATCTGTATTGATTATCATCTATTGCATATATGAGCATCCAAAAGGGCTTAGGGATGTCTTAATCTATAGGTATAATGGCAAATCATTAGAGGTTGGTTTGATATATTCATTTAGCAGAATAATGGAATTAATTTCTAACTGAGGGCATATGACCAGTATAGTCTTAGTTTCTTGCCCAGATATAGTACCAAGTATGGGTTTCATTTTGTGGAGTAATATTAAATCCAATCAGGAAGTATTTGGTTGCTACCATGACATTCTTGTCACTATTACATTAGTGATTGCCTTAGTTAGGGTTTTACTGCTGTGAACAGACACCATGACCAAGGCAAGTCTTATAAAGGACAACATTTAATTGGGGTTGGCTTACAGGTTCAAAGGTTCAGTCTATTATCACCAAGGAAGGAGTATAGCAGCATCTAGGCAGGCATGATGCAGGCAGAGCTGAGAGTTCTACATCGTCATCTGAAGGGAAGACTGATTTCCAGGCAGCTAGGATGAGGGTCTTAAAGCCCACACCCACAGTGACACATCTACTCCAACAGAGCCACATTTTCTAATAGTGCCACTCCCTGGGCCGAGCATATAGGAACCATCAAGGTGGTTATGACTTATCTGGTCATTACTGAGGCTCACAGAGTTCACACCTGGGTATTTATGTTTCATTTTCATCTCTGGAAGTGTCACTAGAAAATTCCATCACTGTGAAAGCTAACCAGTACGTATAGAGCCAATATCAGTAGGTCAGTGTCAGCTTGATTTCCTCATGCTCTATAACTCAGGCACATAGTGTCCTTCACTAATAGGTTCTTACCATTAAGTTCTGCAAGGTAACCAACAGTACTGACAATGTCTTGTAATGACCAGGGATGACCTCACTGGCCAATGGGTCCAAAAAAGCTCAGTAATTCCTGGGTCTGGGCTTTTTATTAGTTACCCATGGTGTCTAGTACGAGCATTGTTGTCCAAGTAGAAAGTGACTCCATCTTCTTTTGAAGAAATATGTATATTGACATATTTATAGGAAACTTTTACATTAATAGGTTACATATAACATTTTGAAAATCTGATGCTTTTATGTATCTTTTATTTCCCTTCTCTACTCTTCCTTTCCACCTCAATTTAATCGGTCTTTACCTATAATTCTCTTTTAATTCTTATCTTTCCTCTCTTGGAAGTTCCACTCCTTATGTGTGCATGTGTGTGAGTGTATAGTGTGTGTGTATATATTTTGGGAATCCTGTGCAGTAGTAGATTTCCATTTTGAAAAGTCTTTACTGCCATCCAACTCTCCTTCTACCACATCCTCCCCTTCCTCCCCAGTTTAAATCTTCCTATTCTGTTGTTCTCTTTTAACCTTTCCTATCAGAGTGGCCTATCTCATCTCTCTTGAAAGTCCCACTCCACAACTCAATGGTAATGTCAAAACTTCGGTGGGTATTCCAAATGGAGCACACATATCTGAAGAGTGAAGGCTCACATCCAAAGAAAGACAAATGAAACGGTTCTTTCACTCTCTCAGAATGGTGCTTCAAGCCCCATTCACTTCCCCATGAATTTGACAGTTTCAGTTTGCTTCACAGATTAGTAATATTTCATTCTGTACAGTGTCACACTTCATTATCAATTCCTCAATTGATGGGCATCTAGATTCTTCCCATTTCTTGGCTAGTGTGAACAAAGCAGGAATGATGGCTGAGCAAGTAGCTCTGTAGTAAGAGAAAGAGGAGTTTGAGAATATTTCCCAGGGCAGCATGGCTGGACTGATATGGTAAGCCCATTTTCCCCTTTTGTGGAATTTCCACACAAATTACTTTGGTGGCTGCACAGGTTGGCACGCCCACCAGCAGGGACTGCTTGCTCTCCTTCCCCTACACCCACAACAGCATTTGTTGCTATTGGTATTTTTGTTTTTTGCCACTCTGGGGTAAGATGAAATGTCAGAGTAGTTTTGGTTTGAGTTGCCCTGATGGATAAGAATGCTGAATGTTCCCAGAGCTCTGCCTAGCATTTGGCTGTGTGTCATTGCATCTGTTTCCATCAGTTACTGCATGAAGCGTCTAGGATGGCAGTTGGGCTAGGCACCAATCTATGAGTATACCAGAATATTATTAGGAGTAATTTTTTTTTAATCCTTGGTTTCTGGGCTTTCCAACCTCTGGGTCCAGGCTGTCCAGGCAGTTTGTGGAAGCAGGAGCTTTCGCTTACTGTTTTGCCTGCCTAGGGATTCTTTCTTCCTTTTAGGTTGCCTTTTCTAATACAATCTATTTTCACTAAAAAACAAAACAAAAACAAAACAAAACTCTGCAAGATTGGAAGACACAGTGGGAAACTACAGTAGGAGAGGTTATAGGCTTAGAGAAGTGTTGAGTCACTCCATCTAAACTCTGCAATATATTTAACTTGTCAAGTCTCTCATTTCCGAGGAAGAAAGTAAGAAAGTATAGAAACCACTAGTTATGCCATAACTTTAAAGTACATTGCTCAACTATTAGCAAGGCTCTTAAATTCTATATCAACATTAATTGTAATACTACTTTTCATACAAAACATATTTTCATTAATACAATTTCATTATTTGCTCCAAGTTTCAGCTTTTGTAGCTTCAGTTAATTATTTTTGAATGCCTTATTGCTAGGAAAAACTTGTGTAAGCATGCTTACAAGTAATAGGTTCTGTGGAAGATTCAATTTCTTGCGTAGCTGAATCTCTCAGGGAACAACCATACAATAGCCAAAGACTGAAGGACTTAAGGTATTGTCAAGCGCAAAGATGAAATCAATTTTGAAAGCCCAAAGGGAAAAAGAATGGAAATAGTGTTCTTTAGCTTGTAGGCTAGACTTGATTTTAGCAAACAGAATACAAAAGAAACAGGTTATTTCCAATTTAGTATATAAAAGGCCATGAAATCTCTTCTGTGTGTTCTATGTGTTCGCTCTAGTCACTTGGTCTATGTAGAATTGAGCTACCGTATTGTAGACTGGGTAGGAGAGGGCCAATGGCCACAACAAGTGTCCTTCGGGCACTGCTTGACAAAGGACCTGTGTTCAGACAACTGTACTGACCAATCACTGCCCTTGGTAGAAATTTGCTGCACAGCCTTTGCTTGTGTTTCTGACATGGTTCATATTTGAATTCCTTGCTGTTAAGGGGCCCTCACTGGAGGTTAGGGCTTGGGAAAATGTAACAATTCTTATCAAAGTTGTTGTTAATAAGAATAAAATTAATGGGAGTTCCCTGGGAGAATCAGCTGTGAAGGAAATTGAGTTCTCCACAGAACCTATTACTTAAAGCAGAATTAGTAAGCAAGAGACACAGAATTTGAGGGAATAAACATTAAAGTAGACAACCTTTGGAAAATTTCAGGAGTTGACAAACCATAACTGAATCATTAGGATTTCATGCCATTTTTTCCATGGATTTCCAGCTTCAGAAACCTGGAACTAACATGGACAGGAAAAGATTTTGGCTATACAACTGATGCCCATGTCAGTGGTACCCTCCTGAAGGCAAAGCAAGCAGTTTCAGGAATTCTGATGTTCTTCTACCTTTTATAGGACTGTAATAAAGATAGGGATCATATTGAAACAAGAGTTTACGGCAAAGACACAGAGAAACGTTTTTGCTCATTGAACTGCCTGGCTTTCTGAGCAGGGTTTTCTGATTGGGACTTTTTCTCTCCCAAGAAAGAAGATTGCCATTATTTAAGCAATGCTTGTGTGCTGCCAAATCAGGCCTCACCATACTTTAAAAGTCAAAGGAAAGGGTGGTGGTCTTATATCAAATATAAAGTAAAATTACAGAAGAAAATGGGAAATTAAAAGACTGAGAGGCTGAATTTCCATAGAAAGATTAAATATTCGGGTTAATAAGACAATACAGGAAAAGCTTGATAGAACGGGTAGTACAACAGAACTTCCCTTTTTTGAATGATGTTTTAAAAATTTTTAATTAATCATTACATTCATTTACATCTCAAATGATATCTCATTCCCTATTACCCTTCCACAGTACCCCATCCCATCCATGCTCTCCCCCTCCCCTTTGCCTTTATGAGGGTGCTCCCCCATTCATCCATACACTCCTGCCCCACTGCTCCAACATCCACCTTTCCTGGGACATCAAACCTCCACAGGATCAAGGGTCTCCCCTCCTGCTGATGTCAGACAAGGCCATCCTCTGCTATTTGTGTTTCTGGAACCACGGACTCCTCCCTGTACACTCCTTGGTTGATGGTCTGGTCTCTGGGACCACTGGGTGGTCTGGCCAGCCAACATAGTTCTTCATATGGGGTTGCAATCCCGCCCCCCAGCTCCTCTAGTCCTTCTGCTAACTCCCCTACCAGGGTCTGTGAGCTCAGTCTGATGATTGGTTGTGAGTTTCTACATCTGCATTGGTTAGGTGCTGATAGAACCTCCCAAGGATCAGCCAAACCAGGTTCCTGTCAGCAAGTGCCTCTTGGCAACAGCAACAGTGTAGGGGGTTGGTGTCTGCAGACAGGAAGGACCCCAAGGTGGGGCAGCCCACAGATGGCTCTTCCTTCAGTCTCTCCTCTATTTTTATCCCCCTTTCCTTTAGACCAGAACATTTCTGGGTTAAAACCTTTGAGATGGTTGGGTGGCCCCATCCCTCGACTGGGGATGGTGCCTATCTACTGGAGGTCGTCTCCATAGGTTCTATCGCCCCCTCACTGCACATTTTAGCTAAAGAGATCCCTTTGGGTCCTGGGAGCCTCTGGCTTGTCTGGTGTCTGGGACCTTCCAGTGGCTACCCCCAGTTCCTTAGCCCCTACTACTACTACATATTTTTATTCGATTTCTTGACCCCATGTACCTCTCTTCTCTCTCCTCCAGTACATGATCCTGTCCCTTTTTCCCTCCCCCTCCTCTCTCCCTTCTAGGTCCCCCTCTCCCTCCACCTTTCATAATCATCCTGTTAGACCCTCTATGCAGGACTGAAACATCCACACATGGTCTTTCTTTCTAAGCTCCATGTGGTCTGTGTGTTGTGTCGTGGGCATTGTGAGCTTTTGAGATAATATCCATTTACCAGTGAATACAAATCATGTGTGTTCTTTTGTGTCTGGATTTTCTTAATCAGGATAATATTTTCTAGTCCTATCCATTTGCCTAAGAATTTCATGAAGTCATTGTTTTTAATAGTTGAGTAGTACTCTATTGGGTAAATGTACTACATTTTCTGTATCCATTTCTCTGTTGAGGGACATCTGGGTTCTTTCCAGCTACTGGCTATTATAAATAAGGCAGTTATGAACATAGTGGAGCATGTGTCCTCGTTATATGTTGAAACATCCTTTGGATATATGCCCAGGAGTGGTATAGCTTGGTCTTCCAGAAGAACTATTTTCAATTTTCTCAAGAACTGCCAGATTGATATCCAAAGTTGTTTTACTAGCTTGCAGTTCCATCAGGAAAGGAGGAGTGTTCTTCTTTCTCCATATCATCACCAGTACCTGCTGTTGCCCGAGGTTTTGATCTTGGCCATTCTCATAGGTGTGAGGTGGACTCTCAGGGTCATTTTGATTTACATTTCTCTGATGATTAAGGATGTGGAATATTTCTTTCTTTTTAAAAAATTATTTGATATCTTCTTCATTTACATTTCAAATGCTATCCCATAATTCCCCCATACCCTCCCCCCCACTCCCCTTCCTCCCACTCCCCTCCCCCCCCACTCCCACTTCTTGGCCCTGGTATTCCCCTGTACTGAGGCATATATAGTTTGCAAGACCGATGAGCCTCTCTTTCCAATGATGGCCATCTTCTGATACATATGCAGCTAGAGACATGAGCTCCGGGGTACTGGTTAGTTCATATTGTTGTTCCACCTATAGGATTGCAGACCCCTTTAGCTCCTTGGGTACTTTCTCTAGCTCCTCCATTGGGGGCCCTGTGATCCATCCAATAGCTGACTGTGAGCTTCCACTTCTGTGTTTGCTAGGCCCAGGCATAGTCTCACAAGAGACAGTTATCTCTGGGTCATTTCAGCAAAATCTTGCTAGTGTATGCAATGGTGTCAGAGTTTGGAGGCTGATTATGGGATGGATGCCCAGGTATGGCAGTCTCTAGATGGTCCATCCTTTCATCTCAGCTCCAAACTTTGTCTCTGTAACTTCTTCCATGGGTGTTTTGTTCCCAATTCTAAGAAGGCACAAAGTGTCCACATTTTGGTCTTCATTCTTCTTGAGTTTCATGTGTTTTGCAGATTGTATCTATCTTGGGTATTCTAAGTTTCTGTGCTAATATCCACTTATCAGTGAGTACATATCATGTGAGTTCTTTTGTGATTGGGTTACCTCACTCAGGATGATGCCCTCCAGGTTCATCCATTTGCCTAGGAATTTCATACATTCATTCTTTTTAATAATGAGTAATACTCCATTGTGTAAATGTACCACATTTTCTGTATTCATTCCATTGTTGATGGACATCTGGGTTCTTTCCAGCTTCTGGCTATTATAAATAAGGCTGCTATGAACATAGTAGAGCATGTGTTCTTCTTACCAGTTGGAACATCTTCTGGATATATGCCCAGGAGAGGTATTGCTGGATCCTCCGGTAGTACTATGTCCAATTTTCTGAGGAACCGCCAGACTGATTTCCAGAGTGGTTGTACAAGCTTGCAATCCCACCAACAATGGAGGAGTGTTCCTCTTTCTCCACATCCTCTCCAGCATCTGCTGTCACCTGAGTTTTTGATCTTAGCCATTCTGACTGGTGTGAGGTGGAATCTCAGAGTTGCTTTGATTTGCATTTCCCTGATGATTAAGGATGGTGAACATTTTTTCAGGTGCTTCTCTGCCATTCGGTATTCCTCAGGTGAGAATTCTTTGTTTAGCTCTGAGCCCCATTTTTTAATAGGGTTATTTGATTTTCTGGGGTACAGCTTCTTGAGCTCTTTGTATATATTGGATATTAGTCCCTTATCTGATTTAGGATAGGTAAAGATCCTTTCCCAATCTGTTGGTGGCCTTTTTGTCTTATTGACAGTGTCTTTTGCCTTACAAAAGCTTTGCAATTTTATGAGGTCCCATTTGTCAATTCATGATCTTACAGCACAAGCCATTGCTGTTCTCTTCAGGGATTTTCCCCGTGTCCATATCTTCAAGGCTTTCCCCAACTTTCTCCTCTATAAGTTTCACTGTCTCTGGTTTTATGTGGAGTTCCTTGATCCACTTAGATTTGACCTTAGTACAAGGAGATAGGAATGGATCAATTCACATTCTTCTACATGTTTACCGCCAGTTGTGCCAACACCATTTGTTGAAACTGCGGTCCTTTTTCTACTGGATGGTTTTAGCTCCCTTGTTAAAGATCAAGTGACCATAGGTGTTTGGGTTCATTTTTGGGTCTTCAATTCTATTCCATTGATCTAATTGTCTGTTGCTATACCAGTACCATTCAGTTTTTATCACAATTCCTCTGTAGTACAGCTTTAGGTCAGGCATGGTGATTCCCTCAGAGGTTCTTTTATCCTTGAGAAGAGTTTTGGCTATCCTATGTTTTTTGTTATTCCAGATGAATCTGCCGATTGCCCTCTCTAATTCCTTGAAGAATTGAGTTGGAATTTTGATGGAGATTGCCTTGAATCTGTAGATTGCTTTTGGCAAGATAGCCATTTTTACTATATTGATCCTGCCAATCCATGAGCATGGGAGATCTTTCCATCTGAGTCTTACTTTAATTTACTGAGATCTACTTTAATTTCTTTCTTCAGATATTTGAAGTTCTTATCATACAGATCCTTTACTTCTTTAGTTAGAGTCACACAAAGGTATTTTATATTATTTGCGACTATTGAGAAGGGTGTTGTTTCCCTAATTTCTTTTTCATCTTGTTTATTCTTTGTGTAGAGAAAGGCCATTGACTTGTTTGAGTTAATTTTATATCCAGCTACTTCATTGAACCTGTTTATCAGGTTAAGGAGTTCTCTGGTGGAATTTTTAGGGTCACTTATATATACTATCATATCGTCTGCAAATAGTGATATTTTGACTTCTTCCTTTCTAATTTGTATCCCCTTGATCTCCTTTTGTTATCGAATTGCTCTGGATAAGACTTAAAGTACTATGTTGAATAGATAGAGAGAATGTGGGCAGCCTTGTCTAGTCCCTGATCTTAGTGGGATTGCTTCCAGCTTCTAACCATTTACTTTGACTACTGGTTTGCTGTAGATTGCTTTTATCATTTTTAGGTATGGGCCTTGAATTCCTGATCTTTCCAAGACTCTTATCATGAATGGGTGTTGGATTTTGTCAAATGGTTTCTCAACATCTAACGAGATGATCATGTGGTTTTTGTCTTTGAGTTTGTTTATATAGTGGATTACTTTGATGGATTTTCATATATTAAACCATTCCTGCATCCCTGGAATGAAACCTACTAGGTCAGGATGGATGATTGTTTTGATGTGTTCTTGGATTCAGTTAGCAAGAATTTTATTGAGGATTTTTGCATCGATATTCATAAGGAAAATTGGTCAAAAGTTCTCTATCTTTATTGGGTCTTTCAGTGGTTTATGTATCAGAGTAATTGTGGCTTCATAGAATGAATTGGGTAGAATACCTTCTGCTTATATTTTGTGGAATAGTTTGTGAAGAACTGGAATTTGATCTTCTTTGAAGGTCTGATAGGACTCTGCACTAAACCCATCTGGTCTTGGACTTTTTTTGGTTTGGTGAGTATTAATGACTGCTTCTATTTATTTAGGGGATATAGGACTGTTTAGATCATTAAACTGATCCTGATTTAACTTTGGTACCTGGTATCTGTCTGGAAATTTGTCCATTTCATCCAGGTTTTCCAGTTTTGTTGAGTATAGCCTTTTGTAGAATGATCTGATGGTGTTTTGGATTCTCCGGGATCTGTTGTTATGTCTCTCTTTTCATTTCTGATTTTGTTAATTAGGATGCTGTCCCTGTGCCCTCTTGTGAGTTTGGCTAAGGGTTTATCTATTTTGTTGATTTTCCCAAAGAACAAGCTCCTTGTTTGGTTGATTCTTTGAATAGTTCTTCTTGTTTCCACTTGGTTGATTTTGCCTCTGAGTTTGATTATTTCCTGTTGTCTACTCCTCTTGGGTGAATTTGCTTCCTTTTGTTCTAGAGCTTTTAGGTGTGTTCTCATGCTGCTAATGCGTGCTCTCTCTAGGTTCTTTTTGGAGGCACTCAGAGCTATGAATTTTCCTCTTAGAAATGCTTTCATTGTGTCCCATAAGTTTGGGTATTTTGCAGCTTCATTTTCATTAAACTCTAAAAAGTCTTTAATTTCTTTCTTTACACCTTCCGTGACCAAGGTATCATTGAGAAGAGTGTTGTTCAGTTTCCACGTGAATGTTGGCTTTCTATTATTTATGTTGTTATTGAAGATCAGCCTTAGTCCATGGTGATTTCATAGGATGCATGGGACAATCTCAATATTTTTGTATCTGTTGAGGCCGCTTTTGTGACCAATTATATGGTCAGTTTTGGAGAAGGTACCATGAGGTGCTGAGAAGAAGGCATATTCTTTTGTTTTAGGATAAAATGTTCTGTAGTTATCTGTTAAATCCATTTGATTCATAATTTCTGTTAGTTTCACTGTGTCCTTGTTTAGTTTCTGTTTCCATGTTTTGTCCATTGATGAAAGTGGTGTGTTAAAGTCTCCTACTATTATTGTGTGAGGTGCAATGTGTCCTTTGAGCTTTACTAAAGTTTCTTTAATGAATGTGGCTGCCCTAGCATTTGGAGCATAGATATTCAGAATTGCGAGTTCCTCTTGGAAGATTTTACCTTTGATGAGTATGAAGTGTCCCTCCTTGTCTTTTTTGATAACTTTGGGTTGGAAGTCGATTTTATTCAATATCAGAATGGCTACTCCAGCTTGTTTCTTCATACCATTTGCTTGGAAAATTGTTTTCTAGCCTTTCATTCTGAGGTTGTGTCTGTCTTTTTCCCTGAGATGGGTTTCCTGTAAGCAGCAGAATGTTGGGTCCTGTTTGTGTAGCCAGTCTGTTAGTCTATGTCTTTTTATTGGGTAATTGAGTCCATTGATATTAAGAGATATTAAGGAAAAGTAATTGTTGCTTCCTGTTATTTTTGTTGTTAAAGTTGGCATTCTGTTCTTGTGGCTGTCTTCTTTTAGGTTTGTTGAAGGATTACTTTCTTGCTTTTTCTAGGGCGTGGTTTCCGTCCTTGTATTGGTTTTTTTTTTCTGTTATTATCCTTGGAAGGGCCTGATTAGTGGAAAGGTATTGTGTGAATTTGATTTTGTTGTGGAATATTTTGGATTCTCCATCTATGGTAATTGAAAGTTTTGCTGGGTATAGTAGCCTGGGCTGGCATTTGTGTTCTCTTAGTGTCCGTATAACATCTGTCCAGGATCTTCTTTCATGGTCTCTGGTGAAAAGTCTGGTGTGATTCTGATAGGCCTGCCTTCATATGTTACTTAGCCCTTTTCCCTTAAAGATTTTAATATTCTATCTTTATTTAGTGCATTTGTTGTTCTTATTATTTTGTGTCCGGAGGAATTTCTTTTCTGGTCCAGTCTATTTGTAGCCTTCTTGTATGTTTATGGGCATCTCTTTCTTTAGTTTTGGGAAGTTTTCTTCTATAATTTTGTTGAAGATATTTGCTGGCCCTTTAAGTTGAAAATCATCATTTTCATCTACTCCTATCATCCCTAGGTTTGGTCTTCTCATTGTGTCCAGGATTTCCTGGATATTTTGAGTTAGGATCTTTTTGCATTTTGCATTTACTTTGATTGTTGTGCAGATGTTCTCTATGGAATCTTCTGCATCTGAGATTCTCTTTTCCATCTCTTGTATTCTGTTTCTGATGCTCACATCTATGTTTCCAGGTTTCTTTCCTAGGGTTTCTTTCTTCCTTTCTTTCTTTCTTCCTTCCTTCCTTCCTTCCTTCCTTCCTTCCTTTCTTTCTTTCTTTCTTTCTTTTTTTTTTTTTTTTTTTTTTTTTTTTGGTTTTTCGAGACAGGATTTCTCTGTGTATCCCTGGCTGTCCTGGAACTCACTTTGTAGACCAGGCTGGCCTTGAACTCAGAATTCTGCCTGCCTCTGCCTCCCGAGTGCTGGGACTAAAGGCGTGCACCACCACAGGGTTTCTATCTCAAGCGTTGCCTCACTTTGGGTTTTCTTTATTGTGTCTACTTCCCTGTTTGGGTCTAGTATTGTTTTGTTCATTTCCATCTCCTGTTTGGTTGCGTTTTCCTGTTTTTCTTTAAGGACTTGTAACTCTTTAGCAGTGTTCTTCTGTACTTCTTTAAGTGAGTTATTAAAGTCCTTCTTGATGTCCTCTACCATCAGCATGAGATGGGTCTAGCTTTCGGGTGTGTTGGGGTGCCCAGGACTGGGAGAGGTGGGAGTGCTGAGTTCTGATGATGGTGGGTGGTCTTGGTTTCTGTTAGTAAGATTCTTACATTTACCTTTCACCATCTGGTAATCTCTGGAGTTAGTTGTTATAGTTGTCTCTGGTTAGAGCTTGATCCTCTCGTGATTCTGTTAGCCTCTATCAGCAGACATGGGAGACTAGCTCTCTCCTCTGAGTTTCAGTGGTCAGAGCACTCTCTGCAGGCAAGCTCTCCTCTTACAGGGAAGGTGCACAGATATCTGGTGTTGGGACCTTTCTCCTGGCAGAAGATGAAGCCCTGAAACATGACCTGTTCCAGAAGCTTTGTTGCTCTGGCCTGTCACAGAAGCTGTTAGCTTTTGTAGTCCACACTCTCACCTGCACAGACTAGTCTCAGAGGGATCTGGGAACCAAGAGGGCTCCCCCAGGTGCTCTGGCAAAGCCCTCCCAGGCAGGGTGAACACCTCTCCTCTGGCTGGGATGATTCTCAGATGTATGGAGCCTGAAACATGGTCTTTCTCAGAAGCTGTCCTCTAGGGATCTTGGGGTGCCTGCCGACTCTATGCCCAAGGTGATCTGGTGCTGGAGCCAACCAGAAGGGACTTGTGACTCTGGTCAGGTTGTTTTCCTGCTTTCCTAATGCTGTCTCAGGTCCCGTGTGATTGGATTGGAACAGAAGTTGTGTTCCACTCACCGGTGGTCCTAAGATCATGTGGAGAGTCCTCTATGGGACCTTGAGGGTGTCCGCAGACTCTGCACCCAAGGTGACCCAGTGCTGGCGCCGACCGGAAGGGACTTGTAGCCAATTGTCATTTCTAACTCAGTGAAGATTTGGGTTGGAATTTTGATGGGGATTGCATTGAATCTGTAGATTGCTTTTGGCAGAATAGCCATTTTTACTATATTAATCCTGGCAATCCATGAGCATGGGAGATCTTTTCATCTTCTGATATCTTCTTTAATTTCTTTCTTCAGAGACTTGAAGTTCTTGTCATACAGATCTTTCACTTCCTTAGTTATAGTCACACCAAGGTATTTTATATTTTTTGTGACTGTTGTGAAGGGTGTTGTTTCCCTAATTTCTTTCTCATCCTGTTTATCCTTTGTGTAGAGAAAGGCCATTGACTTGAGTTAATTTTACATCCTGCTACTGCATCGAAGCTCTTTATCAGGTTTAGGATTTCTCTGGTGGAATTTTTAGGGTCACTTCTATATACTATCATATCATCTGCAAAAAGTGATATTTTGACTTCTTCCTTTCCAATTTGTATCCCCTTGATGCCCTTTTGTTGTCAAATTGCTCTGGCTAGGACTTCAAGTACTATATTGACTAGGTAGGAAGAAACTGGGCAGCCTTGTCTAGTCCCTGATTTTAGTGGGATTTCTTAGAGTTTCTCTCCATTTTGTTTGATGTTGGCTACTGGTTTGCTGTATATTGCTTTTATTATGTTTAGGTATGGGCCTTGAATCCCTGATCTTTCCCTAAAATTTATCATAAATGGGTGTTGGATTTTGTCAAATGCTTTCTCAGCATCTAACAAGATGATCATGTGATTTTTGTCTTTGAATTTTTTTACATAGTGGATTACATAGATGGATTTCTGTATATTAAACTATCCCTACATCCCTTGGATGAAGCCTACTTAGTCATGTTAGATTATCGTTTTGATGTGTTCTTGGATTTGGTTTGGGAGGATTTTATTATTTTTGCATCGATATTCATAAGTGAAATTGTCTGAAGTTCTCTTTCTTTGTTGGATCTTTGTGTGGTTTATGTATCAGAGTAATTGTGGCTTCATAGAATGAATTGTGTAGAGTACCTTTCATTTCTATTTTGTGAAATAGTTTGAGGTGAGTGAGTTGGAATTAGATCTTCTTTGAAGGTCTGATAGAACTCTGTACTAAACCCATCTGGTCCTGGGCTTTTTTTGGTTGGGAGACTATTAATGACTGCTTCTATTTCTTTAGGGGAAATGGGATTGTTTAGAGCATTAATCTATTCCTGATTTAACTTTGATATCCCGTATCTGTCTAGGAAGTTTTTCATTTCATCCAGGTTTTCCAGTTTTGTTGAGTATAGCCTTTTGTAGTAGGATCTGATGATGCTTTTGGGTTTCCTCAGGTTCTGTTGTTATGTCTCCTTTTTCATTTCTGATTTTGTTAATTAGGATACTGTTCCTGTGTCCTCTAGTGAGTCTGGCTAACGGTTTATCTATCTTGTTGATTTTCTCAAAGAACCAGCTCCTGGTTTGGTTGATTCTTTGAATAGTTCATTTTGTTTCCACTTGGTTGATTTAAGCCCTATGTTTGATTATTTCCTGTTGTCTACATTACATTACTATTATGTGAAACGAATTTATTAACAACCAAGCCCCCATCGTATAATATTGGGAGTTTTTGAAAGGTTAAGATTGCCAGCAGAGTTCATAAGGCTGACACAATGGCAAGAATAATCCACACACGCAGGAAGGAAAGTCAAGGGTGGACATGAGGATGATTGATCTCCCCAAGGAGTTGACCTTGGTGGTGCCTGGATCTTACATAGCCAGTGTGTGGATGTGTGAGAAATAAGTCCGAAAGCCATTTTTGCGGCATTATTATTATCTCCTTCTTCTGTTTCCTTTTCAGCCCTTCTTACTTAGGTACTGGTGGTTGTCTTCTCTTTTAAGGGAAACAATGTGTTATGTCTGGAAATAGGAATTGAGATTATCAACAAACAAAAGCAACATTGTAACGTGTCAATCAATAGTAACGTGTCAAGGGTGTACTGTGTGGATTGTTTTTGATCTTTCTATGAAAGCATCACTCCTGCCATTGTGTCAGCCTTATGAACTCTGCTGGCAATCTTAACCTTTCAAAAACTCCCAATATTATACGATGGGGGCTTGGTTGTTAATAAATTTGTTTCACATCATAGTAATGTAATGCAAATTATTGAATATAAGACACCTGTTTACAAAGAATAAAATATCTCAAGTTATTTTAAAGTTTAATTGAGATAAAGATTGAATATCCATTATCCAACATGCCTGGGCCAACAAATGTCAGTTTTTCTTCATCATACACAAATAGCTGGTATGTTTTTTTAAAAAAGTATAAAGATAAAGGTTATGCTGGCTTATGATTTCTCTGTCAGGATGTCATGTCAGTTGGCTATGCTTTATTGAGAAAGGTTTTGCTTTTAGTTTGTTGACCGCATTCTAGCATGTTTTCTCAGTTTGTGATTGTCTCCCTAAACCAGTGCTCTTCCCCTAAAACAGTTATTTTAAAACAAAATCAAACAAACAGAAAGGACTGTTCTGAAAAGTGAGATTTCAGGCTTCTTTCATTGTCATTGTTTTGTCTTTTAGTCAAGAAACCTTACACTGCGAGTTTCTGGGCATGACTTTGATTGTTCCTCTTGCTTCATCTGGACTCTGCTATGGTAAAGTGTGAGATGACAGATATTACAGTCTCCTCTAGTAAAAGATATCCACTTCCTCTGAACCACTTCAAACAAAACACCTTCAAATGAATTTTTGAGTCAATTGACTTAGAAGGAGCATTTGCTAAGGGGAAGAAATATAGGAGCTCTTCCTATAAGCAGATACAGAAATTGACCTCTCTGTGTGTCATACACAGATCCTCCTGTACATCTATTTTATTAAGAAATCTGACTTGGATATGGAAGTAAATGTGTTTTCGATATTATATGCCTGTGCTGGGGAGATGGCTCAGTGGTTAAGAGCACACACTGCTCTGAAAGTGGATCTGAGTTTGTTACCAGTACCCATGTCAGGTACCCATGCTAGGCTCACAATTGCTTATAATCCTAACTTCTGATGCCTCTGACCTCTGAGGGCCCCTGCAGTTACATGCACATACTTTAATCCCCACAAGACATTTATATGATTTTAAAAAAAGGTTATACTGCTGAATGCCAAGCCTACTCCCCACTAGTATATAGTTTTCTATTGCTTTAGAAGAGTCTTTGAAACAGCATCCATGGCTCTAATGGAAATGATCATCCTCAAACATGGATGTCTATATGGGGTTATTAAAATGTCTTACAGGCTGCCAACCAGCTAGTCCAACAATGGCTATTTTCCAGTGGAAGTTCCAAGAATCCATTTGGATGTCTCATCTGGTCTTCAGTATATACTGGAATCCTGAAGAAGTAGGATCTAATGGCAATGAAGAAATGGTCTAGCCAGTGGGAGTGAGAACAAGAAGGTAAAGAGCAGAAACTTCCTTCTTTCCTGTTCTTTATATAGGCTGGCAGCAGAAGGCCTGGCCCAGATTAAATGTGTTTCTCCCACTTCATAAAATCCATATTAAAAGTTGGTCTTCACACTTAAATAAAATGCTTTAATTAATTAAAAACAAAACCCCCCACTGGTGTACCCGTTCACTTGGGTTATAGTTAATTTCAGTTGTAGTTAAGTTGACAACCAAGAATAGCCACCACAGATGCCCAGGCTCCTAAAAATATAGTCATTTTTAAAAAAAGGGAAGCTGGGCATAGTGGTGCGCACCTTTAATCCCAGCACTCGGGAGGCAGAGGCAGGTGGATTTCTGAGTTCAGTTCCAGTCCAGCCTGGTCTCCAAAGTGAGTTCCAGGACAGCCGGGGCTGTACAGAGAAACCCTGTCTCAAAACACCTGCCCCCCCAAAAGGAAACTGAGTCAGCAGGATTGCAGGCTAAAACATCCTCTATCTCCAATGTGGTGAGTGAATGAAGACTCCTGAGCAATCCCTATGATACATTTGAGAATTCATTTCACAGACTCCACAGTCCAGATCAGGTAGACCTGAACTCAGAAGCCAGAGAACAAGTGTCTGGCTAATTCCACCATCTTTTGGGGGAAAATTGTAATGCTCTCAATTCTGGGTCTGAACAGGCAAACCCCCCTGGAGTGATCCCCATCTGCTTTGGCATGGGCAAGGCATTTTTTGAAAGCACAATCACCCTGAATATCAGAGAAACATGGTGTGAATATTGTTCTCCAGAGAAGACACAAGGAAAGAAAACTGAACTGAAAACTCCATTTGTAGCCCAAATGTGTCACCCAGGCCTCATTGGTTCTGGAGTTAGAGGTCTCCCAAAAGCCTCACTATCTGTAAAAGTAGAAGACCTGGAAGGAAGACTTCACTTAGTAAGGCAGCCTTGTACCCATATATTCCTTTAAACCTGCCTCAGTAACCAAAGATTACCCAAACCATAGAAAAGTCTGCCACTGCCCTAATGTTTCTGAGTTGGAGTAGGTTAAGGTGGAATTCCAAGGCTGCAAGAAAAGCCAATGTTAGTTAGCCTATCAACTTAGAAATGCTTTAAAGAAATAGATGGCATCAATGCTATTGTGGGATATTCACCAGAGATTATTATCTGGGTTTAAGCCAAAAGAAAGTCCTTATTAGAAGGCTGCCAACTGCACTGGGTGTTCAGGTGTCTGGATGAGTTTTTAAGCACAAAACCCACATCCTGAGTTGACATACTTCACTTAACATGGACAATTAACCATAACTGAAACTACAGAAGCCAAAAAACAAAGTTAGTGTTTAGGGTCTTTCCTAGTGTCATAGATTTTGGTGAATTAGGCTTTTGTTTTTGCTGAGGTAGGTAGTGTTTGTTTATGTGTGGACATTTATGGGCTGAATGGCACTTCAATCATATGATGTCAGTTGTGCTAAGGTCCGGGGGTGGGGAGGCTTGCTACAATGTTAAATACATATGAAGGTAGAGCACTTTAAAGACTTGGTGAACAAATATAAATTATAGAAATGTTAGCTGCAATTGTTAAAACACACAGTGGAAATCTAACTGTGAGGCATGTGCTCTAAATAGAAATGGATTCTCTCTGTATTAGTTGAGAAGGACAAATGTATCTATGAAGCAGTAGTTTTTAGGGCATTAATTTTTAGTCAAAATCTAAAAGTAAGTTTGAGATGGTTCCTGCTGTGTGTGGCATGTATGCCTGTGTGCTTGTGTACCTGTGTGTATGTTGTATGTGTGTGTGTTGTGTGTGTGTAAGTATGGGTTCACAGAAGCCAAAGGAAGATGCTAGGTGTCCTATTAGTTCACATTCCACCTTATTCATTTGAGAATGGTCCTCTCACTGAATCTGGAGCTATGCTGGTGGCAGCTCAGAAAGCCTTGGCATCGCCCCTGTCTTCACCCTCTCCCCAGAGTGGTGTGCCAGTTTTACCTTATTGCACATCTTCTTTACACTAAGATTCTCATTATTTTGTGTCAAGCACTCTAAGCCATTTCTCTAGCCCAGCTCCTGAGGGACATAATAGCAACAACAAAATGTTATTATTACCTTAACTATGTAAGTTATTGAGAAAAAATTACTACAGTAATGAAAACAGTGAGAGGAAGGAAAATGGGAAGGATGGTGAGGTGAATGATAGGAAGGAGATGAGGAAGGATCAGTAGAAAAAACAAAAAACACAAAACCACTTGCCTCTAGGCCTGACAACCTGAGCCTTTTCCAGAATCGACATGGTGAAAGGAGAGAATCAATTTGCTATTCATTCTTTTTACCCACAGTCTATGGTAAGCAATTAGTGTGCTTTGTAAACTTGAAGACTCTTTTGTAAACACATAACTAAGAAATACTAAGCCAGAAATTGAAAGTCTCCTGTTTAATTAAAAAAATATTCAGGGGGAAAAAAAAGAACAGGCAAGAGAATAAAAAAAAACCCCAGCAAATTGGTAAACATAAGTATGATCATATCAATACATATATAAATTGTAAATGGTTTAAGAGTCCCAATTAAAAATGTCAATTTTATTGAAAGAAAAAAATCAGTTTTGAACAATTCTGAGATTTCACCTTACACCTATCAGAATGACTAAGATAAGAAACTCAGGTGACAGCAGGTGCTGGTGAGGATGTGGAGTAAAGTGAACACTCCTCCATTGCTGGTGGGACTGCAAACTAGTACAACCACTTTGGAAAACAATTTGATAGTTTTTCAGAAAACTGAGAATAGTACTACCGCCAGATTCAGCTATACCAGTCCTGGGCATATACCCAAAAATGCTTCACCATTCCACAATGATGCTTGCTCAACTATGTTCAAAGCAGGTTTATTTGTAATAGCCAGAAACTGTAAACAGCCCAGATGTCCCTCAACTGAAGAATGAATAAAGAAAATGTGGTTCATTTGCACAATGGAATACTACTCAGCTATTAAAAATAAGGACATCATGAATTTTACAGGCAAAAGGATGGAACTAGAAAATACTATGCTGAGTTAGGTAACCCAGACCCCAAAAGATATACACAGCATATACTCACTTTTAAGTAGATATTAGCCATAAAGTACATGATAATGGTACTATAATCCGCAGACCCAAAGAAGCCATATAACATGGAGGGCTCAAGGGAGGATGGTTGAATTTTTCTCAGAAGGGGAAATAAATTAGATATTGGAGGTGGGTGGAGGGAGGGAATTGAGTGGGAGATGAGATGGTGAGAGGAACTGAGTGGGGGTATCAGGTTTAGGGAGAGCAGGGGAGAGAGAATGGAAGTAGGTAGTGGGAAGGGGGCATTTCTAGAATGTGCCAGAGACCTGGGATGGGGTTGGGAGAGGCCCCAAGGAGTTTATGGGGGTAGCCCTAGATGAGACTTTTAGCAATGAGGGATATGGCATCTGAAGTGGCCACCATCTGTGGCTAGGCAGGACTCCAAGTGGAAGGATAAGGGCATCAACCCACCCACAAAACCTTCAACCCAAAATGTGTCCTGTCTAGAGGATGTGCAGGAGCAAAGATAGAGCAGAGATGGAGAGAATGGGCTAACCAATGACTGCTCCAAATTGAGACTTATCCCATGGGCAAGAACCCATCCCTGACACCATTAATAATGCTCTGTTATGCTTGCATTAGGGGGACAGCATAACTGTTCTCTGAGAGGCTCAACCCAGTAGCCAATGGAAAAAGATAGAGAGACTCACAACCAAACATTAAATGGAGCTCCCGGAGTCTTATAGAAGACATGGGGTGAGGATTAAGGGTCCTGAAGGGCATAGGGACTCTACAGAAAGACCAATAGAGTCAACTAACCTGGACCCTTGGTGCTTCCTGGGACTGAACCTTGAACCAAAGAGCTAGCATGTGCTTT
The DNA here is from genome assembly GCF_978045245.1 of Mus caroli. NCBI lineage: Eukaryota > Metazoa > Chordata > Mammalia > Rodentia > Muridae > Mus > Mus caroli. The sequence continues at coordinate 58,668,735 of NW_028227274.1, read as the reverse complement.
TCAGGAGCCATAATGGGACAAGATAATAACTAGCAGGTGATCATCCTGAAATGACCTGCTTTGGATTATTATATAATCTGTGACAGGTGTATTCTTATTAATCAAGGCTGTAAGGAAATTCATTTTAGGAAATATTCCTGCTATTACTATGCTTTTCCTGTTATAATTAAACATATATAACAATCACTAGGTATTAGCACACCCCTTTGGAGCAGATCTCTGCAGATCTAGGAAGATGTGCTGACTCATAGTTTTGCTATATGGGCAAATAGATGACTTAAGTCTTAATGACGATCTAATAAGAATTCCTAAAATTCTATCTGTGATCATTACGCTCTTTTATAGTGGAACTGCTAGTAGGTCCTTTTCTGATAGTCCAAACTGAAATGAGAACTCTGCCAGTCTCCCAAGTGTTACCAGTTAATTGCTCTTAGATGGTAACCAGATGTTCTCCTACTCAGAGCACATTCCAGGAGATTGTAAAACAATTAACTGTTGCTACCATCTCTGACCAGCAGAAAAGAAGCGACGAAACCGACATTCTTCTCAAGGTAGTTTATTCAGGAACTTCACAAATGTGTAGGAAAAAGAATGCCCTGACCTCTCTCGGCTATCCCCCTTTATCCCCTCTTGTCCACTCCCCATCACCCCAGTCCACGTAGGCACAGTTCATTGGCTCAGGACTACATTCGTCACACCATCCGATCTTACGTCGTGGTCCATCTGTGCAATGCAGCTCAAGGTACATGGCTATCTTGAGGGATATGAGGAAGTCAGGTGCCAGTCATAATACTTGGCAGCAGTCCCATGTGCCATCTTGGGGCCGCGGCTACACCCGCTCCTCATATCTCCCCCTTATTCTTTAAATTGGCCGAGAGAATGCCTGTCTTGGGTTGCCCCTGCAACAATGCTCCTTACCCATCATTGGGAGACAGACAGCAGTGGTCTGATCCCTGTCTTAGGTTGGTAACACGTCCAGGGCGTCTTACCCTTCATTGACTACTTCTCTAGCATGCCAAGCTACACTTGAGAAGATTGTCCCATCTCCACAGCTGCTAAGGCTTGTATCCACAGAGCTTGAGCCCTGCGATGGCGATGTTGCATGCGGCAGATGCACCAAAAGGCCAGGACACTGATGAGCACGCAGCACAGTGCCATTCCACCAATACCGGCCCATTCCTTTAGGTGTGACATAGTGGTAGCAATCCAATTTGCAAGTCCTTCAGCCATGGATACATCCACCTGAGTGGAATTGATATGGACTATCCCAAAATCTCTTTTGGGTCTAAACAAGGTCATAACCGAAGGGGCCTGCACTGGCCATGGTAACAATCTAGGCATTCTGGTCACAATAGCTAAAAAAAACATAGAAGCATTCTAACACATACTATAAAAACAACTATCCTCCTTACATTCTACAACATCATCAAAATAACTACCATTATAAACTAAAAATACAAAAGGAGGCCAAACACATACAGGAGTGGCTTTAAAGAATACATTCTTCCCATACGTTAATTGAATAACAGAAGACTCAAATAATACAGATCCATTCCAATAAAAGCTACTATTTCCCCATGCCCCACACATCAACATACTCAAAGAAGAAAGATCTGTACAACTCCCAATTTATCCCACACAACAGCCAAACATTAAAGGGATTTCTTGCCCCTCTCTGGGCTGGATTTTGATATGTCCAATTAAGCCCTGAAAACGTTTGATTATGACTGGTACTAATATAAGGAGAAAAGGTAAAATATTTTTTCATGGCCCACGCAGCTTTCCTGGACTGGCAGCCGAATCTTGAATACCCCTACAAAAGGCGGCCCATCATAGATCTTCAGTCATCACTGCAGGCAGCATCATCACCCCCAGGAGCAGCTTCATCAGGGCACCTCCGTCCATCTTGAGGGTAGCCTCATCAATTGCTCCAGAACCCACAGTGGCAGGCGATGATCCTGTGGAAACACACAAACAGACCCTCTCGCCCAGACCAACATAGGATTGGGCCCATGCTACTGTCCACTCATAACATCCTTCCACATGACTGTGCCTTTGTAGGATGCCTCGGGATTGGCAAACCATTCCACAGCAGTCAAATCATTTTTATGTTTATTCAAAAAATTCAAGGTAAAGAGAGCAATGGCTAGTCTCTCCCTAGGAGTAGCGCTGGAGTCTACTCCCCCTTTCTGTTTTATTAGACACTCTTTCAGAGTGCAATTCTACTATTTACAATCCTTGAGTTGTAAGATGACTTTCCATATTCAGACAAGTTCATGATGGAAATCAAGAGCATTCTATGTAAGGTGATTTACTCTTTTCTTAACCTGACCATTGGGACTCACCATTTTCTATAATTCTTTTTCATGTGGATAACATTCTAGTGTTCTCTAAATATTATTAGCAAGCATTATCTGCTTGTTCTTTGGTTTTAATTATTTTTCCTTTTTTCTTCAAGACAGTGTTTCTCTTTGTAGCCCTGGCTGTCCTGGAACTCACTCTGTAGACCAGGCTGGCCCCAAACTCAGAAATCCACCTGCCTCTGCCTCCCAAGTGCTGGGATTAAAGGCATGCACCACCATTGCCTGGCACTTGGTTTTATTTCTTAAATGGAGCAGGGGTTGTGTGGTGATTCTCATTAGTTATCTTTTTTGGCAAGTTTGTATCTCAATTTATGGCAAAAATACTTTGAAGCAATTGGTGTTTGTGTGTGGCATAGCTATAAGAATGCAACTGAACCACCAGCATAATTTGCATAGCCTTTTAAGGTCTGATTGTTCTTCCTTTTTAATGTTAATATGTTAATCGTATGTAAATAGCCCAAACCTTCAGTGGGATCCTGTGTGGTGGAAAATCTTTGTGGCAGGTATCTGTGCTTGAACTAGGTCATGAAAATAGAGCCCGGATGATGAGATTATAGGGAGAAGAGACAGGAAATCATCCTCTGCACACACCCTGTGGAAGACCAAGTGAAGACATCACCAGGAAGGATGCTTTCACTGAAGATTTAGCCACATTGGTACCTGGATTTCAATCACTAGTCATTAGAATTTAGAGAACAAATTCTATTCTTTAACCTAGTCCACAGGTTTATAACCACTCAAACTACTTCAGAAATACATTCTCCCTTTCTTCTGTGTTTCCCTTTCTGCACTGTTTATTTTTATTTTTATTTTTAAAATTTTTATTTGTTGTTCTTTTAATTTTTTAAAATTAGGTATTTTCTTCACTTACATTTCAAATGCTATCCCAAAAGTCCCTCATACCCCCACCACTCCCCTACCCACCCACTCCCACTTCTTGGTCCTGGTGTTCCCTGTACTGAGGCATATAAAGTTTGCAAGACAAAAGGGCCTCTCTTCCCAATGATGGCCGACTAGGTCACTGTTTATTTGTATTTCATTTCAAGGAAGATAAGATACAGACTAGGGAATGTGAAATGAGACAATCAGCACCTTACAGTAATACTGAGGAAGCTATGATGGGTTCTTGGGATGTCAAGGAGCAACACATATCTTTTTTTCATAAAGAATTTATTAAATGACTTTTGGTATTCATGTGGAATAGAGCAGCCCTTTACTGTCACAGCATTCAAAAACCATATAAAGCAGAGAAATTTCATAATCTCCCCTCATTCTGGCATAGAATTAGAAAGCTTCTTTAGTATTTTCTCAAGGATTTTGACTAGATAGGATTTTTGGAAATTCTTAGTCATTATTGTGGTTACTCTGATCTCTAGGTTATTGCTCCTCTTTCCCTTTTTAAATTAGTTACATATTTAAATTTTTTCTTAATTTACTTTTATTGTATGTTTGCCTTACATGTATGTCTGTTTACCACATAAATGTGTGCCTGGTCCCTGTGGAGGTGAGGAGATGAAATCAGATCCCCTGAGACAGGAGTTGCAGGTAGCTGTGAGCAACTGTGTGGGTTCTGGCAGTTAAATCCTGGTCTTTTGCAAGAGCAGCCAGCATTCTTAGCCTCTGAGCCATCTCTCTTAACCTCAAAGACATCCTTGTACATGCCCACCCCATTTTAGCCTTTTTCTGGAGTTCTAGGGAAAGAACATGAGGCCTCATGAGCATGAGGCAGGTATTATACCACTGAGCTATTGCCCTAAATCTTCCTTCTTCTTCTTTTTTTTTTTTTAATGAAAAAAACTTTTTTTGTGTGTGCTTTTCCATGTGTGATATCAGGCATGAACATGACATGGCATGTATGCAGAGATCAGAGAACAAGCTTTCGTGTTGGCTTTTACATTCCACTTGCTTGAGTCAGGGCCTCTTATTTACTGCTGTATGTGGCAGGATAGCTGGCCCCACAATCTTCCAAAATTTTTCTCATTCTGACTCCCATCTCACCATAGACGTGCATGGATCACAGATGCTTAGCTGGCTTTATGTGGGTTCTGGGAATCTGAACTCAGGTCTTCAGACTTGCAAGGTCTACTTTATCTACTGAGTCATCTCTCTAGCCCAGTTATGGTTTCTCCTTTAATATCTCTACCAAGAGAGTCTTCAGTATAAAGTTTAAACTTATATAGGTCATTATCAAGACGTCTCAGCATTATCTAGAGGCAGCTAGTTTCACTCCATCTAAAGTTAAGAAAAGAACAAAAAACCAAACCAAACCAAACCAAACCAAACCACCACAACAAAAATAACCGAATAGCTATGAAGGAGTGGAAACATGCTGCTGTTTAGTCCCTCTCTCCATATACACAGTTGACGATTTCTAGCTAGGTAATGATGCTACCCAGAGTGGAAAGGGTTTCCTACATCAATAAGCATAAGCAAAATAATTTCCCAAATGCAAGCCCCCCAGGCTCATCTTTCACGTGTCCCTAGAGTCTGTCAAGTTGACAATACTAAACACCACAATGCTAACCCTGAACATGGATGTTGATTTATATTAAACAAATTAAAATATAAGTAAAATTACTTGATCTGAGAGTTTACTCAAACTGGGGGGGGGGTAGTTTTTAACTATCACTTTATGTATACATATCTGATCCCCTTGCTCTAGCTAATGTGGATACATAATCACTAAATATAGATAAAGCATGAATAACCTGGGTAAACCCAGTATATTGTTGTACAGTATCAGTGTCCTGTTTCTCTGTCATTGATTCTAATATCTTGACAGTCACAGGACTTCAGCCTAATTAGAAAGCAACTTGTTTCTTAAACATATCTCTTTGAGAAGAGTTTTAGCATCCTCAGTCACCATGTCAAGGAAATAATATTTCAGGTAAAATATTACTCTAAGAGAATGATTTTTAGTAACTAAGAACCCATTAGCCAAACAAAACTCCTGAGCATATCTTGAAAGCCTTTCTTGTATTGTTTCTTCATCTGTAGGTTTGAACACGGCAGGAGATTTCATCATGGCCTCCACCTGATCCACTGGTATTTTCCAGGCCCTAGCCAAACTCTGCAAAGATGCTTCATCCACTCCAAACACAGTGCGGTAGAACTTCATGCTTTTCTTCAGAGTCTCCAAATCACTGTCCAAGAGAAAGGTCAGTGTAGGGATGATATTCATTACGTCAGCAGCAAAGCCTTCCAGCCAAATCCTCTGCTTCAAAAATTGCCGCTTCTTTTCAATGGCTGATTCTGTGATATTGGGTAAGGAGAGCATAAAATTGTGTCTCTTGTAGACAGGGAGGTCACTTATCAGCTTGTCCATCAGGACAGGGAAGTCAAAGTCACAAACATTTTTGTTAGAGACCAGGAAGATCGGTGGCTCAGCAATGCCGTTCTCCCTAAAGGTGTTCACACAGTTAAGGCGGATGTCCTGCAGGACCTTTTCTCTGTCAAAGGTTTGAGGTTTGCCGTCTGCTTCGTTTGATATGTCAGAATCCACCTTGGTTCTCACAAAGTAGAATTCCTTTTTCATCATGCTGATTGCTTTGGCAAGGTCTATATCGTTTTTCTTGAAGCGTGTGGCCGAAATAATAATGAAGAAGTCGTACTCATAAAACTTCATTTTCTCCAGGTAAGTGTTTGGTGGGAACTTTGTGCTTCCAATCCCAGGCAGGTCCCAAAAAACCACATTGGGCATATTGGGGTGTTTGTATGGATGTCTTTCCATGGTTGTCTCTACCACCCCAGTTTGAGCTGCACCTTTCTCATCAGGCCTAACACCTCTCAGGGTGTTGATGAAGCTGGACTTCCCTGATCCACTCTCCCCGGTGACAGCAACATTGAGTGGGGTACTATCGATTTCTTTTAATGCATTCCTGATTGCAGAGTTTGCCTCCTGAATGTTCCCTTTTGCCATGCTTAATTCAACCAAAGTGATGATATCCTGAGAAATGATTTTGTTTCCCGTCTTAAATTTCTTAAAATATTCAGTAAAGGTGGAGGCCAAATCTTCGTGCTCACTCTTAGGTGAAGAGAACAGCTGACCCATGATTTCAAGCAAATAAAGGCACTGGAAGAAAGAAGGGAGAACAAAGAGGGTGTGCATGGAATTTCAGATTTTCATTGTAGCCAATTTCAAACACATTGCTACACACACCATTCTTAGTGGTTGTAATTATGCATTTAATCTCCCCTGTGTTCATTTTACACAATTGGGACTTTGACTAACATTATCCAATTTCACTCTTCCCACAGCCTGGCAGACTCCCACCCTCCTTTTCACTTCTATGAGGTTGGCTACTCTAGGTTTCACCTATGAGTGACAGAGTAGGGTCATTCTTTCTGCAGGTAGCTGAGACCATCACATGAGACTTTAATGGTTTATTCTCCACTGTCTCTTCACAAGTTCATTTTACCTTTCAGACTCCCCTGTGCCTCTGTTAAATGTAGACCACACCAGCAGAGGTCCCTCCCCTTCCAGCTTCCAGTGTAATTCACCTGTATCAGGTCATGGGCTCCCCAGTGCCCTTCTTGGGTTGCATGTCTGTAACTGTGTCCATCATTCTTTATAATCTATGCTATTTGGCCTTTGTGAACTGTTCAGTTCTTATGGTATTTTAAAGCAAGATACTTCCTTACTCTACTTATTCCTTCTGCTTAGACCTGGTAACAGCCCCTATACTTTCTGGCTTCTGGTTGTCACACATAGATCCTTATTTATCTGTTCAGACTATTCAGCATTCTGAATTTGCTGTTTTACTGAAGTCTCTTCATTTGAACATTTTTTGATGGATCCAGCCTGATCTGTAATATACAACACTTTCCCAATAGAGTTGGGTTGAAGGCCAATGGCCACGCCTCTTTCTAAGGAGGAATGGGACCAGACTTTTCAAATACTAATGCATATTTATATGGGGTTTAGTGTCTGCCTGTCCAGTCACCAAAGTCACAAAGATATGTTTGGTTTTCTTTGAAGATACCTAGCTTCCCCAAATAACAACAGCCAAATCAGGTAAAGTACTGTAAGGGACATAAACCATACTGGTTGATGCTTGGTTCACAGATGGCACAACCAGGGTACCTGCAGCATTACAAATGGACTCAGGCAACATATGCAGGAGTCAGGAGAAAGAGTAGTCAAGGCTGAGTTGATTTAGAGAATACTAACTCCTGAAACGTAGATGTGACAATCTGTATTGACTCTTCAGCTATACCCAGATGCTTGAATTTATGAGTATCCCAGTGGTAAAAGCAGGACTGACAGGTGTTGGATCAGCTACTATGGGGACAACAGAAGTAGAAAGACATGTATAGCTGAGTTCTACAGCAGTCAGAACCCCAGGTAGTTATTTAGGTAGCATTCCATTTCCCACTGTGTCCTTGAACCCAGGAGGCAGATGCTATGAGCAAAGTATACACTCTCTACCCTCAGATGCTACTAGACATTGTTCCTTGGGTCCATACAAAATTTGAACACAAGTCAGCAGTGATGGCATGCCTTTAATCCCAACACTTCACAGGTAGAGTTAGGCAGATCTCTATGAGTTTGATGCCAGCCTGGTCCACAGAGTGAGTTCCAGGACAGCCAGAGCAGCAGAAGCAGAGAAACCCTGTTTTGAAAAAACAAAAACAAAAACAAAAACAACACCCAAAAAATTTGGACACAGGAAGCTAACATGAGATGGAAAGTCAGTAAAGCCGTTAGCATTCTTGTAAAATGTTTGTGCCTCCTGAATGCTGCGCAGTCATGTGACATCAGCCTCCATGTACTGATGCTAGGAAAGGACACGTGCAAGGGTCAGTCTGTTCCTGACTAAACAGGGCAGGCACCTTCATGGACAGATGCTTTCACTCAGCTCCCTCAAGCCATCCTTTCCTTTATTGTCAGCTAAAATGTTATTGTGACAGCTGAGGATTTGAGAGGCAGTTCTGTCCATCACTTTCAAGTGAGCATGCTCAGGGAATGTAATCCTAAAATGCTTATGCCTGAAAGTTCACGCACATCTATATGAAGATGTATGGACCCCCTAAATAAAATTCCCATGCTTCCTTTGTTGGGGAGTGAGTTAGAGCTTTACTTGGGAAATGACTCCTGTACCAGCTTTGCCTGATTCAGGTACTAAGTATTCGTCCACCGTGTCCTATTTGGCTTGTTTATTTTGGCTTTGCACTAAGAGGTGGACTCAGTGGATCAGGCCACACATCGGTAGTACCCAGATGAAAGCTTTTAATTGCCTATTTCAGGAAAGACTCGTCTCCACTATCGGGAAGAAAACAGGAAAGGGAAGCAGCTCAGGGACCTGGATTTCAGCTCACACACAGCCAGTCGTCCCGAGTACGCCTTCCTGCCTCTCTGAATCTTCAGAAGTTGTTCTAATCTTACCAATGTTGCCAGAGCTTGAGTCTGTTAACAGTTCTGTGATAGAGGGAGAAAGACCAGATGGATCAGGGAAGCACGCAGAGGGTCACACAGAGGTTTGAGACTGCATTTTGAGCCTGGTGCCTGGAGAACTGACATTTTTGTCCATATAGTCTCCATAGAGACTAACAGGAGCCTCCTTCATCTGGAATGGGAGGCTAGTCAGGGAAACTTGACAATGAAAGCCTCAGAGATCTGAGGAGATTTGATGCAATTCTGGTTCTAACTCTAGCAATCTAAAGTGTTAGCCAGTGCCACATCATTTTGTAAAACAATCACATTTAGATAATTTCAGAAATGATAGGTCTCTGACTAAAATCATGATTTTTACCTCTAGATTCCTGCTCTCCACACTCTCACAGACCACTTGAGTGGGAGCACACACTACACGCTCCTCGTCAGTCACATGGCACAGAACCTCCCCTTTTTCTCTGGGACCCTAAGAGACCCCACTCTGCCACATGAGCTTGATCTCAGGGCCTCTGCTGTGCCTTTTCTATCTACAGCACTCACACCTCCTTATCTACCCCAGTATGCTTTTTTTTTTTAATTATAATTTTTTTAATTTGTGAATTGATTTTTTTTTGGGGGGGGGTCTTTTCGAGACAGGGTTTCTCTGTGTAGCCCTGGCTGTCCTGGAACTCACTTTGAAGACCAGGCTGGCCTCGAACTCAGAAATCTGCCTGCCTCTGCCTCCCGAGTGCTGGGATTAAAGGCGTGTGCCACCACGCCTGGCCCAGTATGCTTCTTGAACCCCAGACCTGACATCTTTCCTGATGATAAGGAGGTGGAATTTCTCATCATATAGATTTGCAAAAAGGATAACGTATTCAGTGTGTTGTGTGTGTGTGTGTACGTACTTTGTTTTGTTTTATTGATTGGATGGTTTCCATTTTATGTTCCAGATCATCCAGAAATGTGATTTTTCAAGTCAGTCCTGTAAACACTAAAGTTAAATTTCAACTAAAGAGTTTGCATGTTGACTAGTCTTGCTCTCCCCCCAGCCCAGTACCCCAGTGTCATACCATTTCCTGTTTAGTTATCTCATTTAATGTAAGGGCTACATACCAGCATATGAGTTTTCTAAAGTTATTCAACTGAAAGTTAAAACTTTTAAAGAACAGGTTTAAGATGGAAGCTTACTTAGAAATGTGGAAAAAAATCATTGGAATAGAAGAATAAAAAATCTTGACATGATAAATTTAACAAAATTATTCTTGTGGTTTTCTTAAAATGTGTTTGATATATATTTTCATGCATGTGTATGTTGTGTCATGTCTGCATGTATGTTTATACTCATATACTACTTATGGGCCCCAAATTGCATTGTAGTGGGCATTAAGCTAAATTATAACTGGTAGAGTAGCCCAAATGTGTTTTAGTTCATATAACAAATAAATCTTTGAGAAATAACTTAGATTTGTTGGTAAAAGGTGAGGCTGCCTGCAGAATTGCTAATGTGTATTCTTCCTGGTTGCTGGACAATTGGGTTAATAATTGTCTCTTAAATGTTAAATGCTCTTTGTTTCCCTAAGACAGATTGCAACAAGAACTATTAAGATTAACTCCCTATAAGATATTCCTACCCAGAGACAATGGAGGCTCATCTCTGGGCCTGCCCTGCCACAGGACAATAACATAACCAATAAAACTGGGCACAGACACTGCCCAGAACAGCATCCACAGATTTGTTTTTCTTTCTTAAGATTTATAAAGGTTTCGAGTTAAAACTTATCTGACTTCTTATTTAACTGCACACATCTATTCTCATTGTCTTCTGAGGATATGAGTGGCATGGCTTCTGATTTAAGGTATCTGTGTGTTCTGTTTTCTGCTTCTTTCCAGAGCCCTGACTGTTGCAATAGGGGACTTAACTTCATTTTTTATAACAGCTCTATAGGGCCTGTTCTGAGAAATTGGTCTTAATATACTTATGACCCTATGATAAAGTAATCATTTCAACCTTACCAGGTCTTTGAGGCAACAAATACCTTAGTTGTTTATTTATATCATTAAGCTTCACAATATTAAAAAAATAAAAAAGGATTCAATAAGTAAGAGAAAAAGTGCTTACAAGGTCATAAGTAAGTGGATACATTTTAAAGAAAATGTTGAAGAAAAGGAATTTTAGCTTGTAAATTGGTTCTGTTCTATGAGGATGGATCCAGGGTGAGGGGTGAAACAAACTAAAATCCCAAAGTATAATCTGCCCATGGGTCGTTAAACGGTTTTAAAAATTCCCAAGGTCACAGTTTACTACACTGGAACAAATCTAAAAATCTAAAAATTAAGTCTCATTTATATCAACAAGGTTCCCTTAAGATCTTGATATGCTTTTGTTTTCACTTACAAAAGAAGAATTTTATTTATTTATTAATTTATTTTTTATTAGATATTTTCTTTATAAACATTTCAAATGCTATCCTGAAAGTTCCCTATACATTCCCTCTGCTCTGCTCCACTATCCACCCACTCTGGTTTCTTGGCTCTGGCATTCCCCTGTACTGGGGCATATAAAGTTTGAAATATCAAGGGGCCTCTCTTCCCAGTGATGGATGACTAGGCCATCTTCTGCTACATATGCAGCTAGAGATATGAGCACTGGGGGTACTGGTTAGTTCATATTAGTTCATATTGTTGTTCCACCTATATGGTTGCAGACCCCTTCAGCTCCTTGGGTGTTTTCTCTAGCTTCCCCTTTGGGAGCCCTGTGTTCCATCCAATAGCTGACTGTGAGCATCCATTTCTGTGTTTGCTAGGCACTGGCAGAGCCTCATATGAGACAACTATATCAGGGTCCCTTCAGCAAAATCTTTCTGGCATATGCAATAGTGTCCGGGACAAAAGTAGAATTTAATTAAGATAGCATTCATCAGAGCCATAATGTAAAGGCTGTGATGAGTTACAAAAACATTGGATTCAACAGCACTTCATGGGGCTAATAGAGCATACATTTTTATTTAATATTTTAGGATTTAATATCTTAATACCTAAATTCATATATACCTTTCATGTAAAAATGATCTGAACTTTATGTTTCCTTATTATACCTATTTGTGTTTTCTCCTGACATGTGACTACTAACAAGGACAGGCCCTCAGCCTTAGCACTGTTGTTAGTAACACAATACATTGCCAAGCAACAGTGGTGACAAAGTCAAAGCTCTGCTCCCCATTGTCAGAAAAATGGCAGCTTCACAGATACATAACACATCATGCATAGGTGGGGGCGCTGCTCAGCACCAGGCTTCCTGGCTAGGTAATTCCTACTGAACTATCAAGATGACTCCATGAGACTCCATGATCTAGTCCCCTCTGACTTTTGTACCCCACTCTGGACAGGTATCCAGGTTATACTCAATCAACTTTAGATAAAACTAATGGAGGGGTTAGAGAGAGGTAGATTTAAGCTTTCCTAATAGTTACTGAAATTAATTATTCGGTAATATATTTGGCTAGTCACAAAAGCTGACTGGACTCTGACAAAAATGAAAACAATGATATCTACTAGGGCAACCAAGAGCCTGAACACACTCTATTCAGCCTGAGAAGAAGGAGGAAGTCATGAAGTCAAAAGATGCTGGAGATCTTTTCACAAAAGCTTCCCATTCTTTTAGTGCTCATCCCCAGTTCTAATTACACACTGAAGTTTGTCTTAGGTAAGCAAGATGGCTCAGCAGGTAAGAGTACTTGTCACTAAGCTAGGTGATCTGAGTTCTAGTCCCAAGAATTCGTATAGTAGTGAGAGAGAAGTGACTTCCAAAATTTGTCTTCTGACCTTTATATGCATGCTATGGCATGTGAGCTTCCAGCCCCAGTACATGAATATACATAAAATGAATAAATCAATGTAATAAAATAAATTAAATGCATTGTACAAATTTCTGAAAGAATTACTAACATAATAAAGAGGAAAATAACAGTAAAAAACGTTCTTCAATGTCTTTGCCCTGTGTTTGAGCACAACAAATTACAGTGATATGAAAATCAATTAATGCAGAAGGATGCATGCCTTCATAGCACCCCAGTTCTATACTAAAGCCCAGGATGTTAAAGAGGATTGCTCAGTTACAATGTCCACAGCATCTACCACTGCTGTTTTGGTAAATGGACTTGTTGTCAAGTCACCTTCTGCATATTTCTGATTGTGCCAGAGACAAGGGTTTTGTTGCTGTTTTTTGTGTCCCATTTGCTTTGTTTTTGCAGTGGGTAGGGTTTTAAAGCATCATCTCATAACTGGTCAAAGGGCTGAGAATAAGAGAGTTGAGTGCTCCTTCCTAAATAGACCAGGGAGGAGGGACATCTATGTCAATCCTTCTCTTTAGTCAGGCTCAGGAAACATTGTGGAAGAGCCAGGAGATGGGGACCTGGGAGTGGTGTGACTTAATGTCTTATTATTGCCACTTAGAATTTGGACTCATTACAGCTGCACAAGACTTACATGAGATCTAGCCCGTTGACATTTTAGCATTCATGAGACTAGGGGCACAGGAGGCCTTATCCTTAGTCAAGGAGATAGTAGATTAATATTCAAATAATGGCTGGTGGGGGAGGGAGTGTCATTTTTTTTTCTTTTTAGAGATGTAGCTTCTTGAAAGTTGCCCATAATCCAGTTAAACTCTACATCCAGAACATGCAAGCAACCCTAAAATCAGTGGAGTATTTGAAAAAAAAAGTCAAGAAAACACAGTGGCAGTCATTGGAAAGGGGAAGAGTCCCAGACAGAATACAACTGAGAAAAGAGGGGAAGGATGGGTAAAGATGATCAAAGTATTAAATCCACCTATGACATCTCCATACAGTAAATAGAAATATTTTTAAAACAAAACAAACAAACAAATCCTAAAATTGCTCCCCAGCAGGTTATAGCAGAAACATTGCACAGTGTGGCATCTTTTCCTTCAGTTCAGCTTCCACTGGAGTTTACAGTAAATCTGTTGAACTGGGTGGAGAGAGGCAAGAAAATAGTCCTAGGACTTAACATCGAGACACAAAAATTTTCATATATTCTGTAGTGACATTTCATCACACAAATCCTTTAAGGTTCATTTTCAGTTGTTAGAGGAAGTGGAGAACAAAGAAGCAAAACCACCCCTTCAGCAAACTGGGTAAATTTTAACTAATCCTTAGGTCATTCAGTTTAGGTCTGTCTGAAGAACATCTATAAACAAGTCCTCACTACCTCCACTCAAAGCCCCAATAGCTTTCCAACTGAGAATCCCAGCTCTGAGGCCATGTCTCTAAATGTCTTGTTACCCACAGGCTCCTTAGGAAAGAGAAGATGATAGTTAATAATCAGATCTGGAAGCTCAGTTACCTGAAAATCCTGTGTCCAGTGGATGCACTCACTGCTCCGGAGAGGAATAGCCCTCGGGTGTGCTCTTGGCTTGAGTCTACTTCTGATTCTCAGCAGAAGCAAGAAAATTGGGCAGGATTTTTGTACTCAGCTGGCTTTTGTCTCCCTTTCAGAGTGTGCTAGCCAATCACAGGGGAGGGTGCATCTAGAATACCAGGCTTTTCCAAGAACAGGAAAGTGAAACTAAAGTAGCTTTCAATCCTCTAAATGGGATTGTTTCCAGTAAGTAGAAATTGTGTTAAAAACAAAGCTGTATTAACACCACTCTAGCAAGTGACAGTAGCTCCACAAACAACTTAACTGCCTAGATAGAAAGATCCTCCATGGCCCCTTAGAACTCATTTTCTTACCCCTGTGCTAGATTGTTTTATGTCAACTTGACATAAGCTAAAGTCATTTGAGGAGGGAACATCAGTTAAGAAAATGTTTCCCTAATATTGTGCTGCAGGCAAGCCTGTGGGACATTTTCTTAATTAGTGATTGATGAGGGAGGGTGCAGATCATTGTGGGTGGTGTCATCCTTGAGCTGGGTGTCGTGGAGTCTATAATATAGCAGGCTGAGCAAGCCAGTAAGCAGCAGCCCTTCATGACCTCTACTTCAGCTCCTTCTCCAGGTTTCTATCCTATCTTCTTTCAGTGATTAACAGTGATATAGAAGTATAAATCCAAATAAACTCCTTTCCTCCCCAAGGTGTTTTTGGTGGTTCAACTCACACACACCTCACAATTAACTCTTGATTCCACAAACACATCCTGAGTTGAAGTGACATAGCATAATTCCTGGGTCTTGTGCCACTGCCAGTTTTAGTCTCATCCCTCCCCCCATTTTTGCCATCTTACTATAACCCTATTTGGCCCTATAACTATTATGGTGTCATATTCTTCAGTCATTCACACTATAGTAGTGGACTGGAAGGAGAACTGGACCACTGGGAATGAGAAGATAGGGTTGGAAAGTCAGTGTGGCTGAAGGTACACAGCTCATCAGGACTGCCCACATGGAGATCTACACTCCCATCCCTTTGCTACAACTCTCCACAAATCCAGGAGTGGGTGGTGTTTATTAACATTTCAACAAAAGTAACTGAGACTCTAAACAATTAAGTCATTTGCACAGACAACATAGGATGTTGTCTTAGGCTTATCTCTGCTGTGATGAAACACTATGAGCAAGGAGTCCAGAGGAGGGAAGAGTTAACTGGATTATACTTCCACATCACTGTTCATCACTAAAGCCAGGATTAGCAATGCAGGAGTATTCCCACCCACAATGGGATGGGCCCTCCCCCATCTATTACTAATTAAGATAATGCCCCCATGGGCTTGTGTGCTTATAGCTAGATATTCTGGTGACACTTCCGCAACTGAGGTTCCCTCCTTTCAGATAACTATAGGTTGTGTCAAGTTGACACAAAACTAGCCAGCACAGAGGAAGTATTTTCCATCACTTAAAAATTATTGATATTCAGGCACTGATTAATTAAAGCTTTCCATATGATAAAAACCAACCTTTGGGGACAAAGCAAAGCTTTTACCGAAACTTGTTTTCCTTTCCTCGAATCAAGTGAGGGACAATGTCTGTGATTAATCATAATCCAGTCTGTTGTCTAATGTGCTCCTCAGGAAAGATCTCCTGGATAGATAGCAAGTAAGGTCAGGTTATTAGCTTAACACTAGTAGAAATACATGTTGTAGGCACTGGAGAGATGGCTCCACCATTAAGAGCATTTACTGTTCTTGCAGAGGAACCTGGGATGTGTTTTCTAGCACCACTAACAGGTGACTCAGAACCATGTGTAACTCCAATTCCATAGATTCTGATTCTCTATGACCTCTGCTGTCCCCTGTACCCACATGGTGGTGATAGACTCACAAAGGTGCATGTAAACACACACACACACACACACACACACACACACACGAAAATAAATCTCTCTCTATAACACACACATATCACAATTTTGTTTGGGGACACTGAAGATCAGTGTTTGTCATGGTTCTTTTAACTCAGGATTTGCTGGTGAGGATTATTCTGATAGTATGAGGATCTCAACATTTTTTTTTCCTTTCCCTCTTCCTCTTCCTTCTTCCTCTTCATCTGGTGATATCCAGGGATGAAATGAAGGACCTGGCCCTTGAAGGAAAAAATATCCTACTGATCATTTACACCGCCAACCCTTTAGTCACGTCTCAATGGCCAATATAAGGAAGACAGCCTGTCTTAGTTAGGGGTTCTATTGCTGTGAGTTGATGCCATGCCCATGGGAGCTCTATAAGAAAACATTTAACTGGTACTGGCTTACAATTCAGGGGTTATTTCATCGCTGTCATGATGGGAATCATGTAGGGAAAACAGAAATATGCAGTGACCCACTTTCTCCAACAAGGCCACACCTACTCCAATTAGGTCACACTTTCAACAGTGCCACTCCCTGAGTCTATGGGGGCCATTTTCTTTCAGACAACTAAACTGGTAATGGTCACCAAATGAGAGAGGGAACATGCAGCATTTTTCTTCCTGTGTCTGTATCACATTATTCAATATGATCTTTTATACTTCCATCCATTTACTTGCAATGTCGATGATTTCATTAAAAAAAAGATTAATAGAATTCCACAGTGTATAAACACCACACTTTCATCATCCACTAACTGGTTGAAAGATATTTATGTTGTTTCTATTTTCTAGTTACTGTGAATACAGCAGCATTTAACATGGCTGAGTGCCACACCTACTCCAGTGGAGTTTGCATGACAAGTCCAAAAGCATGGCCGAAGTCCTGAGGCAAAAAGTTTCATGGAAACTGGTTTCCTGGAATCTTTGGAGTCCCATAACACAATGTGGTCCAGATATGTACTTGTGAAAGTCTGGTGAAGGATGTTGCATGCTTTGTTTCAGTATTGTTTTATTATAAGTGCCTCCTTGGAATAATTGGAAAAATAGCTAATTTAGATTGAACATTGCTTCTTGGCCTCCACCAGTGTTCCAATATCCTAGGCAATGTTGAGTCGACCTTGGGCTTTGAATTTTATAAGAATGTTACTAATTCAGAAGAAATGCCTCCAGTGTTGAAAAAGTGATAGTGAAAGAAATCAGGCATTGCAGTTTACTGGATTAGAGTAGAAATCTTAGGGCAAGTTCTACAAAGTAAACTTGGAATTCTCATTTCAGTCATGTATGGCAGACTACATTACATATTAGAAGAAAGTTGGTGGGCTCCTCAAATAAATGGAGGTTCCCTACAGATACTTAAAATAACAACTAAGTCACCCCCATATGCAGGAGTTTACAGTGGCCTAGACAGAAAGTGGGTTGTGTTCTAAGGAGGAACTAGAGTAAATAGAATAACAGCTGAGTCACTCCCATATGAAGGAATTTACAATGGCCTAGGAAGAAAGTGGATTATACAATAGACTAGAATTGGAACTATGGCAAGGGCATAAAGCCCTTGCCTCTGGCTTCTAAGAATAAGCTGACCTTAGGTAAGGCTGATTTTTATCCTAGTTGTAAACACTGATTTTTTCCAGTTGGTTCCTGTCAGCTTTTATGTATACATTTCTCTATTTTTGGCAAAGAGTCATGCATTGGATGACTTTAATGTATCACCCAACTTCCTTTTTTTCTTCTGCAATATAAGTCTGATGCTTGCTTTGAGAAATTACATTCAAATCCAGCACTTTCTTGTGTTATGTCTGTTTGCCACTTGCTGACTCCTTGCCTAACTGAGTACCGGGACCCTGATTTCTCCAGCAGGTTGAGGGACTCTGGCTGTTATTTGCTGGTTCACTGTGTTGCATAGTATACATTCATTCTGAATTCTCCCTTTTCTATCATCTTCTGGAATATCCTCCTTGTTAGAGAAAGTGCATGCACTGTTTTTATGGTGTGCTTGGAAGCTCTTTCCTGTATGGAAGAGACCCTCCAGTTGGCAGACTGCAGAAGAGCCAGTCTCTTTCTGGTTGCCTTCAGAACAAGGTGTCAGACTTTGATCTCCTCTAGCACCACATGTGCCTACCTAGGTGCTGCCATGCTTCCTGCCATGATGCTAATGGACTCAACCTCTGAAATTATAAGCCACCCCCATTTAAATATTTTCCTTTATGAGAGTTGCCTTGGTCATGATTTCTCTTCACAGTGATGGATTCCCTATCTAAGACAGGTCCCTTTGGACGAGTAAAGTCAGGCGTATTTGCAAAGAAGTTTTATCAAAGACAATGGAGCAGTAGGGCAGTACAGAACAGTTAAAAAAAAAAAACCGAGGCAAACCAAAATCAGCAGCCATTACCAAGTGGCTGGTGCATAACTAGGGAGGGCGTTCCCCCTAACTTGGTTGTTCCTTAAAGCAAGTCAAGGCCATGGGTTGTGGTAGGTCAAGGAAACAGTGATAGAAACTTATCATTAACAATACAGTATAATGGCTCCTGCCTATCAAATGGAGTCAGGCCATTCTTCATTCCCCCTTGAGTTATAGGTTACTGTCACATCCTTGATAAGGGACTGCCTTTAGTAAAGCCAGCAATGATTCTAGTAATGGTTCTAGCAAAGAGTAACAGTAATTGTAGCATTGCTTACCTAAAGGAAGATCAAGTTTGTAACACATTAGAGCATACAGGGCCTTGTTATGATAACCAGTAAAAATAATATTAGAGGGCCAATTAAAGGTGAGAACCATCTTAGTCATATTGACCAACAATCACTTGTTTGAGGGGTTTTGATCTGTTTCTTGATGTAGGTCATCAGTTTGTTTTTCAATAGTATGAGAAAAATCAGAAATATTAAACAGCACACTCCAGTAAATTGCTGACAACTAAGATTATTTTAAGTAACAGGCAGTGTAAAGCAGCTGTATTTTGCAGAACAATTGTTCTTATTTCTCTCATTTCTTGATTAATTCTGGCTAATATTTTTGCCTAGGTTGAAAACAAACAATAAAACTGTGAGCCAACAAACAATCATGGTGCAGATTCCAACAGGCAGGAAACCCTGCAACCTTAACAGCAGTAGGCATCAGGAAAATCACAATGTAAGTCCTTTCCACCTAGGTTCATGCTTGTTGGTTTAAAGCAGTGGAAAAATACAGCATCTTTGGGTCAGAATGGGTGTTCAGGCAGGTGGTACACAACTGACTGAACAGCCTGGACCCGAGGGAAAATCTTATCCAAGGTTAACTGTATTCCTTTTAAGGATTTAGAGATTGGAGTGAGGCAATCTGATAATATTCCAGCATATATCTAAGAGATCATGGGACGTGGTCACACATCGATCTGCCCAATGATATCATGGAAACACTCAAATCATAAGCCAACATTAACTTGTGTCTTTATAGTTCTTTTTTTTTGATTTTTAATATTTTTATTACATATTTTCCTCAATTACATTTCCAATGCTATCCCAAAAGTCCCCCATAGCGCCCCCCACTTCCCTACCCACCCATTCCCATTCTTTTGGCCCTGGCATTCCCCTATATTGGGGCATATAAAGTTTGCAAGTCCAATGGGCCTCTCTTTCCATTGATGGCCGACTAGGCCATCTTTCGATACATATGCAGCTAGAGACAAGAGCTCCGGGGTTCTGGTTAGTACATCATGTTGTTCCAACAATAGGGTTGCAGATCTCTTTAGCTCCTTGGGTACTTTCTCTAGCTTCTCCATTGGGAGCCCTGTGATACATCCAATAGCTGACTGTGAACATCCACTCCTGTGTTTGCTAGGCCCCGGCATCTTCTCACAAGAGACAGCTATATTTGGGTCCTTTCAGCAAAATCTTGCTAGTGTATGCAATGGTGTCAGCGTTTAGAAGCTGATTATGGGATGGATCCCTGGATACGGCAGTCTCTAAATGGTCCATCCTTTCATCACAGCTACGAACTTTGTCTCTGTAACTCCTTCCCTGGGTGTTTAGTTCCCAATTCTAAGAAGGTGCACACTGTCCACACTTTGGTCTTCATTCTTCTTGAGTTTCATGCGTTTAGCAAATTGTATCTTATATCTTGGGTATCCTAAGTTTTGGGCTAATATCCACTTATCAGTGAATACATATTGTGTGAGTTCTTTTGTGATTGTGTTACTTCACTCAAGATGATGCCCTCCAGGTCCATCCATTTGGCTAGGAATTTCATAAATTCATTCTTTTTAATAGCTGAGTAGTACTCCATTGTGTAAATGTACCATAATTTCTGTATCCATTCCTCTGTTGAGGGACATCTGGGTTCTTTCCAGCTTCTGGCTATTATAAATAGGGCTGCTATGAACATAGTGGAGCATGTGTCCTTTTTACCGGTTGGGACATCTTCTGGATATATGCCCAGGAGAGGTATTGCTGGATCCTCCGGTAGTACTATGTCCAATTTTCTGAGGAACCGCCAGACTGATTTCCAGAGTGGTTGTACAAGCTTGCAATCCCACCAACAATGGAGGAGTGTTCCTCTTTCTCCACATCCTCGCCAGCATCTGCTGTCACCTGAATTTTTTATCTTAGCCATTCTGACTGGTGTGAGGTGGAATCTCAGGGTTGTTTTGATTTGCATTTCCCTGATGATTAGGGATGTTGAACATTTTTTCAGGTGTTTCTCTGCCATTCGGTATTCCTCAGGTGAGAATTCTTTGTTCAGATCTGAGCCCCATTTTTTAATGGGGTTATTTGACTTTCTGGAGTCCACCTTCTTGAGTTCTTTATATATATTGGATATTAGTCCCTTATCTGATTTAGGATAGGTGAAGATCCTTTCCCAATCTGTTGGTGTTTTTTTTGTCTTATTGATGGTGTCTTTAGCCTTGCAGAAGCTTTGTAGTTTCATGAGGTCCCACTTGTCAATTCTCGATCTTACAGCACAAGCCATTACTGTTCTATTCAGGAATTTTTCCCCTGTGCCCATATCTTCACGGCTTTTCCCCACTTTCTCCTCTATAAGTTTCAGTGACTCTGGTTTTATGTGAAGTTCCTTGATCCACTTAGACTTGACCTTAGTACAAGGAGATAGGAATGGATCGATTCGCATTCTTCTACATGTTAACAACCAGTTGTGCCAGCACCATTTGTTGAAAATGCTGTCTTTCTTCCACTGGATGTTTTTAGATCCCTTGTCGAAGATCAAGTGACCGTAGGTGTGTGGGTTCATTTCTGGGTCTTCAATTCTATTCCATTGGTCTATTTGTCTGTCACTATACCAGTACCATGCAGTTTTTATCACAATTGCTCTGTAGTAGAGCTTTAGGTCCGGCATGGTGATTCCACCAGAGGTTCTTTTATCCTTGAGAAGAGTTTTTGCTATCCTAGGTTTTTTGTTATTCCAGATGAATTTGCAGATTGCACTTTCTAATTCGTTGAAGAATTGAGTTGGAATTTTGATGGGGATTGCATTGAATCTGTAGATTGCTTTTGGCAAGATAGCCATTTTTACAATGTTGATCCTGCCAATCCATGAGCATGGGAGATCTTTCCATCTTCTGAGATCTTCTATAATTTCTTTCTTCAGAGACTTGAAGTTTTTATTATACAGATCTTTCACTTCCTCAGTTAGAGTCACGCCAAGATATTTTATATTATTTGTGACTATTGAGAAGGGTGTTGTTTCCCTAATTTCTTTCTCAGCCTGTTTATTCTTTGTGTAGAGAAAGGCCATTGATTTGTTTGAGTTAATTTTATATCCAGCTACTTCACCGAAGCTGTTTATCAGGCTTAGGAGTTCTCTGGTGGAATTTTTAGGGTCACTTATATATACTATCATATCATCTGCAAAGAGTGATATTTTGACTTCATCTTTTCCAATTTGTATCCCTTTGATCTCCTTTTGTTGTTGAATTGCTCTGGCTAGGACTTCAAGTACAATGTTGAATAGGTATGGAGAAAGTGGACAGCCTTGTCTAGTCCCTGATTTTAGAGGGATTGCTTCAAGCTTCTCACCATTTACTTTGATGTTGGCTACTGGTTTGCTGTAGATTGCTTTCATCATGTTTAGGTATGGGCCTTGAATTCCTGATCTTTCCAAGACTTTTATCATGAATGGGTGTTGGATCTTGTCAAATGCTTTCTCTGCATCTAACGAGATGACCATGTGGTTTTTGTCTTTGAGTTTGTTTATATACTGGATTCCGTTGATGGATTTCTGTATATTGAACCATCCCTGCATCCCTGGGATGAAACCTACTTGGTCAGGATGGATGATTGTTTTGATGTGTTCTTGGATTCGGTTAGCAAGAACTTTATTGAGGATTTTTGCATCAATATTCATAAGGGATATTGGTCTGAAGTTTTCTATCTTTGTTGGGTCTTTTTGTGGTTTAGGTATCAGAGTAATTGTGGCTTCATAGAATGAGTTGGGTAGAGTACCTTCTGTTTCTATTTTGTGGAATAGTTTGTGAAGAACTGGGATTAGATCTTCTTTGAAGGTCTGATAGAACTCTGCACTAAACCCATCTGGTCCTGGGCTTTTTTTAGTTGGGAGACTATTAATGACTGCTTCTATTTCTTTGGGGGATATAGGGCTGTTTAGATCATTAACCTGATCTTGATTCAACTTTGGTACCTGGTATCTGTCTAGGAACTTCTCCATTTCATCCAGGTTCTCCAGTTTTGTTGAGTATAGCCTTTGGTAGAAGGATCTGATGGTGTTTTGGATGTCTTCAGGATCTGTTGTTATGTCTCCTTTTTCATTTCTGATTTTGTTAATTAGGATGCTTTCCCTGTGCCCGCTAGTGAGTCTGGCTAAGGGTTTATCTATCTTGTTGATTTTCTCAAAGAACCATCTCCTTGATTGGTTGATTCTTTGAATAGTTTTTCTTGTTTCCACTTGGTTGATTTCACCCCTGAGTTTGATTATTTCCTGCCGTCTACTCCTCTTGGGTGAATTTGCTTCCTTTTGTTCTAGTGCTTTTAGCTGTGTTGTCAAGCTGCTAATGTGTGCTCTCTCTAATTTCCTTTTGGAGGCACTCAGAGCTATGAGTTTTCCTCTTAGAAATGCTTTCATTGCGTCCCATAAGTTTGGGTATGTTGTGGCTTCATTTTCATTGAACTCTAAAAAGTCCTTAATTTCTTTCTTTATTCCTTCCTTGACCAAGGTATCTTTGAGAAGAGTGTTGTTCAGTTTCCACGTGAAGGTTGGCTTTCTATTATTTATTTTGTTATTGAAGATCAGCCTTAGTCCATGGTGATCTGATAGGATGCATGGGACAATTTCAATATTTTTGTATCTGTTGAGGCCTGTTTTGTGACCAATTATGTGGTCAATTTTGGAGAAGGTACCATGAGGTGCTGAGAAGAAGGTATATCCTTTTGTTTTAGGATAGAATGTTCTGTAGATATCTGCCAGATCCATTTGATTCATAATTTCTCTTAGTTTCTCTGTGTCCCTGTTTAGTTTCTGTTTACATGATCTGTCCATTGGTGAAAGTGGTGTGTTGAAGTCTCCCACTATTATTGTATGAGGTGCAATGTGTGCTTTGAGATTTACTAAAGTTTCTGTAATGAATGTGGCTGCCTTTGTATTTGGAGCATAGATATTCAGGATTGATAGTTCCTCTTGGAGGATTTTACCTTTGATGAGTATGAAGTGTCCCTCCCTGTCTTTTTTAATGACTTTGGGTTGGAAGTCAATCTTATCAGATATTAGAATGGCTACTCCAGCTTGTTTCTTCATGCCATTTGCTTGGAAAATTGTTTTCCAGCCTTTCATTCTGAGGTAGTGTCTATCCTTTTCTCTGAGATGAGTTTCCTGTAAGCAGCAAAATGTTGGGTCTTGTTTGTGTAGCCAGTTTGTTAGTCTATGTCTTTTTATCGGGGAGTTGAGTCCATTGATATTAAGAGATATTAAGAAAAGTAATTGTTGTTTCCTGTTATTTTTGTTGTTAAAGTTGGCATTTTGTTCTTGTGGCTGTCTTCTTTTAGGTTTGTTGAGGGATTACCTTCTTGTTGTTTCTAGGGCGTGGTTCCTGTCCTTGTATTGGTTTTTTTCTGTTATTATCCTTTGAAGGGCTGGATTCGTGGAGAGATAATGTGTGAATTTGGTTTTGTCGTGGAATACTTTGGTTTCTCCATCTATGTTAATTGAGAGTTTGGCTGGGTATAGTAGCCTGGGCTGTAATTTGTGTTCTTTTAGTGTCTGTATAACATCCGTCCAGGATCTTCTGGCTTTCATAGTCTCTGGTGAAAAATCTGGTGTAATTCTGATAGGCTTGCCTTTATATGTTACTTGGCCTTTTTCTCTTACTGCTTTTAGTATTCTATCTTTATTTAGAGCATTTGTTGTTCTGATTATTATGTGTCAGGAGGTATTTCTTTTCTGGTCCAGTCGATTTGGAGTTCTGTAGGCTTCTTGTATGTTCATGGGCATCTCTTTCTTTAGATTTGGGAATTTTTCTTCTATAATTTTGTTGAAGATGTTTGCTGGTCCTTTGAGTTGAAAATCTTCATTCTCATCCACTCCTATTATCCGTAGGTTTGGTCTTCTCATTGTGTCCTGTATTTCTTGGATGTTTTGAGTTAGGATCTTTTTGCATTTTACATTTTCCTTGATTGTTGTGCCGATGTTCTCTATGGAATCTTCTGCACCTGAGATTCTCTCTTCCATCTCTTGTATTCTGTTGCTGATGCTGGTATCTATGGTTCCAGATTTCTTTCCTAGGGTTTCTATCTCCAGTGTTGCCTCATTTTGGGTTTTCTTTATTGTGTCTACTTCCCTTTTTAGGTCTAGTATGGTTTTGTTCATTTCCATCATCTGTTTGGATGTGTTTTCCTGTTTTTCATTAAGGACTTCTACCTGTTTGATTATGTTATCCTGTTTTTCTTTAAGGATTTGTAACTCTTTAGCAGTGTTCTCCTGCAATTCTTTAAGGGATTTTTGTGCTTCCTCTTTATTGTCTTCTACCTGTTTACCAGCGTTCCTTTGTATTTCTTTAAGTGTGTTATTAAAGTCCTTCTTGAAGTCCTCTATCATCATCAGGAGATATGCTTTTAGATCCGTGTCTAGCTTTTCCGGTGTGTTGGGGTGCCCTGGACTGGGCGAAGTGGGGGTGCTGGGTTCTGAGGATGGTGAGTGGTCTTGGTTTCTGTTAGTAAGATTATTACGTTTACCTTTCGCCATCTGGTAATCTCTGGGGTTAGTTGTTGTCGTTGTCACTGTTTAAAGATTGGAGCAGAAGCTGTGTTCCACTCACCAGCAGTCTCAAAATCCTGTGGCTGGGGTCGTGGGTAGCTGGCGGTACCCCGGTGCTGGTCCAGCAGGAAGAGAGGCCTGTGGTCCTACTCAGGCCGGTTTTCTGCTTCCCTAACTAATGCAGTCTCAGGTCCCGCGCGCAATTGGATTGGAGCAGAAGCTGTGTTCCACTCTCCAGAAGTCTTAAGATCCTGTGGTGGGTGTTGTGGGTAGCTGGCGAGTGTCAGCCAACCCTGCGCCCTAGCTACCCAGGTGCTTTTCTGACCGGAAGAGGCTTGTGGCCCTATGTAGGCCGGATTTCTCTCTCCCCAACCAGAGCAGTCTCAGGTCCCACGCGATTGGACTGGAGCAGAAGCTGTGTTCCACTCACCAGCAGTCTCAAAATCCTGTGGCGGGGGTCGTGGGTAGCTGGCGGGTGTCAGCCGACCCTGCGCTCTAGCTCCCCTGGTGCTGATCCGGCCGGATGAGGCCTGTGGCCCTACTCAGGCCGGTTTCTGCTTCCCTAACTAATGCAGTCTCAGGTCCAGCGCGCAATTGGATTGGAGCGGAAGCTGTGTTCCACTCACCAGAAGTCTTAAGATCCTGTGGCGGGTGTTGTGGGTAGCTGGCGAGTGTCTGCCGACCCTGCGCCCTAGCTTCCCAGGTGCTTTTTTCTAGAAATTGTTTTTATGCATGCTTCTCTACCTTCTATAAATTCATGCATACATCCCAATTACTGTGGTTAAAAACAAACCCTCTATGGGAAAAAAGGTATATGTGAATTAGATCACACGTTTATTCTTTTGAGTTTCCTCTTGTTTCAACACAGATAATTAAATTGTGTGCTGTAGATGGTGTTTTAAAATGTTGAACAATCAAACTTTAAGTTGTATATTAATAGTCAATATTATATTTCAGAGCTTACAATTGCTTAAGATTGTTCGCCTGTCAGATGCTATTAATTCTCAAATTTGCAATTGCTTATGCATATATTACTCATGAGTAAAAATGCTGTTGTTTTAAGAAGACTGCCTTTAGACATTTAATAAATTGTTCTGGATTGCCTGGACAAGACCTCTTAAGGCAATGCCATGCTAGATTTATATCTCAGGCAGACTACAGGTGTTACATAAGAAGGATTGGCTATATAATCTCGTTCTTTATATATTCAAAACAGTAATGGTTTAAGATAATATTTTCGTATTTTTTGGAGAATGTGCATGTCAAATTGTAAAAGATTTGCTCTTGGTGTCCTCAGTTCCTGTTTCCACAGAATGGTGTTAATTCTTGAGGACTTAATCAAGTGCTGCAAATGAATGCTCTCATTTCTGATTAATAAATAAATAAATTATGCACATGTGACTAGTAATAACTTTTCAAGCATTCCAGTTACAACTGCTCTTCAAGAGAAACAATGGAAAGTGTAATTAGTCACTGCCCACGTTATATTAAAACTGACTATAAGAGTCAAGTATTTGAGATGTTTTGTCAACAATTTAATAATTCTCAAAGACAAGGTATTATTGGAACTTTAAAAACTCTTTCTTCTTAAAAAAGAAAGAAAAGGGGAAATTATACCCCCATGCACATTATTTAAATTATACTTTTATTTTTAAGAATTTTGAAATTTGGATGTCAAAGAACTTAATAAATGCCTTATAGTATCTTAAAACTAGACATAATCATGTCTTGGTGAGATGAAAAGGATCCACTTATTGGCACATGACATGATCTTGATCAGAAAGTCAATATGGGGGATAGAGGGGGTGTTTCTGTTTTTTTCCACAGAATGCTGCAGTGTTGTGGCCTGCCCGCAATCCACAACACGAACGGTTCAACTGAGAATGGCAGTTCGCTGAAAAGAGAGGAATCTAGACGGGGCGGAAGAAACAATGGAGCCAAGACAACAAGTTCTGATCAAGGCTCAATTTTACTATTTCCAGACACTCAGTTATAAAGGAAGGGGGAGGGAACCCAATATCCCGCCAAGTAACTCAGAGTCCAGTAGCAGGGCGAACACGTGTGTGCCTCCAGGCGGCAAAGGCAGGTTCCAACAGTAGGCGTGGCAGGACGAGTGAGCCGGTAGCTCCACCCTTGAGCAAGCAAGTTCCAGGCTGGGGGAAGGGAGGCCACACTGCAGAAGCATGCTAGCTTCCAGAATGATTCATGTGATAGGATGACCTGTGAGTTCCTGAGTGCCGTGACAGTGGTGACAAGAAAGCTGTGTTGAGCACATAGTGAAAGAGGAATTAAGGAGAGCAGCCACTTGTAAACAAGATGAAGAAACTTCCTATCTCTGCCATGGGCTACAGCAAGGAGAGCCGACCTGGTGTCAACTTGGGGACAACTAAAAATGATGACTCGTGAGGCAGAGGGACTGCTACAGTGTATTTGACAAGATTTCATCAGAGACACTGTTTTTGGCCATTCAGGCCAACTCCCCTATAGCTGTGAAAGCTTGTGTACCTTACCTATATGCTATATTGTTCGATAATTTTAAGAGTTAAGATCACCAATCTTGACAAGTCTTTTCATATTCATTGTAATTCTTATCAATTAACTAATTGTGTAGATCCTAATTAAGATACGGAATCTGCTGTTATTGTTTTGTTAAAGAGACCTGCTTATGTTTTGCTGCCTGTTAGAGTTAGGAAATGATCCTTGGTTTAAAAATCTGGGAATGCAAACTTGGAAAATGTCAAATGAGCAATTTTAGGATGTACTGCTTTAATTGCAACTTTAACTTCAATATCTACCACAGCTTTTGATCAGCAGCTGCATACTGCTCATTTTGTTAATGATATGCATAAGAATATTTCCATAGCTTTGTCAGAGCAACTTATTATAGATAAAAAATTGGAGGCAAAGGTTAATGTCTTAGAAGTAGTAGTCTCAGCAATAGATCAGGATATAGCAAATATTAAGGCTACAAAGGCAGAAATTTCAGATATTAACAAAAGTCACTAGCACACTTGGAAAATTGATGAATTGGCCAGAGATTTAAAAAGCAACCTAAATGCATTGAATCTCCTGGATTGGGTTCAATATGTAATCCTACTTGCTATTAATATTGGCATTATTTTATTAGTAATTGTGTTTCCACTTATCTTTAGAGTTTTTCCGAGGTGGGACATTCTGGAACTTCATCTAAAAAATATTAGAAAAAAAAAAAAAGGCAGAACTGCTACATCCATTCCAGAAGTGACACGCATGACAGGCCAAAAGCCTGGATGCAGTACTGAGGCAAAGAATTTCGTGGAAACTTAGTCTCCTGGAACTGTGGCATTCCATAGCAAGTATGCTCCAATTTTGTCCTTGTGAATGAATCTGTGGTGCTTCCTTCCATTATTGTTTTGTTATAGGTGCCTACAAGCAATGACTTGCCAAATATCTAAGCAAAATCGAACTTTGCTTCCTGGTCTTCACCAATGCCCTAGGTAGTCCTTGAGCCAACTGTGAGGTTGGAATTCAGTAAGAATGTTGACTATTTAGTGATATTCAGAATTGCCTCTAGTATTTTAAGACAGATATGGAAGAAATCAAGCTTTACTATCTACTACATAGAGTTAGAAATCTCAGGGCAAGCTCAGCAATGTAAGTTTAGAATTCTTATTATAGTTATACATGGCAGACTACATTACTTATTAGTAGAAGTCCCCCCACACTATCACTTAGAATAAAAACCAAGTTGCTCCCATATACAGGAATTTACAATGGTTTAGGAAGTAGATCAGGCTGTGGTTTTAGAGTATTGCATTATTCATGAGATGGTTAGCTAGAGTGGAACTCCCTAATTAGAACATGACTTCAGTGTGAAAGCCCTTGCCCTAGGAGTATAAAGACCTCACACCTGGCTTCGAGGACTATACCAATATCCCATCACCTTCCTTCAACCCATACTCCCTGCAGTCCCACCCTCCTCGGCAGAACTTACTGTTACCATGATTAATGCCTATCTACAAGCCATTCATGAGGCCAATTCTACTCTTGCTAGGGATTGTTGGATTTGTTATTCATCCCAGCCTCCTTTTCATGAAGGAATAGCCCTTTTTGGGGAGGCGATTGCCACCAATGATACTTCCTTTCTGAGATGGCATCTGGAGTCTAAAGAAGGGCTGACTCTTGGCCAAATATCTGGTATTGGCGTCTTTTGGGACCCCAGATGCTTCCCCCCTCACCCCTGTTTGACGTGTGTAATCAAACCCTGGCTCTCCACCTTGCTTCCCAGCCTTTTGGGACCCTTCATGGGCATTCTGTTACTTTTGTCATTTGGCCCTTGGGCTCTTAACAGATTAACCAGTTTTGTTAAGTTACAGATTGATTCTGTCTTAAAACAGTTGCAATCCACTACCATCGACTAGACATCCGAGACTCAGCGGAAGACCTCTCTTCCAACAATGCAGAGAGGGCAGCCATTGGCCTTCAGTTTTCCACCCTTGCTGCAGAAATGGAGCCTTCTTGGTTGCATAAGCTGTAGAAATGACAATTATGGAGGGGGTGACCTCCAGATCCTAGTAGTGGCTGAGGGCCATAAGCTGTGGAGTTACAATGATGGGATCTTGTGGTCAGATGCACACCGCCTATTGGCTGAAGGGTAACTCCATGACAGGATTATTGCGGGTCCACTGCCTGGCTGCCCATCACGACTACCAATGGCCTGATTAAGCCATAGGAATAAGACTTGATGCCAGGAGTGGTTGCAACCTGCATTGCCTAAGACAGAGGCCCTGCC
Organism: Mus caroli; assembly: GCF_978045245.1. Taxonomy (NCBI): domain Eukaryota; kingdom Metazoa; phylum Chordata; class Mammalia; order Rodentia; family Muridae; genus Mus; species Mus caroli. The sequence goes on along the minus strand of NW_028227274.1, from coordinate 58,638,735 downwards.
CTTCTAGGACCTGAAAAGGTCTAGTTTCTGCAGTGCTAGACGTGGGTTCAAGCCACAAAAAGGCCTAAGACAGGTGCCCCACTGACCCTCTTTTCATGGCCACCCCCTAACTTTAATAAAGAAAAAGGGGGGAGATGTGACAGACCAAACTGTGGGAAACCAGACCCTCAACAACTCTCACCCTGAAGATCCGGCTGACCCTTTGATGGGAGTTATGCCACCCCCTCCTTCATGTCTCCACTTGGTGCCTGGGGCTGTTTAGATAAAGCCAGCATCACCTCCTCCTTCATGTCTCCTTTTGGTGCCTGGGACTATTTAGATAGGGCAGACACTCCAAGATAAACTGCAAGATGTTTGAAGGCTGCAATCAGCATCTACCCTAGATGTCCATCCCTTTGTCTGTACTTTTATTGTACGCCTCAACCCCTCCCTATTTTTTCTCATTGTGTGCTTATAACCAGGCTCTTAGCCTCCATTAAACAGACCTTGACAACTCTTTGTTTGGTATCGCTCCCTTTTCTCCACCCATTTCTCTTACAGGCCTTGGCCCTCCTCAACACATGGAATAACTAAGTCCTGCTGGATGGGACATTAAGGTGTTGTTAAGCTAAATCATGAAATCAATTTTGAAAGCCAAAAGGGAAAAATAAAGGAAGTAGTATTCTTTAGCTTGTAGGCTAAACTTGATTTTAGCAAGCAAAATAAAAAAGAAATAGGTTATTTCCAATTTAGTATATAAAAGGCCATGGAGTCTCTTCCGTGTGTTCCCTGCAGTCACTTGCTCTGTGTAGAACTGAGCTACCATATCATAGGCTGGGTAGGAGAGGGCCAATGGCCATGCCAAGTGTCCTTCAGGCACTGCTTGACAAAGGTCCTGTGATCAGACAACTGTACTGACCAATCACTGCCCTTGGTAGAAATTTGCTGCACAACTTTTGCTTGTGTTTCTGACATGGTTCATATTTGAATTCCTTGCTGTAAAGGGGCCCTCACTGGAGGTTAGGGCTTGGGAAAATGTAACAATTCTTATCAATGTGGGTGTTAATAAGAATAAAATTAATAGGGGCTCCCTAGGAGAATCAGCTGTGAAGTAAATTGAGTTCTCCACACAACCTATTACTTAAAGCAGAATTAGTAAGCAGGACACATAGGATTTGAGGGAAAAAAACATTAAAGAAGAAAACCTTAGGAAGTTTCAGGAGTTGACAAACCATAACTGAATCATTAGGATTTCATGTCACTCTTTCCATGGATGTCCAGCTTCAGAAACCTGGAAATAACATAGACAAGAAAAGATTTTGGCTATACAACCAATGCCCACGTCAGTGGTACCCTCCTGAAGGCAAAGCAAGCAGTTTCAGGAATTCTGATGTTCTACCTTTTATAGGACTATAATAAAGATAGGGATCATATTGAAACAAGAGTTTATGACAAAGACAAAGAGAAACGTTTTTGCTCATTGAACTGTCTGGCTTTCTGAGCAGGGTTATCTGATTAGGACTTTTTCTGTTATTGTAGAAAAAGAAAGAAGATTGCCCTTGTTTAAGCAATGCTTGTGTGTTGCTAAATGGGGCCACAGAATACTATAAAAGTGAAAGGAAAGGATGGTGGTCTTATATCAAATATAAAGTAAAATTACAGGAGAAAATGGGAAATTAAATAAAGGACTGATAGGCTGAATTTCCATAGAAAGATTACGTATTCAGGTTAATCAGACAATACAGGATAAGCTTGATAGAATGGGTAGTACAGAAGAACTTCCTTTTTTTTGAAGTTTATTTTTAAAAAATTTAAATTAATCATTACATTCATTTATATCTCAAATGATATCTCCCTTCCCTAATACCCTTCCACAATACCCCATCTCATCCATACTCTCCCCCCTCCCCTTTGCCTTTATGAGGGTTCTCCCCCATTCATCTATACACTCCTGCCCCACTGCTCCCATATCCACCTATGTTGGGACATCAAACCTCCACAGGATCAAGGGTCTCCCCTCCTGCTGATGTCAGACAAGACCATGCTCTGCTATCTGTGTTTCTGGAACCATGGACCCTCCCTGTACACTCCTTGGTTGATGGTCTCATCTCTGGGAGCACTTGGAGGTCTGGCCAGCCAACATTGTTCTTCATATGGGGTTGCAACCCCCACCAGCTACTCCAGTCCTTCTGCTAGCTCCTCAACCAGGGTCTGTGAGCTCAGTCTGATGATTGGCTGTGAGCGTCTACATCTGCATTGGTTAGGTGCTGGCAGAACCTCCCAAGGAACAGCCAAACCAGGTTTCTGTCAGCAAGTGCCTCTTGGCACCAGCAACAGTGTAGGAACAGCAACAGGAAGGATCCCAAGGTGGGGCAGTCCACAGATGGTCCTTCCTTCAGTCTCTGCTCTATTTTTGTCCCTGTCTTTCCTTTGGACCAGAGCATTTCTGGGTTAAAAACGAGATGGATGTGTGGCCCCATGCCTCGAATGGGGACTGTGCCTATCTACTGGAGGTCATCTCCTTAGGTTCTATTGCCCCTTCACTGCACATTTTAGTTAAAAATATCCCTTTGGGTGCTGGGAGCCTCTGGCTTGTCTGGTGTCTGGGACCCTCCAGTGGCTACCCCCAGTTTCTCAGCCCTGATTACTACATATTTTTATTCGATTTCCTGACCCTCTCTACCTCTCTTCTGTCCCTCCATTATACTATCCTGCCCATTTTCCCTCCCCCTCCTCTCTCTCTCCCAGGTCCCTCTCTCCCTCCACCTTTCATAATCATCCTGTTAGCCCCTCTATGCAGGACTGAAACATCCACACTCTGGTCTTCCTTCCTTTTAAGCTCCATATGGTCTGTGGGTTGTGTTGTGGGCATTGTGAGCTTTTGAGATAATATCCACTTATCAGTGAGTACAAACCATGTGTGTTCTTTTGTGTCTGGATTATCTCAGTCAGGATAATATTTTCTACTCCTATCCATTTTCCTAAGAATTTAATGAAGTCTTTGTTTTTAATAGTTGAGTAGTACTACATTGGGTAAATGTACCACATTTTCAGTATCCATTCTTCTGTTGAGGGATATCTGAGTTGTTTCCAGCTACTGGCTATTATAAATAAGGCTGCAATGAACATCGTGGAGCATGTGTCCTTGTTGTATGTTGGAACATCACTTGGATATATGCCCAGGAGTGGTATAGCTTGGTCTTCCAGAAGAACTATTTTCAGTTTTTTTTTTTTTAAAGAACTGCCAGATTGATTTCCAAATTGGTTTTACCAGCTTATAGTTCCATCATCAATGGAGGAGTGTTCTTTCTCCATATCCTCACCAGTATCTGCTGTTGCCCGAGGTTTTGATCTTAGTCATTCTCATTGATGTGAGGTGGAATCTCAGGGACATTTTGATTTACATTTTTCTGACGACTAAGGATGTGAAATATTTCTTTAAGTGCTTCTCAGCGATTTGAGGTTCCTCAGTTGAGAATTTTCTGTTTAGCTCTTTCTACCTCTATAAAGAATTGAGTTGGAATTTTGATGGAGATTGCATTGAATCTGTAGATAACTTTTGGTAATATGGACAGTTTTGCTATATTAATCCTGCTGAGTACTGGTGATCTCTCCATCTTCTGAGATATTAAGAACCAATGATTGCTGCTTCCTGTTATTTTTGTTGTTAGAGGTGGACTTATGTTTGTGTGGTTCTCTTCTTTTCAATTTGTTGTGAGAAGGTTAACATCTTGCTTTTTCTTGGGTGTAGTTTCTCTCCTTGTGTTGGAGTTTTCCTTCTATTATCCTCTGTAGGGTTGGATTAGTGGAAAGATATTTAAATTTGGTTTTGTCATGGAATATCTTTGCTTCTCCATCTATGGAAATTGAGAGTTTTGCTAAGAATAGTAGCCTGTGCTGGCATTTTATTCTCTTAGGGTCTGTATGACATCAGCCCAGGATCTTCTGGCTTTTAGATTCTCTGGTGAGAAGTTTGGTATAATTCTGATAGGTTTGTCTCTATATGTTACTTTTTATGGTCACTTGATCTTTGATAAAGGAGCTAAAACTATTGAGTAGAAAAAAGACAGCATTTTCAACAAATGGGGCTGGTTCAACTGGCAGTCCACATGTAGAAAAATGCAAGTTGATCCATTCTTATCACCTTGCACAAAGCTCAAGTCCAAGTGGATTAAGGATCTCCACATAAAGCCAGATACATTGAATCTAGTATAAGAGAAAGTTGGGAAGAGCCTGTAGCATGTGGGCACAGGGAAAATTTTCCTGAACAGAATACCAATGGCTCATGCTCTAAGATAAATGATCAACAAACAGGACCTCATAAAATTGAAAACCTCTGTAAGACAAAGGACATTGTCAATAGGATAAAACATCAACCAACAGATTGGGAAAAAAAAAAAAACCTTTACCAACCGTATATCTGATAGAGGGCTAATATTCAATATATACAAAGAACTCAAAAAGTTAGACTCCAAAGAACCAAATAACCTTATTAAAAAATGGGGTACAGAGCTAAAGAGAGAATTCTCAAGTGAGGAATCTCAAATGGCTGAGAAGCACTTAATGAAATATTCCACATCCTTAGTCATCAGAGAAATGTAAATCAAAAATTCCTTGAGATTCTACCTCACACCAATGAGAATGACTAAGATCAAAACCTCGGGCAACAGCAGATACTGGTGAGAATATGGAGAAAGAAGAACACTCCTCCATTGCTGATGGAATTATAAGCTGGTAAAACCACTTTGGAAATCAATCTGGAAGTTCTTGAGAAAATTGAAAATAGTTCTTCTGGAAGACCAAGCTATGCCACTCCTGGGCATATATCCAAATGATGTTCCAAATTACAACAAGGACACATGCTTGACTATGTTCATTTCAGCCTTATTTATAATAGCCAGTAGCTGGAAACAACTCAGATATCCCTCAACAGAAGAATGGATACTGAAAATGTGGTACATTTACCCAATGTAGTACTACTCAACTATTAAAAACAAAGACTTCATTAAATTCTTAGGAAAATGGATAGGAGTAGAAAATATTATCCTGACTGAGATAATCCAGACACAAAAGAACACACATGGTTTGTACTCACTGATAAGTGGATATTATCTCAAAAGCTCACAATGCCGACAACACAACCCACAGACCATATGGAGCTTAGAAGGAAGGAAGACCAGAGTGTGGATGTTCGTCTTGCCTAGAGGGGCTAACAGGATGATTGTGAAAGGTGGAGTGAGAGGGGGACCTGAGGGGGGGAGACAGGAGGGGGAGGGAAAAAGGGATCAGGATCCTGTCCTGGAGGAGATAGAAGAGAGGTACAGAGAGTCAGGAAATTGAATAAAAATATGTAGTAGGGGAGGTGAGGAAATGGAGGTAGCCACTGGAGGGTCCCAGATACCAGAGAAGCCAGAGGCTCCCAGGGCCAAAAGGGATCTCTTTAGCTAAAATGTTCAGTGAAGGGGCAATAGAACCTATGGAGAACATGTCCAGCAGATAGGCACAGTCCCCAGTCGAGTGATGGGGCCACCCAACAATCTCAAAATTTTTAACCCAGAAATGTCCTGGTCCAAAAGAAAGGCAGGGACAAAAATAGAGCAGAGACTGAAGTAAGGACCATCTGTGGACTGCCCCACCTTGGGATCCTTCCTGTCTGCAGACACCAACCCCCTACACTGTTGCTGGTGCCAAGAGGCACTTGCTGACAGGAACCTGGTTTGGCTGTTCCTTGGGAGGTTCTGCAAGCAACTAACCAATGCAGATGTAGATGCTCACAGCCAGTCATCAGACTGAGCTCACAGACCCTGGTTGAGGAGCTAGCAAAAGGACTGGAATAGCTGGGGGAGGGGGAATCTTACCCTATATGAAGAACAGTGTTGGCTGGTTCTCAGAGATGAGACCATCAACAAAGGAGTGTACTGGGAGGGGTCCATGGTTCCAGAAACACAGATAGCAGAGCATGGCCTTGTTTGACACCAGCCGGAGGGGAGACCCTTGATCCTGTGGAGGTTTGAAGTCCCAGCGTAGGTGGATGTTGGAGCAGTGGGGCAGGAGTGTGGGGGTGAATGGGGGAGTACACTCATAAAGGCAAAGGGGAGTGCCAACCTGTGCAGCCACCAAGGTAATTTGTGTGGAAATTCCACAAAAAGGGAAATGGGTTTCCCATATCAGTCCAGCCATGCTGCCCTGGGAAATATTCTCAAACTTCTCTATCTCCTACTACAGAGCTACTTGCTCAGCCATCATTCCTGTTTTTCTCACACAAGTCAAGAAATGGGAAGAATATAGATGCCAATCAATTGAGGAATTGATAATGAAGTGTGACACTGTACAAAATGGAATATTACTAATCTGTGAAGCAAACTGAAACTGTCAAATTCATGGGGAAGTGAATGGGGCTGGAAGCCCCATTCTGAGAGAGGGAAAGAACCATTTCATTTGTCTTTCTGTGTATTTGAGTCTTCACTCTTTAGATATGTGTGCTCCATTTGGAATACCCACCGAAGTTTTGACATTACTATGGAGTTGTGGAGTGGGACTTTCAATAGAGGGGAGATAGGACACTCTGATAGGAAAGGTTAAAAGAGAACAACAGAATAGGAAGATTTAAATTGGAGAAGAAGGGGAGGATGTGGTAGACGAAGGAGAGTTGGAGGGCAGTAAAGACTTTTCCAAATGGAAATCTACTACTGCACAGGATTTCCAAAATATACACACACTATACACTCACACACATGCACACATAAGGAGTGGAACTTCCAAGAGAGGAAAGATAAGAATTAAAAGAGAATTATAGGTAAAGACCGATTAAATTGAGGTGGAAAGGAAGAGTAGAGAAGGGGAAGGAAAGATACATAAAAACATCAGATTTTCAAAATGTTATATGTAACCTATTAAAGTAGAAGGTTTTTATAAATATGTCAATATACATATTTCTTCAAAAGAAGATGGAGTCAATTTCTACTTGGACAATAATGCTCGTACTAGACATCATGTGTAACTAATAAAAAGCCCAGACCCAGGAATTACTGAGCTTTTTTTGTACCCATTGGCCAGTGAAGTCATCCCTGGCCATTACAAGACATTGTCAGTACTGTTGGTTACCTTGCAGAACTTAATGGTAAGGCCGTATTAGTGAACGACACTATGTGCCTGAGTTATAGAGCATGAGGAAATCAAGCTGACACTGACTTACTGATATTGGCTCTATAGGTACTGGTTTGCTTTCACAGTGATGGAATTTTCTAGCCACACTTCCAGAGATGAAAATGAAATATAAATACCCAGGTGTGAACTGAGTGAGCCTCAGTAATGACCAGATAAATCATAACCACTCTGATGGTTTGTATAGGCTCATTCCAAGGAGTGGCACTATTAGATAATGTAGCTCTGTTGGACTAGGTGTGTCACTGTGGGTGTGGGCTTTAAGATCCTCATCCTAGCTGCCTGGAAATCAGTCTTCCCTTCAGATGACGATGTAGAACTCTCATCTCTTCCTGCATCATGCCTGCCTAGGTGCTGCTATATTCCCACCTTGATGATAATGGACTGAACCTTTGAAACTGTAAACCAACCTCAATTAAATGTTGTCCTTTATAAGACTTGCCTTGGTCATGGTGTCTGTTCACAGCAGTAAAACCCTAACTAAGGCAATCACTAATGTAATAGTGACAAGAATGTCATGGTAGCAACCAAATACTTCCTGATTGGAATTACTATTACTCCCAAAGATGAAACCTGTACTTGGGCCTATATCTGGGCAAGAAACTAAGACTATACTGGTCATATGCCCTCAGTTAGAAATTAATTCCATTATTCTGCTAAATGAATACATCAAACCAACCTCTAATGATTTGCCATTATACCTATAGATTAAGTCATCCCTAGGCCTTATGGATGCTCATATATGCAACAGATCATAATCAATACAGATATCCACAACTGGCCAAGGTGCAGAGAATAAGACATCAATAAATGCCCAGCACTAATTGAAATATACATAGGTCTCCCTCCAAAGGCACAGGAATGGCTGTGGAGGGGGCGGTTAAAGGACCATAAGAGCCAGAGTTGGTGGAAATAGAAGAAAACAGTGTCTGTTGAATACTGCAGGAAAGCTACATGTTTAAACTCACAGTGATTGTGACAGCATGTGTAAGACCTGTCAAGCCCTAGGCAGACCAAATCCCAACAGGGAAGAGGAGTTGACAACAAGAATTAAGGAATGTAAATCTACAATGGTAGGGAAATAAGGTTGTAGTCAAAGAGGAGGAGACAGATTGTGTCTAGAGTGAGACTAAAATTAGCACCTGCACAGACTCCCAGACAATGTGTTGTGTGACTTTAGCTCAGGCTGCGTTTGTGGAGTCAGGGATCAGAAGAACTCAAGAGTTCCAATTAAGCCTACATAGTAAACTGCTTCTTCATGCCGTATCAGTTTCCATGTCTCCCACTGTTATTTTAACACTGCTCTTCTTTTTCTGCCAAGAAATTAAGTGTTTCTGGCATGAAAAACAGCTGTTTCTTTTGTTTCACTTTCATCGTCTTTGAAATGCAGGAAATTCTGAAAAGTAATTAGATCTATGCTCCTCCATGATTGGCCAACACACACAAAGAGGGGAGGGGCATAAGCCAGAAGGATGTGTACAACCTATATAGCTCAGTTGAATCTGCTGCCTTCCTGATAAAGCAGGGGTGGGTCTCATGTGAAGAGCCTGGAGCACAGTGAAGGGTGCTCCCTGCAGCTGAACTACATTAAACAAATCCAGTGGACACAGGAGTTTCTGGTAAGTGGGCATGAACTTCTAACCCTCATCCATTTTCTCTTAAGATTTCATAGGAATGAAGGCATTCAGGAGTATGCCCAGACAATGGAAATCCTCAGCTTGGAAGCTAGAGGGGCTTTGGTGGGAGCTGGGCAGAACTGGCTTTGCATGGATACAGCCTATCATTCAAGTTGAGATAGACCTAAGGGAGATGATCTGGATGTTGATTTTGGTAATATGCATGTATGTGTGTGTGTGTGTGTGTGTGTGTGTGTATGTATATGTATATATGCACACACACACACACACACACACACACACACACACACACACACACACACAAACTTATTCAATAGATTTGCTTGCCTCTTACTCCTCTCCCTAGGATGGTTGTAATGGATGGGTCAGGTAGCAGAGTATCTCTTCAACGTATATGAGGTTTGTTGTGTCTCCGGTTGATCTTGCTTCCTAGTTAATTATTGCCATAGCCTTCTTGTCTGCTGTGTTCATCTTCCTTGGGAAGACCTTACAGATGCCTATTATATTGGAGTCTGCATCACAAAACTAGGAGCTAGGCAAAAAAAAGGATGGGAGGGAAAAACTGAAGAGTTGAGAACAGCTTATGTCCTTTCCTGAATCTTGCCTAACCGAAATAGAGCCTACAGAAAGGTAATAAAATTAATAACCAGATAGCTATCGGGAGAGCATCAAGAAAAGGAAGCACTCACTATGTACAAAGTCCTAACATGAGAAGACAGCCCAAGACTTGGGGATTGAGCCTAGGGCCTTACTGATACTGAGCAAGCACTCTAACAAGGGCCCTATGTATCTGCAGTGCACAGTTGGATTCTTCTCATGAAATAAACAGTTTAAAAGAAAACAGTGGATCTAAATGATGAATGAGGACACTTAAATATTTTACTGATAAATGGATTTTAAAATGGACTTTAAGGGAAAACAAGTTTTAGATTATTACAAGTTTACAGTCTTCAAGAGGAGTTCCAATCCATGAAAATGACAGAAGGAAAGGAAATTCTAGGCAAATTAAAAATTATTTCAACCAAATGTATTACCTGCACTTACTGACATCTTTTGAAAATAAAATAAAAAAAGAGACAAATATTTATGTGATCATTATAGATTTGGCGTTGATTAAACAGTGATGTTGATTATTGTTCATTTTTACTTGGTTTTGAGTTTGAAAATCTAGAAGTATGTTGATTAAGTTCCCACATTTTGGACAGGTTAGAGTGAGGACCACAGAGGCAGACAGCTTCTGGGACAGGCGGGAGCCACAGAGCCGCTGAGGCAGCACCCTTTTGGGGCCGCAGACATCCGGCACCCTCCCAGTCGGAGGACAGTGACCTGCCCTGCAGGGAGCGCCATCTTGGCTCCGGGACTCCGCCGAGCTTAGTCTCTACAGGTCAGAGTGGGGACCACGGGGGCAGACGGCTTCTGGGACAGGCAGGAGCCACAGAGCCGCTGAGGCAGCACCCTTTTGGGGCCGCAGACTTCCGGCACCCTCCCAGCCGGAGGACAGAGACCTGCCCTGCAGAGAGCGCCATCTTGGCTCCGGGACTCCGCCGAACTTAGTCTACAGGTTAGAATGAGGACCACAGAGGCAGACAGCTTCTGGGACAGGCGGGAGCCACAGAGCCGCTGAGGCAGCACCCTTTTGGGGCCGCAGACATCCGGCACCCTCCCAGTCGGAGGACAGTGACCTGCCCTGCAGGGAACGCCATCTTGGCTCTGGGACTCCGCCGAGCTTAGTCTCTACAGGTCAGAGTGGGGACCACGGGGGCAGACGGCTTCTGGGACAGGCGGGAGCCACAGAGCTGCTGAGGCAGCACCCTTTAGGGGCAGCAGACATCCGGCACCCTCCCAGTCGGAGGACAGTGACCTGCCCTGCAGGGAGCGCCATCTTGGCTCCGGGACTCCGCCGAACTTAGTCTACAGGTTAGAATGAGGACCACAGAGGCAGACAGCTTCTGGGACAGGCGGGAGCCACAGAGCCGCTGAGGCAGCACCCTTTTGGGGCCGCAGACATCCGGCACCCTCCCAGTCGGAGGACAGTGACCTGCCCTGCAGGGAACGCCATCTTGGCTCTGGGACTCCGCCGAGCTTAGTCTCTACAGGTCAGAGTGGGGACCACGGGGGCAGACGGCTTCTGGGACAGGCGGGAGCCACAGAGCTGCTGAGGCAGCACCCTTTAGGGGCAGCAGACATCCGGCACCCTCCCAGTCGGAGGACAGTGACCTGCCCTGCAGGGAGCGCCATCTTGGCTCCGGGACTCCGCCGAACTTAGTCTACAGGTTAGAGTGAGGACCACAGAGGCAGACAGCTTCTGGGACAGGCGGGAGCCACAGAGCCGCTGAGGCAGCACCCTTTTGGGGCCGCAGACATCCGGCACCCTCCCAGTCGGAGGACAGTGACCTGCCCTGCAGGGAGCGCCATCTTGGCTCCGGGACTCCGCCGAGCTTAGTCTCTACAGGTCAGAGTGGGGACCACGGGGGCAGACGGCTTCTGGGACAGGCAGGAGCCACAGAGCCGCTGAGGCAGCACCCTTTTGGGGCCGCAGACTTCCGGCACCCTCCCAGCCGGAGGACAGAGACCTGCCCTGCAGAGAGTGCCATCTTGGCTCCGGGACTCCACCGAACTTAGTCTACAGGTTAGAGTGAGGACCACAGAGGCAGACAGCTTCTGGGACAGGCGGGAGCCACAGAGCCGCTGAGGCAGCACCCTTTTGGGGCCGCAGACATCCGGCACCCTCCCAGTCGGAGGACAGTGACCTGCCCTGCAGGGAACGCCATCTTGGCTCCGGGACTCCGCCAAGCTTAGTCTCTACAGGTCAGAGTGGGGACCACGGGGGCAGACGGCTTCTGGGACAGGCAGGAGCCACAGAGCTGCTGAGGCAGCACCCTTTAGGGGCCGCAGACATCCGGCACCCTCCCAGTCGGAGGACAGTGACCTGCCCTGCAGGGAGCACCATCTTGGCTCCGGGACTCTGCCGAACTTAGTCTGTACAGGTCAGAGTGAGGACCACAGAGGCAGACAGCTTCTGGGACAGGCGGGAGCCACAGAACCGCTGAGGCAGCACCCTTTTGGGGCCGCAGACATCCGACACCCTCCCAGCCGGAGAACAGTGACCTGCCCTGCAGGGAGCGCCATCTTGGCTCCGGGACTCCGCCGAACTTAGTCTGTACAGGTCTGCTGACAGAGGATACTCAGAATCCCCAGAAGAACAACCTCTGAACAGAGACAACTATAATAACTTCAGAGATTACCAGATGGCGAGAGGTAAAGGTAAGAATCTTACTAACAGAAACCAAGACCACTCACCATCATCAGGACCCAGCACTCCCACTTCCCCCAGTCCAGGGCACCCCAACACACCTGAAAAACTAGACCTGGATTTAAAAGCATATCTCATGATGATGGTAGAGGACATCAAGAAGGACTTTAAAGAACTACAGGAGAACATGGCTAAAGAGTTACAAGTCCTTAAAGAAAAACAGGAAAACACAACCAAACTGGTAGAAGTCCTTAAAGAGAAACAGGAAAACACATCCAATCAGATGATGGAAATGAACAAAACCATACTAGACCTAAAAAGGGAAGTAGACACAATAAAGAAAACCCAAAATGAGGCAACACTGGAGATAGAAACCCTAGGAAAGAAATCTGGAACCATAGATGCAAGCATCAGCAACAGAATACAAGAGATGGAAGAGAGAATCTCAGGTGCAGAAGATTCCATAGAGAACATGGGCACAACAATCAAGGAAAATGGAAAATGCAAAAAGATCCTAACTCAAAACATCCAGGAAATACAGGACACAATGAGAAGACCAAACCTACGGATAATAGGAGTGGATGAGAATGAAGATTTTCAACTCAAAGGACCAGCAAACATCTTCAACAAAATTATAGAAGAAAACTTCCCAAATCTAAAGAAAGAGATGCCCATGAACATACAAGAAGCCTACAGAACTCCAAATAGGCTGGACCAGAAAAGAAATACCTCCCGACACATAATAATCAGAACAACAAATGCACTAAATAAAGATAGAATACTAAAAGCAGTAAGAGAAAAAGGCCAAGTAACATATAAAGGCAAGCCTATCAGAATTACACCAGATTTTTCACCAGAGACTATGAAAGCTAGAAGATCCTGGACAGATGTTATACAGACACTAAAAGAACACAAATTCCAGCCCAAGCTACTATACCTAGCCAAACTCTCAATTAACATAGATGGAGAAACCAAAGTATTCTCCGACAAAGCCAAATTCACACATTATCTCTCCACGAATCCAGCCCTTCAAAGGATAATAACAGAAAAAAACCAATACAAGGACAGGAACCACGCCCTAGAAACAACAAGAAGGTAATCCCTCAACAAACCTAAAAGAAGACAGCCAAAAGAACAGAATGCCAACTTTAACAACAAAAATAACAGGAAACAACAATTACTTTTCCTTAATATCTCTTAATATCAATGGACTCAACTCCCCGATAAAAAGACATAGACTAACAAACTGGCTACACAAACAAGACCCAACATTTTGCTGCTTACAAGAAACTCATCTCAGAGAAAAAGATAGACACTACCTCAGAATGAAAGGCTGGAAAACAATTTTCCAAGCAAATGGTCTGAAGAAACAAGCTGGAGTAGCCATTCTAATATCAGATAAGATTGACTTCCAACCCAAAGTCATCAAAAAAGACAGGGAGGGGCACTTCATACTCATCAAAGGTAAAATCCTCCAAGAGGAACTATCAATCCTGAATATCTATGCTCCAAATACAAAGGCAGCCTCATTCATTAAAGAAACTTTAGTAAATCTCAAAGCACACATTGCACCTCATACAATAATAGTGGGAGACTTCAACACACCACTTTCACCAATGGACAGATCATGGAAACAGAAACTAAACAGGGACACAGTGAAACTAACAGAAGTTATGGATCAAATGGATCTGGCAGATATCTACAGAACATTTTACCCTAAAACAAAAGGATACACCTTCTTCTCAGCACCTCATGGTACCTTCTCCAAAATTGACCACGTAATTGGGCACAAAACAGGACTCAACAGATACAAAAACATTGAAATTGTCCCATGCATCCTATCAGATCACCATGGACTAAGGCTGATCTTCAATAACAAAATAAGTAATAGAAAGCCAACCTTCACGTGGAAACTGAACAACACTCTTCTCAATGATACCTTGGTCAAGGAAGGAATAAAGAAAGAAATTAAGGACTTTTTAGAGTTCAATGAAAATGAAGCCACAACATACCCAAACTTATGGGACGCAATGAAAGCATTTCTAAGAGGAAAACTCATAGCTCTGAGTGCCTCCAAAAGGAAACTAGAAAGAGCACACATTAGCAGCTTGACAACACACCTAAAAGCACTAGAACAAAAGGAAGCAAATTCACCCAAGAGGAGTAGACGGCAGGAAATAATCAAACTCAGGGGTGAAATCAACCAAGTGGAAACAAGAAAAACTATTCAAAGAATCAACCAATCAAGGAGCTGGTTCTTTGAGAAAATCAACAAGATAGATAAACCCTTAGCCAGACTCACTAGAGGGCACAGGGAAAGCATCCTAATTAACAAAATCAGAAATGAAAAAGGAGACATAACAACAGATCCTGAAGACATCCAAAACACCATCAGATCCTTCTACCAAAGGCTATACTCAACAAAACTGGAGAACCTGGATGAAATGGAGAAGTTCCTAGACAGATACCAGGTACCAAAGTTGAATCAAGATCAGGTTAATGATCTAAACAGCCCTATATCCCCCAAAGAAATAGAAGCAGTCATTAATAGTCTCCCAACTAAAAAAAGCCCAGGACCAGATGGGTTTAGTGCAGAGTTCTATCAGACCTTCAAAGAAGATCTAATCCCAGTTCTTCACAAACTATTCCACAAAATAGAAACAGAAGGTACTCTACCCAACTCATTCTATGAAGCCACAATTACTCTGATACCTAAACCACAAAAAGACCCAACAAAGATAGAAAACTTCAGACCAATATCCCTTATGAATATTGATGCAAAAATCCTCAATAAAATTCTTGCTAACCGAATCCAAGAACACATCAAAACAATCATCCATCCTGACCAAGTAGGTTTCATCCCAGGGATGCAGGGATGGTTCAATATACGGAAATCCATCAACGTAATCCAGTATATAAACAAACTCAAAGACAAAAACCACATGGTCATCTCGTTAGATGCGGAAAAAGCATTTGACAAGATCCAACACCCATTCATGATAAAAGTCTCGGAAAGATCAGGAATTCAAGGCCCATACCTAAACATGATAAAAGCAATCTACAGCAAACCAGTAGCCAACATCAAAGTAAATGGTGAGAAGCTTGAAGCAATCCCTCTAATATCAGGGACTAGACAAGGCTGTCCACTTTCTCCATACCTATTCAACATTGTACTTGAAGTCCTAGCCAGAGCAATTCGACAACAAAAGGAGATCAATGGGATACAAATTGGAAAAGATGAAGTCAAAATATCACTTTTTGCAGATGATATGATAGTATACATAAGTGACCCTAAAAATTCCACCAGAGAACTCCTAAGCCTGATAAACAGCTTTGGTGAAGTAGCTGGATATAAAATTAACTCAAACAAATCAATGGCCTTTCTCTACACAAAGAATAAACAGGCTGAGAAAGAAATTAGGGAAACAACACCCTTCTCAATAGTCACAAATAATATAAAATATCTTGGCGTGACTCTAACTAAGGAAGTGAAAGATCTGTATAATAAAAACTTCAAGTCTCTGAAGAAAGAAATTATAGAAGATCTCAGAAGATGGAAAGATCTCCCATGCTCATGGATTGGCAGGATCAACATTGTAAAAATGGCTATCTTGCCAAAAGCAATCTACAGATTCAATGCAATCCCCATCAAAATTCCAACTCAATTCTTCAACGAATTAGAAAGTGCAATCTGCAAATTCATCTGGAATAACAAAAAACCTAGGATAGCAAAAACTCTTCTCAAGGATAAAAGAACCTCTGGTGGAATCACCATGCCGGACCTAAAGCTCTACTACAGAGCAATTGTGATAAAAACTGCATGGTACTGGTATAGTGACAGACAAATAGACCAATGGAATAGAATTGAAGACCCAGAAATGAACCCACACACCTACGGTCACTTGATCTTCGACAAGGGAGCTAAAAACATCCAGTGGAAGAAAGACAGCATTTTCAACAAATGGTGCTGGCACAACTGGTTGTTAACATGTAGAAGAATGCGAATCGATCCATTCCTATCTCCTTGTACTAAGGTCAAGTCTAAGTGGATCAAGGAACTTCATATAAAACCAGAGACACTGAAACTTATAGAGGAGAAAGTGGGGAAAAGCCTTGAAGATATGGGCACAGGGGAAAAATTCCTGAATAGAACAGTAATGGCTTGTGCTGTAAGATCGAGAATTGACAAGTGGGACCTCATGAAACTACAAAGCTTCTGCAAGGCTAAAGACACCATCAATAAGACAAAAAAACCACCAACAGATTGGGAAAGGATCTTCACCTATCCTAAATCAGATAAGGGACTAATATCCAATATATATAAAGAACTCAAGAAGGTGGACTCCAGAAAGTCAAATAACCCCATTAAAAAATGGGGCTCAGAACTGAACAAAGAATTCTCGCCTGAGGAATACCGAATGGCAGAGAAACACCTGAAAAAATGTTCAACATCCTTAATCATCAGGGAAATGCAAATCAAAACAACCCTGAGATTCCACCTCACACCAGTCAGAATGGCTAAGATCAAAAATTCAGGTGACAGCAGTTGCTGGCGAGGATGTGGAGAAAGAGGAACACTCCTCCATTGTTGGTGGGATTGCAAGCTTGTACAACCACTCTGGAAATCAGTCTGGCGGTTCCTCAGAAAATTGGACATAGTACTACCGGAGGATCCAGCAATACCTCTCCTGGGCATATATCCAGAAGATGTCCCAACCGGTAAAAAGGACACATGTTCCACTATGTTCATAGCAGCCCTATTTATAATAGCCAGAAGCTGGAAAGAACCCAGATGTCCCTCAACAGAGGAATGGATACAGAAATTATGGTACATTAACACAATGGAGTACTACTCAGCTATTAAAAAGAATGAATTTATGAAATTCCTAGCCAAATGGATGGACCTGGAGGGCATCATCTTGAGTGAAGTAACACAATCACAAAAGAACTCACACAATATGTATTCACTGATAAGTGGATATTAGCCCAAAACTTAGGATACCCAAGATTTAAGATACAATTTGCTAAACGCATGAAACTCAAGAAGAATGAAGACCAAAGTGTGGACACTGTGCACCTTCTCAGAATTGGGAACAAAACACCCAGGGAAGGAGTTACAGAGACAAAGTTCGTAGCGGTGATGAAAGGATGGACCATTTAGAGACTGCCGTACCCAGGGATCCATCCCATAATCAACTTCTAAACGCTGACACCATTGCATACACTAGCAAGATTTTGCTGAAAGGACCCAAATATAGCTGTCTCTTGTGAGACGATGCTGGGGCCTAGCAAACACAGGAGTGGATGTTCACAGTCAGCTATTGGATGTATCACAGGGCTCCCAATGGAGAAGCTAGAGTAAGTACCCAAGGAGCTAAAGGGATCTGCAACCCTATTGTTGGAACAACATGATGTACTAACTAGAACCCCGGAGCTCTTGTCTCTAGCTGCATATGTATCGAAAGATGGCCTATTCAGCCATCAATGGAAAGAGAGGCCCATTGGACTTGCAAACTTTATATGCCCCAATATAGGGGAATGCCAGGGCCAAAAGAATGGGAATGGGTGGATAGGGAAGTGGGGGGGCGCTATGGGGGACTTTTGGGATAGCATTGGAAACGTAATTGAGGAAAATATGTAATAAAAATATTAAAAAAAAAAAAAAAAGAAAAGGAGGACTGACTTAGGGTAAGACAGCACTAAGCAAGCAGACTTCTAACAAAACAGAAATGGAACAGCCAGTGTTCAATAAAGTCGATTGCACCAAAAAAAAAAAAAAAAAAAAAAAAGTTCCCACATTTTGGAAGGCACACAATGAAGGACCTCCCACATCAATCCTCAATCAAAAAAAAAAATAGCATGTCCCAGTGCCTGGGGCCTCAAGTCCCTTGGGGCTTAGATGCATCTTCTCTCACCTAGTCAAGTTCTGGCAGTTCTCTGCTGTATATGTGTGGTGGTCTGGTTGGGTGGAGGTGGGGACATCCTCTTCGAGACTGGGTCTTGGGGAGGAGGTGTGGAATATTGAATAGTCTGAGAGCAGACCAGGAACTTACAAAGACTAGACTATAAAAAAAAGATTAAAGAATGAAAAAAGAAAGAAAGAAAATGTCCCCCTGGCATGCCCCCTGGCATATATATATATATATATATATATATATATATATATGTTACTCAACATCAGAACATAACTAAGTCTGAGACATAGAGAAAACAGTGAGAAGCACAAAGGCATTTTCAATCTTTTGCATCATACTCTTTCTTCTTCTTTCAGTGCCTTTATGCTCATAATCATGGGTCAACTCTTCTCTCATATACCTAAGGATGAGGACAAAGGAAATTTGGAGTCCAGCTTCACTGAATATTTTAGGAATTATAAGCAAGAAACCAAAATCATTTCTGAGGAAACCACCTGTTCAATAGAGCTATGCTTGAAAGGGACTTTCAGAGGGCAAACTCTGTAATTAGTGATGCATTAAAAATATTGATAATACCCCAATAAATATTGCAGTGACAGGAGAGTCTGGAGCAGGGAAGTCCAGCCTCATCAATGCCTTGAGAGAGGTTAAAGACCAAGAGGAAAGTGCAGCTGAAGTGGGGGTGACAGAGACAACCATGAAGGTGTCTTCATACAAACACCCCAAAGTTAGAAATTTGACATTATGGGACCTGCCTGGTATTGGAACTCTGAAATTTCAACCAAAAGATTATCTAGAAAAAGTAGAGTTCAAAAAGTATGAGTTCTTCATTATTGTTTCTTCCTTCGATTTACAAAGTTAGAACTAGACCTCGCCAAAGCAATCAGAATCATGAAAAAGAATTACTACTTCGTGAGAAGCAAGGTGGACTGTGATCTAGACAATGAAAAGAAATCCAAACCACATAACTTCAACAGAGAAAACATCCTGAATCAGGTCCGAAATTACTATCTGGATACATTTAGGGGGAGTAAAATTGATGAACCTCAGGTTTTCTTGATATCTAACCACAATTTGTCTGACTATGATTTTCCAGTCCTGATGGACACCCTGCTTAAGGCCTTCCTGCTGAAAAGCGCCACAACTTTCTGCTTTCCTTGCCTAATATAACTGAGGCAGCCATTCAAAAAAAGTACAACTCTACTAAGCAGTATATCTGGTTGCAGGCCATGAAGGATGGACTTTTGGCGACTGTTCCTGTAGTGGGCATTTTAAAGGACTTGGATAAGGAGAGGCTGAAGAAGAGGTTAGACTATTATCGTGACCTCTTTGGAGTCGATGATGAATCCCTAATGTTCATGGCTAAGGATGCCCAAGTGCCTGTTGAACTGCTGAAAAAAAAACCTTAAATCTCCTAATTTGTTGAAATGTAAGGAGGAAACATTAGAAGAACTGCTTTTGAACTGTGTGGAGAAATTTGCCTCAGCTAATGGTGGGCTCCTGCAGCAGGTCTTTACTTCAGGAAAACCTATTACCTACAATTTCATTTCCTTGATACAGTGGCTGAAGATGCCAAAGTTCTCCTTAAAGTGGCTCAAACTCATTTTGCCCGTAGCTTCTGACAATTACAAGACCAACTGTTTAATACCAGGGAATCATTAGATAGATTCCCATTGTGACATCTTTTCTTTATACTAGCCGATCTACTGTATCTATGGGAGAAACCTAAGGAATAGGGTCACAGGTTAATACTATATCAGAACCTGACAATATCTAATCCCTCTTAAAATGTTTATATTCCCTAAAATCTTGTTCTCTGTCTTTGAACTCCACATGCATGCTTGAACACAAATGCACACACACACACACACACACACACACACACACACACACACACACCCAGAGGGAGCACACCACATATACACAAACACATACAGCACATCACATAAACACAAACACACACATTCACACACACACAGACACACACACACACACACAAATGCTGAGCTTGGTGTCACTAGTATACTTAAAGTAATTTTCTATTGTAACATCGACCTCTCTGTAAGTTGTTTACAATTTTTTTTTCTGTGCTCTGTGCATCCTGCTCTGAGTGCTCATTGCATTTCACAAGGTACACACACACACACACACACACACACAAACACACACACCCGAACATTTCTTCTCACCCTCATTATGCCTGTGTTAGAAAGTGACTTGCATGACTTACAGATTTTATTAACAAGAAGACTTTAAGAACCAAAGTAAAAGAAACCATGACCACCAATCACAAGTTTACTATAACCAATCAATTCTTAAAATACCTATCAGAATCTTTCTAGAGAAAATAAAGAGCATCTATAATTCTGTCCCAGGTCCCGTGGAGAACTCTGGGTTCATTCTTTCTATCATTATTGTGGGAAGTGGGTGTATCTGCAGGCCCCGTGAAACCCACTTGTTTACTGCCTTGCCCGAGCATGCACAGTGAGGCTGCATGTGTGGGCTGCCTGCCAGGCTGTACAGTTCCTTGTGATCCAGGCCTGTCAGCCTATCTGTGAATGACCTAAGCTCGTGCCTGGAGCATGTGTGAATTCTGATTGGATGAGGTGGGGTGGACCTAGAAGGAGGTGAGTAAGCATGAGTACAGAGAAGAGTTTAGCCCTTGCTGTGAGAAGGATGTAGTAGTAGAAGCTGCTGTTTTAAGTGGTAGAAGCTAGCTGTTGTAAAAGAAGCCAGTAGTAGTGAAGAGAGTTTGATTAGCCCTTGCCCTAGGTAGAAGCCAGTAGTAGTAGAATAAGAGTAGTTTAGCCCTTGCCCTAAGAAGAAGCTGCTGGGGAAGAGAGCTGTAAAAGAAAAAGCCTGAAGTAAAGTTGCTGCGTGAACCCGACTTGGTGTCTGCTTCATTCATGTCACGCTGGCCGGAGTAGGACAAGGACAATTATCTTTCTTGTTTATGATTGTGAAGAAATGCTATAAATACTTAATAAATTGTTGACTGCAAAGACTGTAGGCATTGACATTTCCAATACACCCTTGACACGCTACTGTTGATTACTGGCAATGTTGCTTTTGTTTGTTGATAATCTAAATTCCTATTTCCAGACATAACACATTGTTTCTCTTAAAAGAGAAGACAATCACCAGTACCTAAGTAAGAAGGGCTGAAAAAGAAACAGAAGAAGGAGATAATAATGATGCAGCAACAATATCTTCTGGATTCATTTCTCACACATCCACCCACTGGCTATTTAAGATCCAGGCGCCACCAAGGTCAGATCCTTGGGGAGATCAATCATCCTAATGTCCACCCTTGACTTTCCTTCCTGCGTGTGTGGATTGTTCTTGATCTTTCTATGAAAGCATCACTCCTGCCATTGTGTCAGCCTTATGAACTCTGCTGGCAATCTTAACCTTTCAAAAACTCCCAATATTACAAGATGGGGGCTTGGTTATTAATAAATTCATTTCATATCATAGTAATGTATTGCAAATTATTGAATATAAGATACCTGTTTACCAAGAAAAATAATACCTCAAATTATTATAAAGTTTAATTGAGTTAAAGATTGAATATCCATTATCCAACAGACCTGGGCCAACAAATGTCAGCTTTTCTTCATCATACACAAACAGCTGGTATATTTAAAAAAAACTATAAAGATACAAATTTATGTTGGCTTATGATTTCTCTGTCAGGATGTCATGTCAGTTGGCTATGCTTTATTGAGAAAGGTTTTGCTTTTAGTTTGTCGACCACATGCTAGCATGTTTTCTCATTCTGTGATTGTCTCCCTAAACCGGTGTTCTTCTCCTAAAACAGTTATTTTAAAACAAAATCAAACAAACAGAAAGGACTATTCTGAAAAGTGAGATTTCAGGCTTCTTTCATTGTCATTGTTTTGTCTTTTAGTCAAGAAACCTTACACTGCGAGTTTCTGGGCATGACTTTGATGGCTCCTCTTGCTTCATCTGGACTCTGCTATGGTAAAGTGTGAGATGACAGATATTACAGTCTCCTCTAGTAAAAGATATCCACTTCCTCTGAACCACTTCAAACAAAACACCTTCAAATGAATTTTTGAGTCAATTGACTTAGAAGGAGCATTTGCTAAGGGGAAGAAATATAGGAGCTCTTCCTATAAGCAGATACAGAAATTGACCTCTCTGTGTGTCAGAAACAGATCCTTCCGTACATCTATTTTATTAAGAAATCTAAGTTGGATGTGGAAGTAACTGTGTTCTCAATATTATATGCCTGTGCTGGAGAGATGGCTCAGTGGTTAAGGGTACACACTGCTCTGAAAGTGGACCTGATTTTGTTACCATTACCCATGTCAGATACCCATGTTAGGCTCACAACTGGTTATAATCCTAATTTCTGATGCCTCTGATCTCTGATGGCCCCTGTAGTTACATGCACATACTTTAATCCCCACAAGACATTTATATGATTTTAAAAAATCTTAAAAATAAAAGGTATACTGTGAATGCCAAGCCCACTTCCCACAAGTATATAGTTTTGTATTTCTTTAGAGGAATCTTTGAAACAGCATCCATGGCTCAAATGGAAATGGTCATTTACAAACATGGATGTCTATATGGGGTTATTAAAATGTCTTACAGGCTATCAACCAGCTAGTCCAACAAGTGCTGTTTTCCAGTGGAAGGTCCAAGAATCCAGTTGGATGTCTCATCTGGTCTTCGGTATACACTGGAATCCTGAAGCAGTAGGCTCTATTGGCAATGAAGAAATGGTCTAGCCAGTGGGAGTGACAACAAGAAGGGAAAGAGCAGAAACTTCCTCCTTTCGTGTTCTTTATATAGGCTAGCAGCGGAAGGCATGACCCAGATTAAATGTGTACCTCCCACTTCATAAAATCCACATTAAAAGTTGGTCTTCACACTTAAATAAAATGCTTTAATTAATTAAAAGCAAAACCCCTCACTGGTGTACCTGGCCACCTGGGTTATAGTTAATTTCAGTTGTAGTCAAGTTGACAACCAAGAATAGCCACGACAGATGCCCAGGTTCCTAAAAATATAGTCATTTTTAAAAAAGGGAAGCTGGGCATGGTGGCACATGCCTTTTATCACAGCACTCGGGAGGAAGAGGCAGGCAGATTTCAGAGTTCAGTTCGAGGCCAGCCTGGTCTCCAAAATGAGTTCCAGGGCAGCCTGGGCTATACAGAGAAACCCGGTCTCAAAAAAAAAAAAAAAAAAAAAAAAAAGGGAAACTGAGTCAGCAAGATTGCAGGCTAAAACGTCCTATATCTCTAATGTGGTTAGTGAATGAAGAATCCTGAGAAATCCCTGTGATACTTTTGAGAATTCATTTCACAGACTCCTCAGTCCAGATCAGATAGACCTGAACTCAGAAGCCAGAGAACAAGTGTCTGGCAAATTCCACCATCTTTTGGGGAAAAATTGTAATGCTCTCAATTCTGGGTCTGAACAGGCTAACCCCCCCAGCAGTGATCCCCATCTACTTTGGAATGGGCAAGGCATTTGTTGAAAGCACAATCACCCTAAATATCAGAGAAACATGCTGTGAATATTGTTCTCCAGAGAAGACACAAGGAAAGAAAACTGAAGTGAAAACTCCATTTGTAGCCCAAATGCTTCACCCAGGCCTTGTTGGTTCTGGACTTAGAGGTCTCCCAAAAGCCTCACTATCTGAAAAAGTAGAAGACCTGGAAGGAAGACTTCACTTAGTAAGGCAGCCTGGTACCCATAAATTCCTTTAAACCTGCCTCAGTAACCAAAGATTACCCAAATCATAGAAAAGTCTGCCACTGCCCTAATGTTTCTGAGTTGGAGGTAGGTTAAGGCGGAATTCCAAGGCTGCAAGAAGAGTAAATGTTAGTTAGCATATCAACTTAGAAATGATTTAAAGAAATAGAGGGCATCCATGCTATTGTGGGATATTCACCAGAGATGATTATCTGGGTTTAAGCCAAAAGAAAGTCCTTATTAGATGGCTGCCAACTGCACTGGGTGTTCAGGTGTCTGGGTGAGTTTTTAAGTACAAAACCCACATCCTGAGTTGACACACTTCAGTTAACATGGACAATTAACCATAATTGAAACTACAGAAGCCAAAAAACAAAGTTAGTGTTTTAGGGACTTTCCTAGTGTCATGGATTTTGGTGAATTAGGCCTTTGTTTTTGCTGAGGTATGTAGTGTTGTTTATGTGTGGACTTTTATGGGCTGAATGACACTTCAATCATATGATGTCAGTTATGCTAAGGTCCGGGGGGTGGGGCGACTTGCTACAATGTTAAATACATACAATGATAGAGGGCTTTAAAGACTTGGTGAAACAAATATAAATTTTAGAAATGTTAGGTGCTCCACTGAGTCTGTTCTGCTTAGGTGAAGGTGTGGACTGCAGAGGTTAACATCTTTTGGGTCAGGCAGAAGCCACAGAGCTTCCCAGGCAGACTGCATTTTGGGTTCCAGGCATCCAGGCACCTTCCTTGCCAGAGGATAGGTGTCTGCCCTGCCCGGGAGGGCTTTGCCACAGCATCTGGGGGAGACATCTTGGTTCCTGGACTCTGCCGAGACTATTCTGTGCAGGAAAGAGTGTGGACTACAGAAGCTACACAGATTCTGGGACAAGCCTTGTTTCCGGCCTTCATCTTCTGCCAAGAGGCAGGTCTGAATGCCAGGTATCTGATCACCTTTAATGCAAGAGGAGAGCTTGCCTGCAGAGTGTGCTGTAACCACTGAAACTCAGGAGAGAGCTAGTCTTCCAGGTCTGAGAGAGGCTAATGGAATCATGAAAGGAACAAGCTCTAAACAGAGACAACTATAACAACTAACTCCAGAGATTATCAGATGGCGAAAGGCAAACATAAGAATTTTACTCACAGAAACCAAGACCACTCACTATCATCAGAACCCAGTACTCCCACCTCAGCCAGTCCTGGGCACCCTAACACACCCGAAAAGCCAGACCTGGATTTAAAAGCATATCTCATGATGATGATGGAGGACATAAAGAAGGACTTTAATAACTCACTTAAAGAAATACAGGAGAACACTGCTAAAGATTTAAAGTCATTAAAGAAAAACATGAAAACACAACCAAACAGGTAGAAGTCCTTAACGAAAAACAGGAAAACACATCCAAACAGGTGATGGAAATGAACAAAACCATACTAGACCTAAAAAAGGAAGTAGACACAATAAAGAAAACCCAAAGAGAGGCAACCCTGGAGATAGAATACCTAGGAAAGAAATCTGGAACCATAGATGCCAACATCAGTAACAGAATACAAGCGATGGAAGAGAGAATCTCTGGTGCAGAAGATTCCATAGAGAACATCGGCACAACAATCAAAGAAAATGCAAAATGCAAAAAGATCCTAACTCAAAACATCCAGGAAATCCAGGACACAATGAGAAGACCAAACCTACAGATAAGAGGAGTAGATGAGAATTAAGATTTTCAATTTAAAGGGCCAGCAAATATCTTCAACAAAATTATAGAAGAAAACTTCCAAAACCTAAAGAAAGAGATGCCCATGAACATACAAGAAGCCTACAGAACTCCAAATAGTCTGGACCAGAAAAGAAATTTCCCCTGACACATAATAATCAAAACAACAAATGCACTAAATAAAGATAAAATATTAAAAGCAGTATGGGAAAAAGGTCAAGTAACATATAAAGGCAGGTCTATCAGAATTACACCAGAGTTTTCACCAGATACTATGAAAGCCAGAAGATCCTGGAAGGATGTTATACAGACACTAAGAGAACAGGCTACTATACCCAGGCAAATTTTCAATTACAATAGATGGAGAAACCAAAGTATTGCACAACAAAACCAAATTCACACAATATCTTTCCACGAATCCAGGCCTTCAAAGGATAATAAAGGGAAAACAACAACACAAAGATGGAAATTACACCCTAGAAAAAGCAAGAAAGCAATCCTTTAACAAAACTTAAAGAAGACAGCCACAAGAACACATTCCCAATTTTAACAACAAAAATGACAGGAAGCAACAATTACTTTTTTTTGAATTCTCTTAACATCAATGCACTCAATTCCCCAATAAAAAGACATAGATAAACAGACTGGCTACACAAACAGGGCCCTACATTTTGCTGCTTACAGGAAACCAACCTCAGGGATAAAGACAGACACTACCTCAGAGTAACAGGTTGGAAAACAATTTTCCAAGCAAATGCTCCAAAGAAACAAGCTGGAGTAGCCATTCTAATATCGAATAAAATTGACTTCCAACCCAAAGTTATCAAAAGAGATAGGGAGGGGCACTTTATACTCATCAAAGGTAAAATCTTCCAAGAGGAACTCTCAATTCTGAATATCTATGCTCCAAATGGTAGGGCAGCCACATTTATTAAAGAGACTTTAGTAAACCTCAAAGCATTTCCCCTCATACAATAATAGTGGGAGAATTCAACACACCACTTTCATCAATGGACAGATCGTGAAAACAGAAGCAAAACAGAGACACAGTGAAACTAACAGAAGTTATGAAACGACTGTATTTAACAGATATCTACAGAACATTTTATCCTAAATCAAAAGGATATACCTTCTTCTCAGCACCTCATGGTACCTTCTCCAAAATTGACTATATAATTGGTCATGAAACAGGCCTCCACAGATACAAAAATATTGAAATTGTCCCATGCATTCTTTCAGATCACCATGGACGAAGGCTGATCTTAAATAACAACATAAATAATGGAAATCAAACATACACGTGGAAACTGAAAAACACTCTTCTCGTTACCTTGGTCAAGGAAGGAATAAAGAAAGAAATTAAGGACTTTTTGGAGTTGATGAAAATGAAGCCACAACATACCCAAACTTATAGGGGACACAATGAAAGCATTTTTAAGAGGAAAACTCATAGCTCTGAGTACCTCCAAAAAGAAACTAGAGAGAGCACACACTAGCAGCTTGACAACACACCTAAAAGCTCTAGAACAAAAGGAAGCAGATTCACCCAAGAAGAGTAGAAGGCAGAAAATAATCAAACTCCAGGGCAAAATCGACCAAGTGGAAACAAGGAGAACTATTCAAAGAATCAACCAAATGAGGAGCTGGTTCTTTGAGAAAATCAACAAGATAGATAAACCCTTATCCAGACTAACTAGAGGGCACAGGGACAGCATCCTAATTTAAAAAATCAATAATGAAAAGGGAGACAACAAGAGATCCTGAAGAAATCCAAAACACCATCAGATCCTTCTACAAAAGGCTATACTCAACAAAACTGGAAAACCTGGATGAAATGCACAAATTTCTAGACAAATACCAGGTACCAAAGTTAAATCAAGATCAGGTTAATGATCTAAACAGTCCCATATTCCCTAAAGCAATGGAAGCAGTCATTAATAGTCTCCCAATCAAAAAAAGCCCAGGACCAGATCGGTTTAGTGCAGAGTTCTATCAGACCTTCAAAGAAGATCTAATCCCAGTTCTTCACAAACTATTCCACAATATAGAAGCAGAACATACCCTACCCAACTCATTCTATGAAGCCACAATTACTCTGATACCTAAACCACAGAAAGACCCAACAAAGACAGAGAACTTCAGACCAATTTACTTTATGAATATCAATGCAAAAATCCTCAATAAAATTCTTGCTAACAGAATCCAAGAACACTTGAAAACAATCATCCATCCTGACCAAGTAGGTTTCATTCCAGGGATGCAGGGATGGTATAATATATGGAAATCCATCAATGTAATCCATTATATAAACAAACTCAAAGACAAAAACCACGTGGTCATCTCGTTAGATGCAGACAAAGCATTTGACAAAATCCAACACCCATTCACAATAAAAGTCTTGGAAAGATCAGGAGTTCAAGGCCCATACCTAAACATGATAAAAGCAGTCTACAGCAAACCAGTAGCCAACATCAAAGTAAATGGTGAGAAGCTTGAAGCAATCCCTCTAAAATCAGGGACTAGACAAGGCTGTCCACTTTCTCCCTACCTATTAAACATTGTACTTGAAGTCCTAGCCAGAGCAATTGACAACAAAAGGAGATCAAGGGGATACAAATTGGAAAGGAGGAAGTCAAAATATCACTTTTTGATGATATGATAGTATATATAAATGACCCTAAAAATTCCACCAGAGAACTTCTAAACCTGATAAACAGCTTCAGTAAACTAGCCAAGTATACATTTAACTCAAACAAGTCAATGGCCTTTCTCTACACAAAGTATAAACAGGCTGAGAGAGAAATTAGGGAAACAAAACCCTTCTCAAAAGTCACAAATAATATAAAATATCTTGGCATGACTCTAACTAAGGAAGTGAAAGATCTGTATGATAAGAACTTCAAGTCTCTGAAGAAAGAAATTAAAGAAGATCTCAGAAGATGGAAAGATCTCCCATGCTCATGGTTGGGCAGGATAAATATAGTAAAAATGGCTATCTTGCCAAAAGCAATCTACAGATTCAATGCAATCCCCATCAAAATTTCAACTGAATTCTTCAATGAATCAGAAAGGGCAAGATGCAAATTCATCTGGAATAACAAAAAACCTAGGATAGCAAAAACTGTTCTCAAGGATAAAAGAACCTTTGGTGGAATCACCATGCCTGACCTAAAGCTGTACTACAGAGCAATAGTGATAAGAACTGCATGGTACTGGTATAGCGACAGACGAGTAGATCAAGGGAATAGAACTGAAGACCCAGAAATGAACCCACACACCTATGGTCACTTGATCTTTGACAAGGGAGCTAAAACCATCCAGTGGAAGAAAGACAGCATTTTCAACAAATGGTGCTGGCACAACTGGCAGTTATCATGTAGAAGAATTCAAATTTATCCATTCCAATATCCTTGTACTAAGGTCAAATCTAAGTGGATCATGGAACTCTACATAAAACCAGAGACAGTGAAACTTATAGAGGAGAAATTGGGGAAAAGCCTCAAAGATATGGGCACAGGGGAAAAATTCCTGAATAGAATAGCAATAGCTTGTGCTGTAAGATCGAGAATCAACAAATGGGACCTCATAAATTTGCAAAGCTTCTGTAAGGCAAAAAACACCATCAGTAAGACAAAAAGGCCACAAACAGATTTGGAAAGGATCTTTTTCTATCCTAAATCAGATAGTGGACTAATAACCAATATATATAAAGAACTTAAGATGGTAGACTCCAGAAAATCAAATAACCCCATTAAAAAATGGGGCTCAGAGCTAAACAAAGAATTCTTACCTGAGAAATCCCAAATGGCTGAGAAACACCTGAAAAAATGTTCAGCATCCCTAATCATTAGGAAAATGCAAATAAGAAAACCCCTGAGATTCCACCTCACACCAGCCATTATGGCTAAGATAAAAAATTCAGGTGACAGCAGATGCTGGCGAGGATGTGGAGAAAGAGGAACACTCCTCCATTGTTGGTGGATTTGCAAACTTGTACAACCACTCTGGAAATCAGTCTGGTGTTTCCTTAGAAAATTGGACATAGTACTACCGGAGATTCCCGCAATACCTCTCCTGGGCATATATCCAGAAGATGTTCCAACCGGTAAGAAGGACTCATGCTCAACTATGTTCATAGCAGCCTTATTTGTAATAGCCAGAAGCTGGAAAGAACCCAGATGTCCTTCAACAGAGGAATGGATACAGAAAATGTGGTACATTTACACAATGGAGTACTACTCAGCTATTTAAAAGAATGAATTTATGAAATTCCTAGGCAAATGGATGGACCTGGAGGGCATCATCCTGAGTGAGGTAACCCAATCACAAGAGAACTCACATGATATGTTCTCAGTGATAAGTAGATGTTAGCCCAGAAACTTAGAATACCCAAGATACAAGATACAATTTTCAAAACACATGAAACTCAAGAAGAACGAAGACCAAAGTGTGTAAGTTTGATACTTCATTAGAATTGGGAACAAAACACCCATGGAAGGATTTACAGAGAAAAAGTTTGGGGCTGAGACAAATGGATGGACCATCTAGAGACTGCCATACCCGGGGATCCATCCCATAATCTGCCTCAAAATGATGACACCATTGCACACACTATCAAGATTTTTTTATCAGCATAGCTCCAGATTCAGTGAGAGAACCTCTCTCAAATGAATAAGGTGGAATGTGAACTAATAGGACACCTAGCATCTTCCTTTGGCTTCTGTGAACCCATACTTGCACACACTCACAACACACACACACACAATATACACACAGGTACACAAGCACACAGGCATACATACCACACACGACATGAGCCATCTCAAACTTACTTTTAGATTTTGACTAAAAATCAATGCCCTAAAAATTACTGCTTTATAGATACATTTGTCCTTCTCAAGTAACACAGGAAGGCTGTAAGGAAATACATTTTAGGAAATATTCCTGCTATTACTCTGCTGTTCCTGTAATAATCAAACATATATAACAATCACTAGGTATTAGCACACCCCTTTGGATCAGATCTCTGTAGATCTAGGAAGATGTGCTGACTCATAGTTTTGCTATATGGGTAAAGCGATGACTTAAGTCTTAATGATCTTATAAGAATTCTTAAAATTCACCCTTCTGGTCCCACCAGCACCGGGGTAGCTAGGGTGCGGAGTCGGCTGATACCCACCAGCTAACCACAAGACCCAGCACGGGATCTTAAGACCTCTGGTGAGTGGAACACATCATCTGCTCCAATCCAATTGCGCAGGACCTGAGACTGCATTAATTAGGGAAGAGGAAAAACTGGCCTGATCAGGGGCACAAGTCCCTTCCAGTCCTGCAAGCACTGGGCGCATAGTCGGCTGTTACCGTCCAGCTACCCACAAGACCCTCCACGGGATCTTAAGACCTCTGTGAGTGCATCATAACTTCTGCCAAGAGGCAGGTTTGAACACCAGATATCTGGGCACCTTCCCTGAAAGAGGAGAGCCTACCTGCAGAGAGTACTCTGAACACTGAAACTCAGGAGAGATCTAGTCTCCCAGGTCTGCTGATAGAGGCTAACATAAACACCTGAGGAAGAAGATCTAACCAGAGACAACTACAACAACTAACTCCAGAGATTACCAGATGGCGAAAGGCAAACATAAGAATCTTACTAACAGAAACCAAAACCACTCACCATCATCAGATCCCAGCACTCCAGAGGACTGGATACAAAAAATGTGGTACATTTACACAATGGAGTACTACTCAGCTATTAAAAAGAATGAATTTATGAAATTCCTAGGCAAATGGTTGGACCTGGAGGGCATTATACTGAGTGAGGTAACCCAATCACAAAAGAACTCAAATGATATTTACTCACTGATTAGTGGATATTAGCCCAGAAACTTAGAATACCCAAGATGTAAGTTACAATTTGCAAAACACATGAAACTGAAGAAGATGGAAGACCAAAGTGTGGACACTTCGCCCCTTCTTAGAATTGGGAACAAAACACCCATGGAAGGAGTTACAGAGACAAAGTTTAGAGCTGAGACAAAAGGATGGACCATCTAGAGACTACCATATCCAGGGATCCATCCCATAATCAGCCTCCAAACGCTGATACCATTGCATACACTAGCAAGATTGTGATGATAGGACCCTGATATAGCTGTCTCTAGTTAGACTATGTCAGGGCCTAGCAAACACATAAGTGGACGCTCACAGTCAGCTATTGGATGAATCACAGGGCCCCCAATGGAGGAGCTAGAGAAAATACCCAAGGAGCTAAAGGGATCTGCAACCCTAGAGTTGGAACAACATTATGAACTAACCAGTACCCCGGAGCTCTTGACTCTAGCTGCATATGTATTAAAAGATGGCCTAGTTGGCCATCACTGGAAAGAGAGGCCCATTGGACTTGCAAACTTTATATGCCCCAGTACAGGGGAATGACAGGGCCAAAAATTGGGAGTGGGTGGGTAGGGGAGTGGAGGGGAGGGTATGGGGGACTTTTGGGATAGCATTGGAAATGTAAATGAGGAAAATACCTCATTAAAAAAAATAAATAAACTAATACTTAAAAAAAAAAGAATTCCTAAAATTCTGTCTGTGGTTATTAAGCTCTTTTATAGTGGGGATGCTAGTAGGTCCTTTACTGATAGTCAAAACTGAAATGAGAACTCTGCCAGTCTCCCAAGTGTTGCCAGTTAATTGCTCTTAGATGGTAACCAGACTTTCTCCTACTCAGAGCACATTCCAGGAGGTTGTAAAACAATTAACCAAAGGCCTTAAAAAGGGAACTAATGATTTATTATATGTTCTATGACATAAGATAAAATATCGACTGGGTTTATCTATATAAACACATTACTAATAACTTAGTTATGTTTTTAAACATTCAGTGAACCTCTGGAGCTGAGACAGGTATGGATGTATATGTAATGGATATGCATGTAAACATTCTCTGTTGTAAACTTCCATCTCAATTTATGATTTGATTTTTTTGTATTAACTTGTGATGAACTCTGTAACATGTGATTATTTATTCTGAAAGATGTATAAGTACTGAGGACAAAGAGAAGAGACAAGACAGTTTTTTGCTTTTCCTCACTTAGAGTAGAAATTTTTTGCCTTTCCCTACTCAGGATCTTCTTTTCCCCCTAGATAGCTTTCATAGGAAACTTTTTACAACTTAGGAATAAACTCCATAACCTCCTAAGGGTCCTGCTTGTTCCTGCAACTTCTGACTTGCAGGCTCAAAGTTAGAGCCCAGCAGTTGCTGCTGAGATAGAACAAAGCCACATTGCTTAATCCTCAGCTGTTAGGCTACAGGTGTTAATCATCTAAGCCAGCAGCAATCTTTTACCCCCAGAAAGAGCAAGAAAGTTTTTAGGACTTTTTAGAAGTTATCAGCATTTCAGTACAGTTAGAGAGCTAGAATGCCCTGGGACACTCAGACTTTAAAGCCATCCCTAGTGTCCCAATCTGTGCCCCCACTACTACACTTTCCAGGTCGGGAGGTCTGCAGCATGGGCTGGACCTAGGCCCCTTGCACATATGGAGCAGATGTACAGTTTAGTCTTCATGCATGTCCCCCAACAAGTGGAGCAGGGACTGTCCCTGTACCCATCACCTGTGTGCCTGTGGTTCCTGTACAAACAAGCCTTCCTTGTTTGGCCTCAATGGGAGAGGATTCGCCTAGTTCTGCAGTGACTTGATGTGCCAGAGTAAGGCAATACCCAGGGGCCTTCTCCTTCTCAGAGGAGAGGGGAAGGGGGTGGGAGAAGGGACTGAGTGAGGGGTAGACCTGGGAGGGGAGGGGGCAGATATTGGAATGTAAAGTGAATAAACAAATATATGAAAAAAAAAAAAGTCTGACTCATGGGTCTCTAAAGTCAAGTGTTAGCCAGACTCTCTTTGCACATTCTCTTTCAGGAGAGTCCATTGGCTTGCTTCACCATCTTTCCAAGTTCATCTTGGTTTCAGAATGGTGGTTCTACCATCATCTTCAAACTGTGAGTGCTGTAACTACCCAACAATCCTTTAACATTCAAGCTCCACTGAGATCCTGTCTTCTGTTTCTCTGTTCTGAAAGTAGGGGAATAATACAGTTGCAGATTAAGTGTTCCCAAAGCAAGGCCCATTTGTCACCAGCCTGGTGCTATTGGGAATTGGTAGAACCTTTAAGTAATGGGGCCTAGTAAGAAGGTTTGCGGTAATTAAGGGTACACAGTTGAGGGGACACTGGGATTGCTACTTATCATGATCTGATTTTATTTTTTCTCCTCTGAGGTTTTACTGCAGGTCCATAGCAATGGGGCCATCTAATCACAGACCAGAGACATGGAAACTAAAAGCCAAAGGTAAATATCTTTTCTCTGTATGATGATAATTCTGATATTTGTTATAGAAACACTGAGTTAACTAACACAAAGCCTCTTGGTTTATAGTATGATAATCTAGTGTGATTTGCTTATTTTAAGGCAATTGGTTAAAAAATTTAATTCCATGATCACCTTAAAAGTTCTTTTTCATTTGACTGAGTATATTAACTAGTTTTACAGATCAAAATTGTAGGCAGAGTTCTTTTAGTGTCCCTCTCACAATAGGATAATATAGGAAAATGTCCAGTTTATACCTGCCAAAAAATTGGACAACTTGATAAAATGAGCAGTTCTTTGAATGGTGTCCATTTTCAAAATGGCTCCAGAGGAAATAGACTACCTGCACAGCCTTTTGTATAATAAACAAATTCACTAGCAAAACTTCAGGTCCACATATATTTGCTCATTAGAGACCTGTTTTGGTTTTTTACATACTCTAAGTAAGTCATATAGATTTAGAAATCTCTCCAAGTGTTTCTAGTTTTCTCGTTGTTTTAGAATGAAGGTTTTCAAAGTATTTCTTGGTAACCTAACTCTGTTTCATTAGTAATAATGTTTTCATCTCCAATCTTATTAATTTTTATCTTCTCTATTTTTTTTTGGTTATTTTGGCCTAAAGTCTGTCAATTTTGTTTATCCTGCTGAAAAACCAAATTTTTTCTTCATTGGAGTCGCCAATGTTTGGTGAATGTATATTTATATCTATTATGTATCTTTGATGAATTGTTACTTCATTAATGTACAGTAGTATTCATTATCTGACAAATTCTGGCTGGAAGTTAATTTTGTCAGATAGCAGAATAGCTCGCTATGCCAGGTTATCTTCAGTTTCTATGGAGGTTCGGCGATGTGGGCTATGAGGTAGGGGGTGCTTTTAACAGCTAGTTTTTTTTGTGTCCTGCTGGTTGCAGGCATAAATTTCTGTGTGTAATTATATATTTCAGGATATATCGACTTTAGCAGCTGGATCCCCTCATGGGGCAGGGCTTGGGTTGCTTTTTTTCCACCATCTATGTCTTGCCTAAGTTTGTTTGCTTCTGTGAGTTTGTGACCAGGTGAACTCCAAGCTGGTGTTTGCTTGACCTTTGAGATCTTTGTTCACTTAATATGTGGGGGTGTGATTGGCATTATCACAGAACTTTCAACCCACCAGTGAAGGGCATTTTGCTGTTTCTCATGGTATCCTCCACCTCCTTTGTGCTAGTCCATGGTATAGAATGTCATGGAAGGGTCTCTCCAAGCAGGACTTTGTTCAATTTATACCATCATTATCACAATATCATTACACTAAGGTGTGTCTGTGTCTTACAAACTGGGTTGGGGAATTAAGCAGGAAAAGTTTTTTTTTTTTCCTGAAGATATTGGGTATTATTATAGAGTCTGCATTGGCTTTGGTTCTATTTGGATACCATTGGTGTCTCAAAATTATAACTGATGACTCTGAGGACTTGATGAATGTGGTAACAAAGTTGGAGGTCCGGATCTGCAGTAGGTCACACAAGGTAATGACATTCTAATAGCCAAAGAGGTAAGTACAATTTGTGGTGCCAAGACTGAGTCACTTAAGCAGCCTTGGAGGGTGTACCACACATGGAATTCAGGGTGAGGTATGGCTGTATTTGGTCTTACAATGGTACCATCCAGCAATAGCTTCCATAGGGGAGGGAACTATGTAAGTAGAGATACCCATGTGTACTGGCTAGATTTATGTCTACTTGACACAGCTGAAGTTATTACAGAGAAAGGAGCTTAAGTTGAGGAAATGCCCTCATGAGATACAAATGTAAGGCATTTTCTCAATTAGTGATCAAAGGGGAAAGGCCCCTTGTGGGTGGGAACATCTCTGGGCTGGTAGTCTTGGTTCTATAAGAGAGCTGGCTGAGCAAGCCAGGGGAAGCAAGCCAGTAAGGAACATTCCTCCATGGCCTCTGCATCAGCTCCTGCTCCCCGATTTGCTTGAGTTCCAGTCCCAACTTCCTTTGGTGATGAACAGCAATGTGGAAGTGTAAGCTGAATAAACCCTTTCCTCCCCAACTTCCTACTTGATCATGAAGTTTGTGCAGGAATAGAAACCCTAACTAAGACAAATTTGTACCATAATATTGGGGTCTTCATTTGACAACCTGACTAAGTTTTGGGGAGGACTGTGGAAGGACTTTGGACTTTGGGATTGAAGATCCATTTGTTGTTAAGATCTCTGTTGAATGTTGTGTAGGAGCTTGGAAGATAATGTTGAGAACAGTGCAGAATCTGGAGGTCTGGCTTGTGAAATTTCAGAGGGAAAATTAAAGACTCTTTTCAGGGCCATTGATGTTTTGATTGTGAAGATTCTGTAGTTCTGGTTTACTAGGGCTGAAGAAACCACTGTGATTAACAAGATACTAGAACTACTAAAGCAAAAACTTTGCATTACTGGGATTATTGATGCTGGTTAGCTGGAGCTAAAAATTTAGCGGAAATTAAGAAGAGACCAGCATCACTGAGGTGACATCTTCTGGGAAGTATTTTCTGAAAGTACAAAGAGTCTGTGTTCCAGAGATAGCCAAGGTTGTACTCCTGCTGCAGCGGGACTTGGTAATGTGTAAGGGTCACCCAGGTGGTACTGGTTTTGAAGGCATAAAGGGGTCACGCAGAGCAGCTCAGGCTCAGCACTGTGAGAGGCCATGGAAGGCCATTGGTGAAGGTGCAGCCTCAGTTGCAAATGACAGCCCAGGACTGAAGGGGCCATGCAGTGTTTTGGAGATGCCAGTACCATTTGATGACCACCAAGAGCAGCAGTAGCAGTGGAGTACAGGCATCTGGAGCCTAGAGGATGACATGTGTGCTACAAAGGGCATGGCTGGAGAAGTGACCCAAGCCCTTGGAGGAGCCCAGAAGATCCTGAGTTGGATCCCAGACACTGGATGGTTGGAGAATGATTTTTGCTTTTGATTGTGACTGTGCCCTGATATTTTTCTCTCTTGAAGGAAAAAACTATTTTAGTGGAGCCCACAGTTAAAAGACTTTTAATTGTAAAAAGACTTTGGATTTTAAAAGAGATAGATATATTAAAGAGATTGAAACTTTAAGAATATATAAAGACTGTGGGATGTTTAAAGTTATTTAGACCTTGGGGATGAATAAGAATGTAAGGTTTGAGGCTTACTAGTGATGTGTTTTAGTGTCAAGTTGACAAGGGGTCAATTGTACTGGCCAGTTTTGTGTCAACTTGACAGAGCTGGAGTTATCACAGAGAAAAGACCTTCAGTTGAGGAAATGCCTCCATGAGATACTAATGTAAGGCATTTTCTCAATTAGTTGTCAAGGGGGAAATCCCCTTGTGGGTGGGACCATTTCTGGGCTGGTAGTCTTGGTTCTATAAGAGAGCAGGTTGAGCAAGCCAGGGGAAGCAAGCCAGTAAAGAACATCCCTCCATGGCCTCTGCATCAGCTCCTGCTCCCTGATTGCTTGAGTTCCAGTCCCTACTTCGTTTGGTGATGAACAGCAATATGGAAGTGTAAGCTGAATAAACCTTTTCCTCCCCAACTTTCTTCTTGGTCCTGATGATTGTACAGGAATAGAAACCCTGACTAAGACACCATGTAAAGCAGTGTAATGGTCTGTATTCCATTACAACTCCTTGTGGAGCTCAAAATCATTAATTGCTACAGTATTACCTTATAGAAAAATAATGTCTTGACTCTACAGTCCTGATATGTACAATTTTGGTTCTACTATTAAAATCCGTGAGTTGTAAGATGACTTTCCATATTCAGACAAGTTCATGATGGGAATCAAGAGCATTCTAAGCAAGGTAATTTACTCTTTTCATGACCTGATCATTGGGACTCACCATTTTTCATAATTCTTTTTACTTTTTCTTTTTTCTGAGACATGGTTTCTCTATATAGCTCTGGAAGTCCTGGATCTCACTCTGTAGATCAGGCTGGCCTGGAACTCAGAGATCCACCTGCCTCTTCCATAATTCTTTTTTATGTGGATTACATTCTAGTGTTCTCTAAATATTATCAGCAAACATTATCTGCTTGTTCATTGCTTTTATTTCTTTCTCTATTTTTTTTTTTTTTGAGACAGGGTTTTTCTGTGTAGCCATGGCTGTCCTGGAATTCACTCTGTAGAACAGTCTGGTCAAACTCAGAAATCCACCTGCCTCTGCCTCCCAAGTGCTGGGATTAAAGGCATGCACCACCACTGCCTGGCACTTGGTTTTATTTATTAAATGGGGCAGGGATTGTCTGGTGATTCTCATTAGCTATCTGTTTTGGCTACTCTGTATCTCTCTTTATAGAAAAAAATACTTTGGAACAATTGGTGTTTGTGTGTGGCATAGCTATAGAAAGCAACTGAACCACCAGCATAATTTCTATAGCCTTTTAAGAATTGATTGTTTTTCCTTTTTAATGTTCATATGTTAATCCTATGTAAATAGCCCAAACCTTCAGTGGGATCCTGTTTGGTGGAAAATCTTTGTGGGAGGTATCTGTGGTTGAACTAGGTCATGCCAATGGAGCCCAAATGATGTGATCATAGGAAGAAGAAACAGGAAAACATCATCTGCACACACACTGTGGAAGACCAAGTGAAGACATCACCAGGAAGGATGCTTTCACTGAGGATTTAATCACATTCTTACCTGGATTTCAATCATTAGTCATTAGAAGTGTGAGGACAAATTCTATTCTTCAACCTAGTTCACAGGTTTATAGCCACTCAAACTATTTCAGAGAAACATTTTCCCTTTCTTCTGTGTTCCCCTTTCTGTGCTGTTTATTTGTACTTCATTTCAAGCAAGATAAGATACAGACTAGGGAATGGGCAATAAGACAATTGGCACCTTACAGTAATACTATGATGGGTTCTTGGGATGTCAAGGAGCAACACATGTCTTATTTTTTTCAGAAGTAATTTATTAAATGACTTGGTATTCATGTGGAATAGAGCAGCCCTTTACTGTCACAGCATTCAAAACACCAATCATTATAAAGCAGAGAAATTTCATCATCTCCCTTGGTTCTGGCATAGAATTAGAAAGCTTCTTTAGTATTTTCTCGAGGATTCTGACTAGATGATAGAATTTTTGTGAAATTCTTTTTTTTTAATTTTTAATATTTTTATTACATATTTTCCTCAATTACATTTCCAATGCTATCCCAAAAATCCCCCATAGCACCCCCCATTTCCCTACCCACCAATTCCCATTCTTTTGGCCCTAGCATTCCCCTATATTGGGGCATATAAAGTTTGCAAGTCCAATGGGCCTCTCTTTCCAGTGATGGCCAACTAGGCCATCTTTCGATACATATGCAGCTAGAGACAAGAGCTCCGGGGTTCTGGTTAGTACATCATGTTGTTCCAACAATAGGGTTGCAGATCCCTTTAGCTCCTTGGGTACTTTCTCTAGCTTCTCCATTGGGAGCCCTGTGATACATCCAATAGCTGACTGTGAGCATCCACTCCTGTGTTTGCTAGGCCCCGGCATCGTCTCACAAGAGACAGCTATATTTGGGTCCTTTCAGCAAAATCTTGCTAGTATATGCAATGGTGTCAGCGTTTAGAAGCTGATTATGGGATGGATCCCTGGATACGGCAGTCTCTAAATGGTCCATCCTTTCATCACAGCTACGAACTTTGTCTCTGTAACTCCTTCCATGGGTGTTTTGTTCCCAATTCTAAGAAGGGGCACAGTGTTCACACTTTGGTCTTCATTCTTCTTGACTTTCATGCGTTTAGCAAATTGTATCTTATATCTTGGGTATCCTAAGTTTTGGGCTAATATCCACTTATCAGTGAATACATATTATGTGAGTTCTTTTGTGATTGTGTTACCTCACTCAAGATGATGCCCTCCAGGTCCATCCATTTGGCTAGGAAGTTCATAAATTCATTCCTTTTAATAGCTGAGTAGTACTCCATTGTGTAAATGTACCATAATTTCTGTATCCATTCCTCTGTTGAGGGACATCTGGGTTCTTTCCAGCTTCTGGCTATTATAAATAGGGCTGCTATGAACATAGTGGAGCATGTGTCCTTTTTACCGTTTGGGACATCTTCTGGATATATGCCCAGGAGAGGTATTGCTGGATCCTCCGGTAGTACTATGTCCAATTTTCTGAGGAACCGCCAGACTGATTTCCAAGTGGTTGTACAAGCTTGCAATCCCTCCAACAATGGAGGAGTGTTCCTCTTTCTCCACATCATCGCCAGCATCTGCTGTCACCTGAATTTTTTATCTTAGCCATTCTGACTGGTGTGAGGTGGAATCTCAGGGTTGTTTTGATTTGCATTTCCCTGATGATTAAGGATGTTGAACATTTTTTCAGGTGCTTCTCTGCCATTCGGTATTCCTCAGGTGAGAATTCTTTGTTCAGTTCTGAGCCCCATTTTTTAATGGGGTTATTTGACTTTCTGGAGTCCACCTTCTTGAGTTCTTTATATATATTGGATATTAGTCCCTTATCTGATTTAGGATAGGTGAAGATCCTTTCCCAATATGTTGGTGGTTTTTTTGTCTTATTGATGGTGTCTTTAGCCTTGCAGAAGCTTTGCAGTTTCATGAGGCCCACTTGTCAATTCTCGATCTTACAGCACAAGCCATTGCTGTTCTATTCAAGAATTTTTCCCCTGTTCCCATATCTTCAAGGCTTTTCCCCACTTTCTCCTCTATAAGTTTCAGTGTCTCTGGTTTTATGTGAAGTTCCTTGATCCACTTAGACTTGACCTTAGTACAAGGAGATAGGAATGGATGGATTCACATTCTTCTACATGTTAACAACCAGTTGAGCCAGCACCATTTGTTGAAAATGCTGTCTTTCTTCCACTGGATGTTTTTAGCTCCCTTGTTGAAGATCAAGTGACCGTAGGTGTGTGGGTTCATTTCTGGGTCTTCAATTCTATTCCATTGGTCTATTTGTCTGTCACTATACCAGTACCATGCAGTTTTTATCACAATTGCTCTGTAGTAAAGCTTTAGGTCCGGCATGGTGATTCCACCAGAGGTTCTTTTATCCTTGAGAAGAGTTTTTGCTATCCTAGGTTTTTTGTTATTCCAGATGAATTTGCAGATTGCCCTTTCTAATTCGTTGAAGAATTGAGTTGGAATTTTGATGGGGATTGCATTGAATCTGTAGATTGCTTTTGGCAAGATAGCCATTTTTACAATGTTGATCCTGCCAATCCATGAGCATGGGAGATCTTTCCATCTTCTGAGATCTTCTATAATTTC
Organism: Mus caroli; assembly: GCF_978045245.1. Taxonomy (NCBI): domain Eukaryota; kingdom Metazoa; phylum Chordata; class Mammalia; order Rodentia; family Muridae; genus Mus; species Mus caroli. Next base: position 58,597,757 of record NW_028227274.1, on the reverse strand, counting down.
TTTCTTCAGAGACTTGAAGTTTTTATTATACAGATCTTTCACTTTTTTAGTTAGAGTCACGCCAAGGTATTTTATATTATTTGTGACTATTGAGAAGGGTGTTGTTTCCCTAATTTCTTTCTCAGCCTGTTTATTCTTTGTGTAGAGAAAGGCCATTGATTTGTTAGAGTTAATTTTATATCCAGCTACTTCACCGAAGCTGTTTATCAGGTTTAGGAGTTCTCTGGTGGAATTTTTAGGGTCACATATATATACTATCATATCATCTGCAAAAAGTGATATTTTGACTTCATCTTTTCCAATTTGTATCCCTTTGATCTCCTTTTGTTGTCGAATTGCTCTGGCTAGGACTTCAAGTACAATGTTGAATAGGTATGGAGAAAGTGGACAGCCTTGTCTAGTCCCTGATTTTAGAGGGATTGCTTCAAGCTTCTGACCATTTACTTTGATGTTGGCTACTGGTTTGCTGTAGATTGCTTTTATCATGTTTAGGTATGGGCCTTGAATTCCTGATCTTTCCAAGACTTTTATCATGAATGGGTGTTGGATCTTGTCAAATGCTTTTTCTGCATCTAACGAGATGACCATGTGGTTTTTGTCTTTGAGTTTGTTTATATACTGGATTCCGTTGATGGATTTCCGTATATTGAACCGGGATGAAACCTACTTGGTCAGGATGGATGATTGTTTTGATGTGTTCTTGGATTCGGTTAGCAAGAACTTTATTGAGGATTTTTGCTTCAATATTCATAAGGGATATTGGTCTGAAGTTTTCTATCTTTGTTGGGTCTTTTTGTGGTTTAGGTATCAGAGTAATTGTGGCTTCATAGAATGAGTTGGGTAGAGTACCTTCTGTTTCTATTTTGTGGAACAGTTTGTGAAGAACTGGGATTAGATCTTCTTTGAAGGTCTGATAGAACTCTGCACTAAACCCATCTGGTCCTGGGCTTTTTTTAGTTGGGAGACTATTAATGACTGCTTCTATTTCTTTGGGGGATATAGGGCTGTTTAGATCATTAACCTGATCTTGATTCAACATTGGTACCTGGTATCTGTCTAGGAACTTCTCCATTTCATCCAGGTTCTCCAGTTTTGTTGAGTATAGCCTTTGGTAGAAGGATCTGATGGTGTTTTGGATGTCTTCAGGATCTGTTGTTATGTCTCCTTTTTCATTTCTGATTTTGTTAATTAGGATGCTTTCCCTGTGCCCTCTAGTGGGTCTGGCTAAGGGTTTATCTATCTTGTTGATTTTCTCAAAGAACCAGCTCCTCATTTGGTTGATTCTTTGAATAGTTCTTCTTGTTTCCACTTGGTTGATTTCGCCCCTGAGTTTGATTATTTCCTGCCGTCTACTCCTCTTGGGTGAATTTGCTTCCTTTTGTTCTAATGCTTTTAGGTATGTTGTCAAGCTGCTAATGTGTACTCTCTCTAGTTTCCTTTTGGAGGCACTCAGTGCTATGAGTTTTCCTCTTAGAAATGCTTTCATCGCGTCCCATAAGTTTGGGTATGTTGTGGCTTCATTTTCATTGAACTCTAAAAAGTCCTTAATTTCTTTCTTTATTCCTTCCTTGACCAAGGTATCATTGAGAAGAGTGTTGTTCAGTTTCCACGTGAAGGTTGGCTTTCTATTATTTATTTTGTTATTGAAGATCAGCCTTAGTCCATGGTGATCTGATAGGATGCATGGGACAATTTCAATATTTTTGTATCTGTTGAGGTCTGTTTTGTGACCAATTATGTGGTCAATTTTGGAGAAGGTACCATGAGGTGCTGAGAAGAAGGTATATCCTTTTGTTTTAGGATAGAATGTTCTGTAGATATCTGCCAGATCCATTTGATTCATAATTTCTCTTAGTTTCTCTGTGTCCCTGTTTAGTTTCTGTTTCCATGATCTGTCCATTGGTGAAAGTGGTGTGTTGAAGTCTCCCACTATTATCGTGTGAAGTGCAATGTGTTCTTTGAGATTTACTAAAGTTTCTTTAAAGAATTGGCTGCCTTTGTATTTGGAGCATAGATATTCAGGATTGATAGTTCCTCTTGGAGGATTTTACCTTTGATGAGTATGAAGCGCCCCTTCCTGTCTTTTTTGATGACTTTGGGTTGGAAGTCAATCTTATCAGATATTAGAATGGCTACTCCAGCTTGTTTCTTCATACCATTTGCTTGAAAAATTGTTTTCCAGCCTTTCATTCTGAGGTAGTGTCTATCTTTTTCTCTGAGATGAGTTTCCTGTAAGCAGCAAAATGTTGGGTCTTGTTTGTGTAGCCAGTTTGTTAGTCTATGTCTTTTTATCGGGGAGTTGAGTCCATTGATATTAAGAGATATTAAGGAAAAGTAATTGTTGTTTCCTGTTATTTTTGTTGTTAAAGTTGGCATTCTGTTCTTGTGGCTGTCTTCTTTTATGTTTGTTGAGGGATTACCTTCTTGTTGTTTCTATGGCGTGGTTCCTGTCCTTGTATTGTTTTTTTTTTTCTGTTATTATCCTTTGAAGGGCTGGATTCGTGGAGAGATAATGTGTGAATTTGGTTTTGTCGTGGAATACTTTGGTTTCTCCATCTATGTTAATTGAGAGTTTGGCTGGGTATAGTAGCCTGGGCTGGAGTTTGTGTTCTTTTAGTGTCTGTATAACATCCGTCCAGGATCTTCTGGCTTTCATAGTCTCTGGTGAAAAATCTGGTGTAATTCTGATAGGCTTGCCTTTATATGTTACTTGGCCTTTTTCTCTTACTGCTTTTAGTATTCTATCTTTATTTAGTGCATTTGTTGTTCTGGTTATTATGTGTAGGGAGGTATTTCTTTTCTGGTCCAGTCTATTTGGAGTTTTGTAGGCTTCTTGTGTGTTCATGGGCATCTCTTTCTTTAGATTTGGGAAGTTTTCTTCTATAATTTTGTTGAAGATGTTTGCTGGTCCTTTGAATTGAAAAATCTTCATTCTCATCCACTCATATTATCCGTAGTTTTGGTCTTCTCATTGTGTCCTGTATTTCTTGGATGTTTTGAGTTCGGATCTTTTTGCGTTTTACATTTTCCTTGATTGTTGTGCCGATGTTCTCTATGGAATCTTCTGCACCTGAGATTCTCTCTTCCATCTCTTGTATTTTGTTGCTGATTCTCGTATCTATGGTTCCAGATTTCTTTCCTAGGGTTTTTATCTCCAGTGTTGCCTCATTTTGGGTTTTCTTTATTGTGTCTACTTCCCTTTTTAGGTCTAGTATGGTTTTGTTCATTTCCATCATCTGTTTGGATGTGTTTTCCTGTTTTCCTTTAAGGACTTCTACCTGTTTGATTGTGTTATCCTGTTTTTCTTTAAGGACTTCTACCTGTTTGATTGTGTTAACCTGTTTTTCTTTAAGGACTTGTAACTCTTTAGCAATGTTCTCCTGTAATTCTTTAAGTGAGTTATTAAAGTCCTTCTTGATGTCCTCTACCATCATCATGAGATATGCTTTTAAATCCAGGTCTAGCTTTTCAGCTGTGTTGGGTTGCCCTGGACTGGGCGAAGTGGGAGTGCTGGGTTCTGATGATGGTGAGTGGTCTTGGTTTCTGTTAGTAAGATTCTTAAGTTTACCTCCCGCCATCTGGTAATCTCTGGAGTTGTTATAGTTGTCTCTGTTTAGAGATTGTTCTTCTGGTGATTCTGATTACCGCCTATCAGCAGATCTGGGAGGCAGGCTCTCTCCTCTGAGTTTCAGTGGTTAGAGCACTCTCTGCTGACAAGCTCTCCTCTTAAAGGGAAGGTGTACAGATATCTGGTGTTTGAACCTCCTCCTGGCCGAATAAGAAGGCCCAAAACAGTACCTTTCCCAGATGCTGTGTTGCTTTGGCAGGTCACAGAAGCTGTCAGCTTCTGTGGTGCACACTCTCACCTGTGCAGACTACCTACCCCGGTGCTTCTCTGACCGGAAGAGGCCTGTGGCCCTACTCAGGCTGGTATTCTGCTTCCCTAACTAATGCAGTCTCAGGTCCCGCGCGCAATTGGATTGGAGCAGAAGCTGTGTTCCACTCACCAGAAGACTTAAGATCCTGTGGCGGGTGTTGTGGGTAGCTGGTGAGAGTCAGCCGACCCTGCCTTTTGTGAAATTCTTAGTCCTTACTGAGGCTACTGTGATTTCTCTTTCCCTTTTTAATTTAGTTAAACATTTTATTTAAAATGTTTCTTAATTTACTTTTCTTGTATGAATGTTTGCCTTACATTTATGTCCGTGTGCCACATAAATGAGTGCCTGGTCCCTGTGGAGGTGAGGAAATGAGATCAGAGTATATTAACTAGTTTCACAGATCAAAATTGTAGGTATAGTTCTTTTAGCATCCCTATCACGATAAGATAATATAGGAAAATATCCAGTTCATATCTGCCAAAAAATTGGACAACTTGGTAAAATGAGCAGTTCTTTGAATGGAGTCCATTTTCAAAATGGCTCCAGAGGAAATAGATCACCTGCACAGCCTTTTGTATGATAAACAAATTCACTAGCAAAACTCCAGGTCCACATATATTTGCTGATTAGAGACCTGTTTTGGTGTTTTATATTCTCTTAGTAAGTCATATAATTTGTATCTTCTCTACTTCTTTTGGTTATTTTGTCCTAAGGTCTGTCAATTTTGTTTATTCTGCTGAAAAACCAAAAATTTTCTTCATTGGAGTCCCCAAAGCTTGGGGAATGTATATTTATATCTATTATGTATCCTTAATGAATTGTTACTTTATTAATGTACAGTAGTCTTCAATATTTGACAAATTCTGGCTGGAAGTTAATATTGACAGATTGCAGAATAGCTTGCTATGCCAGGTTATCTTCAGTTTCTATGGGGGTTAGGCGATGTGGGCTGTGAGTTGGGGTGTGGTGTTAACAGTTAGGTTTTGTGTCCTGCTGGTTGCAGGCATAAATTTCTGTATGTAATTATATATTTCAGGATATATCGACTTTAGCAGCTGGATCCCCTCATGGGGCAGGGCTTGGGTTGTTTTTTTTCCACCATCTATGTCTTGCCTAAGTTTGTTTGCTTCTGTGAGTTTGTGACCAGGTGAACTCCAAGCTGGTGTTTGCTTGACCTTTGAGATCTTTGTTCACTTAATATGTGGGGGTGTGATAGGCATTGTCACAGAACTTTCCACCCACCAGTGAAGGGCATTTTGCTGTTTCTCTTGGTATCTGCCACCTCCTTTGTGCTAGCCCAAGGTATAGAATGTCATGGAAGTCTCTCTCTCCAGGCAGGACTTTGTTCAATTTATACCATCATTATCACAATATCATTATACTACGGTGTGCCTGTGTCTTACTAACTGGGTTGGAGAATTAAGCAGGGAAATGTTTTTTCCTGAAGATATTGGGTATTATTATAAACTCTGCATTGGCTTTTGTTGTATTTGGATACCATTGGTGTCTCAAAATTATAACTGATGATTCTGAGGACTTGATGAATGTGGTAACAATGTTGGAGATCCTGATCTGCAGTAGGTCACACAAGATGATGACATTCTAATAGCCAAAGAGGTAAGTACAATTTGTGGTGCCAAGAGTGAGTCACTTAAGCAGCCTTGGAGGGTGTACCACACATGGAAGTCAGGGTGAGGTATGGCTGTATTTGGTCTTACAATGGTAGCATGCAGCAATAGCTTCCATAGGGGAGGGAACTATGTAAGTAGAGATACCCATGTAAACCAGTGTAATGGTCTGTATTCCATTACAACTCCTTGTGGAGTTCAAAACCATTTATGGTTGCAGTATTGCCTTATAGAAAAAAATGTCTTGACGCTAAAGTGATGATTTGTACAATTTTGGTTCTACTATTTACAATCCCTGAGTTGTAAGATGACTTTCCATATTCAGACAAGTTCATGATGGGAATCACTAGCATTCTATGCAAGGTGATTTACTATTTTCGTGACCTAATCATTGGGACTCACCATTTTACATAATTTTACTTTTTCTTTTTACCTTTTCTTTTTTCTGAGACAGGGTTTCTCTATATAGCTCTGGAAGTCCTGGATCTCACTCTGTAGACCAGGCTGGCCTGGAACTCAAAGATCCACCTGCCTCTTCCATAATTCTTTTTCTTGTGGATTGCATTCTAGTGTTCTCTAAATATTATCAGCAAGCATTATCTGCCTGTTCTTTGCTTTTATTTCTTTCTCTTTTTTTCTTTGAGACAGGGTTTTTCTGTGTAGCCATGGCTGTCCTGGAACTCACTCTGTAGAACAGGCTGGTCTCAAACTCAGAAATCCACCTGCCTCTGCCTCCCAAATGCTGGGATTAGAGGCATGTGCCACCACTGCCTGGCACTTGGTTTTATTTGTTAAATGGGGCAGGGATTGTCTGGTGATTCTCATTAGCTATATTTTTTGGCAACTCTGTATCTGTCTTTATAGAAAAAAAATACTTTGGAGCAATTGGTGTTTGTGTGTGTGGCATAGCTATAGAAAGTAACTGAATCACCAACATAATTTCTATAGCCTTTTAAGAATTGATTGTTTTTCCTTTTTAATATTAATATGTTAATCTTATATAAATAGTCCAAACCTTCAGTAGGATCCTGTTTGGTGGAAAATCTTTGTGTTAGGTATCTGTGGTTGAACTATGTCATGCAAATGGAGCCCAAATGATGAGATCATAGGAAGAATAGACAGGAAAGCATCCTCTGCACACACCCTGTGGAAGACCAAGTGAAGACATCACCAGGAATGATGCTTTCACTGAGGATTTAACCACATTCTTACCTGGATTTCAATCATTAGTCATTAGAAGTGTAAGAAGAAATTCTATTCTTCAACCTATTCCATAGGTTTATAGCTATTCAACCTATTTTTGAAAAACATTTTCCCTTTCTTCTGTGTTTCCCGTTCTGTGCTTTTTATTTTACTTCATTGCAAAGAAGATAAGATGTAGACTAGGGTATGGGTAATGAGACAATCAGCACCTTACAGTAATACTAAGGAAGGTATGATGGGTTCTTGGGATGTTAAGGAGCAACACATGTCTTTTTTTCAGAAAGAATTTATTAAATGACTTTTATTATTCATGTGGAATAGAGCAGCCCTTTAATGTCACAGCATTCAAAATACCAATCATTATAAAGCAGAGAAATTTCATCATGTCCCCTAATTCTGGCATAGAATTAGATAGCTTCTTTAGTATTTTCTCAAGGATTCTGACTAGATGATAGGATTTTTGTGAAATTCTTAGTCCTTATTGAGGCTACTGTGATTTATCTTTCCCTTTTTAATTTAATTACATATTTAAAATGTTTCTTAATTTACTTTGTATGAATGTTTGCCTTACATGTATGTCTGTGTACCACATAAATGTGTTCCTGGTCCCTGTGGAGGTGAGGAGATGAGATCTGATCCCCTGAACCAGAATTTGCAGGTAACTGTGAGCTACTCTGTGGGTTCTGGCAGTTATATCCTGGTCCTTTGCAAGAGTAGCCAGTATTCTTTACCAATGAGCCATCTCTCTTAACCTCAAAGACATCCCTGTAAATGCTCATCCCCTTTTTGCCTTTTTCTGGAGTTCTAGGGAATGTATTTGAGGCCTCATGAGCGTGAGGCAGGTATTATACCAATGAGCTATTGCCCCAAACCTCCCTTCTTTTTTTTTTAAATGACAAAACTTTTTTGTGTGCATTTCCATGTGTGATATCAGGCATGAACATGACATTGCATGTATGCAGAGATCAAAGGATGAGCTTTCGTGTTGGCTTTTACCTTCAACTTGCTTGAGTTAGGTCCTCTTATTTACTGCTGTATGTGGCAGGATAGCTGGCCCCACGATCTTCCAAAATGTTTCTCATTCTGCCTCCCATCTCACCATAGAAGTGCATGGATCACAGATGCTTAGCTGGCTTTATGTGGGTTCTGGGTATCTGAACTCAAGTCTTCAGACTTGCAAGGTCTACTGTATCTACTGAGCCATTGCTCTACCCCAGGTATGGTTTCTCCTTTAAAACTCTATCAAGAAAGTCTACAGTATCAAGTTTAAAGTTATATAGGTCATTGTCCAGAATCTTGAGGCAGCTAGTGTCATTCCATCTACAGTTTAAAAACAATAACTACAACAAAAAACAGCAACAAAAACCACTGGAGAGTTATGAAAGATTGTAAATATGCTGCTACTTAGCACCTCTCTCCATATACACAGTTGATGATTGCCAGCTAGGGAAAGGTGCCACCCACAGTGGAAAGGGTTTCCTACCTCAATTAACATAAGCAAACTAATTTCCCAAATGCAAACCCCAGGCTCTTCTTTCATGAGTCTCTAGAGTCTGCCGAGTTGACAACACTAAACACCTCAATACTAACCCTGCACATGGATGTTGATTTATATTGAACAAATTTAAATATAAGTAAAATTACTTGATCTGAGATTTTACTCAAAGTGAGGGGATAGTTGTTAGCTATCAGGTTATTTATACATATCTGATCCCCTTGCTCTAGCTAATGTCGATACATAATCACTAAATGTGAATAAAGCCTGAATAACCTGGATAAACCCAGTATAATGTTTTACAGAATCAGTATCTTGTTTTTCTGTCATTGATCCTAATTTTTTGACAGTTACAGAACTTCAGCTTAATTAGAAAGCAACTTATTTCTTAAACATATCTGTTTAAGAAGAGTTTTAGCATCCTCAGTCACCATGTCAAGGAAATAATATTTCAGGTAATATATTTCTTTACGATGATGATTTTTAGTAACTAAGTAATGGTTAGCCAAACGGGACTCCTGAATATATCTTGAAAGCCTTTCTTGTATTGTTTTTTCATCTGTAGGTTTGAACACGGCAGGAGATTTTATCATGGCCTCCACCTGATCCACCTCTATTTTCCAGTTCCTAGCTAATTTCTGCAAAGATGCTTCATCCATTCCAAACACAGTGCGGTAGAACTTCATGCTTTTCTTCAGAGTCTCCAAATCACTGTCCCAGAGAAAGGTCAGAGAAGGGATGATATTCATTACGTCAGCAGCAAAGCCTTCCAGCCAAATCCTCTGCTTCAGAGATTGCTGCTTCTTTTCAATGACTGAATCTGTGATATTGGGTAAGGAGAGCATAAAATTGTGTCTCTTGTAGACAGGGAGGTCACTTATCAGCTTGTCCATTAGAACAGGGAAGTCATAGTGACAAACATTTTTGTTAGAGACCAGGAAGATCGGTGGCTCATCCATGCCATTCTCCCTAAAGGTGTTCACACAGTTAAGGCGGATGTTCCGCAGGACATTTTCTCTGTCAAAGGTTTGAGGTTTGAAATCCTCTTCGTTTCTTAAGTCAGCGTCTACCTTTGTTCTCACAAAGTAGAATTCCTTCTTCATCATGCTAATTGCTTTGGCGAGGTCTATATCATTTTTCTTGAAGCGTGTGGCCGAAATAATAATGAAGAAATCATACTCATAGAACTTCATTTTCTCCTGGTAAGTGTTCGGTGGGAACTTTGTGGTTCCAATCCCAGGCAGGTCCCAAAAAACCACATTGGGCATATTGGGGTGTTTGTATGGATGTCTCTCCATGGTTTCTTCCACCACCCCAGCTTTAGCTGCACCTTCCTCTTCATGCCCAATGCCTCTCAGGGTGTTGATAAAACTGGACTTCCCTGATCCAGTCTCCCCAGTGACAGCCACATTGACCAGGGAACTATCGATTTCTTTTAATGCATCACAGATTGCAGAGTTTACCCCCTGATAGTTCCCTTTTTTCATGTTTAATTCAATCAAAGTGGTGACTTCTTGAGGAATGATTATGTCTTCTCTCTTAAATATCTTAAAAAATTCAGCAAAAATGGAGACCAGAAATTGGTACATATTCTCAGTTAAAGAGAACAGCTGACCCATGACTTCAAGCAATAAAGGCTCTGGAAGAAAGAAGGGAGAACAAAGAGGGTGTGCATGGAATTTCAGATTTATGTTTTAGCAAATTTCTAGCACATTGCTACATACACCATTCTTAATGGTTGTAATTATGTATTCAATCTCCCTGGTGTTCATTTTACACAATTGGGTCTTTGACTAACATTATCCAATTTCACTCTTCCCACAGCCTGGCAGACTACCACCCTCCTTTTCACTTCTATGAGGTTGGCTACTCTAGGTTTCACCTATGAGTGACAGAGTAGGGTCATTCATTTTGTAGTTAGCTGAGACCATCACATGAGACTTTAATGGTTTATTCTCCACTGTCTCTTCACAAGTTCATTTTACCTTTCAGGCTCCTCTGTGCCTCTGTTAAATGTAGACCATACCAGCAGAGGTCCCTCCCCTTCCAGCTTCCAGTGTAATTCACCTGTATCTGGTCATGGGCTCCCCATTGCCCTACTTGGGCTGCATGTCTGTAACTGTGTCCATCATTCTTTATAATCTAAGCTATTTGGCCTTTGTAACTGCTCAGTTCTTATGGTATTTTAAAGGAAGATGCTTCCTTACCCTTCTTATTCCTTCTGCTTAGACCTGGTAACAGCCCCTTATACTTTCTGGCTTCTGGTTGTCACACACAGTTCCTTATTTATCTGCTCAGGCTATTCAACATTCTGAATTTGCTGTTTTACTGAAGTCTCTTCATTTGACATTTATTAATGGATCCAGCCTGACCTGTAATATACAAAAATTTCCCAGTAGAGTTGGGTTGAAGGCCAATGGCCAAGCCTCTTTCTAAGGAGGAATGGGACCAGACTTTGGAAAATGTAATGCATATTTATATGGGGTTTAATGTCTGCCTGTCCAGTCACCAAAGTCACAAGGATATGTTTGGTTTCCTTTAAAGATACTTAGCTTCCCTGAATAACAACAGCCAATACAGGTAAAGTACTGTAAGGGACATAACCCATGCTGGCGGATTCTTTGTTCAGAGACAGCACAAGCAGGGTACCTGCAGAATTACAAATGAACACAGGCAATATATGCAGAAGTCGGGAGAAAGAGGCTGAATGGATTTAGATAATACTAACTCCTGGAACTTGGATGAGACAATCTGTATTGACACTTGGTCTATATCCAGAGGTTTGAGTTTATGAATATTCCAGTGGGGAAAGGAGGACTGGTTGGTATTGGATCAGCTACTATGGGGACAACAGATATAGAAGGACATGCATAACTAAGTTCTACAGCAGTCAGAGCTCCAGGTACTTATTTAGGTAGAATTCCATAGCCCCCGGAGTCATGAAAACCAGGAGGTAGATGCTATGAGCAAAGTTTAAAGTCTCTACTCTTAGAAGCCAGTAGACTCTGTTATTGGGTTCATACATAATCTGAACAGAAGCTGGCAGTGATAGCCTGCCTTTAATCCCAAACCTTCACAGGCAGAAGTTGGCAGACCTCTGTGAGTTTGAGGCCAGCCTGGTCTACAGAGTGAGTTCCAGGACAGCCAGAGCAGCAGAAGCAGAGAAATCCTGTTTTGAGAAACAAAAATGACACCCAAAAAAATTGGACACAGGAAGCTAACATGAGATGGAAAGTCAGTAAAGCAGTTGGCATTCCTGTAAAATGCTTGTGCCTCCTGAATACTGTGCAGTGTTGTGACGTCAGCCTCCATGTATGGATGTTAGGAAAGGGCAAAAGCAAGTGTCAATCTGTTCCTGACTAAACAAGGCAGGCACTTTAATGGACAGATGCTTTCACTCAGCTCCCTCAAGCCATCCTTTCCTTTATTGTCAGCTAAAATGTTATGGTGACATCTGAGGATTCTGAGAGGTAGTTCTGTTCATCATTTTAAAGTTAGCATGCTCAGGCAATGTAATCCTAAAATGCTTATCTTTGAAAGTTCACACACCTCTATATGAAGATGTATGGACCCCCTAAATAAAATTCTCATGCTTTCTTTGTTGGGGAGTGAGTTAGAGCTTTACTTGGGAAATGACTCCTGTACCAGCTTTGCCTGATTCAGGTACTAAGTATTTGTCCACTTTGTCCTATTTGGCTTGTTTAATTTGGCTTTGCACTAAGAGGTGCACTCAGTGGATCAGGCCACACATTGGTAGTACCCAGATGAAAGCTTTTAATTGCCTATTTCAGGAAAGACCCGTCTCCACTTTCAGGAATAAAACAGGAAAGGGAAGCAGCTCAATGACCTGGATTTCAGTTGCCCACAGCTAGGTTGTCCTGGGAATGCTTCCTGCCTCTCTAAAAACTTCAGAAGTTGGTCCAGTCTTAAGAATGTTGCCAGAGCTTGAGCCCGCTAACAGTTCTGTGATAAAGGGAGAAAGACCAGATGGATCAGGGAAGCATGCAGAGTGTCACACATAGGTTTGAGATTGCATCTTGAGCCTTGTGTCTGGAGAACTGACATTTTTGTCCATACAGTCTCCATGTAGACTAACAGAGTCCCCTTCATCTGGAATGGGAGGCTAGTCAGGGAAACTTGACTCTGAAAGTCTCAAAGGAGGTCTGAGGGGATTGGAAGCAATTCTGCATCTAACTTCTAGCAATCTAAAGTGTTAGCCAGGGCCACATCATTTTGTAAAACAACCACATTTAGATAATTTCAGGAATGATAGGTCTCCATGATTAAATCACCTTTACCTCTAGATTCTTGATCTCCACACACTCATAGACTGCTTGAGTGGGAGCACACACTACAGGCTCCTCATCAGTAACATGACAGAGAACATCCCCTCTTTCTCTGGGACTCTGCCACGTGGGCTTGATCTCAGAGCCTTTCCTGTGCCATTGTCTTCCTTTTCTATCTACAGCACTTCTTATCTACCCCAGTATGCTTCTTGAACCCCAGACCTGGCATCTTTCCTGATGATAAGGAGTTGCAATTTCTCATCCAATAGATTTGTATAAAGGATCAAGTATTCAGTGTGTGTGTGTGTGTGTTTGTGTGTGTGTGTGTGTATGTACTTTGTTTTGTTTTATTGATTGGATGGTTTCCTTTTCATGTTCCAGATTGTCCAGAAATGTGATTTTCAACTCAGTCCTATAAACACTAAAGTCAAATTTCAACTAAAGAGTTTGCATGTTGACTAGTCTTGCCCTCCCCCCATCCCAATACTTCAGTGTCATACCATTTCCTGTTTAGTTATCTCATTTAATGTAAGGGCTACATACCAGCATATATGTTTACTAATGTTTTTCAACTGAAAGTTAAAACTTTTAAAGAACAGATTTCAGATGGAAGCTTACTTAGAAATATGGAAAAAAAAATCATCGGAGTAGAAGCCTTAAAAATCCTGACATGGTAAATTTAATAATATTATTCTTATGGTTTTCTTAAAATGTGTTTGATGTATATTTTCATGCGTGTGTACATTGTGTCATGTCTGCATGTACGCTTATGCTCATATAATACTTATGGGACCCAAATTGTCTTGAGTGGGAGCACATACTACAGTGTGCATTAAGCTAAATTATAACCGGTAGAGTAGTCCAAAATACGTTTTAGTTCACATAACAAACACATCTTTGAGAAATAACTTAGATTTGTTGGTAAAAGGTGAGGCTGCCTTCAGAATTGCTAATGTGTATTCTTCCTGTGCTGCTGGACAATTGCTCTTAAATGTTGTTTCCCTGAGACAGATTGAAGCAAGAACTGTTAAGATTAATTCCCTATAAGATATTCCTACCCAGAGACAATGGAGGCTCATCTCTGAGCCTGCCCTGCCACAGGACAATAGCATAAGCAATAAGACTGGGCACAGAAACTGCCCAGAGGTGCAAGCTAGCTCTTCCGGCCGGACCAGCACCAGGGTAGCTAGAGCGCAGGGTCGGCTGACACCCGCCAGCTACCCACGACCCCCGCCACAGGATTTTGAGACTGCTGGTGAGTGGAACACAGCTTCTGCTCCAGTCCAATCATGCGGGACCGGAGACTGCTTTGGTTGGGGAGGCAGAAATCCGGACTGAGTAGGGCCACAAGCCTCTCCGGTCAGAAAAGCACCGGGGTAGCTAGGGCGCAGGGTCGGCTGACACTTGCCAGCTACCCACAACACCCACCACAGAATCTTAAGACTTCTGGTGAGTGGAATACAGCTTCTGCCCCAATCCAATTGCGTGCGAGACCTGAGACTGCATTAGTTAGAAAGCAGAAAACCGGCCTGAGTAGGACCACAGGCCTCTTCCGGCCGGACCAGCACTGGGGTAGCTAGAGCACAGGGTTGGCTTACACCCGCCAGCTACCCACGACCCCTGCCACAGGATTTTGAGACTGCTGGTGAGTGGAACACAGCTTCTGCTCCAGTCCAATCACGCGGGACCTGAGACTGCTTTGGTTGGGGAGGCAGAAATCCGGCCTGAGTAAGGCCACAAGCCCCTCCGGTCAGAAAAGCACTGGGGTAGCTAGGGCGCAGGGTAGGCTGACACTCGCCAGCTACCCACAACACCCACCACAGGATCTTAAGACTTCTGGTGAGTGGAACACAGCTTCTGCTCCAATCCAATTGCGCGCAGGACCTGAGACTGCATTAGTTAGGGAAGCAGAAAACCGGCCTGAGTAGGACCACAGGCCTCTTCCCGCCGGACCAGCACTGGGGTAGCTAGAGCGCAGGGTCGGCTGACACCTGCCACCTACCAACGACCCCCGCCACAGGATTTTGAGACTGCTGGTGAGTGGAACACAGCTTTTGCTCCAATCTTTAAACAGTGACAACGACAACAACTAACCCCAGAGATTACCAGATGGCGAAAGGTAAACGTAATAATCTTACTAACAGAAACCAAGACCACTCACCATCATCAGAACCCAGCACTCCCACTTCGCCCAGTCCAGGGCACCCCAACACACCGGAAGCTAGACACGGATCTAAAAGCATATCTCATGATGATGGTAGAGGACTTCAAGAAGGACTTTAAAAACACACTTAAAGAAATACAAAGGAACACTGGTAAACAGGTAGAAGACATTAAAGAGGAAGCACAAAAACCCCTTAAAGAATTGCAGGAGAACACTGCTAAAGAGTTACAAATCCTTAAAGAAAAACAGGATAACATAATCAAACAGGTAGAAGTCCTTAATGAAAAACAGGAAAACACATCCAAACAGATGATGGAAATGAACAAAACCATACTAGACCTAAAAAGGGAAGTAGACACAATAAAGAAAACCCAAAATGAGGCAACACTGGAGATAGAAACCCTAGGAAAGAAATCTGGAACCATAGATACGAGCATCAGCAACAGAATACAAGAGATGGAAGAGAGAATCTCAGGTGCAGAAGATTCCATAGAGAACATTGGCACAACAATCAAGGAAAATGTAAAATGCAAAAAGATCCTAACTCAAAACATCCAAGAAATACAGGACACAGTGAAAAAACCAAACCTACGGATAATAGGAGTGGATGAGAATGAAGATTTTCAACTCAAAGGACCAGCAAACATCTTCAACAAAATTATAGAAGAAAACTTCCCAAATCTAAAGAAAGAGATGCCCATGAACATACAAGAAGCCTACAGAACTCCAAATAGACTGGACCAAAAAAGAAATACTTCCCGACACATAATAATCAGAACAACAAATGCTCTAAATAAAGATAGAATACTAAAAGCAGTAAGAGAAAAAGGCCAAGTAACATATAAAGGCAAGCCTATCAGAATTACACCAGATTTCTCACCAGAGACTATGAAAGCCAGAAGATCCTGGACGGATGTTATACAGACACTAAAAGAACACAAACTCCAGCCCAGGCTACTATACCCAGCCAAACTCTCAATTAACATAGATGGAGAAACCAAAGTATTCCACGACAAAACCAAATTCACACATTATCTCTCCACGAATCCAGCCCTTCAAAGGATAATAACAGAAAAAAAACAATACAAGGACAGGAACCACGCCATAGAAACAACAAGAAGGTAATCCCTCAACAAACCTAAAAGAAGACAGCCACAAGAACAGAATGCCAACTTTAACAACAAAAATAACAGGAAACAACAATTACTTTTCCTTAATATCTCTTAATATCAATGGACTCAACTCCCGGATAAAAAGACATAGACTAACAAACTGGCTACACAAACAAGACCCAACATTTTGCTGCTTACAGGAAACTCATCTCAGAGAAAAAATAGATACTACCTCAGAATGAAAGGCTGGAAAACAATTTTCCAAGCAAATGGTATGAAGAAACAAGCGGGAGTAGCCATTCTAATATCTGATGAGATTGACTTCCAACCCAAAGTCATTAAAAAAGACAGGGAGGGACACTTCATACTCATCAAAGGTAAAATCCTCCAAGAGGAACTATCAATCCTGAATATCTATGCTCCAAATACAAAGGCAGTCACATTCATTAAAGAAACTTTGGTAAATCTCAAAGCACACATTGCACCTCATACAATAATAGTGGGAGACTTCAACACACCACTTTCACCAATGGATAGATCATGGAAACAGAAACTAAACAGGGACACAGTGAAACTAACAGAAATTATGAATCAAATGGATCTGGCAGATATCTACAGAACATTCTATCCTAAAACAAAAGGATATACCTTCTTTTCAGCACCTCATGGTACCTTCTCCAAAATTGACCACATAATTGGTCACAAAACAGGCCTCAACAGATACAAAAATATTGAAATTGTCCCATGCATCCTATCAGATCACCATGGACTAAGGCTGATCTTCAATAACAAAATAAATAATAGAAAGCCAACCTTCACGTGGAAACTGAACAACACTCTTCTCAATGATACCTTGGTCAAGGAAGGAATAAAGAAAGAAATTAAGGACTTTTTAGAGTTCAATGAAAATGAAGCCACAACATACCCAAACTTATGGAACGCAATGAAAGCATTTCTATGAGGAAAACTCATAGCTCTGAGTGCCTCCAAAAGGAAACTAGAGAGAGCACACATTAGCAGCTTGACAACATACCTAAAAGCACTAGAACAAAAGGAAGCAAATTCACCCAAGAGGAGTAGACAGCAGGAAATAATCAAACTCAGGGGCAAAATCAACCAAGTGGAAACAAGAAGAACTATTCAAAGAATCAACCAATCAAGGAGCTGGTTCTTTGAGAAAATCAACAAGATAGATAAACCCTTAGCCAGACCCACTAGAGGGCACAGGGAAAGCATCCTAATTAACAAAATCAGAAATGAAAAAGGAGACATAACAACAGATCCTGAAGACATCCAAAACACCATCAGATCCTTCTACCAAAGGCTATACTCAATAAAACTGGAGAACCTGGATGAAATGGAGAAGTTCCTAGACAGATACCAGGTACCAAAGTTGAATCAAGATCAGGTTAATGATCTAAACAGCCCTATATCCCCCAAAGAAATAGAAGCAGTCATTAATAGTCTCCCAACTAAAAAAAGCCCAGGACCAGATGGGTTTAGTGCAGAGTTCTATCAGACCTTCAAAGAAGATCTAATCCCCGTTCTTCACAAACTATTCCACAAAATAGAAACAGAAGGTACTCTACCCAACTCATTCTATGAAGCCACAGTTACTCTGATACCTAAACCACAAAAAGACCCAACAAAGATAGAAAACTTCAGACCAATATCCCTTATGAATATTGATGCAAAAATCCTCAAAAAAGTTCTTGCTAACCGAATCCAAGAACACATCAAACAATCATCCATCCTGACCAAGTAGGTTTCATCCCAGGGATGCAGGGATGGTTCAATATACAGAAATCCATCAACGGAATCCAGTATATAAACAAACTCAAAGACAAAAACCACATGGTCATCTCGTTAGATGCAGAAAAAGCATTTGACAAGATCCAACACCCATTCATGATAAAAGTCTTGGAAAGATCAGGAATTCAAGGCCCATACCTAAACATGATAAAAGCAATCTACAGCAAACCAGTAGCCAACATCAACGTAAATGGTCAGAAGCTTGAAGCAATCCCTCTAAAATCAGGGACTAGACAAGGCTGTCCACTTTCTCCATACCTATTCAACATTGTACTTGAAGTCCTAGCCAGAGCAATTTGACAACAAAAGGAGATCAAAGGGATACAAATTGGAAAAGATGAAGTCAAAATATCACTTTTTGCAGATGATATGATAGTATATATAAGTGACCCTAAAAATTCCACCAGAGAACTCCTAAGCCTGATAAACAGCTTCGGTGAAGTAGCTGGATATAAAATTAACTCAAACAAATCAATGGCCTTTCTCTACACAAAGAATAAACAGGCTGAGAAAGAAATTAGGGAAACAACACCCTTCTCAATAGTCACAAATAATATAAAATATCTTGGCGTGACTCTAACTGAGGAAGTGAAAGATCTGTATAATAAAAACTTCAAGTCTCTGAAGAAAGAAATTATAGAAGATCTCAGAAGATGGAAAGATCTCCCATGCTCATGGATTGGCAGGATCAACATTGTAAAAATGGCTATCTTGCCAAAAGCAATCTACAGATTCAATGCAATCCCCATCAAAATTCCAACTCAATTCTTCAACGAATTAGAAAGTGCAATCTGCAAATTCATCTGGAATAACAAAAAACCTAGGATAGCAAAAACTCTTCTCAAGGATAAAAGAACCTCTGGTGGAATCACCATGCCGGACCTAAAGCTTTACTACAGAGCAATTGTGATAAAAACTGCATGGTACTGGTATAGTGACAGACAATAGATCAATGGAATAGAATTGAAGACCCAGAAATGAACCCACACACCTACGGTCACTTAATCTTCGACAAGGGAGCTAAAAACATCCAGTGGAAGCAAGACAGCATTTTGCACAAATGGTGCTGGCACAACTGGTTGTTAACATGTAGAAGAATGCAAATCGATCCAATCCTATCTCCTTGTACTAAGGTCAAGTCTAAGTGGATCAAGGAACTTCACATAAAACCAGAGACACTGAAACTTATAGAGGAGAAAGTTGGGAAAAGCCTTGAAGATATGGGCACAGGGGAAAAATTCTTGAATAGAACACTAATGGCTTGTGCTGTAAGATCGAGAATTGACAAGTAGGACCTCATGAAACTGCAAAGCTTCTGCAAGGCTAAAGACACCATCAATAAGACAAAAAAACCACCAACAGATTGGGAAAGGATCTTCACCTATCCTAAATCAGATAAGGGACTAATATCCAATATATATAAAGAACTCAAGAAGGTGGACTCCAGAAAGTCAAATAACCCCATTAAAAAATGGGGCTCAGAACTGAACAAAGAATTCTCACCTGAGGAATACCGAATGGCAGAGAAGCACCTGAAAAAATGTTCAACATCCTTAATCATCAGGGAAATGCAAATCAAAACAACCCTGAGATTCCACCTCACACCAGTCAGAATGGCTAAGATCAAAAATTCAGGTGACAGCAGATGCTGGTGAGGATGTGGAGAATGAGGAACACTCCTCCATTTTTGGTGGGATTTCAAGCTTGTACAACCACTCTGGAAATCAGTCTGGCGGTTCCTCAGAAAATTGGACATAGTACTACTGGAGGATCCAGCAATACCTCTCCTGGGCATATATCCAGAAGATGTCCCAACCGGTAAAAAGGACACATGCTCCACTATGTTCATAGCAGCCCTATTTATAATAGCCAGAAGCTGGAAAGAACCCAGATGTCCCTCAACAGAGGAATGGATACAGAAATTATGGTACATTTACACAATGGAGTACTACTCAGCTATTAAAAAGAATGAATTTATGAAATTCCTAGCCAAATGGATGGACCTGGAGGGCATCATCTTGAGTGAAGTAACACAATCACAAAAGAACTCACACAATATGTATTCACTGATAAGTGGATATTAGCCCAAAACTTAGGATACCCAAGATATAAGATAACAATTTGCTAAACGCATGAAACTCAAGAAGAATGAAGACCAAAGTGTGGACACTGTGCCCCTTCTTAGAATTGGGAACAAAACACCCAGGGAAGGAGTTACAGAGACAAAGTTCGTAGCTGTGATGAAAGGATGGACCATTTAGAGACTGCCGTATCCAGGGATCCTTCCCATAATTAGCTTCTAAATGCTGACACCATTGCATACACTAGCAAGATTTTGCTGAAAGGACCTAAATATAGCTGTGTCTTGTGAGACTATGCCGGGGCCTAGCAAACACAGGAGTGGATGCTCACAGTCAGCTATTGGATGTATCACAGGGCTCCCAATGGAGAAGCTAGAGAAAGTACCCAAGGAGCTAAAGGGATCTGCAACCCTATTGTTGGAATAACATGATGTACTAACCAGAACCCCGGAGCTCTTGTCTCTAGCTGCATATGTATCGAAAGATGGCCTAGTCGGTCATCACTGGAAAGAGAGGCCCATTGGACTTGCAAACTTTATATGCCCCAATATAGGGGAATGCCAGGGCCAAAAGAATGGGAATGGGTGGGTAGGGAAGAGGGGGGTGCTATGGGGAACTTTTGGGATAGTATTGGAAATGTAACTGAGGAAAATATGTAATAAAAATATTAAAAATTAAAAAAAAATAAAAGTGCAAGCTAAATAAATCCTTTCCTCCCCCCCCCCAAAAGGAAACTGCCCAGAACAGCATCCACAGATTTGTTTTTCTTTCTTAAGATTTATAAATGTTTCGAGTTAAAACTTATCTGAATTCTAATTTAACTGCACACATCTATTCTCTTTTGTCCTCTGAGGATATGAGTGGCATGGCTTCTGATTTAAGGTATCTGTGTGTTCTGTTTTCTGCTTCTTTCCAGAGCCCTGACTGTTGCAATAGGGGACTTAACTTCATTATTGATAACAGCTCCATGGGGCCTGTTCTGACAAATTGGTCTAATTATACTTATGACCCAGTGATAAAGCAATCATTTCAACCTTGCCAGGTCTTTGAGGCAACAAATACCTTAGTTGTTTATTTATATCATTATGCTTTACAATATTAAAAAAAATAAAAACAGGATTCAATAAATAAGAGAAAAGTGCTTAAAGGGTCATAAGTAGGTGGATACATTTTTAAAGAAAATGTTGAAAAAAAAAGGAATTTTAGCTTGTAAATTGGTTCTGTTCTACGAGGATGGATCCAGGTTAAGGGGTGAAACAAACTAAAATCCCAAAGTATAATCTGCCATAAAGATTTTGTAAAAGCTAAAAAAGCTCATGGATCATTAAAGGGTTTTAAAAATTCCCAAGATCACAGTTTACTACACAGGAACAAATATAAAAATCCAGTCTCATTTATATCAAGAAGGTTCCCTTAAGATCTTGATATGCTTTTGTTTTCACTTACAAAATTAGAATTTTATTTATTTATTTATTAACTTCTTTTTTATTAGATATTTTCTTTATAAACATTTCAAATTTTATCCAGAAAGTTCCCTATACGCTCCCTCTGCCCTGCTCTCCTACCCACCCACTCTGACTTCTTGGCCTTGGTGTTTCCTCTGTTCTGGGGCATATAAAGTTTGAAATACCAAGGGGCCTCCCTTCCCAGTGATGGCTGACTAGGCCATCTTGTGCTACATATGCAGCTAGAGATATGAGCTCTGGGGGTACTGGTTAGTTTATATTAGTTCATATTGTTGTTCCACCTATAGGGTTGCAGATCCCTTCAGCTCCTTGGGGGAGCTTTTCAATTTGGGGCCCTGTTCCATCTTATAGATGACTGTGAGCATCCACTTCTATATCTGCCAGGCACTGGCATAGCCTCATACAAGACAGCTATAACAGGGTCACTTCAGCAAAATCTTTCTGACATATGCAATAGTGACCGAGAAAAAAAGTAGAATTTAATTAAGATAGCATTCATCAGAGCCATAATGTAAAGGCTGTGATGAGTTACAAAAACATTGGATTCAACAGAACTTCATGGGACTAGTAGAGCATACATTTTTATTTAATGTTTTAGGATTTAATATCTTAATACCTAAATTCATATATAGCTTTCATGTAAAAATGATCTGAACTTTATGTTTCCTTATGATACCTATTTGTGTTTTCTCCTGACATGTGACTGCTAACGAGGACAGGCCCTCAGCCTTAGCACTGCTGTTAGCAACACAACAAAGTGCCAAGCAACAGTGGTGACAAAGTCAAAGCTTTGCTCCCCATAGTCAGAAAAATGGCAGTTTTACAGATACATTACACATCATGCACAGGTGGGGTCGCTGCTCAGCACCAGGCTTCCTGGCTAGGTAATTCCTACTGAACTATCAAGATGACTCCATGAGACTCCATGATCTAGTCCCCTCTGACTTTTGTACCCCACGCTGGACAGGTATCCAGGTTATACTCAATCAACTTTAGATAAAACTAATGGAGGGTTTAGAGAGAGGCAGATTTAAGCTTTCCTAATAGTTACTGAAAATAATTATTCAGTAATATATTTGGCCAGTCACAAAAACTGACTAGATTCTGACAAAAATGAAAACAATGATATCTACTTGGGCAACCAAAAACCCTGAACACACTGTATTTAGCCTGAGGAGAGGGAGGAAGTCATGAAGGTAAAAGATGCTGGAGATCTTTTCACAAAAGCTTCCCATTCTTTTAGTCCTCATCCCCAGTTCGAATTACACACTGAAGTTTGTCTTAGGTAAGCAAGATGGCTCAGCAGGTAAGAGTACTTGTCACTAAGCTAGGTGATCTGAGTTCTAGTCCCAAGAATTCGTATAGTACTGAGAGAGAAGTGACTTCCACAACTTGTCTTTTGACCTTCATATGCATGCTATGGCATGTGAGCATCCAGGCTCAGTACATGAATATACATAAAATGAATAAATAAATGTAATAAAATAAGTAAAATGCATTGTACAAATTTCTGAAAGAATTACTACTACAATAAGAGGAAAATATCAGCAAAAAATGATCTTCAATGTCTTTGACCTGTGTATGAACACAACAAATTACAGTGATATGAAAATCAATTACTGCAGAAGGATGCATGCCTTCATAGCACCCCAGTTCTATACTAAAACCCATGAAATTAAAGAGGATTACTCAGTTAAAAATGTCCAAAGCATCTACTACTGCTGTTTTGGTAAATGGACTTGTTGTCAAGTCACCTTCTGCATATTTCTGATTGTGCCAGAGACAAGGGTTTTGTTGCAGTTTTTTGTGTCCCATTTGCTTTGTTTTTGCAGTGGGTAGGGTTTTAAAGCATCATCTCATAACTGGTCAAAGGGCTGAGAATAAGAGAGTTGAGTGCTCCTTCCTAAATAGACCAGGGAGGAGGGACATCTATGTCAATCCTTCTCTTTAGTCAGGCTCAGGAAACATTGTGGAAGAGCCAGGAGATGGGGACCTGGGAGTGGTGTGACTTAATGTCTTATTATTGCCACTTAGAATTTGGACTCATTACAGCTGTACAAGACTTACATGAGATCTAGCCCGTTGTTAGAATTTGGACTCATTACAGCTGTACAAGACTTACATGAGATCTAGCCCGTTGACATTTTAGCATTCATGAGACTAGGGGCACAGGAGGCCTTATCCTTAGTCAAGGAGATAGTAGATTAATATTCAAATAATGGCTGGTGGGGGAGGGAGTGTCATTTTTTTTTTCTTTTTAGAGATGTAGCTACTTGAAAGTTGTCCATAATCCAGTTAAACTCTACATCCAGAACATGCAAGCAACCCTAACATCAGTGGAGTATTAAAAAAAAAAAAAAAGCCAAGAAAACAGAGTGGCAGTCATTGGAAAGGGGAAGAGTCCCAGACAGAATACAACTGAGAAAAGAGGGAATGATGGGTAAAGATGATCAAAGTATTAAATCCACCTATGACATCTCCATACAGTAAATAGAAATTTTTTTATAACAAAACAAACAAATCCTAAAATTGCTCCCCAGCAAGTTATAGCAGAAACATTGCACAGTGTGGCATCTTTTCCTTCAGTTCAGCTTCCACTGGAGTTTACAGTAAATCTGTTGAACTGGGTGGAGAGAGGCAAGAAAATAGTCCTAGGACTTAACATCGAGACACAACAATTTTCATATATTCTGTAGAGACATTTCATCACACAAATACTTTAAGGTTCATTTTCAGTTGTTAGAGGGAGTGGAGAACAAAGAAGCAAAACCACCCCTTCAGCAAACTGGGTAAATTTTAAATAATACTTAGGACATTCAGTTTAGGTCTGTCTAAAGAACATCTATAAACAAGTCCTCACTACCTCCAGTCAAAGCCCCAATAGCTTTCCAACTGAGAATCCCAGCTCTGAGGCCATGTCTCTAAATGTCTTGTTACCCACAGGCTCCTTAGGAAAGAGAAGATGATAGTTAATAATCAGATCTGGATGCTCAGTTACCTGAAAATCCTGTGTCCAGTGGATGCACTCACTGCTCCGGAGAGGAATAGCCCTCTGGTGTGCTCTTGGCTTGAGTCTACTTCTGATTCTCAGCAGAAGCAAGAAAATTGGGCAGGATTTTTGTACTCAGCTGGCTTTTGTCTCCCTTTCAGAGTGTGCTAGCCAATCACAGGGGAGGGTGCATCTAGAATACCAGGCTTTTCCAAGAACAGGAAAGTGAAACTAAACTAGCTTTCATTCCTCTAAATGGGATTGTTTCCAGTAAGTAGAAATTGTGTTAAAAACAAAGCTGTATTAACACCACTCTAGCAAGTGACAGTAGCTCCACAAACAACTTAACTGCCTAGATAGAAAGATCCTCCATGGCCCCTTAGAACTCATTTTCTTCTTACCCCTGTGCTAGATTGTCTTATGTCAACTTGACATAAGCTAAAGTCATTTGAGGAGGGAACATCAGTTAAGAAAATGTTTCCTTAATATTGTGCTGCAGGCAAGCCTGTGGGACATTTTCTTAATTAGTGATTGATGAGGGAGGGTGCAGATCATTGTGGGTGGTGTCATCCTTGAGCTGGGTGTCGTGGAGTCTATAATATAGCAGGCTGAGCAAGCCAGTAAGCAGCAGCCCTTCATGACCTCTACTTCAGCTCCTTCTCCAGATTTCTATCCTATCTTCTTTCAGTGATTAACAGTGATATAGAAGTATAAATCCAAATAAACTCCTTTCCTCCCCAAGGTGTTTTTGGTGGTTCAACTCACACACACCTCACAATTAACTCTTGATTCCACAAACACATCCTGAGTTGAAGTGACATAGCATAATTCCTGGGTCTTGTGCCACTGCCAGTTTTAGTCTCATCCCTCCCCCCATTTTTGCCATCTTACTATAACCCTATTTGGCCCTATAACTATTATGGTGTCATATTCTTCAGTCATTCACACTATAGTAGTGGACTGGAAAGAGAACTGGACCACTGGGAATGAGAAGATAGGGTTGGAAAGTCAGTGTGGCTGAAGGTACACAGCTCATCAGGACTGCCCACATGGAGATCTACACTCCCATCCCTTTGCTACAACTCTCCACAAATCCAGGAGTGGGTGGTGTTTATTAACATTTCAACAAAAGTAACTGAGACTCTAAACAATTAAGTCATTTGCACAGACAACATAGGATGTTGTTTTAGGCTTATCTCTGCTGTGATGAAACACTATGAGCAAGGAGTCCAGAGGAGGGAAGAGTTAACTGGATTATACTTCCACATCACTGTTCATCACTAAAGCCAGGATTAGCAATGCAGGAGTATTCCCACCCACAATGGGATGGGCCCTCCCCCATCTATTACTAATTAAGATAATGCCCCCATGGGCTTGTGTGCTTATAGCTAGATATTCTGGTGATACTTCCGCAACTGAGGTTCCCTCCTTTCAGATAACTATAGGTTGTGTCAAGTTGACACAAAACTAGCCAGCACAGAGGAAGTATTTTCCATCACTTAAAAATTATTGATATTCAGGCACTGATTAATTAAAGCTTTCCATATGATAAAACCAACCTTTGGGGACAAAGCAAAGCTTTTACTGAAACTTGTTTTCCTTTCCTCGAATCAAGTGAGGGACAATGTCTGTGATTAATCATAATCCAGTCTGTTGTCTAATGTGCTCCTCAGGAAAGATCTCCTGGATAGATAGCAAGTAAGGTCAGGTTATTAGCTTAACACTAGTAGAAATACATGTTGTAGGCACTGGAGAGATGGCTCCACCATTAAGAGCATTTACTGTTCTTGCAGAGGAACCTGGGATGTGTTTTCTAGCACCACTAACAGGTGACTCAGAACCATGTGTAACTCCAATTCCATAGATTCTGATTCTCTATGACCTCTGCTGTCCCCTGTACCCACATGGTGGTGATAGACTCACAAAGGTGCATGTAAACACACACACACACACGAAAATAAATCTCTCTCTATAACACACACATATCACAATTTTGTTTGGGGACACTGAAGATCAGTGTTTGTCATGGTTCTTTTAACTCAGGATTTGCTGGTGAGGATTATTCTGATAGTATGAGGATCTCAACATTTTTTTTCCTTTCCCTCTTCCTCTTCCTTCTTCCTCTTCATCTGGTGATATCCAGGGATGAAATGAAGGACCTGGCCCTTGAAGGAAAAAATATCCTACTGATCATTTACACCGCCAACCCTTTAGTCACGTCTCAATGGCCAATATAAGGAAGACAGCCTGTCTTAGTTAGGGGTTCTATTGCTGTGAGTTGATGCCATGCCCATGGGAGCTCTATAAGAAAACATTTAACTGGTACTGGCTTACAATTCAGGGGTTATTTCATCGCTGTCATGATGGGAATCATGTAGGGAAAACAGAAATATGCAGTGACCCACTTTCTCCAACAAGGCCACACCTACTCCAATTAGGTCACACTTTCAACAGTGCCACTCCCTGAGTCTATGGGGGCCATTTTCTTTCAGACAACTAAACTGGTAATGGTCACCAAATGAGAGAGGGAACATGCAGCATTTTTCTTCCTGTGTCTGTATCACATTATTCAATATGATCTTTTATACTTCCATCCATTTACTTGCAATGTCGATGATTTCATTAAAAAAAAAAGATTAATAGAATTCCACAGTGTATAAACACCACACTTTTATCATCCACTAACTGGTTGAAAGATATTTATGTTGTTTCTATTTTCTAGTTACTGTGAATACAGCAGCATTTAACATGGCTGAGTGCCACACCTACTCCAGTGGAGTTTGCATGACAAGTCCAAAAGCATGGCCGAAGTCCTGAGGCAAAAAGTTTCATGGAAACTGGTTTCCTGGAATCTTTGGAGTCCCATAACACAATGTGGTCCAGATATGTACTTGTGAAAGTTTGGTGAAGGATGTTGCATGCTTTGTTTCAGTATTGTTTTATTATAAGTGCCTCCTTGGAATAATTGGAAAAATAGCTAATTTAGATTGAACATTGCTTCTTGGCCTCCACCAGTGTTCCAATATCCTAGGCAATGTTGAGTCGACCTTGGGTTTTGAATTTTATAAGAATGTTACTAATTCAGAAGAAATGCCTCCAGTGTTGAAAAAGTGATAGTGAAAGAAATCAGGCATTGCAGTTTACTGGATTAGAGTAGAAATCTTAGGGCAAGTTCTACAAAGTAAACTTGGAATTCTCATTTCAGTCATGTATGGCAGACTACATTACATATTAGAAGAAAGTTGGTGGGCTCCTCAAATAAATGGAGGTTCCCTACAGATACTTAAAATAACAACTAAGTCACCCCCATATGCAGGAGTTTACAGTGGCCTAGACAGAAAGTGGGTTGTGTTCTAAGGAGGAACTAGAGTAAATAGAATAACAGCTGAGTCACTCCCATATGAAGGAATTTACAATGGCCTAGGAAGAAAGTGGATTATACAATAGACTAGAATTGGAACTATGGCAAGGGCATAAAGCCCTTGCCTCTGGCTTCTAAGAATAAGCTGACCTTAGGTAAGGCTGATTTTTATCCTAGTTGTAAACACTGATTTTTTCCAGTTGGTTCCTGTCAGCTTTTATGTATACATTTCTCTATTTTTGGTAAAGAGTCATGCATTGGATGACTTTAATGTATCACCCAACTTCCTTTTTTTCTTCTGCAATATAAGTCTGATGCTTGCTTTGAGAAATTACATTCAAATCCAGCACTTTCTTGTGTTATGTCTGTTTGCCACTTGCTGACTCCTTGCCTAACTGAGTACTGGGACCCTGATTTCTCCAGCAGGTTGAGGGACTCTGGCTGTTATTTGCTGGTTCACTGTGTTGCATAGTATACATTCCTTCTGAATTCTCCTTTTTCTATCATCTTCTGGAATATCCTCCTTGTTAGAGAAAGTGCATGCACTGTTTTTATGGTGTGCTTGGAAGCTCTTTCCTGTATGGAAGAGACCCTCCAGTTGGCAGACTGCAGAAGAGCCAGTCTCTTTCTGGTTGCCTTCAGAACAAGGTGTCAGACTTTGATCTCCTCTAGCACCACATGTGCCTACCTAGGTGCTGCCATGCTTCCTGCCATGATGCTAATGGACTCAACCTCTGAAATTATAAGCCACCCCCATTTAAATATTTTCCTTTATGAGAGTTGCCTTGGTCATGATTTCTCTTCACAGCGATGGATTCCCTATCTAAGACAGGTCCCTTTGGACGAGTAAAGTCAGGCGTATTTGCAAAGAAGTTTTATCAAAGACAATGGAGCAGTAGGGCAGTACAGAACAGTTAAAAAAAAAAAAACCGAGGCAAACCAAAATCAGCAGCCATTACCAAGTGGCTGGTGCATAACTAGGGAGGGTGTTCCCCCTAACTTGGTTGTTCCTTAAAGCAAGTCAAGGCCATGGGTTGTGGTAGGTCAAGGAAACAGTGATAGAAACTTATCATTAACAATACAGTATAATGGCTCCTGCCTATCAAATGGAGTCAGGCCATTCTTCATTCCCCCTTGAGTTATAGGTTACTGTCACATCCTTGATAAGTGACTGCCTTTAGTAAAGCCAGCAATGATTCTAGCAATGGTTCTAGCAAAGAGTAACAGTAATTGTAGCATTGCTTACCTAAAGGAAGATCAAGTTTGTAACACATTAGAGCATACAGGGCCTTGTTATGATAACCAGTAGAAATAATATTAGAGGGCCAATTAAAGGTGAGAACCATCTTAGTCATATTGACCAACAATCACTTGTTTGAGGGGTTTTGATCTGTTTCTTGATGTAGGTCATCAGTTTGTTTTTCAATAGTATGAGAAAAATCAGAGATATTAAACAGCACACTCCAGTAAATTGCTGACAACTAAGATTATTTTAAGTAACAGGCAGTGTAAAGCAGCTGTATTTTGCAGAACAATTGTTCTTATTTCTCTCATTTCTTGATTAATTCTGGCTAATATTTTTGCCTAGGTTGAAAACAAACAATAAAATTGTGAGCCAACAAACAATCATGGTGCAGATTCCAACAGTCAGGAAACTCTGCAACCTTAACAGCAGTAGGCATCAGGAGAATCACAATGTAAGTCCTTTCCACCTAGGTTCATGCTTGTTGGTTTAAAGCAGTGGAAAAATACAGCATCTTTGGGTCAGAATGGGTGTTCAGGCAGGTGGTACACAACTGACTGAACAGCCTGGACCCGAGGGAAAATCTTATCCAAGGTTAACTGTATTCCTTTTAAGGATTTAGAGATTGGAGTGAGGCAATCTGATAATATTCCAGCATGTATCTAAGAGATCATAGGACGTGGTCACACATCGATCTGCCCAATGATATCATGGAAACACTCAAATCATAAGCCAACATTAACTTGTGTCTTTATAGTTCTTTTTTTTTGATTTTTAATATTTTTATTACATATTTTCCTCAATTACATTTCCAATGCTATCCCAAAAGTCCCCCATAGCGCCCCCCACTTCCCTACCCACCCATTCCCATTCTTTTGGCCCTGGCATTCCCCTATATTGGGGCATATAAAGTTTGCAAGTCCAATGGGCCTCTCTTTCCATTGATGGCCGACTAGGCCATCTTTCGATACATATGCAGCTAGAGACAAGAGCTCCGGGGTTCTGGTTAGTACATCATGTTGTTCCAACAATAGGGTTGCAGATCTCTTTAGCTCCTTGGGTACTTTCTCTAGCTTCTCCATTGGGAGCCCTGTGATACATCCAATAGCTGACTGTGAACATCCACTCCTGTGTTTGCTAGGCCCCGGCATCGTCTCACAAGAGACAGCTATATTTGGGTCCTTTCAGCAAAATCTTGCTAGTGTATGCAATGGTGTCAGCGTTTAGAAGCTGATTATGGGAAGGATCCCTGGATACGGCAGTCTCTAAATGGTCCATCCTTTCATCACAGCTACGAACTTTGTCTCTGTAACTCCTTCCCTGGGTGTTTTGTTCCCAATTCTAAGAAGGTGCACAGTGTCCACACTTTGGTCTTCATTCTTCTTGAGTTTCATGCGTTTAGCAAATTGTATCTTATATCTTGGGTATCCTAAGTTTTGGGCTAATATCCACTTATCAGTGAATACATATTGTGTGAGTTCTTTTGTGATTGTGTTACTTCACTCAAGATGATGCCCTCCAGGTCCATCCATTTGGCTAGGAATTTCATAAATTCATTCTTTTTAATAGCTGAGTAGTACTCCATTGTGTAAATGTACCATAATTTCTGTATCCATTCCTCTGTTGAGGGACATCTGGGTTCTTTCCAGCTTCTGGCTATTATAAATAGGGCTGCTATGAACATAGTGGAGCATGTGTCCTTTTTACCGGTTGGGACATCTTCTGGATATATGCCCAGGAGAGGTATTGCTGGATCCTCCGGTAGTACTATGTCCAATTTTCTGAGGAACCGCCAGACTGATTTCCAGAGTGGTTGTACAAGCTTGCAATCCCACCAACAATGGAGGAGTGTTCCTCTTTCTCCACATCCTCGCCAGCATCTGCTGTCACCTGAATTTTTGATCTTAGCCATTCTGACTGGTGTGAGGTGGAATCTCAGGGTTGTTTTGATTTGCATTTCCCTGATGATTAGGGATGTTGAACATTTTTTCAGGTGTTTCTCTGCCATTCGGTATTCCTCAGGTGAGAATTCTTTGTTCAGTTCTGAGCCCCATTTTTTAATGGGGTTATTTGACTTTCTGGAGTCCACCTTCTTGAGTTCTTTATATATATTGGATATTAGTCCCTTATCTGATTTAAGATAGGTGAAGATCCTTTCCCAATCTGTTGGTGGTTTTTTTGTCTTATTGATGGTGTCTTTAGCCTTGCAGAAGCTTTGTAGTTTCATGAGGTCCCACTTGTCAATTCTCGATCTTACAGCACAAGCCATTACTGTTCTATTCAGGAATTTTTCCCCTGTGCCCATATCTTCAAGGCTTTCCCCCACTTTCTCCTCTATAAGTTTCAGTGACTCTGGTTTTATGTGAAGTTCCTTGATCCACTTAGACTTGACCTTAGTACAAGGAGATAGGAATGGATCGATTCGCATTCTTCTACATGTTAACAACCAGTTGTGCCAGCACCATTTGTTGAAAATGCTGTCTTTCTTCCACTGGATGTTTTTAGCTCCCTTGTCGAAGATCAAGTGACCGTAGGTGTGTGGGTTCATTTCTGGGTCTTCAATTCTATTCCATTGGTCTATTTGTCTGTCACTATACCAGTACCATGCAGTTTTTATCACAATTGCTCTGTAGTAGAGCTTTAGGTCCGGCATGGTGATTCCACCAGAGGTTCTTTTATCCTTGAGAAGAGTTTTTGCTATCCTAGGTTTTTTGTTATTCCAGATGAATTTGCAGATTGCACTTTCTAATTCGTTGAAGAATTGAGTTGGAATTTTGATGGGGATTGCATTGAATCTGTAGATTGCTTTTGGCAAGATAGCCATTTTTACAATGTTGATCCTGCCAATCCATGAGCATGGGAGATCTTTCCATCTTCTGAGATCTTCTATAATTTCTTTCTTCAGAGACTTGAAGTTTTTATTATACAGATCTTTCACTTCCTTAGTTAGAGTCACGCCAAGATATTTTATATTATTTGTGACTATTGAGAAGGGTGTTGTTTCCCTAATTTCTTTCTCAGCCTGTTTATACTTTGTGTAGAGAAAGGCCATTGATTTGTTTGAGTTAATTTTATATCCAGCTACTTCACCGAAGCTGTTTATCAGGCTTAGGAGTTCTCTGGTGGAATTTTTAGGGTCACTTATATATACTATCATATCATCTGCAAAAAGTGATATTTTGACTTCATCTTTTCCAATTTGTATCCCTTTGATCTCCTTTTGTTGTCGAATTGCTCTGGCTAGGACTTCAAGTACAATGTTGAATAGGTATGGAGAAAGTGGACAGCCTTGTCTAGTCCCTGATTTTAGAGGGATTGCTTCAAGCTTCTCACCATTTACTTTGATGTTGGCTACTGGTTTGCTGTAGATTGCTTTCATCATGTTTAGGTATGGGCCTTGAATTCCTGATCTTTCCAAGACTTTTATCATGAATGGGTGTTGGATCTTGTCAAATGCTTTTTCCGCATCTAACGAGATGACCATGTGGTTTTTGTCTTTGAGTTTGTTTATATACTGGATTCCGTTGATGGATTTCCGTATATTGAACCATCCCTGCATCCCTGGGATGAAACCTACTTGGTCAGGATGGATGATTGTTTTGATGTGTTCTTGGATTCGGTTAGCAAGAACTTTATTGAGGATTTTTGCATCAATATTCATAAGGGATATTGGTCTGAAGTTTTCTATCTTTGTTGGGTCTTTTTGTGGTTTAGGTATCAGAGTAATTGTGGCTTCATAGAATGAGTTGGGTAGAGTACCTTCTGTTTCTATTTTGTGGAATAGTTTGTGAAGAACTGGGATTAGATCTTCTTTGAAGGTCTGATAGAACTCTGCACTAAACCCATCTGGTCCTGGGCTTTTTTTAGTTGGGAGACTATTAATGACTGCTTCTATTTCTTTGGGGGATATAGGGCTGTTTAGATCATTAACCTGATCTTGATTCAACTTTGGTACCTGGTATCTGTCTAGGAACTTCTCCATTTCATCCAGGTTCTCCAGTTTTGTTGAGTATAGCCTTTGGTAGAAGGATCTGATTGTGTTTTGGATGTCTTCAGGATATGTTGTTATGTCTCCTTTTTCATTTCTGATTTTGTTAATTAGGATGCTTTCCCTGTGCCCTCTAGTGAGTCTGGCTAAGGGTTTATCTATCTTTTTGATTTTCTCAAAGAACCAGCTCCTTGATTGGTTGATTCTTTGAATAGTTTTTCTTGTTTCCACTTGGTTGATTTCACCCCTGAGTTTGATTATTTCCTGCCGTCTACTCCTCTTGGGTGAATTTGCTTCCTTTTGTTCTAGTGCTTTTAGGTGTGTTGTCAAGCTGCTAATGTGTGCTCTCTCTAATTTCCTTTTGGAGGCACTCAGAGCTATGAGTTTTCCTCTTAGAAATGCTTTCATTGCGTCCCATAAGTTTGGGTATGTTGTGGCTTCATTTTCATTGAACTCTAAAAAGTCCTTAATTTCTTTCTTTATTCCTTCCTTGACCAAGGTATCTTTGAGAAGAGTGTTGTTCAGTTTCCACGTGAAGGTTGGCTTTCTATTATTTATTTTGTTATTGAAGATCAGCCTTAGTCCATGGTGATCTGATAGGATGCATGGGACAATTTCAATATTTTTGTATCTGTTGAGGCCTCTTTTTTGACCAATTATGTGGTCAATTTTGGAGAAGGTACCATGAAGTGCTGAGAAGAAGGTATATCCTTTTGTTTTAGGATAGAATGTTCTGTAGATATCTGCCAGATCCATTTGATTCATAATTTCTCTTAGTTTCTCTGTGTCCCTGTTTAGTTTCTGTTTCCATGATCTGTCCATTGGTGAAAGTGGTGTGTTGAAGTCTCCCACTATTATTGTATGAGGTGCAATGTGTGCTTTGAGATTTACTAAAGTTTCTTTAATGAATGTGGCTGCCTTTGTATTTGGAGCATAGATATTCAGGATTGATAGTTCCTCTTGGAGGATTTTACCTTTGATGAGTATGAAGTGTCCCTCCCTGTCTTTTTTAATGACTTTGGGTTGGAAGTCAATCTTATCAGATATTAGAATGGCTACTCCAGCTTGTTTCTTCATGCCATTTGCTTGGAAAATTGTTTTCCAGCCTTTCATTCTGAGGTAGTGTCTATCCTTTTCTCTGAGATGAGTTTCCTGTAAGCAGCAAAATGTTGGGTCTTGTTTGTGTAGCCAGTTTGTTAGTCTATGTCTTTTTATCGGGGAGTTGAGTCCATTGATATTAAGAGATATTAAGGAAAAGTAATTGTTGTTTCCTGTTATTTTTGTTGTTAAAGTTGGCATTCTGTTCTTGTGGCTGTCTTCTTTTAGGTTTGTTGAGGGATTACCTTCTTGTTGTTTCTAGGGCGTGGTTCCTGTCCTTGTATTGGTTTTTTTTCTGTTATTATCCTTTGAAGGGCTGGATTCGTGGAGAGATAATGTGTGAATTTGGTTTTGTCTTGGAATACTTTGGTTTCTCCATCTATGTTAATTGAGAGTTTGGCTGGGTATAGTAGCCTGGGCTGGAATTTGTGTTCTTTTAGTGTCTGTATAACATCCGTCCAGGATCTTCTGGCTTTCATAGTCTCTGGTGAAAAATCTGGTGTAATTCTGATAGGCTTGCCTTTATATGTTACTTGGCCTTTTTCTCTTACTGCTTTTAGTATTCTATCTTTATTTAGAACATTTGTTGTTCTGATTATTATGTGTCGGGAGGTATTTCTTTTCTGGTCCAGTCTATTTGGAGTTCTGTAGGCTTCTTGTATGTTCATGGGCATCTCTTTCTTTAGATTTGGGAAGTTTTCTTCTATAATTTTGTTGAAGATGTTTGCTGGTCCTTTGAGTTGAAAATCTTCATTCTCATCCACTCCTATTATCCGTAGGTTTGGTCTTCTCATTGTGTCCTGTATTTCTTGGATGTTTTGAGTTAGGATCTTTTTGCATTTTACATTTTCCTTGATTGTTGTGCCGATGTTCTCTATGGAATCTTCTGCACCTGAGATTCTCTCTTCCATCTCATGTATTCTGTTGCTGATGCTGGTATCTATGGTTCCAGATTTCTTTCCTAGGGTTTCTATCTCCAGTGTTGCCTCATTTTGGGTTTTCTTTGTTCTGTCTACTTCCCTTTTTAGGTCTAGTATGGTTTTGTTCATTTCCATCATCTGTTTGGATGTGTTTTCCTGTTTTTCATTAAGGACTTCTACCTGTTTGATTATGTTATCCTGTTTTTCTTTAAGGATTTGTAACTCTTTAGCAGTGTTCTCCTGCAGTTCTTTAAGGGATTTTTGTGCTTCCTCTTTATTGTCTTCTACCTGTTTACCAGCGTTCCTTTGTATTTCTTTAAGTGTGTTATTAAAGTCCTTCTTGAAGTCCTCTATCATCATCAGGAGATATGCTTTTAGATCCTTGTCTAGCTTTTCCGGTGTGGTGGGGTGCCCTGGACTGGGCGAAGTGGGAGTGCTGGGTTCTGATGATGGTGAGTGGTCTTGGTTTCTGTTAGTAAGATTATTACATTTACCTTTCGCCATCTGGTAATCTCTGGGGTTAGTTGTTGTCGTTGTCACTGTTTAAAGATTGGAGCAGAAGCTGTGTTCCACTCACCAGCAGTCTCAAAATCCTGTGGCTGGGTTCGTGGGTAGCTGGCGGTACCCCGGTGCTGGTCCAGCAGGAAGAGAGGCCTGTGGTCCTACTCAGGCTGGTTTTCTGCTTCCCTAACTAATGCAGTCTCAGGTCCCGCGCACAATTGGATTGGAGCAGAAGCTGTGTTCCACTCTCCAGAAGTCTTAAGATCCTGTGGTGGGTGTTGTGGGTAGCTGGCGAGTGTCAGCCGACCCTGCGCCCTAGCTACCCAGGTGCTTTTCTGACCGGAAGAGGCTTGTGGCCCTATGTAGGCCGGATTTCTCTCTCCCCAACCAGAGCAGTCTCAGGTCCCACGCGATTGGACTGGAGCAGAAGCTGTGTTCCACTCACCAGCAGTCTCAAAATCCTGTGGCGGGGGTCGTGGGTAGCTGGCGGGTGTCAGCCGACCCTGCGCTCTAGCTCCCCTGGTGCTGATCCGGCCGGATGAGGCCTGTGGCCCTACTCAGGCCGGTTTCTGCTTCCCTAACTAATGCAGTCTCAGGTCCTGCGCGCAATTGGATTGGAGCAGAAGCTGTGTTCCACTCACCAGAAGTCTTAAGATCCTGTGGCGGGTGTTGTGGGTAGCTGGCGAGTGTCTGCCGACCCTGTGCCCTAGCTTCCCAGGTGCTTTTCTGACCGGAAGAGGCTTGTGGCCCTATGTAGGCCGGATTTCTGCCTCCCCAACCAGAGCAGTCTCGGGTCCCTCGTGATTGGACTGGAGCAGAAGCTGTGTTCCACTCACCAGCAGTCTCAAAATCCTGTGGCGGGGGTCGTGGGTAGCTGGCGGGTGTCAGCCGACCCTGCGCTCTAGCTCCCCTGGTGCTGATCCAGCCGGATGAGGCCTGTGGCCCTACTCAGGCTGGTTTCTGCTTCCCTAACTAATGCAGTCTCAGGTCCCGCGCGCAATTGGATTGGAGCAGAAGCTGTGTTCCACTCACCAGAAGTCTTAAGATCCTGTGGCGGGTGTTGTGGGTAGCTGGCGAGTGTCTGCCGACCCTGCGCCCTAGCTTCCCAGGTGCTTTTTTCTAGAAATTGTTTTTATGCATGCTTCTGTACCTTCTATAAATTCATGCATACATCCCAATTACTGTGGTTAAAAACAAACCCTCTATGGGAAAAAAGGTATATGTGAATTAGATCACACGTTTATTCTTTTGAGTTTCCTCTTGTTTCAACACAGATAATTAAATTGTGTGCTGTAGATGGTGTTTTAAAATGTTGAACAATCAAACTTTAAGTTGTATATTAATAGTCAATATTATATTTCAGAGCTTACAATTGCTTAAGATTGTTCGCCTGTCAGATGCTATTAATTCTCAAATTTGCAATTGCTTATGCATATATTACTCATGAGTAAAAATGCTGTTGTTTTAAGAAGACTGCCTTTAGACATTTAATAAATTGTTCTGGATTGCCTGGACAAGACCTCTTAAGG
Source organism: Mus caroli (assembly GCF_978045245.1). Lineage (NCBI taxonomy): Eukaryota > Metazoa > Chordata > Mammalia > Rodentia > Muridae > Mus > Mus caroli. The sequence goes on along the minus strand of NW_028227274.1, from coordinate 58,561,003 downwards.
CAATGCCATGCTAGATTTATATCTCAGGCAGACTACAGGTGTTACATAAGAAGGATTGGCTATATAATCTCGTTCTTTATATATTCAAAACAGTAATGGTTTAAGATAATATTTTCGTATTTTTTGGAGAATGTGCATGTCAAATTGTAAAAGATTTGCTCTTGGTGTCCTCAGTTCCTGTTTCCACAGAATGGTGTTAATTCTTGAGGACTTAATCAAGTGCTGCAAATGAATGCTCTCATTTCTGATTAATAAATAAATAAATTATGCACATGTGACTAGTAATAACTTTTCAAGCATTCCAGTTACAACTGCTCTTCAAGAGAAACAATGGAAAGTGTAATTAGTCACTGCCCACGTTATATTAAAACTGACTATAAGAGTCAAGTATTTGAGATGTTTTGTCAACAATTTAATAATTCTCAAAGACAAGGTATTATTGGAACTTTAAAAACTCTTTCTTCTTAAAAAAGAAAGAAAAGGGGAAATTATACCCCCATGCACATTATTTAAATCATACTTTTATTTTTAAGAATTTTTAAATTTGGATGTCAAAGAACTTAATAAATGCCTTATAGTATCTTAAAACTAGACATAATCATGTCTTGGTGAGATGAAAAGGATCCACTTATTGGCACATGACATGATCTTGATCAGAAAGTCAATATGGGGGATAGAGGGGATGTTTCTGTTTTTTTCCACAGAATGCTGCAGTGTTGTGGCCTTCCCGCAGTCCACAACACGAACGGTTCAACTGAGAATGGCAGTTCGCTGAAAAGAGAGGAATCTAGACGGGGGCGGAAGAAACAATGGAGCCAAGACAACAAGTTCTGATCAAGGCTCAATTTTACTATTTCCAGACACTCAGTTATAAAGGAAGGGGGAGGGAACCCAATATCCCGCCAAGTAACTCAGAGTCCAGTAGCAGGGCGAACACGTGTGTGCCTCCAGGCGGCAAAGGCAGGTTCCAACAGTAGGCGTGGCAGGACGAGTGAGCCGGTAGCTCCACCCTTGAGCAAGCAAGTTCCAGGCTGGGGGAAGGGAGGCCACACTGCAGAAGCATGCTAGCTTCCAGAATGATTCATGTGATAGGATGACCTGTGAGTTCCTGAGTGCCGTGACAGTGGTGACAAGAAAGCTGTGTTGAGCACATAGAGAAAGAGGAATTAAGGAGAGCAGCCACTTGTAAACAAGATGAAGAAACTTCCTATCTCTGCCATGGGCTACAGCAAGGAGAGCCGACCTGGTGTCAACTTGGGGACAACTAAAAATGATGACTCGTGAGGCAGAGGGACTGCTACAGTGTATTTGACAAGATTTCATCAGAGACACTGTTTTTGGCCATTCAGGCCAACTCCCCTATAGCTGTGAAAGCTTGTGTACCTTACCTATATGCTATATTGTTAGATAATTTTAAGAGTTAAGATCACCAATCTTGACAAGTCTTTTCATATTCATTGTAATTCTTATCAATTAACTAATTGTGTAGATCCTAATTAATCTGCTGTTATTGTTTTGTTAAAGAGACCTGCTTATGTTTTGCTGCCTGTTAGAGTTAGGAAATGATCCTTGGTTTAAAAATCTGGGAATGCAAACTTGGAAAATGTCAAATGAGCAATTTTAGGATGTACTGCTTTAATTGCAACTTTAACTTCAATATCTACCACAGCTTTTGATCAGCAGCTGCATACTGCTCATTTTGTTAATGATATGCATAAGAATATTTCCATAGCTTTGTCAGAGCAACTTATTATAGATAAAAAATTGGAGGCAAAGGTTAATGTCTTAGAAGTAGTAGTCTCAGCAATAGATCAGGATATAGCAAATATTAAGGCTACAAAGGCAGAAATTTCAGATATTAACAAAAGTCACTAGCACACTTGGAAAATTGATGAATTGGCCAGAGATTTAAAAAGCAACCTAAATGCATTGAATCTCCTGGATTGGGTTCAATATGTAATCCTACTTGCTATTAATATTGGCATTATTTTATTAGTAATTGTGTTTCCACTTATCTTTAGAGTTTTTCCGAGGTGGGACATTATGGAACTTCATCTAAAAAATATTAGAAAAAAAAAAAAGGCAGAACTGCTACATCCATTCCAGAAGTGACACGCATGACAGGCCAAAAGCCTGGATGCAGTACTGAGGCAAAGAATTTCGTGGAAACTTAGTCTCCTGGAACTGTGGCATTCCATAGCAAGTATGCTCCAATTTTGTCCTTGTGAATGAATCTGTGGTGCTTCCTTCCATTATTGTTTTGTTATAGGTGCCTACAAGCAATGACTTGCCAAATATCTAAGCAAAATCGAACTTTGCTTCCTGGTCTTCACCAATGCCCTAGGTAGTCCTTGAGCCAACTGTGAGGTTGGAATTCAGTAAGAATGTTGACTATTTAGTGATATTCAGAATTGCCTCTAGTATTTTAAGACAGATATGGAAGAAATCAAGCTTTACTATCTACTACATAGAGTTAGAAATCTCAGGGCAAGCTCAGCAATGTAAGTTTAGAATTCTTATTATAGTTATACATGGCAGACTACATTACTTATTAGTAGAAGTCCCCCCACACTATCACTTAGAATAAAAGCCAAGTTGCTCCCATATACAGGAATTTACAATGGTTTAGGAAGTAGATCAGGCTGTGGTTTTAGAGTATTGCATTATTCATGAGATGGTTAGCTAGAGTGGAACTCCCTAATTAGAACATGACTTCAGTGTGAAAGCCCTTGCCCTAGGAGTATAAAGACCTCACACCTGGCTTTGAGGACTATACCAATATCCCATCACCTTCCTTCAACCCATACTCCCTGCAGTCCCACCCTCCTCGGCAGAACTTACTGTTACCATGATTAATGCCTATTTACAAGCCATTCATGAGGCCAATTCTACTCTTGCTAGGGATTGTTGGATTTGTTATTCATCCCAGCCTCCTTTTCATGAAGGAATAGCCCTTTTTGGGGAGGCGATTGCCACCAATGATACTTCCTTTCTGAGATGGCATCTGGAGTCTAAAGAAGGGCTGACTCTTGGCCAAATATCTGGTATTGGCGTCTTTTGGGACCCCAGATGCTTCCCCCCTCACCCCTGTTTGACGTGTGTAATCAAACCCTGGCTCTCCACCTTGCTTCCCAGCCTTTTGGGACCCTTCATGGGCATTCTGTTACTTTTGTCATTTGGCCCTTGGGCTCTTAACAGATTAACCAGTTTTGTTAAGTTACAGATTGATTCTGTCTTAAAACAGTTGCAATCCACTACCATCGACTAGACATCCGAGACTCAGCGGAAGACCTCTCTTCCAACAATGCAGAGAGGGCAGCCATTGGCCTTCAGTTTTCCACCCTTGCTGCAGAAATGGAGCCTTCTTGGTTGCATAAGCTGTAGAAATGACAATTATGGAGGGGGTGACCTCCAGATCCTAGTAGTGGCTGAGGGCCATAAGCTGTGGAGTTACAATGATGGGATCTTGTGGTCAGATGCACACTGCCTATTGGCTGAAGGGTAACTCCATGACAGGATTATTGCGGGTCCACTGCCTGGCTGCCCATCACGACTACCAATGGCCTGATTAAGCCATAGGAATAAGACTTGATGCCAGGAGTGGTTGCAACCTGCATTGCCTAAGACAGAGGCCCTGCCCTTCTAGGACCTGAAAAGGTCTAGTTTCTGCAGTGCTAGACGTGGGTTCAAGCCACAAAAAGGCCTAAGACAGGTGCCCCACTGACCCTCTTTTCATGGCCACCCCCTAACTTTAATAAAGAAAAAGGGGGGAGATGTGACAGACCAAACTGTGGGAAACCAGACCCTCAACAACTTTCACCCTGAAGATCCGGCTGACCCTTTGATGGGAGTTATGCCACCCCCTCCTTCATGTCTCCACTTGGTGCCTGGGGCTGTTTAGATAAAGCCAGCATCACCTCCTCCTTCATGTCTCCTTTTGGTGCCTGGGACTATTTAGATAGGGCAGACACTCCAAGATAAACTGCAAGATGTTTGAAGGCTGCAATCAGCATCTACCCTAGATGTCCATCCCTTTGTCTGTACTTTTATTGTACGCCTCAACCCCTCCCTATTTTTTCTCATTGTGTGCTTATAACCAGGCTCTTAGCCTCCATTAAACAGACCTTGACAACTCTTTGTTTGGTATCGCTCCCTTTTCTCCACCCATTTCTCTTACAGGCCTTGGCCCTCCTCAACACATGGAATAACTAAGTCCTGCTGGATGGGACATTAAGGTGTTGTTAAGCTAAATCATGAAATCAATTTTGAAAGCCAAAAGGGAAAAATAAAGGAAGTAGTATTCTTTAGCTTGTAGGCTAAACTTGATTTTAGCAAGCAAAATAAAAAAGAAATAGGTTATTTCCAATTTAGTATATAAAAGGCCATGGAGTCTCTTCCGTGTGTTCCCTGCAGTCACTTGCTCTGTGTAGAACTGAGCTACCATATCATAGGCTGGGTAGGAGAGGGCCAATGGCCATGCCAAGTGTCCTTCAGGCACTGCTTGACAAAGGTCCTGTGATCAGACAACTGTACTGACCAATCACTGCCCTTGGTAGAAATTTGCTGCACAACTTTTGCTTGTGTTTCTGACATGGTTCATATTTGAATTCCTTGCTGTTAAGGGGCCCTCACTGGAGGTTAGGGCTTGGGAAAATGTAACAATTCTTATCAATGTGGGTGTTAATAAGAATAAAATTAATAGGGGCTCCCTAGGAGAATCAGCTGTGAAGTAAATTGAGTTCTCCACACAACCTATTACTTAAAGCAGAATTAGTAAGCAGGACACATAGGATTTGAGGGAAAAAACATTAAAGAAGAAAACCTTAGGAAGTTTCAGGAGTTGACAAACCATAACTGAATCATTAGGATTTCATGTCACTCTTTCCATGGATGTCCAGCTTCAGAAACCTGGAAATAACATAGACAAGAAAAGATTTTGGCTATACAACCAATGCCCACGTCAGTGGTACCCTCCTGAAGGCAAAGCAAGCAGTTTCAGGAATTCTGATGTTCTACCTTTTATAGGACTATAATAAAGATAGGGATCATATTGAAACAAGAGTTTATGACAAAGACAAAGAGAAACGTTTTTGCTCATTGAACTGTCTGGCTTTCTGAGCAGGGTTATCTGATTAGGACTTTTTCTGTTATTGTAGAAAAAGAAAGAAGATTGCCCTTGTTTAAGCAATGCTTGTGTGTTGCTAAATGGGGCCACAGAATACTATAAAAGTGAAAGGAAAGGATGGTGGTCTTATATCAAATATAAAGTAAAATTACAGGAGAAAATGGGAAATTAAATAAAGGACTGATAGGTTGAATTTCCATAGAAAGATTACGTATTCAGGTTAATCAGACAATACAGGATAAGCTTGATAGAATGGGTAGTACAGAAGAACTTCCTTTTTTTGAAGTTTATTTTTAAAAAATTTAAATTAATCATTACATTCATTTATATCTCAAATGATATCTCCCTTCCCTAATACCCTTCCACAATACCCCATCTCATCCATACTCTCCACCCTCCCCTTTGCCTTTATGAGGGTTCTCCCCCATTCATCTATACACTCCTGCCCCACTGCTCCCATATCCACCTATGTTGGGACATCAAACCTCCACAGGATCAAGGGTCTCCCCTCCTGCTGATGTCAGACAAGACCATGCTCTGCTATCTGTGTTTCTGGAACCATGGACCCTCCCTGTACACTCCTTGGTTGATGGTCTCATCTCTGGGAGCACTTGGAGGTCTGGCCAGCCAACATTGTTCTTCATATGGGGTTGCAACCCCCACCAGCTACTACAGTCCTTCTGCTAGCTCCTCAACCAGGGTCTGTGAGCTCAGTCTGATGATTGGCTGTGAGCGTCTACATCTGCATTGGTTAGGTGCTGGCAGAACCTCCCAAGGAACAGCCAAACCAGGTTTCTGTCAGCAAGTGCCTCTTGGCACCAGCAACAGTGTAGGAACAGCAACAGGAAGGATCCCAAGGTGGGGCAGTCCACAGATGGTCCTTCCTTCAGTCTCTGCTCTATTTTTGTCCCTGTCTTTCCTTTGGACCAGAGCATTTCTGGGTTAAAAACGAGATGGATGTGTGGCCCCATGCCTCGAATGGGGACTGTGCCTATCTACTGGAGGTCATCTCCTTAGGTTCTATTGCCCCTTCACTGCACATTTTAGTTAAAAATATCCCTTTGGGTGCTGGGAGCCTCTGGCTTGTCTGGTGTCTGGGACCCTCCAGTGGCTACCCCCAGTTTCTCAGCCCTGATTACTACATATTTTTATTTGATTTCCTGACCCTCTCTACCTCTCTTCTGTCCCTCCAGTATACTATCCTGCCCATTTTCCCTCCCCCTCCTCTCTCTCTCCCAGGTCCCTCTCTCCCTCCACCTTTCATAATCATCCTGTTAGCCCCTCTATGCAGGACTGAAATATCCACACTCTGGTCTTCTTTCCTTTTAAGCTCCATATGGTCTGTGGGTTGTGTTGTCGGCATTGTGAGCTTTTGAGATAATATCCACTTATCAGTGAGTACAAACCATGTGTGTTCTTTTGTGTCTGGATTATCTCAGTCAGGATAATATTTTCTACTCCTATCCATTTTCCTAAGAATTTAATGAAGTCTTTGTTTTTAATAGTTGAGTAGTACTACATTGGGTAAATGTACCACATTTTCAGTATCCATTCTTCTGTTGAGGGATATCTGAGTTGTTTCCAGCTACTGGCTATTATAAATAAGGCTGCAATGAACATCGTGGAGCATGTGTCCTTGTTGTATATTGGAACATCACTTGGATATATGCCCAGGAGTGGTATAGCTTGGTCTTCTAGAAGAACTATTTTCAGTTTTTTTTTTTTTTAAAGAACTGCCAGATTGATTTCCAAATTGGTTTTACCAGCTTATAGTTCCATCATCAATGGAGGAGTGTTCTTTCTCCATATCCTCACCAGTATCTGCTGTTGCCCGAGGTTTTGATCTTAGTCATTCTCATTGATGTGAGGTGGAATCTCAGGGACATTTTGATTTACATTTTTCTGACGACTAAGGATGTGAAATATTTCTTTAAGTGCTTCTCAGCGATTTGAGGTTCCTCAGTTGAGAATTTTCTGTTTAGCTCTTTCTACCTCTATAAAGAATTGAGTTGGAATTTTGATGGAGATTGCATTGAATCTGTAGATAACTTTTGGTAATATGGACAGTTTTGCTATATTAATCCTGCTGAGTACTGGTGATCTCTCCATCTTCTGAGATATTAAGAACCAATGATTGCTGCTTCCTGTTATTTTTGTTGTTAGAGGTGGACTTATGTTTGTGTGGTTCTCTTCTTTTCAATTTGTTGTGAGAAGGTTAACATCTTGCTTTTTCTTGGGTGTAGTTTCTCTCCTTGTGTTGGAGTTTTCCTTCTATTATCCTCTGTAGGGTTGGATTAGTGGAAAGATATTTAAATTTGGTTTTGTCATGGAATATCTTTGCTTCTCCATCTATGGAAATTGAGAGTTTTGCTAAGAATAGTAGCCTGTGCTGGCATTTTATTCTCTTAGGGTCTGTATGACATCAGCCCAGGATCTTCTGGCTTTTAGATTCTCTGGTGAGAAGTTTGGTATAATTCTGATAGGTTTGTCTCTATATGTTACTTTTTATGGTCACTTGATCTTTGATAAAGGAGCTAAAACTATTGAGTAGAAAAAAGACAGCATTTTCAACAAATGGGGCTGGTTCAACTGGCAGTCCACATGTAGAAAAATGCAAGTTGATCCATTCTTATCACCTTGCACAAAGCTCAAGTCCAAGTGGATTAAGGATCTCCACATAAAGCCAGATACATTGAATCTAGTATAAGAGAAAGTTGGGAAGAGCCTGTAGCATGTGGGCACAGGGAAAATTTTCCTGAACAGAATACCAATGGCTCATGCTCTAAGATAAATGATCAACAAACAGGACCTCATAAAATTGAAAACCTCTGTAAGACAAAGGACATTGTCAATAGGATAAAACATCAACCAACAGATTGGGAAAAAAAAAAACCTTTACCAACCGTATATCTGATAGAGGGCTAATATTCAATATATACAAAGAACTCAAAAAGTTAGACTCCAAAGAACCAAATAACCTTATTAAAAATGGGGTACAGAGCTAAAGAGAGAATTCTCAAGTGAGGAATCTCAAATGGCTGAGAAGCACTTAATGAAATATTCCACATCCTTAGTCATCAGAGAAATGTAAATCAAAAATTCCTTGAGATTCTACCTCACACCAATGAGAATGACTAAGATCAAAACCTCGGGCAACAGCAGATACTGGTGAGAATATGGAGAAAGAAGAACACTCCTCCATTGCTGATGGAATTATAAGCTGGTAAAACCACTTTGGAAATCAATCTGGAAGTTCTTGAGAAAATTGAAAATAGTTCTTCTGGAAGACCAAGCTATGCCACTCCTGGGCATATATCCAAATGATGTTCCAAATTACAACAAGGACACATGCTTGACTATGTTCATTTCAGCCTTATTTATAATAGCCAGTAGCTGGAAACAACTCAGATATCCCTCAACAGAAGAATGGATACTGAAAATGTGGTACATTTACCCAATGTAGTACTACTCAACTATTAAAAACAAAGACTTCATTAAATTCTTAGGAAAATGGATAGGAGTAGAAAATATTATCCTGACTGAGATAATCCAGACACAAAAGAACACACATGGTTTGTACTCACTGATAAGTGGATATTATCTCAAAAGCTCACAATGCCGACAACACAACCCACAGACCATATGGAGCTTAGAAGGAAGGAAGACCAGAGTGTGGATGTTCGTCTTGCCTAGAGGGGCTAACAGGATGATTGTGAAAGGTGGAGTGAGAGGGGGACCTGAGGGGGGGAGACAGGAGGGGGAGGGAAAAAGGGATCAGGATCCTGTCCTGGAGGAGATAGAAGAGAGGTACAGAGAGTCAGGAAATTGAATATGTAGTAGGGGAGGTGAGGAAATGGAGGTAGCCACTGGAGGGTCCCAGATACCAGAGAAGCCAGAGGCTCCCAGGGCCAAAAGGGATCTCTTTAGCTAAAATGTTCAGTGAAGGGGCAATAGAACCTATGGAGACCATGTCCAGCAGATAGGCACAGTCCCCAGTCGAGTGATGGGGCCACCCAACAATCTCAAAATTTTTAACCCAGAAATGTCCTGGTCCAAAAGAAAGGCAGGGACAAAAATAGAGCAGAGACTGAAGTAAGGACCATCTGTGGACTGCCCCACCTTGGGATCCTTCCTGTCTGCAGACACCAACCCCCTACACTGTTGCTGGTGCCAAGAGGCACTTGCTGACAGGAACCTGGTTTGGCTGTTCCTTGGGAGGTTCTGCAAGCAACTAACCAATGCAGATGTAGATGCTCACAGCCAGTCATCAGACTGAGCTCACAGACCCTGGTTGAGGAGCTAGCAAAAGGACTGGAATAGCTGGGGGAGGGGGAATCTTACCCTATATGAAGAACAGTGTTGGCTGGTTCTCAGAGATGAGACCATCAACAAAGGAGTGTACTGGGAGGGGTCCATGGTTCCAGAAACACAGATAGCAGAGCATGGCCTTGTTTGACACCAGCCGGAGGGGAGACCCTTGATCCTGTGGAGGTTTGAAGTCCCAGCGTAGGTGGATGTTGGAGCAGTGGGGCAGGAGTGTGGGGGTGAATGGGGGAGTACACTCATAAAGGCAAAGGGGAGTGCCAACCTGTGCAGCCACCAAGGTAATTTGTGTGGAAATTCCACAAAAAGGGAAATGGGTTTCCCATATCAGTCCAGCCATGCTGCCCTGGGAAATATTCTCAAACTTCTCTATCTCCTACTACAGAGCTACTTGCTCAGCCATCATTCCTGTTTTTCTCATACAAGTCAAGAAATGGGAAGAATATAGATGCCAATCAATTGAGGAATTGATAATGAAGTGTGACACTGTACAAAATGGAATATTACTAATCTGTGAAGCAAACTGAAACTGTCAAATTCATGGGGAAGTGAATGGGGCTGGAAGCCCCATTCTGAGAGAGGGAAAGAACCATTTCATTTCTCTTTCTGTGTATTTGAGTCTTCACTCTTTAGATATGTGTGCTCCATTTGGAATACCCACCGAAGTTTTGACATTACTATGGAGTTGTGGAGTGGGACTTTCAATAGAGGGGAGATAGGACACTCTGATAGGAAAGGTTAAAAGAGAACAACAGAATAGGAAGATTTAAATTGGAGAAGAAGGGGAGGATGTGGTAGACGAAGGAGAGTTGGAGGGAAGTAAAGACTTTTCCAAATGGAAATCTACTACTGCACAGGATTTCCAAAATATACACACACTATACACTCACACACATGCACACATAAGGAGTGGAACTTCCAAGAGAGGAAAGATAAGAATTAAAAGATAATTATAGGTAAAGACCGATTAAATTGAGGTGGAAAGGAAGAGTAGAGAAGGGGAAGGAAAGATACATAAAAACATCAGATTTTCAAAATGTTATATGTAACCTATTAAAGTAGAAGGTTTTTATAAATATGTCAATATACATATTTCTTCAAAAGAAGATGGAGTCACTTTCTACTTGGACAATAATGCTCGTACTAGACATCATGTGTAACTAATAAAAAGCCCAGACCCAGGAATTACTGAGCTTTTTTTGTACCCATTGGCCAGTGAAGTCATCCCTGGCCATTACAAGACATTGTCAGTACTGTTGGTTACCTTGCAGAACTTAATGGTAAGGCCGTATTAGTGAACAACACTATGTGCCTGAGTTATAGAGCATGAGGAAATCAAGCTGACACTGACTTACTGATATTGGCTCTATAGGTACTGGTTTGCTTTCACAGTGATGGAATTTTCTAGCCACACTTCCAGAGATGAAAATGAAAAATAAATACCCAGGTGTGAACTGAGTGAGCCTCAGTAATGACCAGATAAATCATAACCACTCTGATGGTTTGTATAGGCTCATTCCAAGGAGTGGCACTATTAGATAATGTAGCTCTGTTGGACTAGGTGTGTCACTGTGGGTGTGGGCTTTAAGATCCTCATCCTAGCTGCCTGGAAATCAGTCTTCCCTTCAGATGACGATGTAGAACTCTCATCTCTTCCTGCATCATGCCTGCCTAGGTGCTGCTATATTCCCACCTTGATGATAATGGACTGAACCTTTGAAACTGTAAACCAACCTCAATTAAATGTTGTCCTTTATAAGACTTGCCTTGGTCATGGTGTCTGTTCACAGCAGTAAAACCCTAACTAAGGCAATCACTAATGTAATAGTGACAAGAATGTCATGGTAGCAACCAAATACTTCCTGATTGGAATTACTATTACTCCCAAAGATGAAACCTGTACTTGGGCCTATATCTGGGCAAGAAACTAAGACTATACTGGTCATATGCCCTCAGTTAGAAATTAATTCCATTATTCTGCTAAATGAATACATCAAACCAACCTCTAATGATTTGCCATTATACCTATAGATTAAGTCATCCCTAGGCCTTATGGATGCTCATATATGCAACAGATCATAATCAATACAGATATCCACAACTGGCCAAGGTGCAGAGAATAAGACATCAATAAATGCCCAGCACTAATTGAAATATACATAGGTCTCCCTCCAAAGGCACAGGAATGGCTGTGGAGGGGGCGGTTAAAGGACCATAAGAGCCAGAGTTGGTGGAAATAGAAGAAAACAGTGTCTGTTGAATACTGCAGGAAAGCTACATGTTTAAACTCACAGTGATTGTGACAGCATGTGTAAGACCTGTCAAGCCCTAGGCAGACCAAATCCCAACAGGGAAGAGGAGTTGACAACAAGAATTAAGGAATGTAAATCTACAATGGTAGGGAAATAAGGTTGTAGTCAAAGAGGAGGAGACAGATTGTGTCTAGAGTGAGACTAAAATTAGCACCTGCACAGACTCCCAGACAATGTGTTGTGTGACTTTAGCTTAGGCTGCGTTTGTGGAGTCAGGGATCAGAAGAACTCAAGAGTTCCAATTCAGCCTACATAGTAAACTGCTTCTTCATGCCGTATCAGTTTCCATGTCTCCCACTGTTATTTTAACACTGCTCTTCTTTTTCTGCCAAGAAATTAAGTGTTTCTGGCATGAAAAACAGCTGTTTCTTTTGTTTCACTTTCATCGTCTTTGAAATGCAGGAAATTCTGAAAAGTAATTAGATCTATGCTCCTCCATGATTGGCCAACACACACAAAGAGGGGAGGGGCATAAGCCAGAAGGATGTGTACAACCTATATAGCTCAGTTGAATCTGCTGCCTTCCTGATAAAGCAGGGGTGGGTCTCATGTGAAGAGCCTGGAGCACAGTGAAGGGTGCTCCCTGCAGCTGAACTACATTAAACAAATCCAGTGGACACAGGAGTTTCTGGTAAGTGGGCATGAACTTCTAACCCTCATCCATTTTCTCTTAAGATTTCATAGGAATGAAGGCATTCAGGAGTATGCCCAGACAATGGAAATCCTCAGCTTGGAAGCTAGAGGGGCTTTGGTGGGAGCTGGGCAGAACTGGCTTTGCATGGATACAGCCTATCATTCAAGTTGAGATAGACCTAAGGGAGATGATCTGGATGTTGATTTTGGTAATATGCATGTATGTGTGTGTGTGTGTGTGTATGTATATGTATATATGCACACACACACACACACACACACACACACACAAACTTATTCAATAGATTTGCTTGCCTCTTACTCCTCTCCCTAGGATGGTTGTAATGGATGGGTCAGGTAGCAGAGTATCTCTTCAACGTATATGAGGTTTGTTGTGTCTCCGGTTGATCTTGCTTCCTAGTTAATTATTGCCATAGCCTTCTTGTCTGCTGTGTTCATCTTCCTTGGGAAGACCTTACAGATGCCTATTATATTGGAGTCTGCATCACAAAACTAGGAGCTAGGCAAAAAAAAAGGATGGGAGGGAAAAACTGAAGAGTTGAGAACAGCTTATGTCCTTTCCTGAATCTTGCCTAACCGAAATAGAGCCTACAGAAAGGTAATAAAATTAATAACCAGATAGCTATCGGGAGAGCATCAAGAAAAGGAAGCACTCACTATGTACAAAGTCCTAACATGAGAAGACAGCCCAAGACTTGGGGATTGAGCCTAGGGCCTTACTGATACTGAGCAAGCACTCTAACAAGGGCCCTATGTATCTGCAGTGCACAGTTGGATTCTTCTCATGAAATAAACAGTTTAAAAGAAAACAGTGGATCTAAATGATGAATGAGGACACTTAAATATTTTACTGATAAATGGATTTTAACATGGACTTTAAGGGAAAACAAGTTTTAGATTATTACAAGTTTACAGTCTTCAAGAGGAGTTCCAATCCATGAAAATGACAGAAGGAAAGGAAATTCTAGGCAAATTAAAAATTATTTCAACCAAATGTATTACCTGCACTTACTGACATCTTTTGAAAATAAAATAAAAAAAGAGACAAATATTTATGTGATCATTACAGATTTGGCGTTGATTAAACAGTGATGTTGATTATTGTTCATTTTTACTTGGTTTTGAGTTTGAAAATCTAGAAGTATGTTGATTAAGTTCCCACATTTTGGAAGGCACACAATGAAGGACCTCCCACATCAATCCTCAATCAAAAAAAAAAAAATAGCATGTCCCAGTGCCTGGGGCCTCAAGTCCCTTGGGGCTTAGATGCATCTTCTCTCACCTAGTCAAGTTCTGGCAGTTCTCTGCTGTATGTGTGTGGTGGTCTGGTTGGGTGGAGGTGGGGACATCCTCTTCGAGACTGGGTCTTGGGGAGGAGGTGTGGAATATTGAATAGTCTGAGAGCAGACCAGGAACTTACAAAGACTAGACTATAAAAAAAAGATTAAAGAATGAAAAAAGAAAGAAAGAAAATGTCCCACTGGCATGCCCCCTGGCATATATATGTTACTCAACATCAGAACATAACTAAGTCTGAGACATAGAGAAAACAGTGAGAAGCACAAAGGCATTTTCAATCTTTTGCATCTTACTCTTTCTTCTTCTTTCAGTGCCTTTATGCTCATAATCATGGGTCAACTCTTCTCTCATATACCTAAGGATGAGGACAAAGGAAATTTGGAGTCCAGCTTCACTGAATATTTTAGGAATTATAAGCAAGAAACCAAAATCATTTCTGAGGAAACCACCTGTTCAATAGAGCTATGCTTGAAAGGGACTTTCAGAGGGCAAACTCTGTAATTAGTGATGCATTAAAAATATTGATAATACCCCAATAAATATTGCAGTGACAGGAGAGTCTGGAGCAGGGAAGTCCAGCCTCATCAATGCCTTGAGAGAGGTTAAAGACCAAGAGGAAAGTGCAGCTGAAGTGGGGGTGACAGAGACAACCATGAAGGTGTCTTCATACAAACACCCCAAAGTTAGAAATTTGACATTATGGGACCTGCCTGGTATTGGAACTCTGAAATTTCAACCAAAAGATTATCTAGAAAAAGTAGAGTTCAAAAAGTATGAGTTCTTCATTATTGTTTCTTCCTTCGATTTACAAAGTTAGAACTAGACCTCGCCAAAGCAATCAGAATCATGAAAAAGAATTACTACTTCGTGAGAAGCAAGGTGGACTGTGATCTAGACAATGAAAAGAAATCCAAACCACATAACTTCAACAGAGAAAACACCATGAATCAGGTCCGAAATTACTATCTGGATACATTTAGGGGGAGTAAAATTGATGAACCTCAGGTTTTCTTGATATCTAACCACAATTTGTCTGACTATGATTTTCCAGTCCTGATGGACACCCTGCTTAAGGCCTTCCTGCTGAAAAGCGCCACAACTTTCTGCTTTCCTTGCCTAATATAACTGAGGCAGCCATTCAAAAAAAGTACAACTCTACTAAGCAGTATATCTGGTTGCAGGCCATGAAGGATGGACTTTTGGCGACTGTTCCTGTAGTGGGCATTTTAAAGGACTTGGATAAGGAGAGGCTGAAGAAGAGGTTAGACTACTATCGTGACCTCTTTGGAGTCGATGATGAATCCCTAATGTTCATGGCTAAGGATGCCCAAGTGCCTGTTGAACTGCTGAAAAAAAAACCTTAAATCTCCTAATTTGTTGAAATGTAAGGAGGAAACATTAGAAGAACTGCTTTTGAACTGTGTGGAGAAATTTGCCTCAGCTAATGGTGGGCTCCTGCAGCAGGTCTTTACTTCAGGAAAACCTATTACCTACAATTTCATTTCCTTGATACAGTGGCTGAAGATGCCAAAGTTCTCCTTAAAGTGGCTCAAACTCATTTTGCCCGTAGCTTCTGACAATTACAAGACCAACTGTTTAATACCAGGGAATCATTAGATAGATTCCCATTGTGACATCTTTTCTTTATACTAGCCGATCTACTGTATCTATGGGAGAAACCTAAGGAATAGGGTCACAGGTTAATACTATATCAGAACCTGACAATATCTAATCCCTCTTAAAATGTTTATATTCCCTAAAATCTTGTTCTCTGTCTTTGAACTCCACATGCATGCTTGAACACAAAAGCACACACACACACACACACACACACACACACACACACACACACCCAGAGGGAGCACACCACATATACACAAACACATACAGCACATCACATAAACACAAACACACACATTCGCACACACACAGACACACACACACACACACAAATGCTGAGCTTGGTGTCACTAGTATACTTAAAGTAATTTTCTATTGTAACATCGACCTCTCTGTAAGTTGTTTACAATTTTTTTCCTGTGCTCTGTGCATCCTGCTCTGAGTGCTCATTGCATTTCACAAGGTACACACACACACACACACACACACAAACACACACACCTGAACATTTCTTCTCACCCTCATTATGCCTGTGTTAGAAAGTGACTTGCATGACTTACAGATTTTATTAACAAGAAGACTTTAAGAACCAAAGTAAAAGAAACCATGGCCACCAATCACAAGTTTACTATTACCAATCAGTTCTTAAAATACCTATCAGAATCTTTCTAGATACAAAGAAGAACATCTATAATTCTGTCTCAGGTCCCGTGGAGAACACTGGGTTCCTTCTTTCTATCATTATTGTGGGAAGTGGGTGTATCTGCAGGCCCTGTGAAACCCACTTGTTTACTGCCTTGCCCGAGCATGCACAGTGAGGCTGCATGTGTGGGCTGCCTGCCAGGCTGTACAGTTCCTTGTGATCCAGGCCTGTCAGCCTATCTGTGAATGACCTAAGCTCGTGCCTGGAGCATGTGTGAATTCTGATTGGATGAGGTGGGGTGGACCTAGAAGGAGGTGAGTAAGCACGAGTACAGAGAAGAGTTTAGCCCTTGCTGTGAGAAGGATGTAGTAGTAGAAGCTGCTGTTTTAAGTGGTAGAAGCTAGCTGTTGTAAAAGAAGCCAGTAGTAGTGAAGAGAGTTTGATTAGCCCTTGCCCTAGGTAGAAGCCAGTAGTAGTAGAATAAGAGTAGTTTAGCCCTTGCCCTAAGAAGAAGCTGCTGGGGAAGAGAGCTGTAAAAGAAAAAGCCTGAAGTAAAGTTGCTGCGTGAACCCGACTTGGTGTCTGCTTCATTCATGTCACGCTGGCCGGAGTAGGACAAGGACAATTATCTTTCTTGTTTATGATTGTGAAGAAATGCTATAAATACTTAATAAATTGTTGACTGCAAAGACTGTAGGCATTGACATTTCCAATACACCCTTGACACGCTACTGTTGATTACTGGCAATGTTGCTTTTGTTTGTTGATAATCTAAATTCCTATTTCCAGACATAACACATTGTTTCTCTTAAAAGAGAAGACAATCACCAGTACCTAAGTAAGAAGGGCTGAAAAAGAAACAGAAGAAGGAGATAATAATGATGCAGCAACAATATCTTCTGGATTCATTTCTCACACATCCACCCACTGGCTATTTAAGATCCAGGCGCCACCAAGGTCAGATCCTTGGGGAGATCAATCATCCTAATGTCCACCCTTGACTTTCCTTCCTGCGTGTGTGGATTGTTCTTGATCTTTCTATGAAAGCATCACTCCTGCCATTGTGTCAGCCTTATGAACTCTGCTGGCAATCTTAACCTTTCAAAAACTCCCAATATTACAAGATGGGGGCTTGGTTATTAATAAATTCATTTCATATCATAGTAATGTAATGCAAATTATTGAATATAAGAAACCTGTTTACCAAGAAAAATAATACCTCAAATTATTATAAAGTTTAATTGAGTTAAAGATTGAATATCCATTATCCAACAGACCTGGGCCAACAAATGTCAGCTTTTCTTCATCATACACAAACAGCTGGTATATTTAAAAAAAACTATAAAGATACAAATTTATGTTGGCTTATGATTTCTCTGTCAGGATGTCATGTCAGTTGGCTATGCTTTATTGAGAAAGGTTTTGCTTTTAGTTTGTCGACCGCATGCTAGCATGTTTTCTCAGTCTGTGATTGTCTCCCTAAACCGGTGTTCTTCTCCTAAAACACTTATTTTAAAACAAAATCAAACAAACAGAAAGGACTATTCTGAAAAGTGAGATTTCAGGCTTCTTTCATTGTCATTGTTTTGTCTTTTTGTCAAGAAACCTTACACTGCGAGTTTCTGGGCATGACTTTGATGGCTCCTCTTGCTTCATCTGGACTCTGCTATGGTAAAGTGTGAGATGACAGATATTACAGTCTCCTCTAGTAAAAGATATCCACTTCCTCTGAACCACTTCAAACAAAACACCTTCAAATGAATTTTTGAGTCAATTGACTTAGAAGGAGCATTTGCTAAGGGGATGAAATATAGGAGCTCTTCCTATAAGCAGATACAGAAATTGACCTCTCTATGTGTCAGAAACAGATCCTTCCGTACATCTATTTTATTAAGAAATCTAAGTTGGATATGGAAGTAACTGTGTTCTCAATATTATATGCCTGTGCTGGAGAGATGGCTCAGTGGTTAAGAGTACACACTGCTCTGAAAGTGGACCTGAGTTTGTTACCATTACCCATGTCAGATACCCATGTTAGGCTCACAACTGCTTATAATCCTAATTTCTGATGCCTCTGATCTCTGATGGCCCCTGTAGTTACATGCACATACTTTAATCCCCACAAGACATTTATATGATTTTAAAAAATCTTAAAAATAAAAGTTATACTGCTGAATGCCAAGCCCACTTCCCACAAGTATATAGTTTTGTATTTCTTTAGAGGAATCTTTGAAACAGCATCCATGGCTCAAATGGAAATGGTCATTTACAAACATGGATGTCTATATGGGGTTATTAAAATGTCTTACAGGCTATCAACCAGCTAGTCCAACAAGTGCTGTTTTCCAGTGGAAGGTCCAAGAATCCAGTTGGATGTCTCATCTGGTCTTCAGTATACACTGGAATCCTGAAGCAGTAGGCTCTATTGGCAATGAAGAAATGGTCTAGCCAGTGGGAGTGACAACAAGAAGGGAAAGAACAGAAACTTCCTCCTTTCGTGTTCTTTATATAGGCTAGCAGCGGAAGGCATGACCCAGATTAAATGTGTTTCTCCCACTTCATAAAATCCACATTAAAAGTTTGTCTTCACACTTAAATAAAACGCTTTAATTAATTAAAAGCAAAACCCCTCACTGGTGTACCTGGCCACCTGGGTTATAGTTAATTTCAGTTGTAGTCAAGTTGACAACCAAGAATAGCCACTACAGATGCCCAGGTTCCTAAAAATATAGTCATTTTTAAAAAAGGGAAGCTGGGCATGGTGGCACATGCCTTTTATCACAGCACTCGGGAGGAAGAGGCAGGCAGATTTCAGAGTTCAGTTCGAGGCCAGCCTGGTCTCCAAAATGAGTTCCAGGGCAGCCTGGGCTATACAGAGAAACCCTGTCTCAAAAAAAAAAAAAAAAAAAAAAAAAAGGGAAACTGAGTCAGCAAGATTGCAGGCTAAAACGTCCTATATCTCTAATGTGGTGAGTGAATGAAGAATCCTGAGAAATCCCTGTGATACTTTTGAGAATTCATTTCACAGACTCCTCAGTCCAGATCAGATAGACCTGAACTCAGAAGCCAGAGAACAAGTGTCTGGCAAATTCCACCATCTTTTGGGGAAAAATTGTAATGCTCTCAATTCTGGGTCTGAACAGGCTAACCCCCCCAGCAGTGATCCCCATCTACTTTGGAATGGGCAAGGCATTTGTTGAAAGCACAACCACCCTAAATATCAGAGAAACATGCTGTGAATATTGTTCTCCAGAGAAGACACAAGGAAAGAAAACTGAAGTGAAAACTCCATTTGTAGCCCAAATGCTTCACCCAGGCATTGTTGGTTCTGGACTTAGAGGTCTCCCAAAAGCCTCACTATCTGAAAAAGTAGAAGACCTGGAAGGAAGACTTCACTTAGTAAGGCAGCCTGGTACCCATAAATTCCTTTAAACCTGCCTCAGTAACCAAAGATTACCCAAACCATAGAAAAGTCTGCCACTGCCCTAATGTTTCTGAGTTGGAGGTAGGTTAAGGCGGAATTCCAAGGCTGCAAGAAGAGTAAATGTTAGTTAGCATATCAACTTAGAAATGATTTAAAGAAATAGAGGGCATCCATGCTATTGTGGGATATTCACCAGAGATGATTATCTGGGTTTAAGCCAAAAGAAAGTCCTTATTAGAAGGCTGCCAACTGCACTGGGTGTTCAGGTGTCTGGGTGAGTTTTTAAGTACAAAACCCACATCCTGAGTTGACACACTTCAGTTAACATGGACAATTAACCATAATTGAAACTACAGAAGCCAAAAAACAAAGTTAGTGTTTTAGGGACTTTCCTAGTGTCATGGATTTTGGTGAATTAGGCCTTTGTTTTTGCTGAGGTATGTAGTGTTGTTTATGTGTGGACTTTTATGGGCTGAATGACACTTCAATCATATGATGTCAGTTATGCTAAGGTCTGGGGGGTGGGGCGACTTGCTACAATGTTAAATACATACAATGATAGAGGGCTTTAAAGACTTGGTGAAACAAATATAAATTTTAGAAATGTTAGCTGCTCCACTGAGTCTGTTCTGCTTAGGTGAAGGTGTGGACTGCAGAGGTTAACATCTTTTGGGTCAGGCAGAAGCCACAGAGCTTCCCAGGCAGACTGCATTTTGGGCTCCAGGCATCCAGTCACCTTCCTTGCCAGAGGATAGGTGTCTGCCCTGCCCGGGAGGGCTTTGCCACAGCATCTGGGGGAGACATCTTGGTTCCTGGACTCTGCCGAGACTATTCTGTGCAGGAAAGAGTGTGGACTACAGAAGCTACACAGATTCTGGGACAAGCCTTGTTTCCGGCCTTCATCTTCTGCCAAGAGGCAGGTCTGAATGCCAGGTATCTGATCACCTTTCCTGCAAGAGGAGAGCTTGCCTGCAGAGTGTGCTGTAACCACTGAAACTCAGGAGAGAGCTAGTCTTCCGGGTCTGAGAGAGGCTAATGGAATCATGAAAGGAACAAGCTCTAAACAGAGACAACTATAACAACTAACTCCAGAGATTATCAGATGGCGAAAGGCAAACATAAGAATTTTACTCACAGAAACCAAGACCACTCACCATCATCAGAACCCAGTACTCCCACCTCAGCCAGTCCTGGGCACCCTAACACACCCGAAAAGCCAGACCTGGATTTAAAAGCATATCTCATGATGATGATGGAGGACATAAAGAAGGACTTTAATAACTCACTTAAAGAAATACAGGAGAACACTGCTAAAGATTTAAAGTCATTAAAGAAAAACATGAAAACACAACCAAACAGGTAGAAGTCCTTAATGAAAAACAGGAAAACACATCCAAACAGGTGATGGAAATAACAAAACCATACTAGACCTAAAAAAGGAAGTAGACACAATAAAGAAAATCCAAAGAGAGGCAACCCTGGAGATAGAATACCTAGGAAAGAAATCTGGAACCATAGATGCCAACATCAGTAACAGAATACAAGCGATGGAAGAGAGAATCTCTGGTGCAGAAGATTCCATAGAGAACATCAGCACAACAATCAAAGAAAATGCAAAATGCAAAAAGATCCTAACTCAAAACATCCAGGAAATCCAGGACATAATGAGAAGACCAAACCTACAGATAAGAGGAGTAGATGAGAATTAAGATTTTCAACTCAAAGGACCAGCAAACATCTTCAACAAAATTATAGAAGAAAACTTCCCAAATCTAAAGAAAGAGATGCCCATGAACATACAAGAAGCCTACAGAACTCCAAATAGTCTGGACCAGAAAAGAAATTTCCCCTGACACATAATAATCAGAACAACAAATGCACTAAATAAAGATAAAATATTAAAAGCAGTATGGGAAAAAGGTCAAGTAACATATAAAGGCAGGCCTATCAGAATTACACCAGAGTTTTCACCAGATACTATGAAAGCCAGAAGATCCTGGAAGGATGTTATACAGACACTAAGAGAACAGGCTACTATACCCAGGCAAATTTTCAATTACAATAGATGGAGAAACCAAAGTATTGCGCAACAAAACCAAATTCACACAATATCTTTCCACGAATCCAGGCCTTCAAAGGATAATAAAGGGAAAACAACAACACAAAGATGGAAATTACACCCTAGAAAAAGCAAGAAAGCAATCCTTTAACAAAACTTAAAGAAGACAGCCACAAGAACACATTCCCAATTTTAACAACAAAAATGACAGGAAGCAACAATTACTTTTTTTTTGAATTCTCTTAACATCAATGCACTCAATTCCCCAATAAAAAGACATAGATAAACAGACTGGCTACACAAACAGGGCCCTACATTTTGCTGCTTACAGGAAACCAACCTCAGGGATAAAGACAGACACTACCTCAGAGTAACAGGTTGGAAAACAATTTTCCAAGCAAATGCTCCAAAGAAACAAGCTGGAGTAGCCATTCTAATATCGAATAAAATTGACTTCCAACCCAAAGTTATCAAAAGAGATAGGGAGGGGCACTTTATACTCATCAAAGGTAAAATCTTCCATGAGGAACTCTCAATTCTGAATATCTATGCTCCAAATGGTAGGGCAGCCACATTTATTAAAGAGACTTTAGTAAACCTCAAAGCATTTCCCCTTCACACAATAATAGTGGGAGAATTCAACACACCACTTTCATCAATGGACAGATCGTGAAAACAGAAGCAAAACAGAGGCACAGTGAAACTAACAGAAGTTATGAAACAACTGTATTTAACAGATATCTACAGAACATTTTATCCTAAATCAAAAGGATATACCTTCTTCTCAGCACCTCATGGTACCTTCTCCAAAATTGACTATATAATTGGTCATGAAACAGGCCTCCACAGATACAAAAATATTGACATTGTCCCATGCATTCTTTCAGATCACCATGGACGAAGGCTGATCTTAAATAACAACATAAATAATGGAAATCAAACATACACGTGGAAACTGAACAACACTCTTCTCGTTACCTTGGTCAAGGAAGGAATAAAGAAAGAAATTAAAGACTTTTTGGAGTTGATGAAAATGAAGCCACAACATACCCAAACTTATAGGGGACACAATGAAAGCATTTTTAAGAGGAAAACTCATAGCTCTGAGTACCTCCAAAAAGAAACTAGTGAGAGCACACACTAGCAGCTTGACAACACACCTAAAAGCTCTAGAACAAAAGGAAGCAAATTCACCCAAGAAGAGTAGAAGGCAGAAAATAATCAAACTCCAGGGCAAAATCGACCAAGTGGAAACAAGGAGAACTATTCAAAGAATCAACCAAATGAGGAGCTGGTTCTTAGATAAACCCTTAGCCAGACTAACTAGAGGGCACAGGGACAGCATCCTAATTTAAAAAATCAATAATGAAAAGGGAGACAACAAGAGATCCTGAAGAAATCCAAAACACCATCAGATCCTTCTACAAAAGGCTATACTCAACAAAACTGGAAAACCTGGATGAAATGCACAAATTTCTAGACAAATACCAGGTACCAAAGTTAAATCAAGATCAGGTTAATGATCTAAACAGTCCCATATCCCCTAAAGCAATGGAAGCAGTCATTAATAGTCTCCCAATCAAAAAAAGCCCAGGACCAGATGGGTTTAGTGCAGAGTTCTATCAGACCTTCAAAGAAGATCTAATCCTAGTTCTTCACAAACTATTACACAATATAGAAGCAGAACATACCCTACCCAACTCATTCTATGAAGCCACAATTACTCTGATACCTAAACCACAGAAAGACCCAACAAAGACAGAGAACTTCAGACCAATTTACTTTATGAATATCAATGCAAAAATCCTCAATAAAATTCTTGCTAACAGAATCCAAGAACACTTGAAAACAATCATCCATCCTGACCAAGTAGGTTTCATTCCAGGGATGCAGGGATGGTATAATATATGGAAATCCATCAACGTAATCCATTATATAAACAAACTCAAAGACAAAAACCACGTGGTCATCTCGTTAGATGTGGACAAAGCATTTGACAAAATCCAACACCCATTCACAATAAAAGTCTTGGAAAGATCAGGAGTTCAAGGCCCATACCTAAACATGATAAAAGCAGTCTACAGCAAACCAGTAGCCAACATCAAAGTAAATGGTGAGAAGCTGGTATCAATCCCACTAAAATCAGGGACTAGATAAGGCTGTCCACTTTCTCCCTACCTATTAAACATTGTACTTGAAGTCCTAGCCAGAGCAATTGACAACAAAAGGAGATCAAGGGGATACAAATTGGAAAGGAGGAAGTCAAAATATCACTTTTTGATGATATGATAGTATATATAAATGACCCTAAAAATTCCACCAGAGAACTCCTAAACCTGATAAACAGCTTCAGTAAACTAGCCAAGTATACATTTAACTCAAACAAGTCAATGGCCTTTCTCTACACAAAGGATAAACAGGCTGAGAGAGAAATTAGGGAAACAAAACCCTTCTCAATAGTCACAAATAATCTAAAATATCTTGGCATGACTCTAACTAAGGAAGTGAAAGATCTGTATGTTAAGAACTTCAAGTCTCTGAAGAAAGAAATTAAAGAAGATCTCAGAAGATGGAAAGATCTCCCATGCTCATGGTTGGGCAGGATAAATATAGTAAAAATGGCTATCTTGCCAAAAGCAATCTACAGATTCAATGCAATCCCCATCAAAATTTCAACTGAATTCTTCAATGAATCAGAAAGGGCAAGATGCAAATTCATCTGGAATAACAAAAAACCTAGGATAGCAAAACCTGTTCTCAAGGATAAAAGAACCTCTGGTGGAATCACCATGCCGGACCTAAAGCTGTACTACAGAGCAATAGTGATAAAAACTGCATGGTACTGGTATAGCGACAGACGAGTAGATCAAGGGAATAGAACTGAAGACCCAGAAATGAACCCACACACCTATGGTCACTTGATCTTTGACAAGGGAGCTAAAACCATCCAGTGGAAGAAAGACAGCATTTTGCACAAATGGTGCTGGCACAACTGGCAGTTATCATGTAGAAGAATTCAAATTTATCCATTCCAATATCCTTGTACTAAGGTCAAATCTAAGTGGATCATGGAACTGTACATAAAACCAGAGATAGTGAAACTTATAGAGGAGAAATTGGGGAAAAGCCTCAAAGATATGGGCACAGGGGAAAAATTCCTGAATAGAACAGCAATAGCTTGTGCTGTAAGATCGAGAATCAACAAATTGGACCTCATAAATTTGCAAAGCTTCTGTAAGGCAAAAAACACCATCAGTAAGACAAAAAGGCCACAAACAGATTTGGAAAGGATCTTTATCTATCCTAAATCAGATAGTGGACTAATAACCAATATATATAAATAACTTAAGATGGTAGACTCCAGAAAATCAAATAACCCCATTAAAAAATGGGGCTCAGAGCTAAACAAAGAATTCTTACCTGAGAAATCCCAAATGGCTGAGAAACACCTGAAAAAATGTTCAGCATCCCTAATCATTAGGAAAATGCAAATAAGAAAACCCCTGAGATTCCACCTCACACCAGCCAGAATGGCTAAGATAAAAAAATTCAGGTGACATCAGATGCTGGCGAGGATGTGGAGAAAGAGGAACACTCCTCCATTGTTGGTGGATTTGCAAACTTGTACAACCACTCTGGAAATCAGTCTGGTGTTTCCTTAGAAAATTGGACATAGTACTACCGGAGATTCCCCCAATACCTCTCCTGGGCATATATCCAGAAGATGTTCCAACCGGTAAGAAGGACTCACGCTCAACTATGTTCATAGCAGCCTTATTTGTAATAGCCAGAAGCTGGAAAGAACCCAGATGTCCTTCAACAGAGGAATGGATACAGAAAATGTGGTACATTTACACAATGGAGTACTACTCAGCTATTTAAAAGAATGAATTTATGAAATTCTTATGCAAATGGATGGACCTGGAGGGCATCATCCTGAGTGAGGTAACCCAATCACAAGAGAACTCACATGATATGTTCTCACTGATAAGTAGATGTTAGCCCAGAAACTTAGAATACCCAAGATACAAGATACAATTTTCAAAACACATGAAACTCAAGAAGAACGAAGACCAAAGTGTGTAAGTTTGATACTTTATTAGAATTGGGAACAAAACACCCATGGAAGGATTTACAGAGAAAAAGTTTGGGGCTGAGACAAATGGATGGACCATCTAGAGACTGCCATACCCGGGGATACATCCCATAATCAGCCTCAAAATGATGACACCATTGCACACACTATCAAGATTTTTTAATCAGCATAGCTCCAGATTCAGTGAGAGAACCTCTCTCAAATGAATAAGGTGGAATGTGAACTAATAGGACACCTAGCATCTTCCTTTGGCTTCTGTGAACCCATACTTGCACACACTCACAACACACACACACAACATACACACAGGTACACAAGCACACAGGCATACATACCACACATGACATGAGCCATCTCAAACTTACTTTTAGATTTTGACTAAAAATCAATGCCCTAAAAATTACTGCTTTATAGATACATTTGTCCTTCTCAAGTAACACAGGAAGGCTGTAAGGAAATACATTTTAGGAAATATTCCTGCTATTACTCTGCTGTTCCTGTAATAATCAAACATATATAACAATCACTAGGTATTAGCACACCCCTTTGGATCAGATCTCTGTAGATCTAGGAAGATGTGCTGACTCATAGTTTTGCTATATGGGCAAAGCGATGACTTAAGTCTTAATGATCTTATAAGAATTCTTAAAATTCACCCTTCTGGTCCCACCAGCACCGGAGTAGCTAGGGTGCGGAGTCGGCTGATACCCACCAGCTAACCACAAGACCCAGCACGGGATCTTAAGACCTCTGGTGAGTGGAACACATCATCTGCTCCAATCCAATTGCGCAGGACCTGAGACTGCATTAATTAGGGAAGAGGAAAAACTGGCCTGATCAGGGGCACAAGTCCCTTCCAGTCCTGCAAGCACTGGGGTAGCTAGGGCGCATAGTCGGCTGTTACCGTCCAGCTACCCACAAGACCCTCCACGGGATCTTAAGACCTCTGTGAGTGCATCATAACTTCTGCCAAGAGGCAGGTTTGAACACCAGATATCTGGGCACCTTCCCTGAAAGAGGAGAGCCTACCTGCAGAGAGTACTCTGAACACTGAAACTCAGGAGAGATCTAGTCTCCCAGGTCTGCTGATAGAGGCTAACATAAACACCTGAGGAAGAAGATCTAACCAGAGACAACTACAACAACTAACTCCAGAGATTACCAGATGGCGAAAGGCAAACATAAGAATCTTACTAACAGAAACCAAAACCACTCACCATCATCAGATCCCAGCACTCCAGAGGACTGGATACAAAAAATGTGGTACATTTACACAATGGAGTACTACTCAGCTATTAAAAAGAATGAATTTATGAAATTCCTAGGCAAATGGTTGGACCTGGAGGGCATTATACTGAGTGAGGTAACCCAATCACAAAAGAACTCAAATGATATTTACTCACTGATTAGTGGATATTAGCCCAGAAACTTAGAATACCCAAGATGTAAGTTACAATTTGCAAAACACATGAAACTGAAGAAGATGGAAGACCAAAGTGTGGACACTTCGCCCCTTCTTAGAATTGGGAACAAAACACCCATGGAAGGAGTTACAGAGACAAAGTTTAGAGCTGAGACAAAAGGATGGACCATCTAGAGACTACCATATCCAGGGATCCATCCCATAATCAGCCTCCAAACGCTGATACCATTGCATACACTAGCAAGATTGTGATGATAGGACCCTGATATAGCTGTCTCTAGTTAGACTATGTCAGGGCCTAGCAAACACATAAGTGGACGCTCACAGTCAGCTATTGGATGAATCACAGGGCCCCCAATGGAGGAGCTAGAGAAAATACCCAAGGAGCTAAAGGGTTCTGCAACCCTAGAGTTGGAACAACATGATGAACTAACCAGTACCCCGGAGCTCTTGACTCTAGCTGCATATGTATTAAAAGATGGCCTAGTTGGCCATCACTGGAAAGAGAGGCCCATTGGACTTGCAAACTTTATATGCCCCAGTACAGGGGAATGACAGGGCCAAAAATTGGGAGTGGGTGGGTAGGGGAGTGGAGGGGAGGGTATGGGGGACTTTTGGGATAGCATTGGAAATGTAAATGAGGAAAATACCTCATTAAAAAAAATAAATAAACTAATACTTAAAAAAAAAAGAATTCCTAAAATTCTGTCTGTGGTTATTAAGCTCTTTTATAGTGGGGCTGCTAGTAGGTCCTTTACTGATAGTCAAAACTGAAATGAGAACTCTGCCAGTCTCCCAAGTGTTGCCAGTTAATTGCTCTTAGATGGTAACCAGACTTTCTCCTACTCAGAGCACATTCCAGGAGGTTGTAAAACAATTAACCAAAGGCCTTAAAAAGGGAACTAATGATTTATTATATGTTCTATGACATAAGATAAAATATCGACTGGGTTTATCTATATAAACACATTACTAATAACTTAGTTATGTTTTTAAACATTCAGTGAACCTCTGGAGCTGAGACAGGTATGGATGTATATGTAATGGATATGCATGTAAACATTCTCTGTTGTAAACTTCCATCTCAATTTATGATTTGATTTTTTTGTATTAACTTGTGATGAACTCTGTAACATGTGATTATTTATTCTGAAAGATGTATAAGTACTGAGGACAAAGAGAAGAGACAAGACAGTTTTTTGCTTTTCCTCACTTAGAGTAGAAATTTTTTGCCTTTCCCTACTCAGGATCTTCTTTTCCCCCTAGATAGCTTTCATAGGAAACTTTTTACAACTTAGGAATAAACTCCATAACCTCCTAAGGGTCCTGCTTGTTCCTGCAACTTCTGACTTGCAGGCTCAAAGTTAGAGCCCAGCAGTTGCTGCTGAGATAGAACAAAGCCACATTGCTTAATCCTCAGCTGTTAGGCTACAGGTGTTAATCATCTAAGCCAGCAGCAATCTTTTACCCCCAGAAAGAGCAAGAAAGTTTTTAGGACTTTTTAGAAGTTATCAGCATTTCAGTACAGTTAGAGAGCTAGAAAGCCCTGGGACACTCAGACTTTAAAGCCATCCCTAGTGTCCCAATCTGTGCCCCCACTACTACACTTTCCAGGTCGGGAGGTCTGCAGCATGGGCTGGACCTAGGCCCCTTGCACATATGGAGCAGATGTACAGTTTAGTCTTCATGCATGTCCCCCAACAAGTGGAGCAGGGACTGTCCCTGTACCCATCACCTGTGTGCCTGTGGTTCCTGTACAAACAAGCCTTCCTTGTTTGGCCTCAATGGGAGAGGATTCGCCTAGTTCTGCAGTGACTTGATGTGCCAGAGTAAGGCAATACCCAGGGGCCTTCTCCTTCTCAGAGGAGAGGGGAAGGGGGTGGGAGAAGGGACTGAGTGAGGGGTAGACCTGGGAGGGGAGGGGGCAGATATTGGAATGTAAAGTGAATAAACAAATATATGAAAAAAAAAAGTCTGACTCATGGGTCTCTAAAGTCAAGTGTTAGCCAGACTCTCTTTGCACATTCTCTTTCAGGAGAGTCCATTGGCTTGCTTCACCATCTTTCCAAGTTCATCTTGGTTTCAGAATGGTGGTTCTACCATCATCTTCAAACTGTGAGTGCTGTAACTACCCAACAATCCTTTAACATTCAAGCTCCACTGAGATCCTGTCTTCTGTTTCTCTGTTCTGAAAGTAGGGGAATAATACAGTTGCAGATTAAGTGTTCCCAAAGCAAGGCCCATTTGTCACCAGCCTGGTGCTATTGGGAATTGGTAGAACCTTTAAGTAATGGGGCCTAGTAAGAAGGTTTGCGGTAATTAAGGGTACACAGTTGAGGGGACACTGGGATTGCTACTTATCATGATCTGATTTTATTTTTTCTCCTCTGAGGTTTTACTGCAGGTCCATAGCAATGGGGCCATCTAATCACAGACCAGAGACATGGAAACTAAAAGCCAAAGGTAAATATCTTTTCTCTGTATGATGATAATTCTGATATTTGTTATAGAAACACTGAGTTAACTAACACAAAGCCTCTTGGTTTATAGTATGATAATCTAGTGTGATTTGCTTATTTTAAGGCAATTGGTTAAAAAATTTAATTCCATGATCACCTTAAAAGTTCTTTTTCATTTGACTGAGTATATTAACTAGTTTTACAGATCAAAATTGTAGGCAGAGTTCTTTTAGTGTCCCTCTCACAATAGGATAATATAGGAAAATGTCCAGTTTATACCTGCCAAAAAATTGGACAACTTGATAAAATGAGCAGTTCTTTGAATGGTGTCCATTTTCAAAATGGCTCCAGAGGAAATAGACTACCTGCACAGCCTTTTGTATAATAAACAAATTCACTAGCAAAACTTCAGGTCCACATATATTTGCTCATTAGAGACCTGTTTTGGTTTTTTACATACTCTAAGTAAGTCATATAGATTTAGAAATCTCTCCAAGTGTTTCTAGTTTTCTCGTTGTTTTAGAATGAAGGTTTTCAAAGTATTTCTTGGTAACCTAACTCTGTTTCATTAGTAATAATGTTTTCATCTCCAATCTTATTAATTTTTATCTTCTCTATTTTTTTTGGTTATTTTGGCCTAAAGTCTGTCAATTTTGTTTATCCTGCTGAAAAACCAAATTTTTTCTTCATTGGAGTCGCCAATGTTTGGTGAATGTATATTTATATCTATTATGTATCTTTGATGAATTGTTACTTCATTAATGTACAGTAGTATTCATTATCTGACAAATTCTGGCTGGAAGTTAATTTTGTCAGATAGCAGAATAGCTCGCTATGCCAGGTTATCTTCAGTTTCTATGGAGGTTCGGCGATGTGGGCTATGAGGTAGGGGGTGCTTTTAACAGCTAGTTTTTTTTGTGTCCTGCTGGTTGCAGGCATAAATTTCTGTGTGTAATTATATATTTCAGGATATATCGACTTTAGCAGCTGGATCCCCTCATGGGGCAGGGCTTGGGTTGCTTTTTTTCCACCATCTATGTCTTGCCTAAGTTTGTTTGCTTCTGTGAGTTTGTGACCAGGTGAACTCCAAGCTGGTGTTTGCTTGACCTTTGAGATCTTTGTTCACTTAATATGTGGGGGTGTGATTGGCATTATCACAGAACTTTCAACCCACCAGTGAAGGGCATTTTGCTGTTTCTCATGGTATCCTCCACCTCCTTTGTGCTAGTCCATGGTATAGAATGTCATGGAAGGGTCTCTCCAAGCAGGACTTTGTTCAATTTATACCATCATTATCACAATATCATTACACTAAGGTGTGTCTGTGTCTTACAAACTGGGTTGGGGAATTAAGCAGGAAAAGTTTTTTTTTTTTCCTGAAGATATTGGGTATTATTATAGAGTCTGCATTGGCTTTGGTTCTATTTGGATACCATTGGTGTCTCAAAATTATAACTGATGACTCTGAGGACTTGATGAATGTGGTAACAAAGTTGGAGGTCCGGATCTGCAGTAGGTCACACAAGGTAATGACATTCTAATAGCCAAAGAGGTAAGTACAATTTGTGGTGCCAAGACTGAGTCACTTAAGCAGCCTTGGAGGGTGTACCACACATGGAATTCAGGGTGAGGTATGGCTGTATTTGGTCTTACAATGGTACCATCCAGCAATAGCTTCCATAGGGGAGGGAACTATGTAAGTAGAGATACCCATGTGTACTGGCTAGATTTATGTCTACTTGACACAGCTGAAGTTATTACAGAGAAAGGAGCTTAAGTTGAGGAAATGCCCTCATGAGATACAAATGTAAGGCATTTTCTCAATTAGTGATCAAAGGGGAAAGGCCCCTTGTGGGTGGGAACATCTCTGGGCTGGTAGTCTTGGTTCTATAAGAGAGCTGGCTGAGCAAGCCAGGGGAAGCAAGCCAGTAAGGAACATTCCTCCATGGCCTCTGCATCAGCTCCTGCTCCCCGATTTGCTTGAGTTCCAGTCCCAACTTCCTTTGGTGATGAACAGCAATGTGGAAGTGTAAGCTGAATAAACCCTTTCCTCCCCAACTTCCTACTTGATCATGAAGTTTGTGCAGGAATAGAAACCCTAACTAAGACAAATTTGTACCATAATATTGGGGTCTTCATTTGACAACCTGACTAAGTTTTGGGGAGGACTGTGGAAGGACTTTGGACTTTGGGATTGAAGATCCATTTGTTGTTAAGATCTCTGTTGAATGTTGTGTAGGAGCTTGGAAGATAATGTTGAGAACAGTGCAGAATCTGGAGGTCTGGCTTGTGAAATTTCAGAGGGAAAATTAAAGACTCTTTTCAGGGCCATTGATGTTTTGATTGTGAAGATTCTGTAGTTCTGGTTTACTAGGGCTGAAGAAACCACTGTGATTAACAAGATACTAGAACTACTAAAGCAAAAACTTTGCATTACTGGGATTATTGATGCTGGTTAGCTGGAGCTAAAAATTTAGCGGAAATTAAGAAGAGACCAGCATCACTGAGGTGACATCTTCTGGGAAGTATTTTCTGAAAGTACAAAGAGTCTGTGTTCCAGAGATAGCCAAGGTTGTACTCCTGCTGCAGCGGGACTTGGTAATGTGTAAGGGTCACCCAGGTGGTACTGGTTTTGAAGGCATAAAGGGGTCACGCAGAGCAGCTCAGGCTCAGCACTGTGAGAGGCCATGGAAGGCCATTGGTGAAGGTGCAGCCTCAGTTGCAAATGACAGCCCAGGACTGAAGGGGCCATGCAGTGTTTTGGAGATGCCAGTACCATTTGATGACCACCAAGAGCAGCAGTAGCAGTGGAGTACAGGCATCTGGAGCCTAGAGGATGACATGTGTGCTACAAAGGGCATGGCTGGAGAAGTGACCCAAGCCCTTGGAGGAGCCCAGAAGATCCTGAGTTGGATCCCAGACACTGGATGGTTGGAGAATGATTTTTGCTTTTGATTGTGACTGTGCCCTGATATTTTTCTCTCTTGAAGGAAAAAACTATTTTAGTGGAGCCCACAGTTAAAAGACTTTTAATTGTAAAAAGACTTTGGATTTTAAAAGAGATAGATATATTAAAGAGATTGAAACTTTAAGAATATATAAAGACTGTGGGATGTTTAAAGTTATTTAGACCTTGGGGATGAATAAGAATGTAAGGTTTGAGGCTTACTAGTGATGTGTTTTAGTGTCAAGTTGACAAGGGGTCAATTGTACTGGCCAGTTTTGTGTCAACTTGACAGAGCTGGAGTTATCACAGAGAAAAGACCTTCAGTTGAGGAAATGCCTCCATGAGATACTAATGTAAGGCATTTTCTCAATTAGTTGTCAAGGGGGAAATCCCCTTGTGGGTGGGACCATTTCTGGGCTGGTAGTCTTGGTTCTATAAGAGAGCAGGTTGAGCAAGCCAGGGGAAGCAAGCCAGTAAAGAACATCCCTCCATGGCCTCTGCATCAGCTCCTGCTCCCTGATTGCTTGAGTTCCAGTCCCTACTTCGTTTGGTGATGAACAGCAATATGGAAGTGTAAGCTGAATAAACCTTTTCCTCCCCAACTTTCTTCTTGGTCCTGATGATTGTACAGGAATAGAAACCCTGACTAAGACACCATGTAAAGCAGTGTAATGGTCTGTATTCCATTACAACTCCTTGTGGAGCTCAAAATCATTAATTGCTACAGTATTGCCTTATAGAAAAATAATGTCTTGACTCTACAGTCCTGATATGTACAATTTTGGTTCTACTATTAAAATCCGTGAGTTGTAAGATGACTTTCCATATTCAGACAAGTTCATGATGGGAATCAAGAGCATTCTAAGCAAGGTAATTTACTCTTTTCATGACCTGATCATTGGGACTCACCATTTTTCATAATTCTTTTTACTTTTTCTTTTTTCTGAGACATGGTTTCTCTATATAGCTCTGGAAGTCCTGGATCTCACTCTGTAGATCAGGCTGGCCTGGAACTCAGAGATCCACCTGCCTCTTCCATAATTCTTTTTTATGTGGATTACATTCTAGTGTTCTCTAAATATTATCAGCAAGCATTATCTGCTTGTTCATTGCTTTTATTTCTTTCTCTATTTTTTTTTTTTTGAGACAGGGTTTTTCTGTGTAGCCATGGCTGTCCTGGAATTCACTCTGTAGAACAGTCTGGTCAAACTCAGAAATCCACCTGCCTCTGCCTCCCAAGTGCTGGGATTAAAGGCATGCACCACCACTGCCTGGCACTTGGTTTTATTTATTAAATGGGGCAGGGATTGTCTGGTGATTCTCATTAGCTATCTGTTTTGGCTACTCTGTATCTCTCTTTATAGAAAAAAATACTTTGGAACAATTGGTGTTTGTGTGTGGCATAGCTATAGAAAGCAACTGAACCACCAGCATAATTTCTATAGCCTTTTAAGAATTGATTGTTTTTCCTTTTTAATGTTCATATGTTAATCCTATGTAAATAGCCCAAACCTTCAGTGGGATCCTGTTTGGTGGAAAATCTTTGTGGGAGGTATCTGTGGTTGAACTAGGTCATGCCAATGGAGCCCAAATGATGTGATCATAGGAAGAAGAAACAGGAAAACATCATCTGCACACACACTGTGGAAGACCAAGTGAAGACATCACCAGGAAGGATGCTTTCACTGAGGATTTAATCACATTCTTACCTGGATTTCAATCATTAGTCATTAGAAGTGTGAGGACAAATTCTATTCTTCAACCTAGTTCACAGGTTTATAGCCACTCAAACTATTTCAGAGAAACATTTTCCCTTTCTTCTGTGTTCCCCTTTCTGTGCTGTTTATTTGTACTTCATTTCAAGCAAGATAAGATACAGACTAGGGAATGGGCAATAAGACAATTGGCACCTTACAGTAATACTATGATGGGTTCTTGGGATGTCAAGGAGCAACACATGTCTTATTTTTTTCAGAAGTAATTTATTAAATGACTTGGTATTCATGTGGAATAGAGCAGCCCTTTACTGTCACAGCATTCAAAACACCAATCATTATAAAGCAGAGAAATTTCATCATCTCCCTTGGTTCTGGCATAGAATTAGGAAGCTTCTTTAGTATTTTCTCAAGGATTCTGACTAGATGATAGGATTTTTGTGAAATTCTTTTTTTTTTAATTTTTAATATTTTTATTACATATTTTCCTCAATTACATTTCCAATGCTATCCCAAAAATCCCCCATAGCACCCCCCATTTCCCTACCCACCCATTCCCATTCTTTTGGCCCTAGCATTCCCCTATATTGGGGCATATAAAGTTTGCAAGTCCAATGGGCCTCTCTTTCCAGTGATGGCCAACTAGGCCATCTTTCGATACATATGCAGCTAGAGACAAGAGCTCCGGGGTTCTGGTTAGTACATCATGTTGTTCCAACAATAGGGTTGCAGATCCCTTTAGCTCCTTGGGTACTTTCTCTAGCTTCTCCATTGGGAGCCCTGTGATACATCCAATAGCTGACTGTGAGCATCCACTCCTGTGTTTGCTAGGCCCCAGCATCGTCTCACAAGAGACAGCTATATTTGGGTCCTTTCAGCAAAATCTTGCTAGTGTATGCAATGGTGTCAGCGTTTGGAAGCTGATTATGGGATGGATCCCTGGATATGGCAGTCTCTAGATGGTCCATCCTTTCATCACAGCTCCAAACTTTGTCTCTGTAACTCCTTCCATGGATGTTTTGTACCCAATTCTAAGAAGGTGCACAGTGTCCACACTTTGGTCTTCATTCTTCTTGAGTTTCATGCGTTTAGCAAATTGTATCTTATATCTTGGGTATCCTAAGTTTTGGGCTAATATCCACTTATCAGTGAATACATATTATGTGAGTTCTTTTGTGATTGTGTTACCTCACTCAAGATGATGCCCTCCAGGTCCATCCATTTGGCTAGGAAGTTCATAAATTCATTCCTTTTAATAGCTGAGTAGTACTCCATTGTGTAAATGTACCATAATTTCTGTATCCATTCCTCTGTTGAGGGACATCTGGGTTCTTTCCAGCTTCTGGCTATTATAAATAGGGCTGCTATGAACATAGTGGAGCATGTGTCCTTTTTACCGGTTGGGACATCTTCTGGATATATGCCCAGGAGAGGTATTGCTGGATCCTCCGGTAGTACTATGTCCAATTTTCTGAGGAACCGCCAGACTGATTTCCAAGTGGTTGTACAAGCTTGCAATCCCACCAACAATGGAGGAGTGTTCCTCTTTCTCCACATCATCGCCAGCATCTGCTGTCACCTGAATTTTTTATCTTAGCCATTCTGACTGGTGTGAGGTGGAATCTCAGGGTTGTTTTGATTTGCATTTCCCTGATGATTAAGGATGTTGAACATTTTTTCAGGTGCTTCTCTGCCATTCCGTATTCCTCAG
The DNA here is from genome assembly GCF_978045245.1 of Mus caroli. Lineage (NCBI taxonomy): Eukaryota > Metazoa > Chordata > Mammalia > Rodentia > Muridae > Mus > Mus caroli. The sequence goes on along the minus strand of NW_028227274.1, from coordinate 58,525,193 downwards.
GTGAGAATTCTTTGTTCAGTTCTGAGCCCCATTTTTTAATGGGGTTATTTGACTTTCTGGAGTCCACCTTCTTGAGTTCTTTATATATATTGGATATTAGTCCCTTATCTGATTTAGGATAGGTGAAGATCCTTTCCCAATCTGTTGGTGGTTTTTTTGTCTTATTGATGGTGTCTTTAGCCTTGCAGAAGCTTTGCAGTTTCATGAGGCCCACTTGTCAATTCTCGATCTTACAGCACAAGCCATTGCTGTTCTATTCAAGAATTTTTCCCCTGTTCCCATATCTTCAAGGCTTTCCCCCACTTTCTCCTCTATAAGTTTCAGTGTCTCTGGTTTTATGTGAAGTTCCTTGATCCACTTAGACTTGACCTTAGTACAAGGAGATAGGAATGGATGGATTCACATTCTTCTACATGTTAACAACCAGTTGAGCCAGCACCATTTGTTGAAAATGCTGTCTTTCTTCCACTGGATGTTTTTAGCTCCCTTGTTGAAGATCAAGTGACCGTAGGTGTGTGGGTTCATTTCTGGGTCTTCAATTCTATTCCATTGGTCTATTTGTCTGTCACTATACCAGTACCATGCAGTTTTTATCACAATTGCTCTGTAGTAAAGCTTTAGGTCCGGCATGGTGATTCCACCAGAGGTTCTTTTATCCTTGAGAAGAGTTTTTGCTATCCTAGGTTTTTTGTTATTCCAGATGAATTTGCAGATTGCCCTTTCTAATTCGTTGAAGAATTGAGTTGGAATTTTGATGGGGATTGCATTGAATCTGTAGATTGCTTTTGGCAAGATAGCCATTTTTACAATGTTGATCCTGCCAATCCATGAGCATGGGAGATCTTTCCATCTTCTGAGATCTTCTATAATTTCTTTCTTCAGAGACTTGAAGTTTTTATTATACAGATCTTTCACTTTTTTAGTTAGTGTCACGCCAAGGTATTTTATATTATTTGTGACTATTGAGAAGGGTGTTGTTTCCCTAATTTCTTTCTCAGCCTGTTTATTCTTTGTGTAGAGAAAGGCCATTGATTTGTTTGAGTTAATTTTATATCCAGCTACTTCACCGAAGCTGTTTATCAGGTTTAGGAGTTCTCTGGTGGAATTTTTAGGGTCACATATATATACTATCATATCATCTGCAAAAAGTGATATTTTGACTTCATCTTTTCCAATTTGTATCCCTTTGATCTCCTTTTGTTGTCGAATTGCTCTGGCTAGGACTTCAAGTACAATGTTGAATAGGTATGGAGAAAGTGGACAGCCTTGTCTAGTCCCTGATTTTAGAGGGATTGCTTCAAGCTTCTGACCATTTACTTTGATGTTGGCTACTGGTTTGCTGTAGATTGCTTTTATCATGTTTAGGTATGGGCCTTGAATTCCTGATCTTTCCAAGACTTTTATCATGAATGGGTGTTGGATCTTGTCAAATGCTTTTTCCGCATCTAACGAGATGACCATGTGGTTTTTGTCTTTGAGTTTGTTTATATACTGGATTCCGTTGATGGATTTCCGTATATTGAACCGGGATGAAACCTACTTGGTCAGGATGGATGATTGTTTTGATGTGTTCTTGGATTCGGTTAGCAAGAACTTTATTGAGGATTTTTGCTTCAATATTCATAAGGGATATTGGTCTGAAGTTTTCTATCTTTGTTGGGTCTTTTTGTGGTTTAGGTATCAGAGTAATTGTGGCTTCATAGAATGAGTTGGGTAGAGTACCTTCTGTTTCTATTTTGTGGAACAGTTTGTGAAGAACTGGGATTAGATCTTCTTTGAAGGTCTGATAGAACTCTGCACTAAACCCATCTGGTCCTGGGCTTTTTTTAGTTGGGAGACTATTAATGACTGCTTCTATTTCTTTGGGGGATATAGGGCTGTTTAGATCATTAACCTGATCTTGATTCAACTTTGGTACCTGGTATCTGTCTAGGAACTTCTCCATTTCATCCAGGTTCTCCAGTTTTGTTGAGTATAGCCTTTGGTAGAAGGATCTGATGGTGTTTTGGATGTCTTCAGGATCTGTTGTTATGTCTCCTTTTTCATTTCTGATTTTGTTAATTAGGATGCTTTCCCTGTGCCCTCTAGTGAGTCTGGCTAAGGGTTTATCTATCTTGTTGATTTTCTCAAAGAACCAGCTCCTCATTTGGTTGATTCTTTGAATAGTTCTTCTTGTTTCCACTTGGTTGATTTCGCCCCTGAGTTTGATTATTTCCTGCAGTCTACTCCTCTTGGGTGAATTTGCTTCCTTTTGTTCTAATGCTTTTAGGTATGTTGTCAAGCTGCTAATGTGTGCTCTCTCTAGTTTCCTTTTGGAGGCACTCAGTGCTATGAGTTTTCCTCTTAGAAATGCTTTCATCGCGTCCCATAAGTTTGGGTATGTTGTGGCTTCATTTTCATTGAACTCTAAAAAGTCCTTAATTTCTTTCTTTATTCCTTCCTTGACCAAGGTATCATTGAGAAGAGTGTTGTTCAGTTTCCACGTGAAGGTTGGCTTTCTATTATTTATTTTGTTATTGAAGATCAGCCTTAGTCCATGGTGATCTGATAGGATGCATGGGACAATTTCAATATTTTTGTATCTGTTGAGGCCTGTTTTGTGACCAATTATGTGGTCAATTTTGGAGAAGGTACCATGAGGTGCTGAGAAGAAGGTATATCCTTTTGTTTTAGGATAGAATGTTCTGTAGATATCTGCCAGATCCATTTGATTCATAATTTCTCTTAGTTTCTCTGTGTCCCTGTTTAGTTTCTGTTTCCATGATCTGTCCATTGGTGAAAGTGGTGTGTTGAAGTCTCCCACTATTATCGTGTGAAGTGCAATGTGTTCTTTGAGATTTACTAAAGTTTCTTTAAAGAATGTGGCTGCCTTTGTATTTGGAGCATAGATATTCAGGATTGATAGTTCCTCTTGGAGGATTTTACCTTTGATGAGTATGAAGCGCCCCTTCCTGTCTTTTTTGATGACTTTGGGTTGGAAGTCAATCTTATCAGATATTAGAATGGCTACTCCAGCTTGTTTCTTCATACCATTTGCTTGAAAAATTGTTTTCCAGCCTTTCATTCTGAGGTAGTGTCTATCTTTTTCTCTGAGATGAATTTCCTGTAAGCAGCAAAATGTTGGGTCTTGTTTGTGTAGCCAGTTTGTTAGTCTATGTCTTTTTATCGGGGAGTTGAGTCCATTGATATTAAGAGATATTAAGGAAAAGTAATTGTTGTTTCCTGTTATTTTTGTTGTTAAAGTTGGCATTCTGTTCTTGTGGCTGTCTTCTTTTAGGTTTGTTGAGGGATTACCTTCTTGTTGTTTCTATGGCGTGGTTCCTGTCCTTGTATTGGTTTTTTTTCTGTTATTATCCTTTGAAGGGCTGGATTCGTGGAGAGATAATGTGTGAATTTGGTTTTGTCGTGGAATACTTTGGTTTCTCCATCTATGTTAATTGAGAGTTTGGCTGGGTATAGTAGCCTGGGCTGGAGTTTGTGTTCTTTTAGTGTCTGTATAACATCCGTCCAGGATCTTCTGGCTTTCATAGTCTCTGGTGAAAAATCTGGTGTAATTCTGATAGGCTTGCCTTTATATGTTACTTGGCCTTTTTCTCTTACTGCTTTTAGTATTCTATCTTTATTTAGTGCATTTGTTGTTCTGGTTATTATGTGTAGGGAGGTATTTCTTTTCTGGTCCAGTCTATTTGGAGTTTTGTAGGCTTCTTGTGTGTTCATGGGCATCTCTTTCTTTAGATTTGGGAAGTTTTCTTCTATAATTTTGTTGAAGATGTTTGCTGGTCCTTTGAATTGAAAAATCTTCATTCTCATCCACTCCTATTATCCGTAGGTTTGGTCTTCTCATTGTGTCCTGTATTTCTTGGATGTTTTGAGTTCGGATCTTTTTGCGTTTTACATTTTCCTTGATTGTTGTGCCGATGTTCTCTATGGAATCTTCTGCACCTGAGATTCTCTCTTCCATCTCTTGTATTTTGTTGCTGATTCTCGTATCTATGGTTCCAGATTTCTTTCCTAGGGTTTTTATCTCCAGTGTTGCCTCATTTTGGGTTTTCTTTATTGTGTCTACTTCCCTTTTTAGGTCTAGTATGGTTTTGTTCATTTCCATCATCTGTTTGGATGTGTTTTCCTGTTTTCCTTTAAGGACTTCTACCTGTTTGATTGTGTTATCCTGTTTTTCTTTAAGGACTTCTACCTGTTTGATTGTGTTAACCTGTTTTTCTTTAAGGACTTGTAACTCTTTAGCAATGTTCTCCTGTAATTCTTTAAGTGAGTTATTAAAGTCCTTCTTGATGTCCTCTACCATCATCATGAGATATGCTTTTAAATCCAGGTCTAGCTTTTCAGCTGTGTTGGGTTGCCCTGGACTGGGCGAAGTGGGAGTGCTGGGTTCTGATGATGGTGAGTGGTCTTGGTTTCTGTTAGTAAGATTCTTAAGTTTACCTCCCGCCATCTGGTAATCTCTGGAGTTGTTATAGTTGTCTCTGTTTAGAGATTGTTCTTCTGGTGATTCTGATTACCGTCTATCAGCAGATCTGGGAGACAGGCTCTCTCCTCTGAGTTTCAGTGGTTAGAGCACTCTCTGCTGACAAGCTCTCCTCTTAAAGGGAAGGTGTACAGATATCTGGTGTTTGAACCTCCTCCTGGCCGAATAAGAAGGCCCAAAACAGTACCTTTCCCAGATGCTGTGTTGCTTTGGCAGGTCACAGAAGCTGTCAGCTTCTGTGGTGCACACTCTCACCTGTGCAGACTACCTACCCCGGTGCTTCTCTGACCGGAAGAGGCCTGTGGCCCTACTCAGGCTGGTATTCTGCTTCCCTAACTAATGCAGTCTCAGGTCCCGCGTGCAATTGGATTGGAGCAGAAGCTGTGTTCCACTCACCAGAAGACTTAAGATCCTGTGGCGGGTGTTGTGGGTAGCTGGTGAGAGTCAGCCGACCCTGCCTTTTGTGAAATTCTTAGTCCTTACTGAGGCTACTGTGATTTCTCTTTCCCTTTTTAATTTAGTTAAACATTTTATTTAAAATGTTTCTTAATTTACTTTTCTTGTATGAATGTTTGCCTTACATTTATGTCCGTGTGCCACATAAATGAGTGCCTGGTCCCTGTGGAGGTGAGGAAATGAGATCAGAGTATATTAACTAGTTTCACAGATCAAAATTGTAGGTATAGTTCTTTTAGCATCCCTATCACGATAAGATAATATAGGAAAATATCCAGTTCATACCTGCCAAAAAATTGGACAACTTGGTAAAATGAGCTGTTCTTTGAATGGAGTCCATTTTCAAAATGGCTCCAGAGGAAATAGATCACCTGCACAGCCTTTTGTATGATAAACAAATTCACTAGCAAAACTCCAGGTCCACATATATTTGCTGATTAGAGACCTGTTTTGGTGTTTTATATTCTCTTAGTAAGTCATATAATTTGTATCTTCTCTACTTCTTTTGGTTATTTTGTCCTAAGGTCTGTCAATTTTGTTTATTCTGCTGAAAAACCAAAAATTTTCTTCATTGGAGTCCCCAAAGCTTGGGGAATGTATATTTATATCTATTATGTATCCTTAATGAATTGTTACTTTATTAATGTACAGTAGTCTTCAATATTTGACAAATTCTGGCTGGAAGTTAATATTGACAGATTGCAGAATAGCTTGCTATGCCAGGTTATCTTCAGTTTCTATGGGGGTTAGGCGATGTGGGCTGTGAGTTGGGGTGTGGTGTTAACAGTTAGGTTTTGTGTCCTGCTGGTTGCAGGCATAAATTTCTGTATGTAATTATATATTTCAGGATATATCGACTTTAGCAGCTGGATCCCCTCATGGGGCAGGGCTTGGGTTGTTTTTTTTCCACCATCTATGTCTTGCCTAAGTTTGTTTGCTTCTGTGAGTTTGTGACCAGGTGAACTCCAAGCTGGTGTTTGCTTGACCTTTGAGATCTTTGTTCACTTAATATGTGGGGGTGTGATAGGCATTGTCACAGAACTTTCCACCCACCAGTGAAGGGCATTTTTCTGTTTCTCTTGGTATCTGCCACCTCCTTTGTGCTAGCCCAAGGTATAGAATGTCATGGAAGTCTCTCTCTCCAGGCAGGACTTTGTTCAATTTATACCATCATTATCACAATATCATTATACTACGGTGTGCCTGTGTCTTACTAACTGGGTTGGAGAATTAAGCAGGGAAATGTTTTTTCCTGAAGATATTGGGTATTATTATAAACTCTGCATTGGCTTTTGTTGTATTTGGATACCATTGGTGTCTCAAAATTATAACTGATGATTCTGAGGACTTGATGAATGTGGTAACAATGTTGGAGATCCTGATCTGCAGTAGGTCACACAAGATGATGACATTCTAATAGCCAAAGAGGTAAGTACAATTTGTGGTGCCAAGAGTGAGTCACTTAAGCAGCCTTGGAGGGTGTACCACACATGGAAGTCAGGGTGAGGTATGGCTGTATTTGGTCTTACAATGGTAGCATGCAGCAATAGCTTCCATAGGGGAGGGAACTATGTAAGTAGAGATACCCATGTAAACCAGTGTAATGGTCTGTATTCCATTACAACTCCTTGTGGAGTTCAAAACCATTTATGGTTGCAGTATTGCCTTATAGAAAAAAATGTCTTGACGCTAAAGTGATGATTTGTACAATTTTGGTTCTACTATTTACAATCCCTGAGTTGTAAGATGACTTTCCATATTCAGACAAGTTCATGATGGGAATCACTAGCATTCTATGCAAGGTGATTTACTATTTTCGTGACCTAATCATTGGGACTCACCATTTTACATAATTTTACTTTTTCTTTTTACCTTTTCTTTTTTCTGAGACAGGGTTTCTCTATATAGCTCTGGAAGTCCTGGATCTCACTCTGTAGACCAGGCTGGCCTGGAACTCAAAGATCCACCTGCCTCTTCCATAATTCTTTTTCTTGTGGATTGCATTCTAGTGTTCTCTAAATATTATCAGCAAGCATTATCTGCCTGTTCTTTGCTTTTATTTCTTTCTCTTTTTTTCTTTGAGACAGGGTTTTTCTGTGTAGCCATGGCTGTCCTGGAACTCACTCTGTAGAACAGGCTGGTCTCAAACTCAGAAATCCACCTGCCTCTGCCTCCCAAATGCTGGGATTAGAGGCATGTGCCACCACTGCCTGGCACTTGGTTTTATTTGTTAAATGGGGCAGGGATTGTCTGGTGATTCTCATTAGCTATATTTTTTGGCAACTCTGTATCTGTCTTTATAGAAAAAAAATACTTTGGAGCAATTGGTGTTTGTGTGTGTGGCATAGCTATAGAAAGTAACTGAATCACCAACATAATTTCTATAGCCTTTTAAGAATTGATTGTTTTTCCTTTTTAATATTAATATGTTAATCTTATATAAATAGTCCAAACCTTCAGTAGGATCCTGTTTGGTGGAAAATCTTTGTGTTAGGTATCTGTGGTTGAACTATGTCATGCAAATGGAGCCCAAATGATGAGATCATAGGAAGAATAGACAGGAAAGCATCCTCTGCACACACCCTGTGGAAGACCAAGTGAAGACATCACCAGGAATGATGCTTTCACTGAGGATTTAACCACATTCTTACCTGGATTTCAATCATTAGTCATTAGAAGTGTAAGAAGAAATTCTATTCTTCAACCTATTCCATAGGTTTATAGCTATTCAACCTATTTTTGAAAAACATTTTCCCTTTCTTCTGTGTTTCCCGTTCTGTGCTTTTTATTTTACTTCATTGCAAAGAAGATAAGATGTAGACTAGGGTATGGGTAATGAGACAATCAGCACCTTACAGTAATACTAAGGAAGGTATGATGGGTTCTTGGGATGTTAAGGAGCAACACATGTCTTTTTTTCAGAAAGAATTTATTAAATGACTTTTATTATTCATGTGGAATAGAGCAGCCCTTTAATGTCACAGCATTCAAAATACCAATCATTATAAAGCAGAGAAATTTCATCATGTCCCCTAATTCTGGCATAGAATTAGATAGCTTCTTTAGTATTTTCTCAAGGATTCTGACTAGATGATAGGATTTTTGTGAAATTCTTAGTCCTTATTGAGGCTACTGTGATTTATCTTTCCCTTTTTAATTTAATTACATATTTAAAATGTTTCTTAATTTACTTTGTATGAATGTTTGCCTTACATGTATGTCTGTGTACCACATAAATGTGTTCCTGGTCCCTGTGGAGGTGAGGAGATGAGATCTGATCCCCTGAACCAGAATTTGCAGGTAACTGTGAGCTACTCTGTGGGTTCTGGCAGTTATATCCTGGTCCTTTGCAAGAGTAGCCAGTATTCTTTACCAATGAGCCATCTCTCTTAACCTCAAAGACATCCCTGTAAATGCTCATCCCCTTTTTGCCTTTTTCTGGAGTTTTAGGGAATGTATTTGAGGCCTCATGAGCGTGAGGCAGGTATTATACCAATGAGCTATTGCCCCAAACCTCCCTTCTTTTTTTTTTAAAATGACAAAACTTTTTTGTGTGCATTTCCATGTGTGATATCAGGCATGAACATGACATTGCATGTATGCAGAGATCAAAGGATGAGCTTTCGTGTTGGCTTTTACCTTCAACTTGCTTGAGTTAGGTCCTCTTATTTACTGCTGTATGTGGCAGGATAGCTGGCCCCACGATCTTCCAAAATGTTTCTCATTCTGCCTCCCATCTCACCATAGAAGTGCATGGATCACAGATGCTTAGCTGGCTTTATGTGGGTTCTGGGTATCTGAACTCAAGTCTTCAGACTTGCAAGGTCTACTGTATCTACTGAGCCATTGCTCTACCCCAGGTATGGTTTCTCCTTTAAAACTCTATCAAGAAAGTCTACAGTATCAAGTTTAAAGTTATATAGGTCATTGTCCAGAATCTTGAGGCAGCTAGTGTCATTCCATCTACAGTTTAAAAACAATAACTACAACAAAAAACAGCAACAAAAACCACTGGAGAGTTATGAAAGATTGTAAATATGCTGCTACTTAGCACCTCTCTCCATATACACAGTTGATGATTGCCAGCTAGGGAAAGGTGCCACCCACAGTGGAAAGGGTTTCCTACCTCAATTAACATAAGCAAACTAATTTCCCAAATGCAAACCCCAGGCTCTTCTTTCATGAGTCTCTAGAGTCTGCCGAGTTGACAACACTAAACACCTCAATACTAACCCTGCACATGGATGTTGATTTATATTGAACAAATTTAAATATAAGTAAAATTACTTGATCTGAGATTTTACTCAAAGTGAGGGGATAGTTGTTAGCTATCAGGTTATTTATACATATCTGATCCCCTTGCTCTAGCTAATGTCGATACATAATCACTAAATGTGAATAAAGCCTGAATAACCTGGATAAACCCAGTATAATGTTTTACAGAATCAGTATCTTGTTTTTCTGTCATTGATCCTAATTTTTTGACAGTTACAGAACTTCAGCTTAATTAGAAAGCAACTTATTTCTTAAACATATCTGTTTAAGAAGAGTTTTAGCATCCTCAGTCACCATGTCAAGGAAATAATATTTCAGGTAATATATTTCTTTACGATGATGATTTTTAGTAACTAAGTAATGGTTAGCCAAACGGGACTCCTGAATATATCTTGAAAGCCTTTCTTGTATTGTTTTTTCATCTGTAGGTTTGAACACGGCAGGAGATTTTATCATGGCCTCCACCTGATCCACCTCTATTTTCCAGTTCCTAGCTAATTTCTGCAAAGATGCTTCATCCATTCCAAACACAGTGCGGTAGAACTTCATGCTTTTCTTCAGAGTCTCCAAATCACTGTCCCAGAGAAAGGTCAGAGAAGGGATGATATTCATTACGTCAGCAGCAAAGCCTTCCAGCCAAATCCTCTGCTTCAGAGATTGCTGCTTCTTTTCAATGACTGAATCTGTGATATTGGGTAAGGAGAGCATAAAATTGTGTCTCTTGTAGACAGGGAGGTCACTTATCAGCTTGTCCATTAGAACAGGGAAGTCATAGTGACAAACATTTTTGTTAGAGACCAGGAAGATCGGTGGCTCATCCATGCCATTCTCCCTAAAGGTGTTCACACAGTTAAGGCGGATGTTCCGCAGGACATTTTCTCTGTCAAAGGTTTGAGGTTTGAAATCCTCTTCGTTTCTTAAGTCAGCGTCTACCTTTGTTCTCACAAAGTAGAATTCCTTCTTCATCATGCTAATTGCTTTGGCGAGGTCTATATCATTTTTCTTGAAGCGTGTGGCCGAAATAATAATGAAGAAATCATACTCATAGAACTTCATTTTCTCCTGGTAAGTGTTCGGTGGGAACTTTGTGGTTCCAATCCCAGGCAGGTCCCAAAAAACCACATTGGGCATATTGGGGTGTTTGTATGGATGTCTCTCCATGGTTTCTTCCACCACCCCAGCTTTAGCTGCACCTTCCTCTTCATGCCCAATGCCTCTCAGGGTGTTGATAAAACTGGACTTCCCTGATCCAGTCTCCCCAGTGACAGCCACATTGACCAGGGAACTATCGATTTCTTTTAATGCATCACAGATTGCAGAGTTTACCCCCTGATAGTTCCCTTTTTTCATGTTTAATTCAATCAAAGTGGTGACTTCTTGAGGAATGATTATGTCTTCTCTCTTAAATATCTTAAAAAATTCAGCAAAAATGGAGACCAGAAATTGGTACATATTCTCAGTTAAAGAGAACAGCTGACCCATGACTTCAAGCAATAAAGGCTCTGGAAGAAAGAAGGGAGAACAAAGAGGGTGTGCATGGAATTTCAGATTTATGTTTTAGCAAATTTCTAGCACATTGCTACATACACCATTCTTAATGGTTGTAATTATGTATTCAATCTCCCTGGTGTTCATTTTACACAATTGGGTCTTTGACTAACATTATCCAATTTCACTCTTCCCACAGCCTGGCAGACTACCACCCTCCTTTTCACTTCTATGAGGTTGGCTACTCTAGGTTTCACCTATGAGTGACAGAGTAGGGTCATTCATTTTGTAGTTAGCTGAGACCATCACATGAGACTTTAATGGTTTATTCTCCACTGTCTCTTCACAAGTTCATTTTACCTTTCAGGCTCCTCTGTGCCTCTGTTAAATGTAGACCATACCAGCAGAGGTCCCTCCCCTTCCAGCTTCCAGTGTAATTCACCTGTATCTGGTCATGGGCTCCCCATTGCCCTACTTGGGCTGCATGTCTGTAACTGTGTCCATCATTCTTTATAATCTAAGCTATTTGGCCTTTGTAACTGCTCAGTTCTTATGGTATTTTAAAGGAAGATGCTTCCTTACCCTTCTTATTCCTTCTGCTTAGACCTGGTAACAGCCCCTTATACTTTCTGGCTTCTGGTTGTCACACACAGTTCCTTATTTATCTGCTCAGGCTATTCAACATTCTGAATTTGCTGTTTTACTGAAGTCTCTTCATTTGACATTTATTAATGGATCCAGCCTGACCTGTAATATACAAAAATTTCCCAGTAGAGTTGGGTTGAAGGCCAATGGCCAAGCCTCTTTCTAAGGAGGAATGGGACCAGACTTTGGAAAATGTAATGCATATTTATATGGGGTTTAATGTCTGCCTGTCCAGTCACCAAAGTCACAAGGATATGTTTGGTTTCCTTTAAAGATACTTAGCTTCCCTGAATAACAACAGCCAATACAGGTAAAGTACTGTAAGGGACATAACCCATGCTGGCGGATTCTTTGTTCAGAGACAGCACAAGCAGGGTACCTGCAGAATTACAAATGAACACAGGCAATATATGCAGAAGTCGGGAGAAAGAGGCTGAATGGATTTAGATAATACTAACTCCTGGAACTTGGATGAGACAATCTGTATTGACACTTGGTCTATATCCAGAGGTTTGAGTTTATGAATATTCCAGTGGGGAAAGGAGGACTGGTTGGTATTGGATCAGCTACTATGGGGACAACAGATATAGAAGGACATGCATAACTAAGTTCTACAGCAGTCAGAGCTCCAGGTACTTATTTAGGTAGAATTCCATAGCCCCCGGAGTCATGAAAACCAGGAGGTAGATGCTATGAGCAAAGTTTAAAGTCTCTACTCTTAGAAGCCAGTAGACTCTGTTATTGGGTTCATACAAAATCTGAACAGAAGCTGGCAGTGATAGCCTGCCTTTAATCCCAAACCTTCACAGGCAGAAGTTGGCAGACCTCTGTGAGTTTGAGGCCAGCCTGGTCTACAGAGTGAGTTCCAGGACAGCCAGAGCAGCAGAAGCAGAGAAATCCTGTTTTGAGAAACAAAAATGACACCCAAAAAAATTGGACACAGGAAGCTAACATGAGATGGAAAGTCAGTAAAGCAGTTGGCATTCCTGTAAAATGCTTGTGCCTCCTGAATACTGTGCAGTGTTGTGACGTCAGCCTCCATGTATGGATGTTAGGAAAGGGCAAAAGCAAGTGTCAATCTGTTCCTGACTAAACAAGGCAGGCACTTTAATGGACAGATGCTTTCACTCAGCTCCCTCAAGCCATCCTTTCCTTTATTGTCAGCTAAAATGTTATGGTGACATCTGAGGATTCTGAGAGGTAGTTCTGTTCATCATTTTAAAGTTAGCATGCTCAGGCAATGTAATCCTAAAATGCTTATCTTTGAAAGTTCACACACCTCTATATGAAGATGTATGGACCCCCTAAATAAAATTCTCATGCTTTCTTTGTTGGGGAGTGAGTTAGAGCTTTACTTGGGAAATGACTCCTGTACCAGCTTTGCCTGATTCAGGTACTAAGTATTTGTCCACTTTGTCCTATTTGGCTTGTTTAATTTGGCTTTGCACTAAGAGGTGCACTCAGTGGATCAGGCCACACATTGGTAGTACCCAGATGAAAGCTTTTAATTGCCTATTTCAGGAAAGACCCGTCTCCACTTTCAGGAATAAAACAGGAAAGGGAAGCAGCTCAATGACCTGGATTTCAGTTGCCCTCAGCTAGGTTGTCCTGGGAATGCTTCCTGCCTCTCTAAAAACTTCAGAAGTTGGTCCAGTCTTAAGAATGTTGCCAGAGCTTGAGCCCGCTAACAGTTCTGTGATAAAGGGAGAAAGACCAGATGGATCAGGGAAGCATGCAGAGTGTCACACATAGGTTTGAGATTGCATCTTGAGCCTTGTGTCTGGAGAACTGACATTTTTGTCCATACAGTCTCCATGTAGACTAACAGAGTCCCCTTCATCTGGAATGGGAGGCTAGTCAGGGAAACTTGACTCTGAAAGTCTCAAAGGAGGTCTGAGGGGATTGGAAGCAATTCTGCATCTAACTTCTAGCAATCTAAAGTGTTAGCCAGGGCCACATCATTTTGTAAAACAACCACATTTAGATAATTTCAGGAATGATAGGTCTCCATGATTAAATCACCTTTACCTCTAGATTCTTGATCTCCACACACTCATAGACTGCTTGAGTGGGAGCACACACTACAGGCTCCTCATCAGTAACATGACAGAGAACATCCCCTCTTTCTCTGGGACTCTGCCACGTGGGCTTGATCTCAGAGCCTTTCCTGTGCCATTGTCTTCCTTTTCTATCTACAGCACTTCTTATCTACCCCAGTATGCTTCTTGAACCCCAGACCTGGCATCTTTCCTGATGATAAGGAGTTGCAATTTCTCATCCAATAGATTTGTATAAAGGATCAAGTATTCAGTGTGTGTGTGTGTGTTTGTGTGTGTGTGTGTGTATGTACTTTGTTTTGTTTTATTGATTGGATGGTTTCCTTTTCATGTTCCAGATTGTCCAGAAATGTGATTTTCAACTCAGTCCTATAAACACTAAAGTCAAATTTCAACTAAAGAGTTTGCATGTTGACTAGTCTTGCCCTCCCCCCATCCCAATACTTCAGTGTCATACCATTTCCTGTTTAGTTATCTCATTTAATGTAAGGGCTACATACCAGCATATATGTTTACTAATGTTTTTCAACTGAAAGTTAAAACTTTTAAAGAACAGATTTCAGATGGAAGCTTACTTAGAAATATGGAAAAAAAAATCATCGGAGTAGAAGCCTTAAAAATCCTGACATGGTAAATTTAATAATATTATTCTTATGGTTTTCTTAAAATGTGTTTGATGTATATTTTCATGCGTGTGTACATTGTGTCATGTCTGCATGTACGCTTATGCTCATATAATACTTATGGGACCCAAATTGTCTTGAGTGGGAGCACATACTACAGTGTGCATTAAGCTAAATTATAACCGGTAGAGTAGTCCAAAATACGTTTTAGTTCACATAACAAACACATCTTTGAGAAATAACTTAGATTTGTTGGTAAAAGGTGAGGCTGCCTTCAGAATTGCTAATGTGTATTCTTCCTGTGCTGCTGGACAATTGCTCTTAAATGTTGTTTCCCTGAGACAGATTGAAGCAAGAACTGTTAAGATTAATTCCCTATAAGATATTCCTACCCAGAGACAATGGAGGCTCATCTCTGAGCCTGCCCTGCCACAGGACAATAGCATAAGCAATAAGACTGGGCACAGAAACTGCCCAGAGGTGCAAGCTAGCTCTTCCGGCCGGACCAGCACCAGGGTAGCTAGAGCGCAGGGTCGGCTGACACCCGCCAGCTACCCACGACCCCCGCCACAGGATTTTGAGACTGCTGGTGAGTGGAACACAGCTTCTGCTCCAGTCCAATCATGCGGGACCGGAGACTGCTTTGGTTGGGGAGGCAGAAATCCGGACTGAGTAGGGCCACAAGCCTCTCCGGTCAGAAAAGCACCGGGGTAGCTAGGGCGCAGGGTCGGCTGACACTTGCCAGCTACCCACAACACCCGCCACAGAATCTTAAGACTTCTGGTGAGTGTAATACAGCTTCTGCCCCAATCCAATTGCGTGCGAGACCTGAGACTGCATTAGTTAGGGAAGCAGAAAACCGGCCTGAGTAGGACCACAGGCCTCTTCCGGCCGGACCAGCACTGGGGTAGCTAGAGCACAGGGTTGGCTTACACCCGCCAGCTACCCACGACCCCCGCCACAGGATTTTGAGACTGCTGGTGAGTGGAACACAGCTTCTGCTCCAGTCCAATCACGCGGGACCTGAGACTGCTTTGGTTGGGGAGGCAGAAATCCGGCCTGAGTAAGGCCACAAGCCTCTCCGGTCAGAAAAGCACTGGGGTAGCTAGGGCGCAGGGTAGGCTGACACTCGCCAGCTACCCACAACACCCACCACAGGATCTTAAGACTTCTGGTGAGTGGAACACAGCTTCTGCTCCAATCCAATTGCGCGCAGGACCTGAGACTGCATTAGTTAGGGAAGCAGAAAACCGGCCTGAGTAGGACCACAGGCCTCTTCCCGCCGGACCAGCACTGGGGTAGCTAGAGCGCAGGGTCGGCTGACACCTGCCAGCTACCAACGACCCCCGCCACAGGATTTTGAGACTGCTGGTGAGTGGAACACAGCTTTTGCTCCAATCTTTAAACAGTGACAACGACAACAACTAACCCCAGAGATTACCAGATGGCGAAAGGTAAACGTAATAATCTTACTAACAGAAACCAAGACCACTCACCATCATCAGAACCCAGCACTCCCACTTCGCCCAGTCCAGGGCACCCCAACACACCGGAAAAGCTAGACACGGATCTAAAAGCATATCTCATGATGATGGTAGAGGACTTCAAGAAGGACTTTAAAAACACACTTAAAGAAATACAAAGGAACACTGGTAAACAGGTAGAAGACATTAAAGAGGAAGCACAAAAACCCCTTAAAGAATTGCAGGAGAACACTGCTAAAGAGTTACAAATCCTTAAAGAAAAACAGGATAACATAATCAAACAGGTAGAAGTCCTTAATGAAAAACAGGAAAACACATCCAAACAGATGATGGAAATGAACAAAACCATACTAGACCTAAAAAGGGAAGTAGACACAATAAAGAAAACCCAAAATGAGGCAACACTGGAGATAGAAACCCTAGGAAAGAAATCTGGAACCATAGATACCAGCATCAGCAACAGAATACAAGAGATGGAAGAGAGAATCTCAGGTGCAGAAGATTCCATAGAGAACATCGGCACAACAATCAAGGAAAATGTAAAATGCAAAAAGATCCTAACTCAAAACATCCAAGAAATACAGGACACAGTGAAAAAACCAAACCTACGGATAATAGGAGTGGATGAGAATGAAGATTTTCAACTCAAAGGACCAGCAAACATCTTCAACAAAATTATAGAAGAAAACTTCCCAAATCTAAAGAAAGAGATGCCCATGAACATACAAGAAGCCTACAGAACTCCAAATAGACTGGACCAAAAAAGAAATACTTCCCGACACATAATAATCAGAACAACAAATGCTCTAAATAAAGATAGAATACTAAAAGCAGTAAGAGAAAAAGGCCAAGTAACATATAAAGGCAAGCCTATCAGAATTACACCAGATTTCTCACCAGAGACTATGAAAGCCAGAAGATCCTGGACGGATGTTATACAGACACTAAAAGAACACAAACTCCAGCCCAGGCTACTATACCCAGCCAAACTCTCAATTAACATAGATGGAGAAACCAAAGTATTCCACGACAAAACCAAATTCACACATTATCTCTCCACGAATCCAGCCCTTCAAAGGATAATAACAGAAAAAAAACAATACAAGGACAGGAACCACGCCATAGAAACAACAAGAAGGTAATCCCTCAACAAACCTAAAAGAAGACAGCCACAAGAACAGAATGCCAACTTTAACAACAAAAATAACAGGAAACAACAATTACTTTTCCTTAATATCTCTTAATATCAATGGACTCAACTCCCGGATAAAAAGACATAGACTAACAAACTGGCTACACAAACAAGACCCAACATTTTGCTGCTTACAGGAAACTCATCTCAGAGAAAAAATAGATACTACCTCAGAATGAAAGGCTGGAAAACAATTTTCCAAGCAAATGGTATGAAGAAACAAGCGGGAGTAGCCATTCCAATATCTGATGAGATTGACTTCCAACCCAAAGTCATTAAAAAAGACAGGGAGGGACACTTCATACTCATCAAAGGTAAAATCCTCCAAGAGGAACTATCAATCCTGAATATCTATGCTCCAAATACAAAGGCAGTCACATTCATTAAAGAAACTTTGGTAAATCTCAAAGCACACATTGCACCTCATACAATAATAGTGGGAGACTTCAACACACCACTTTCACCAATGGACAGATCATGGAAACAGAAACTAAACAGGGACACAGTGAAACTAACAGAAATTATGAATCAAATGGATCTGGCAGATATCTACAGAACATTCTATCCTAAAACAAAAGGATATACCTTCTTTTCAGCACCTCATGGTACCTTCTCCAAAATTGACCACATAATTGGTCACAAAACAGGCCTCAACAGATACAAAAATATTGAAATTGTCCCATGCATCCTATCAGATCACCATGGACTAAGGCTGATCTTCAATAACAAAATAAATAATAGAGAGCCAACCTTCACGTGGAAACTGAACAACACTCTTCTCAATGATACCTTGGTCAAGGAAGGAATAAAGAAAGAAATTAAGGACTTTTTAGAGTTCAATGAAAATGAAGCCACAACATACCCAAACTTATGGAACGCAATGAAAGCATTTCTATGAGGAAAACTCATAGCTCTGAGTGCCTCCAAAAGGAAACTAGAGAGAGCACACATTAGCAGCTTGACAACATACCTAAAAGCACTAGAACAAAAGGAAGCAAATTCACCCAAGAGGAGTAGACAGCAGGAAATAATCAAACTCAGGGGCAAAATCAACCAAGTGGAAACAAGAAGAACTATTCAAAGAATCAACCAATCAAGGAGCTGGTTCTTTGAGAAAATCAACAAGATAGATAAACCCTTAGCCAGACCCACTAGAGGGCACAGGGAAAGCATCCTAATTAACAAAATCAGAAATGAAAAAGGAGACATAACAACAGATCCTGAAGACATCCAAAACACCATCAGATCCTTCTACCAAAGGCTATACTCAATAAAACTGGAGAACCTGGATGAAATGGAGAAGTTCCTAGACAGATACCAGGTACCAAAGTTGAATCAAGATCAGGTTAATGATCTAAACAGCCCTATATCCCCCAAAGAAATAGAAGCAGTCATTAATAGTCTCCCAACTAAAAAAAGCCCAGGACCAGATGGGTTTAGTGCAGAGTTCTATCAGACCTTCAAAGAAGATCTAATCCCCGTTCTTCACAAACTATTCCACAAAATAGAAACAGAAGGTACTCTACCCAACTCATTCTATGAAGCCACAGTTACTCTGATACCTAAACCACAAAAAGACCCAACAAAGATAGAAAACTTCAGACCAATATCCCTTATGAATATTGATGCAAAAATCCTCAAAAAAGTTCTTGCTAACCGAATCCAAGAACACATCAAACAATCATCCATCCTGACCAAGTAGGTTTCATCCCAGGGATGTTCAATATACAGAAATCCATCAACGGAATCCAGTATATAAACAAACTCAAAGACAAAAACCACATGGTCATCTCCTTAGATGTGGAAAAAGCATTTGACAAGATCCAACACCCATTCATGATAAAAGTCTTGGAAAGATCAGGAATTCAAGGCCCATACCTAAACATGATAAAAGCAATCTACAGCAAACCAGTAGCCAACATCAAAGTAAATGGTCAGAAGCTTGAAGCAATCCCTCTAAAATCAGGGACTAGACAAGGCTGTCCACTTTCTCCATACCTATTCAACATTGTACTTGAAGTCCTAGCCAGAGCAATTCGACAACAAAAGGAGATCAAAGGGATACAAATTGGAAAAGATGAAGTCAAAATATCACTTTTTGCAGATGATATGATAGTATATATAAGTGACCCTAAAAATTCCACCAGAGAACTCCTAAGCCTGATAAACAGCTTCGGTGAAGTAGCTGGATATAAAATTAACTCAAACAAATCAATGGCCTTTCTCTACACAAAGAATAAACAGGCTGAGAAAGAAATTAGGGAAACAACACCCTTCTCAATAGTCACAAATAATATAAAATATCTTGGCGTGACTCTAACTAAGGAAGTGAAAGATCTGTATAATAAAAACTTCAAGTCTCTGAAGAAAGAAATTATAGAAGATCTCAGAAGATGGAAAGATCTCCCATGCTCATGGATTGGCAGGATCAACATTGTAAAAATGGCTATCTTGCCAAAAGCAATCTACAGATTCAATGCAATCCCCATCAAAATTCCAACTCAATTCTTCAACGAATTAGAATGTGCAATCTGCAAATTCATCTGGAATAACAAAAAACCTAGGATAGCAAAAACTCTTCTCAAGGATAAAAGAACCTCTGGTGGAATCACCATGCCGGACCTAAAGCTTTACTACAGAGCAATTGTGATAAAAACTACATGGTACTGGTATAGTGACAGACAAATAGATCAATGGAATAGAATTGAAGACCCAGAAATGAACCCACACACCTACGGTCACTTAATCTTCGACAAGGGAGCTAAAAACATCCAGTGGAAGCAAGACAGCATTTTGCACAAATGGTGCTGGCACAACTGGTTGTTAACATGTAGAAGAATGCAAATCGATCCAATCCTATCTCCTTGTACTAAGGTCAAGTCTAAGTGGATCAAGGAATTTCACATACAACCAGAGACACTGAAACTTATAGAGGAGAAAGTTGGGAAAAGCCTTGAAGATATGGGCACAGGGGAAAAATTCTTGAATAGAACACTAATGGCTTGTGCTGTAAGATCGAGAATTGACAAGTAGGACCTCATGAAACTGCAAAGCTTCTGCAAGGCTAAAGACACCATCAATAAGACAGAAAAACCACCAACAGATTGGGAAAGGATCTTCACCTATCCTAAATCAGATAAGGGACTAATATCCAATATATATAAAGAACTCAAGAAGGTGGACTCCAGAAAGTCAAATAACCCCATTAAAAAATGGGGCTCAGAACTGAACAAAGAATTCTCACCTGAGGAATACCGAATGGCAGAGAAGCACCTGAAAAAATGTTCAACATCCTTAATCATCAGGGAAATGCAAATCAAAACAACCCTGAGATTCCACCTCACACCAGTCAGAATGGCTAAGATCAAAAATTCAGGTGACAGCAGATGCTGGTGAGGATGTGGAGAATGAGGAACACTCCTCCATTTTTGGTGGGATTTCAAGCTTGTACAACCACTCTGGAAATCAGTCTGGCGTTTCCTCAGAAAATTGGACATAGTACTACCGGAGGATCCAGCAATACCTCTCCTGGGCATATATCCAGAAGATGTCCCAACCGGTAAAAAGGACACATGCTCCACTATGTTCATAGCAGCCCTATTTATAATAGCCAGAAGCTGGAAAGAACCCAGATGTCCCTCAACAGAGGAATGGATACAGAAATTATGGTACATTTACACAATGGAGTACTACTCAGCTATTAAAAAGAATGAATTTATGAAATTCCTAGCCAAATGGATGGACCTGGAGGGCATCATCTTGAGTGAAGTAACACAATCACAAAAGAACTCACACAATATGTATTCACTGATAAGTGGATATTAGCCCAAAACTTAGGATACCCAAGATATAAGATAACAATTTGCTAAACGCATGAAACTCAAGAAGAATGAAGACCAAAGTGTGGACACTGTGCCCCTTTTTAGAATTGGGAACAAAACACCCAGGGAAGGAGTTACAGAGACAAAGTTCGTAGCTGTGATGAAAGGATGGACCATTTAGAGACTGCCGTTTCCAGGGATCCTTCCCATAATTAGCTTCTAAATGCTGACACCATTGCATACACTAGCAAGATTTTGCTGAAAGGACCTAAATATAGCTGTGTCTTGTGAGACTATGCCGGGGCCTAGCAAACACAGGAGTGGATGCTCACAGTCAGCTATTGGATGTATCACAGGGCTCCCAATGGAGAAGCTAGAGAAAGTACCCAAGGAGCTAAAGGGATCTGCAACCCTATTGTTGGAATAACATGATGTACTAACCAGAACCCCGGAGTTCTTGTCTCTAGCTGCATATGTATCGAAAGATGGCCTAGTCGGTCATCACTGGAAAGAGAGGCCCATTGGACTTGCAAACTTTATATGCCCCAATATAGGGGAATGCCAGGGCCAAAAGAATGGGAATGGGTGGGTAGGGAAGTGGGGGGTGCTATGGGGAACTTTTGGGATAGTATTGGAAATGTAACTGAGGAAAATATGTAATAAAAATATTAAAAATTAAAAAAAAATAAAAGTGCAAGCTAAATAAATCCTTTTCTCCCCCCCCCCAAAAAAAAAGGAAACTGCCCAGAACAGCATCCACAGATTTGTTTTTCTTTCTTAAGATTTATAAATGTTTCGAGTTAAAACTTATCTGAATTCTAATTTAACTGCACACATCTATTCTCTTTTGTCCTCTGAGGATATGAGTGGCATGGTTTCTGATTTAAGGTATCTGTGTGTTCTGTTTTCTGCTTCTTTCCAGAGCCCTGACTGTTGCAATAGGGGACTTAACTTCATTATTGATAACAGCTCCATGGGGCCTGTTCTGACAAATTGGTCTAATTATACTTATGACCCAGTGATAAAACAATCATTTCAACCTTGCCAGGTCTTTGAGGCAACAAATACCTTAGTTGTTTATTTATATCATTATGCTTTACAATATTAAAAAAAATAAAAACAGGATTCAATAAATAAGAGAAAAGTGCTTAAAGGGTCATAAGTAGGTGGATACATTTTTAAAGAAAATGTTGAAAAAAAAAGTAATTTTAGCTTGTAAATTGGTTCTGTTCTACGAGGATGGATCCAGGTTAAGGGGTGAAACAAACTAAAATCCCAAAGTATAATCTGCCATAAAGATTTTGTAAAAGCTAAAAAAGCTCATGGATCATCAAAGGGTTTTAAAAATTCCCAAGATCACAGTTTACTACACAGGAACAAATATAAAAATCCAGTCTCATTTATATCAAGAAGGTTCCCTCAAGATCTTGATATGCTTTTGTTTTCACTTACAAAATTAGAATTTTATTTATTTATTTATTAACTTCTTTTTTATTAGATATT
The DNA here is from genome assembly GCF_978045245.1 of Mus caroli. Lineage (NCBI taxonomy): Eukaryota > Metazoa > Chordata > Mammalia > Rodentia > Muridae > Mus > Mus caroli. Next base: position 58,503,166 of record NW_028227274.1, on the reverse strand, counting down.
TTCTTTATAAACATTTCAAATTTTATCCAGAAAGTTCCCTATACGCTCCCTCTGCCCTGCTCTCCTACCCACCCACTCTGACTTCTTGGCCTTGGTGTTTCCTCTGTTCTGGGGCATATAAAGTTTGAAATACCAAGGGGCCTCCCTTCCCAGTGATGGCTGACTAGGCCATCTTGTGCTACATATGCAGCTAGAGATATGAGCTCTGGGGGTACTGGTTAGTTTATATTAGTTCATATTGTTGTTCCACCTATAGGGTTGCAGATCCCTTCAGCTCCTTGGGGGAGCTTTTCAATTTGGGGCCCTGTTCCATCTTATAGATGACTGTGAGCATCCACTTCTATATCTGCCAGGCACTGGCATAGCCTCATACAAGATAGCTATAACAGGGTCACTTCAGCAAAATCTTTCTGACATATGCAATAGTGACCGAGAAAAAAGTAGAATTTAATTAAGATAGCATTCATCAGAGCCATAATGTAAAGGCTGTGATGAGTTACAAAAACATTGGATTCAACAGAACTTCATGGGACTAGTAGAGCATACATTTTTATTTAATGTTTTAGGATTTAATATCTTAATACCTAAATTCATATATAGCTTTCATGTAAAAATGATCTGAACTTTATGTTTCCTTATGATACCTATTTGTGTTTTCTCCTGACATGTGACTGCTAACGAGGACAGGCCCTCAGCCTTAGCACTGCTGTTAGCAACACAACAAAGTGCCAAGCAATAGTGGTGACAAAGTCAAAGCTTTGCTCCCCATAGTCAGAAAAATGGCAGTTTCACAGATACATTACACATCATGCACAGGTGGGGGCGCTGCTCAGCACCAGGCTTCCTGGCTAGGTAATTCCTACTGAACTATCAAGATGACTCCATGAGACTCCATGATCTAGTCCCCTCTGACTTTTGTACCCCACTCTGGACAGGTATCCAGGTTATACTCAATCAACTTTAGATAAAACTAATGGAGGGTTTAGAGAGAGGCAGATTTAAGCTTTCCTAATAGTTACTGAAAATAATTATTCAGTAATATATTTGGCCAGTCACAAAAACTGACTAGATTCTGACAAAAATGAAAACAATGATATCTACTTGGGCAACCAAAAACCCGGAACACACTGTATTTAGCCTGAGGAGAGGGAGGAAGTCATGAAGGCAAAAGATGCCGGAGATCTTTTCACAAAAGCTTCCCATTCTTTTAGTGCTCATCCCCAGTTCTAATTACACACTGAAGTTTGTCTTAGGTAAGCAAGATGGCTCAGCAGGTAAGAGTACTTGTCACTAAGCTAGGTGATCTGAGTTCTAGTCCCAAGAATTCACATAGTACTGAGAGAGAAGTGACTTCCACAACTTGTCTTTTGACCTTCATATGCATGCTATGGCATGTGAGCATCCAGGCTCAGTACATGAATATACATAAAATGAATAAATAAATGTAATAAAATAAGTAAAATGCATTGTACAAATTTCTGAAAGAATTACTACTACAATAAGAGGAAAATATCAGCAAAAAATGATCTTCAATGTCTTTGACCTGTGTATGAACACAACAAATTACAGTGATATGAAAATCAATTACTGCAGAAGGATGCATGCCTTCATAGCACCCCAGTTCTATACTAAAACCCATGAAATTAAAGAGGATTACTCAGTTAAAAATGTCCAAAGCATCTACCACTGCTGTTTTGGTAAATGGACTTGTTGTCAAGTCACCTTCTGCATATTTCTGATTGTGCCAGAGACAAGGGTTTTGTTGCTGTTTTTTTGTGTCCCATTTGCTTTGTTTTTGCAGTGGGTAGGGTTTTAAAGCATCATCTTATAACTGGTCAAAGGGCTGAGAATAAGAGAGTTGAGTGCTCCTTCCTAAATAGACCAGGGAGGAGGGACATCTATGTCAATCCTTCTCTTTAGTCAGGCTCAGGAAACATTGTGGAAGAGCCAGGAGATGGGGACCTGGGAGTGGTGTGACTTAATGTCTTATTATTGCCACTTAGAATTTGGACTCATTACAGCTGCACAAGAGTTACATGAGATCTAGCCCGTTGTTAGAATTTGGACTCATTACAGCTGCACAAGACTTACATGAGATCTAGCCCGTTGACATTTTAGCATTCATGAGACTAGGGGCACAGGAGGCCTTATCCTTAGTCAAGGAGATAGTAGATTAATATTCAAATAATGGCTGGTGGGGGAGGGAGTGTCAATTTTTTTTTCTTTTTAGAGATGTAGCTACTTGAAAGTTGTCCATAATCCAGTTAAACTCTACATCCAGAACATGCAAGCAACCCTAACATCAGTGGAGTATTAAAAAAAAAAAGCCAAGAAAACAGAGTGGCAGTCATTGGGAAGGGGAAGAGTCCCAGACAGAATACAACTGAGAAAAGAGGGAATGATGGGTAAAGATGATCAAAGTATTAAATCCACCTATGACATCTCCATACAGTAAATAGAAATTTTTTTATAACAAAACAAACAAACAAATCCTAAAATTGCTCCCCAGCAGGTTATAGCAGAAACATTGCACAGTGTGGCATCTTTTCCTTCAGTTCAGCTTCCACTGGAGTTTACAGTAAATCTGTTGAACTGGGTGCAGAGAGGCAAGAAAATAGTCCTAGGACTTAACATCGAGACACAACAATTTTCATATATTCTGTAGTGACATTTCATCACACAAATCCTTTAAGGTTCATTTTCAGTTGTTAGAGGGAGTGGAGAACAAAGAAGCAAAACCACCCCTTCAGCAAACTGGGTAAATTTTAAATAATACTTAGGACATTCAGTTTAGGTCTGTCTAAAGAACATCTATAAACAAGTCCTCACTACCTCCAGTCAAAGCCCCAATAGCTTTCCAACTGAGAATCCCAGCTCTGAGGCCATGTCTCTAAATGTCTTGTTACCCACAGGCTCCTTAGGAAAGAGAAGATGATAGTTAGTAATCAGATCTGGATGCTCAGTTACCTGAAAATCCTGTGTCCAGTGGATGCACTCACTGCTCCGGAGAGGAATAGCCCTCGGGTGTGCTCTTGGCTTGAGTCTACTTCTGATTCTCAGCAGAAGCAAGAAAATTGGGCAGGATTTTTGTACTCAGCTGGCTTTTGTCTCCCTTTCAGAGTGTGCTAGCCAATCACAGGGGAGGGTGTATCTAGAATACCAGGCTTTTCCAAGAACAGGAAAGTGAAACTAAACTAGCTTTCATTCCTCTAAATGGGATTGTTTCCAGTAAGTAGAAATTGTGTTAAAAACAAAGCTGTATTAACACCACTCTAGCAAGTGACAGTAGCTCCACAAACAACTTAACTGCCTAGATAGAAAGATCCTCCATGGCCCCTTAGAACTCATTTTCTTCTTACCCCTGTGCTAGATTGTCTTATGTCAACTTGACATAAGCTAAAGTCATTTGAGGAGGGAACATCAGTTAAGAAAATGTTTCCCTAATATTGTGCTGCAGGCAAGCCTGTGGGACATTTTCTTAATTAGTGATTGATGAGGGAGGGTGCAGATCATTGTGGGTGGTGTCATCCTTGAGCTGGGTGTCGTGGAGTCTATAATATAGCAGGCTGAGCAAGCCAGTAAGCAGCAGCCCTTCATGACCTCTACTTCAGCTCCTTCTCCAGATTTCTATCCTATCTTCTTTCAGTGATTAACAGTGATATAGAAGTATAAATCCAAATAAACTCCTTTCCTCCCCAAGGTGTTTTTGGTGGTTCAACTCACACACACCTCACAATTAACTCTTGATTCCACAAACACATCCTGAGTTGAAGTGACATAGCATAATTCCTGGGTCTTGTGCCACTGCCAGTTTTAGTCTCATCCCTCCCCCCATTTTTGCCATCTTACTATAACCCTATTTGGCCCTATAACTATTATGGTGTCATATTCTTCAGTCATTCACACTATAGTAGTGGACTGGAAGGAGAACTGGACCACTGGGAATGAGAAGATAGGGTTGGAAAGTCAGTGTGGCTGAAGGTACACAGCTCATCAGGACTGCCCACATGGAGATCTACACTCCCATCCCTTTGCTACAACTCTCCACAAATCCAGGAGTGGGTGGTGTTTATTAACATTTCAACAAAAGTAACTGAGACTCTAAACAATTAAGTCATTTGCACAGACAACATAGGATGTTGTCTTAGGCTTATCTCTGCTGTGATGAAACACTATGAGCAAGGAGTCCAGAGGAGGGAAGAGTTAACTGGATTATACTTCCACATCACTGTTCATCACTAAAGCCAGGATTAGCAATGCAGGAGTATTCCCACCCACAATGGGCTGGGCCCTCCCCCATCTATTACTAATTAAGATAATGCCCCCATGGGCTTGTGTGCTTATAGCTAGATCTTCTGGTGACACTTCCTCAACTGAGGTTCCCTCCTTTCAGATAACTATAGGTTGTGTCAAGTTGACACAAAACTAGCCAGCACAGAGGAAGTATTTTCCATCACTTAAAAATTATTGATATTCAGGCACTGATTAATTAAAGCTTTCCATATGATAAAACCAACCTTTGGGGACAAAGCAAAGCTTTTACCGAAACTTGTTTTCCTTTCCTCGAATCAAGTGAGGGACAATGTCTGTGATTAATCATAATCCAGTCTGTTGTCTAATGTGCTCCTCAGGAAAGATCTCCTGGATAGATAGCAAGTAAGGTCAGGTTATTAGCTTAACACTAACACTACATGTTGTAGGCACTGGAGAGATGGCTCCATCATTAAGAGCATTTACTGTTCTTGCAGAGGAACCTGGGATGTGTTTTCTAGCACCACTAACAGGTGACTCAGAACCATGTGTAACTCCAATTCCATAGATTCTGCTTCTCTATGACCTCTGCTGTCCCCTGTACCCACATGGTGGTGATAGACTCACAAAGGTGCATGTACACACACACACACACACACACACACACACACACACACACACACAAATAAATCTCTCTCTATAACACACACATATCACAATTTTGTTTGGGGACACTGAAGATCAGTGTTTGTCATGGTTCTTTTAACTCAGGATTTGCTGGTGAGGATTATTCTGATAGTATGAGGATCTCAACATTGTTTTCCCTTTCCCTCCTCCTCTTCCTTCTTCCTCTTCATCTGGTGATGTCCAGGGATGAAATGAAGAACCTGGCCCTTGAAGGAAAAAATATCCTACTGATCATTTACACCGCCAACCCTTTAGTCACGTCTCAGTGGCCAATATAAGGAAGACAGCCTGTCTTAGTTAGGGGTTCTATTGCTGTGAGTTGATGCCATGCCCATGGGAGCTCTATAAGAAAACATTTAACTGGTACTGGCTTACAATTCAGGGGTTATTTCATCGCTGTCATGATGGGAATCATGTAGGGAAAACAGAAATATGCAGTGACCCACTTTCTCCAACAAGGCCACACCTACTCCAACTAGGTCACACTTTCAACAGTGCCACTCCCTGAGTCTATGGGGGCCATTTTCTTTCAGACAACTAAACTGGTAATGGTCATCAAATGAGAGAGGGAACATGCAGCATTTTTCTTCCTGTGTCTGTGTCACATTATTCAATATGATCTTTTATACTTCCATCCATTTACTTGCAATGTCGATGATTTCATTAAAAAAAAAAGATTAATAGAATTCCACAGTGTATAAACACCACACTTTCATCATCCACTAACTGGTTGAAAGATATTTATGTTGTTTCTATTTTCTAGTTACTGTGAATACAGCAGCATTTAACATGGCTGAGTGCCACACCTACTCCAGTGGAGTTTGCATGACAAGTCCAAAAGCATGGCCAAAGTCCTGAGACAAAAAGTTTCATGGAAACTGGTTTCCTGGAATCTTTGGAGTCCCATAACACAATGTGGTCCAGATATGTCCTTGTGAAAGTCTGGTGAAGGATGTTGCATGCTTTGTTTCAGTATTGTTTTATTATAAGTGCCTCCTTGGAATAATTGGAAAAATAGCTAATTTAGATTGAACATTGCTTCTTGGCCTCCACCAGTGTTCCAATATCCTAGGCAATGTTGAGTTGACCTTGGGCTTTGAATTTTATAAGAATGTTACTAATTCAGAAGAAATGCCTCCAGTGTTGAAAAAGCGATAGTGAAAGAAATCAGGCATTGCAGTTTCCTGGATTAGAGTAGAAATCTCAAGGCAAGTTCTACAAAGTAAACTTGGAATTCTCATTTCAGTCATGTATGGCAGATTACATTACATATTAGAAGAAAGTTGGTGGGCTCCTCAAATAAATGGAGGTTCCCTACAGATACTTAAAATAACAACTAAGTCACCCCCATATGCAGGAGTTTACAATGACCTAGACAGAAAGTGGGTTGTGTTCTAAGGAGGAACTAGAGTAAATAGAATAACAGCTGAGTCACTCCCATATGAAGGAATTTACAATGGCCTAGGAAGAAAGTGGATTATACAATAGACTAGAATTGGAACTATGGCAAGGGCATAAAGCCCTTGCCTCTGGCTTCTAAGAATAAGCTGACCTTAGGTAAGGCTGATTTTTATCCTAGTTGTAAACACTGATTTTTTCCAGTTGGTTCCTGTCAGCTTTTATGTATACATTTCTCTATTTTTGGTAAAGAGTCATGCATTGGATGACTTTAATGTATCACCCAACTTCCTTTTTTTCTTCTGCAATATAAGTCTGATGCTTGCTTTGAGAAATTACATTCAAATCCAGCACTTTCTTGTGTTATGTCTGTTTGCCACTTGCTGACTCCTTGCCTAACTGAGTACCGGGACCCTGATTTCTCCAGCAGGTTGAGGGACTCTGGCTGAGCTAGCCTGCTGCAGCTGAGAAAGCATGGGTGGAGCAGGATGCTGAGTCCTTTGGGCACATGCCATGGAGTGGTATAGCTGGATTATGTGATAATTTTTTTTTTCCTTTTGAGAATTCCCCACACTGATTTCCAGATTGGTGTCACCAGTTTGCAATTCCACCAGCAGTGGTTGATTGTTCTGCCTTTCCCACACCCAGTTTCAGCATTTGTCTGTGTTTTTATTGGCTTTGCTATTCTGATTAGGCAAATTGAACTTGTAATGTTTTGATTTGCATTTCCCTAATTGCTATGGATGATAAACAATTTTTTGTAGTATTTCTTGGCCTTTGTATTTCTGTTGTTTTTTCTTCTTTTGGGAACTCTTTGTTCAGATACCAAGCTGGGTTTTTAAATGGGTCATTTTTAAAAAAACCTTTATACACTTTGGATCTTAATCTCTTGTCAGATGTATTGCTGATGAAGATATTTCCCCCTATTCTGTATAGTTCTTCGTCATCTGTTAATGGTTTCTTTAGACACAGAGAGCTTTTTAGTTTAATGAAATACCACTTATCAACCTTTGGTCTTAAGTGTTGTTCAAATGGAGTTTTACTCAGACAATACTTTTCTATACCTGCATCAGTGTTTCAGATTTCATGTTTAGGCCTCTGATTTTGTTGGAGTAAGGTTGTTTGTCCAGGTGATGGATATGGGTCTAAGTTCATCCTCCTGCTGTTGATATCCAGCTTTTCTAGCACTATTACGGTTGGAGACACATTCTTTCCTCAAGCTCATGGTTTTGGCATCTTTGTTAAGTAATAAGTGGCTCAAGTTATGTGTACTCATGCTTGGGTCTTTGATTTTTCTTTCATTGGCTTATACGTTTGCTTTCTGCCAGTGTCAGATTGTGTTATATCATTGTGGCTCTGCAATACATCTTAGCATCTGTAACAGTAAGAGCTCTCTCATTGATCTCTTTGTTCAAGATTGTTTAAGTATTTTGTGATTCCATATGATTTTCAGGACAGTTTTTTTTTTAATTTCTGTGAAAAATGACATTTAAAAAGAAAACAGTTGGGATTGCATTGAATCTGTAAGTCTGTTTTAGTAAATGGTAATTTTCAAAATGTAAATTTTATTAATCCAAGACTATGTGATGTCTATAATGTTACCTATCTATTTCTTTAGAGACTTATAGTTTTTATTATTGAAGTCCTCTTCCTGGGTTAATTTTATTTCTAGATGTTATTTTCTTTGAGGCTATTGGGAATGGAATTGTGTGTGTCCATGATCTATCTATCTATCTATCTATCTATCTATCTATCTATCTATCTATCTACTATCTATCTATCTATCTATCTATCTATCTATCACTTTCTCTCTTTTTTTGTTGTTGATGTATAGGCGAGATAATGATTTGTGGAAGCTGATTTAGTATTTGCCACATTGCTATATTTGTTTATCATTTCTAGCTGTTTTCTGGTAGAAATTTTAGAATCATTAAAGGTATATATATATTATATGTATAGTCTGTCATTTGCATATATCTAAATAGTTTGACTTCTTCTCTACTTATTTGTAATCCTTTAATTTCCTTCCCTTACCTTGTCCCAGCTAGTACTTTGAGCAAAATATTGATCAGGAATGGAAATAGTGGACATCCCTATATCATTCCTTACCTCAGTGGATTGCATCAAGCTCCCCATTTAGTGTGATATTGGCTGTGGATTTGTATATATAACTTTTCTTATGTTGCACTATGTTAAGTATAGCCCTACATTCTCTAGATTTTCTTTTTAATCACAAAGACATGTTAAAATTTTCAAAAGCTTTTCCTGGATCTATTGGGATGATCATATGATTTTTGTTTTTAAACCCATTTACATGGTTTATTACTTTTATTGACTTGTGGATGTTAAGCCATCCTTACGTTTTAAAACCAACCTGGTCACAGTAGATAATCTTTTGGATGTAAGTCTGTGTTTTGTTTGCAAGTAATTTATTGAGCATTTTTGAATCTGTGTTCTTCAGGAATAATAGAATGTAGTTTTCTTTTTTGTTGGCTTCATAGAAATTTGGCCCTTTCTACCTTCCTTCCTCCCTCCCTCCCTTCCTTCCTTCTTTGTTTTAAATTCTTTAAGAAGAATTGGCTGTAGATCTTTGAAAGGCTGGTATAATTCAGCTGTGGATCCATCTGACTCTGGAACTTTCCTGTATGAAGCAAAATGTTGGATCCTGTTTATGTAGCCAGTCTGTGTCTTTTTATGCAGGATTTGAGTCCATTGATATTAAGAGATATTAAGAAAAAGTAATTGTTGCTTCCTGTTATTTTTGTTGTTAGATTTGGGATTCTGGCTTTGTGGCTATCTTCTTTTAGGTTTGTTGAAGGATTACTTTCTTGCCTTTTCTAGGGCTTCATTTACCTCATTATGTTGGAGATTTCTTTTTATTATCCTTTGAAGGGCTGTATTCGTGGAAAGATATTTTTTGAATTTGGTTTTGTCATGGAATATTTTGGTTTCTCCATCTATGGTAATTGAGAGTTTTGCTGGGTATAGTAGCCTGGGCTGGCATTTGTGTTCTCTTAGGGTCTGACGAACATCTGTCCAGGATCTTCTGGCTTTTATAGTCTCTGGTGAAAAGTTTAGTGTAATTCTAATAGGTCTGCCTTTATATGTTACTTGACATTTTTCCCTTACTGCTTTTAATATTCTATCTTCATTTAGTGCATTTGGTGTTCTGATTATTATGTGACAGGAGGAATTTCTTTTCTGATCCTGTCTATTTGGAGTTCTGTAGGCTTCTTCTATGTATATGGGTATCTCTTTCTTTAGGTTAGGGAAGTGTTCTTCTATAATTTTGTTGAATATATTTACTGGTTCTTTAAGTTGATAATCTTCATTCTCATCAATAACTATTATCCTTAGGTTTGGGCCTCTCATTGTGTCCTGGATTTCCTGGATGTTTTGAGTTAGGATACTTTTGCATTTTCATTTTCTTTGACAATTGTGTCCATGTTTTCTATGGACTCTTCTGCACCTGAGATTCTCTCTTCCATCTTTTGTATTCTGTTGCTGATGCTTGCATATGTGGCTCCTGATTTCTTTCCTAGGATTTCTATATCCAGAGTTGTTTCCCTTAGTGATTTCTTTCTTTTTTATTTATTTATTTATTTTTAAACATTTATTTGTTTTATTTTGGTGACACTATTTTTATGTTTGTTTGTTTGGTTTTTGGTTTTTCGAGACAGGGTTTCTCTGTAGCCCTTGCTGTCCTGGAACTCACTTTGTAGACCAGGCTGGACTCAAACTCAGAAATCTGCTTGCCTCTGCCTCTCAAGTGCTGGGATTAAAGGCATATGCCACCATGCCTGGCTGTGATTTCTTTATTGTTTCTACTTCCAGTTTTAGATCCTGGATGGTTTTCTTCAATTCCTTCACCTCTTTGGTTGTGTTTTCCTGTAATTCTTTAAGGGATTTTTGTGTTTCTTCTTTAAGGACTTCTACCTGTTTAACAGTGTTTTCCTGTAATTCTTTGAGGGATTTTAGTGCTTCCTCTTTAAGGACTTCTACCTGTTTAGTACTGTTCTCCTGCATTTCTTTAAGTGAGTTATTAATGTCCTTAAAATCCTCTACCAGCATCATGAGATACGATTTTAGATCTGAATCTTGTTTTTCGGGTGAGTTGGGGTATCCAAGATTTGCTATGGTGGGGGAGTTGGTTTCTAATGCTGCTGAGTGGTCTTGATTTCTGTTAGTAAGATTATTACATTTGCCTTTTGCCATCTAGTAATCTCTGGTGTTAGATATTCTAGCTGTCTCTGGCTGAAGCCTGTTCCTCCTCTGATTCTGTTAGCCTCTGCCAGCACTCCTGGGAGTCTAACTCTCTCCTGAGTCCCAATGGTCAGGGCACTCTCTGCAGGCAATCTCTTGTCTTGCAGGGACAGTGCACAGAGTTTTGTACCTCAGATCTGCCTCCTAACTGAAGATGAAGGCCCAGAGGGACCCTGTCCAAGAATCTCTGTTGCTTTGGCTGCCTGCATGCTCTCATGTGCAGTCTGGTCTCTGAGATACCCAGCATACAAGATGGTGCTCTCACCTGAGTCCCCAGGTCAGAGCTCTCCCTGGAGGATGCCTCTCCTCTGGTGGAAAAGGTGCCCAGAGGTCTGTGTCCCAGCTCAGTTTTCTGGCTGAGGATGAAGGCCCAAAGGGAACCTGTCCAAGAAGCTCTGTTGCTTCTGCTGTCTGTGTGCTCTCCTGCACAGCCTAGTCTCTGAGAGACCTGGGATTCAAGATGGCGTTCTCACCTGAGTTCTGGTGTGGAGAGTCCTCTGGGGACTGTGGGACTGTCCTCTGAGTTCGCACCCAAGGTTGCACTGGGCTGGTGCTCACCTGAACCAGGAGTGGGCTTCTTGTTGCCCTGTGGGTGTGGGGCATTGCTGCCTATGTGGAGGGCAACTCTATCTTAATTCCATATATAGATGTATATATTTATTTTAGGAAGCCTCTACAGCAATAGGTTTTCACATTACTTTTATAAGTACTCTAGTGTTATTTACCCCTCCCTTTGTCTCTCTTCACCCTAGTGCCCACATTCTTCCCAGTTTTAACCCTTCCTGTTCCATAAGTCTGTTTCATCCCTTTCTACCAGTTGATCATCTCTCTCCTCTCTTGAAAATTCCACTCCATGGTACCATAGAAATTTCAAAACCTTCATGAGTAGGTTTCCATTTCAAAACCAAATGGAGCACACATTTGAAGTGTCAAAGCTCACATCCAACAATGAGAGGTATTAAATGATGTTTGTCTTTCTTGGCCTGTGCTACGTCACTCAGAAGGATATTTGTATCTCTTCATTTTCCCATGAGTTTCCTAGTTTCCTTTTGCTTTACTGAGTATTCCACTTCTTAAATCACACATTGTCAGTGTTCATTCATCAGTTGATGGACATCTAGTCTGTTCCCATCTCCTGGACTTTGTGAAGAGAACATGGAGTGTGTATGAAGAAGTTGCTCTGCAGTAGGAAATAGAGTAGTTTGAGATTATTTTCAGGAGTGGTAAATCTGGAGTAGGTAGTAAGTCTGTTCTTCCTTCTTGTGTAATTTCCACAGGAATTACTTTAGAGGCTGCATTGTTTGCCCACCCCCCCACCGCCCAGCAGGGACTGAGTGTTCTCCTTTCCATACATCAACAACAGGAGGCTGTTTTCTTTTTGTTGTTGTTGTTTTTCGTTTTTTTCCCATTTGTTGCTTTGTACCTAGCCACTCTGAGTGAGGTGAGATAAAATCATAAAGTAGTTTTGATTTGCATTTTTCTGTTGAATAAGCATGTTGAACATTTAAAAAAATGTTTCTTAGCCATTTGTATATCATCTTTTGAGAGCCCTGTGTTTAGGTCTATGTTCCAATTTAATTTTGGTTTCATGTCTTTGTATGTGTGTGGATATAAATCCCTTAGTGTAGGTCTTCTTTTGGGGGGATTATAATTTAATTATTACATTTCTCTCTTTCCTTTCTTCCCTTTATATCCTCCTATACATGCCTGTCCATTCTTCTTCAAATCATGGTTATCCAGAGACTGCCCCACCTGGGGATTTATCTCATACATATACAGAAACCAAACCCAGACACTATTGCTAGTGCCCAGAAGTGCTTGCTGATAGGAGCCTGATATATCTTTTTCCTGAGAAGTTCTTCCAGAGCCTGACTAATACAGATGTGAATGCTAACTGCCAACCATTAGATTGTGCTCCCAATGTAGGAGTTTGGGAAAGGACTGAAGGAGATGAAAGGGTTTGCAACACCATAGGGAGAACAACAGTATTAATTAACTAGAGTCACCAAGTCCCAGAAACTTAACAAGCAACCAAAGAGGGGTACATGGAGGGATCCATGGCTCCAGCTGCATATGTAGCAGAGTATGGACTTTTTTGGCATTCATGGGAAGGGATGCCCTTGGTACTGTGAAGGCTTGATGCCCTAGTGTAAGAGAATGCTAGGGCTGTGAGGCAGGAGTGGGTTGGTGGGTGAGGGAGCATCCTTATAGAAGCAGGGGGAGAGGGCATGGGATTGGAATTTTGTGGAGGGGACACTGGGAAAGGGGATAATATTTGAAATGTAAATAAATAAAATAACTAATAAAAAAAGATAACCTTTGAGAGAGTTTTGTTGAATTCAGTACTTTTCATCCTTTTCCTGGTTGTTTAGGTATCCCTTGCCCTGTCCCCTGTTATTTGCTGGTTCACTGTGTTGCATAGTATACATTCCTTCTGAATTCTCCCTTTTCTATCATCGTCTGGAATATCCTCCTTGTTAGAGAAAGTGCATGCACTGTTTTTATGGTGTGCTTGGAAGCTCTTCCCTGTATGGAAGAGACCCTCCAGTTGGCAGGCTGCAGAAGAGCCAGTCTCTTTCTGGTTGCCTTCAGAACAAGGTGTCAGACTTTGATCTCCTCTAGTACCACATCTGCCTACCTAGGTGCTTCCATGCTTCCTGCCATGATGCTAATGGACTCAACATCTGAAATTATAAGCCACCCCCATTTAAATATTTTCCTTTATGAGAGTTGCCTTGGTCATGATTTCTCTTTACAGCGATGGATTCCCTATCTAAGACAGGTCCCTTTGGACGAGTAAAGTCAGGCGTATTTGCAAAGAAGTTTTATCAAAGACAATGGAGCAGTAGGGCAGTACAGAACAGTTAAAAAAAAAAAAACCGAGGCAAACCAAAACCAGCAGCCATTACCAAGTGGCTGGTGCATAACTAGGGAGGGCGTTCCCCCTAACTTGGTTGTTCCTTAAACCAAGTCAAGGCCATGGGTTGTGGTAGGTCAAGGAAACAGTGATAGAAACTTATCATTAACAATACAGTATAATGGCTCCTGCCTATCAAATGGAGTCAGGCCATTCTTCATTCCCCCTTGAGTTATAGGTTACTGTCACATCCTTGATAAGGGACTGCCTTTAGTAAAGCCAGCAATGATTCTAGCAATGGTTCTAGCAAAGAGTAACAGTAATTATAACATTGCTTACCTAAAGGAAGATCAAGTTTGTAACACATTAGAGCATACAGGGCCTTGTTATGATAACCAGTAGAAATAATATTAGAGGGCCAATTAAAGGTGAGAACCATCTTAGTCATATTGACCAACAATCACTTGTTTGAGGGGTTTTGATCTGTTTCTTGATGTAGGTCATCAGTTTGTTTTTCAGTAGTATGAGAAAAATCAGAGATATTAAACAGCACACTCCAGTAAATTGCTGACAACCAAGATTATTTTAAGTAACAGGCAGTGTAAAGCAGCTGTATTTTGCAGAACAATTGTTCTTATTTCTCTCATTTCTTGATTAATTCTGGCTAATATTTTTCCCTAGGTTGAAAACAAACAATAAAACTGTGAGCCAACAAACAATCATGGTGCAGATTCCAACAGGCAGGAAACCCTGCAACCTTAACAGCAGTAGGCATCAGGAAAATCACAATGTAAGTCCTTTCCACCTAGGTTCATGCTTGTTGGTTTAAAGCAGTGGAAAAATACAGTATCTTTGGGTCAGAATGGGTGTTCAGGCAGGTGGTACACAACTGACTGAACAGCCTGGACCCGAGGGAAAATCTTATCCAAGGTTAACTGTATTCCTTTTAAGGATTTAGAGATTGGAGTGAGGCAATCTGATAATATTCCAGCATGTATCTAAGAGATCATGGGACATGGTCACACATCGATCTGCCCAATGATATTATGGAAACACTCAAATCATAAGCCAACATTAACTTGTGTCTTTATCGTTCTTTTTTATATACCAGCTGCTTGTGTATGGTGAAGAAAAACTAATATTTGTTGGCCCAGGCATTTTGCATAAGGGATATTCAACCTTTACCTCAATTAAACTTTTAAATAATTTGAGTTATTTTTCTTTTTAAACAGGTATCTTATATTCAATAATTTGCACTATATTACTATTACATGAAATGAATTTATTAACAACTAAGCTCCCATCGTATAATATTGGGAGTTTTTGAAAGGTTAATATTTTGTTTTAGCTGTCTCTGGCTATAGGTCAGCTGCAGGCATCACTCTATTCTGCTCCAGGCTCATTACATGAAACCCAGTCCTGCTTCCTCTGAGCAAATCAGCAGATGCTAAGTGGCTGGGCAGGACTTTTATGAGCCTCTGACTTCTCCTCCTCTCTAGGTGTGTGCTGGGCTATCGTACAAGAATGTGGATAAGATTGTTTTTCAGAAGCACCCACATTTCCAAGAAGCTGAAAGTGAAATATGAAACTACTAGCTGTCTTTCAACTTATTAGGCTTTCATTCCTCGGTAGAAACACCTAGACAGTCCTAAGCTGCTAAAGTATGTTGAACGTGGGACTTAGGAACTGAGGCAGAACACAGAGAAGCAGTTCACTAACTAGGCTAAAATACAACCTTGGAAAATAATTTTCCTGAAGCCTGAATGCACAAATGCAGCCTGAACTGAAGTCCCACAACACATTGTCTGGGCTCCTGTACAGATGCCAATCAAAGTTAGTCTTACTCAGGGGACAACCCATCTCACCCCTCTGACTACAACCTTATTTCCTTGCAAACTTCATGTACCTTGATTCTTGCCATTCCTGACTTTCCCTTCCCTGTTGGGATTTGGCCTGGCTTGGGTTAGACAGGTCTTATGTGTGCTGTCTCATAACTGTTCATATGTGGAGCTGTATCCAGAAGACACTACTTCTTTCCTTGTAGTGATCTACCAACTCTGGTTCTTACAGGCTTTTACCCCTGTTCCACAACTACTCCCGTTCTTTGACATACAAATATTTATGTTATATAAACGGATAGACATTCTTCACTGTCTTATTCTCTGCATCAAGGCCATTGTGAGCATCTGTTGGATATCATCTCCTGAAAATACTAGGGTCCATGGTAAAAATTGAGTGATACCTTAATCTATGGCTATAATGGTAAATCATTAGGGGTTGGCTTAATATCGTGCCTCTTTAACCATTAAATACTAGTCATTCTCACCTAAGGTAAATGATCTGTCTAGTGTTTATTTCATCTGAGGGAGAAGCTATTAAACCCAAACAGGAATCATTTGGTTACTTAGATGACATTCTTGACACTTTATGTGTCTTTAGCTTTATTCACTCTTTGCTAAAGACATAAGTGGTTATGTCTTTCCCAGCCAGTCATTACTGTAGCTCACATCTGGGTCTCGCTAATGACTCCTTTCCTCCTCTGGTACTATAGACTGTACCTTCCAGCACTATGAATGCCAGCCTGAAGAGATGTAGCCTCTGCATCTGTTTCAGCTTGATTTTTTGCCATGTTTCATAACTCAAGTATGTGTCTGTCTTATCGTTAATTATTTGAACTTGCAACTTTTGGAAGCTAATAAGAGTAGGGACAATTGTTATAATGGTCAAGGACCACTCTGTCTAGCAACTCTATACATTGTACTAGTTCCTGAGAGTGGGCTTCTTGTTGCCCTGTGTGTCTAATGTGGGTGTTGCTGTCTACATTGAGGGCAACTCTATCTCAATTCCTTATATAGATATGTATATATTTATTTTTTGGAAGCCTCTACAGTAATAGGTTTTTATATGACTTTTAGAAGTACTCTAGTGTTATTTACCCTCCCCCCCGTCTCTCTTCACCCTACTGCCCACATTCTTCCCAGTTTTAACCGTTCCTGTTTGAAAATTCTTTTTAACCCCTTTCTACCAGTTGATCATCTCTTTCCTCTTTTGAAAATTCCACTCCATGGCACCATAGTAATTTCAAAACCTTGGTGGGCATTCCAAATGGAGCACACATATTTGAAGAGTGAAAGGTCACGTTCACCAATGAGAGGGATTAAATGTTGTTTGTCTTTCTTGGCCTGTGCTACCTCAGTCAGAAGGAACTTTCTAGTTCTATCTATTTTTCCCATGAATTTAATAGTTTCCCTTTTCTTCCTTGAGTCCTCCACTTTGTAAAGTTGACCATTTCCATTATCCATTCATCAGTTGATGGACATCTAGTCTGTTTCCATCTCCTGGCTGTTGTGAAGAGAGCATGGAGGATGGATGAAGCAGATGCTCTGCAGTAGGACATAGAGTAGTTTGAGGATATTTTCAGAAGTGGTAAAGCTGGATTAGGCAATAAATCAGTTCTCCCTTCTTGTGGAATTTCCACAGGAATCACTTTAGAGGCTGCACTGGTTGTCACTCTCCCCATAGCAGGGACTGAGTATTCTTCTTTCCCTACATCCACAACAGGTTTTTTTTCTCCCCTATTTGTACTTTGGTACTAGCCTCTCTGACTTAGGTGAGATAAAATTTCAAAGTAGTTTTGATTTGGATTTTCCTGGTGGATAAGCATGTTGAACACTTAAAAAATGTTTCTTAGCCATTTGTATATCATGTTTTGAGAGCCCTGTGTTTAGGTCTATGTCCCAATGTAATATTGGGTTACTTGTTTTTTTTGATGTGTCACTGTTCTTCACAGATTCCAGATACTAACCCTCTATGTGGTACATTGCTGGTAATGACTTTTTTCTATTCTGAATGCTGACCCTTTACTTTCATGATCATGTCTTTTTCAAAAGATATTTTTGAGACTATGTCAAAAGATATTGTCTTACTCTGTATCCTGGAATGTTCTGGAACTTATTTTGTAGTCTAGGCTGGACTTGAGCTCATGGTGATCCTTCTACCTCAGCTTCCTCAGGGATGATAACTATCAGCCACTGTGTCTGCCTGCCTCCATATCCCACTTTATAATTTTGGGAATCCAAGAATTTTTCCCCTGTGCCCATATCTTCAAGGCTTTTCCCCACTTTCTCCTCTATAAGTTTCAGTGTCTCTGGTTTTATGTGAAGTTCCTTGATCCACTTAGACTTGACCTTAGTACAAGGAGATAGGAATGGATCGATTCACATTCTTCTACATGATAACAACCAGTTGTGCCAGCACCATTTGTTGAAAATGCTGTCTTTCTTCCACTGGATGTTTTTAGCTCCCTTGTCGAAGATCAAGTGACCGTAGGTGTGTGGGTTCATTTCTGGGTCTTCAATTCTATTCCATTGGTCTATTTGTCTGTCACTATACCAGTACCATGCAGTTTTTATCACAATTGCTCTGTAGTAAAGCTTTAGGTCCGGCATGGTGATTCCACCAGAGGTTCTTTTATCCTTGAGAAGAGTTTTTGCTATCCTAGGTTTTTTGTTATTCCAGATGAATTTGCAGATTGCACTTTCTAATTCCTTGAAGAATTGAGTTGGAATTTTGATGGGGATTGCATTGAATCTGTAGATTGCTTTGGGCAAGATAGCCATTTTTACAATGTTGATCCTGCCAATCCATGAGCATGGGAGATCTTTCCATCTTCTGAGATCTTCTATAATTTCTTTCTTCGGAGACTTGAAGTTTTTATTATACAGATCTTTCACTTCCTTAGTTAGAGTCACGCCAAGGTATTTTATATTCTTTGTGACTATTGAGAAGGGTGTTGTTTCCCTAATTTCTTTCTCAGCCTGTTTATTCTTTGTGTAGAGTAAGGCCATTGACTTGTTTGAGTTAATTTTATATCCAGCTACTTCACCGAAGCTGTTTATCAGGTTTAGGAGTTCTCTGGTTGAATTTTTAGGGTCACGTATATATACTATCATATCATCTGCAAAAAGTGATATTTTGACTTCATCTTTTCCAATTTGTATCCCCTTGATCTCCATCCCTGCTTACAGGGAATGGAACCAGTCCAAGAGAAAGAAATATGTTGCAGTCAACAAACCAAAGGGAAAAAGAAAAAAGAAAAAAGAAAAAAACTCTGATGACACCAGATGCTGGAGAAGATATGGAGAAAAAGGAACACTCCTCCATTGCTGGTGGGATTGCAAGCTTGTATAACCACTCTGGAAATCAGTCTGGCGGTTCCTCAGAAAATTGGACATAGTACTACCAGAGGATCCAGCAATACCTCTCCTGGGCATATATCCAGAAGATGTCCCAACCGGTAAGAAGGACACATGCTCCACTATGTTCATAGCAGCCTTATTTATAATAGCCAGAAGCTGGAAAGAACCCAGATGCCCCTCAACAGAGGAATGGATACAGAAAATATGGTACATTTACACAATGGAGTACTACTCAGCTATTAAAAAGAATGAAATTATGAAATTCCTAGCCAAATGGATGGACCTGGAGGGCATCATCTTGAGTGAGGTAACACAATCACAAAGGAACTCACACAATATGTATTCACTGATAAGTGGATATTAGCCCAAAACTTAGGATACCCAAGATATAATATACAATTTGCTAAACACATGAAACTCAAGAAGAATGAAGATCAAAGTGTGGACACTGTGCCCCTTCTTAGAATTGGGAACAAAACACCCATGGAAGGAGTTACAGAGACAAAGTTTGGAGCTGTGATGAAAGGATGGACCATCTAGAGACTGCCATATCCAGGGATCCATCCCATAATCAGCTTCCAAACGCTGACACCATTGCATACACTAGCAAGATTTTGCTGAAAGGACCCAGATATAGCTGTCTCTTGTGAAACTATGCCGGGGCCAAACAATCATAGAAGTGGATGCTCACTGTCAGCTATTGGATGGATCACAGGGCTCCCAATGGAGAAGCTAGAGAAAGTATCCAAGAAGCTAAAGGGATCTGCAACCCTATAGTTGGAACAACATGATTAACTAACCAGTACCCCGGAGCTCTTGTCTCTAGCTGCATAAGTATCTAAAGATGGCCTAGTCGGCCATCACTGGAAAGAGAGGCCCATTGGACTTGCAAACTTTATATGCCCCAATACAGGGTAATGCCAGGGCCAAAAGAATGGGAATGGGTGGGTAGGGAAGTGGGGGTGGGTATGGGGGACTTTTGGGATAGCATTGGAAATGTAATTGAGGAAAATACATAATAAAAAATAATTTTGGGAATCTGTCTGCAGTGTATTGGTGGAATGTGCATATTAAATAATGATCTGTGGGTGGATACTGACAGGAGTGTACAGTGACCAACTCTTATCTACAGCTCTAGAGTTATGCTTGTCTGCCTGCTGCCATGCTGAGAGCCATAATAACCATGACCTCACTGTCTGAAACTGGGAAACTGAGCTCCTCACCTATATGCATTATTCATCCAAATCCCCATCTTGGCACTGCACCTACCATCGAGAATATAATTGCTTTTCAGTTGAACTGCATGCATGCCAGGTATAGAGAGTGCACAGGATTTTCTGTAACAACAGCCCATCATATTCAATCCTCTCTCTTTAATTTCTATTCAGATATGTCTGCATATGACACTGGTGTAGTGTTGATCACATGATCAGCTTCATTTCAATATACCAGCACCCATTGTAAGATCAAGACAACCTGTCCTCCTCAAGACCTCCTGGCTCTCCTAGTCTCTATTCAAGGGAGCAATTGTATTGTAAGATTGTGCCTTGGGAAACACAAACTAATGTCTACTCATCCCAACTGGTACCCAAGATAGAACAAGGAAAAGAAGTCTTCCTAGTCTAGCTTTCTTTAGGATGAGGGTTATTTACAAGAACATTGATCACTCAGAGGCAGCTGTATCACTGAAAAGTCCACCCCAGTGAGGCAATAAACCATCACAGCTACAGCCCTGGAGTCCCCTGCAGGATTTTCAGGCACCTCAGCCAGTGTGAAATCTCCTGTCCCCCAGAATTCTTACTCTTTATATAACTTTGAGAATATTATCATGAATCTAAATTTCTGTAATTTCTAAATGTGGTTATTTTATTTACTTTCTGTGGCTTATTTTATTTCATATTTAAAATGTGTCTCTGTTCATGGTGTGCATTTTTGCAGGTGTGTGGGCAAACCAGGCTTATGCTGGGTCTCTTCCACAGTTACTTTTCACATTTTTCATCCAGGAAGATGTCTCATTTGGGCCAAGCTCTTGAAGATATACACACCTCAGCTAGTCAGTTTGCTCTATGGTTGCACTGTCTCTGCCTTGTTAGTATGGAAGTATAAGGTGGCTGCACGGCCCACTCAACATTTATGTGGGTTCTGGGAATTTATATCTGCATGGCAAGTGCTTTATGCATCTTGAGTCTATATGGAGGGAAGTGAGAGGAAGCAAGTTCATGTACATGGTGAAGGCAGAGAGTTTGGAAACCTCTGGAGTGAGAACTCTCGGGGTTGTGAGCTACCCAGTGTGGGTTCTGGGAAACAAACTCAGGGCTTCTGGAAGAGAAGTATGTGCTCTTAATTGTTGAGACTTCTTTCCATGCCTTTAATAGAAAATTTATTTTATTACTTTAGAATTACATGTCTTTGTATGTGTGTATATAAATACCCGAGTGCAGGTTTTTCTTTTTTGGAGGAAATTATAATTTAATTATTACATTTCTCTCTTTCCTTTCTTCCCTTTATATCCTCCCATATACTCCTCCACACTTTTCTTCAAGTCATGACCTCTTGGTTTATTAATTATTATTCCAAACTTAACCTGTTCTGTTTGTTTAATGCTACTTGCATATATATTTTTACTTTTTACTGTTTTTAATGGTACTTAATCACTATTAGGTGTGCTTCCCTGAGGATGACTACCTTTCTTCTCCTCAGCTTTTCTCTATGACCTATGATTCATTGTGTAGTATTAGGTCCTTAAGGGCTTTTCCATGTCCAGTTTTTTCATCATTTACCAGTTTATGCCTGGGCTGTCATGTTGGGAAACAACAGCCTACTAAGTCATACAAGTTCTCTCCATATGACCATGAGTGAAGATTCCATTCATTGGGTCATGGGCAACCACCACTGACCCTCCCACTGAAGAAAACTGACTCTCCCTCCCTCATCATCCAATAACTTCCTGTGGCGCTTACCTATGGGTGTACTACATGAGCCCTTTCCCTCTCTGTAATGGAGTGCGGACTGGCTTGATTTTGTGGGGCTTTTCCCAGCAACAACTGTTGATGTGAAGTCATGAGCGCAGCAGTCCTTCTAAGTCCAGAAGATTATACCTCACAGTTTCTCTGAGCTCTGGTTCTCACAGTTTCTGTCTCTGCTTTGGTGTGCTAGCTGAGTTTTGTGGATGGAGAGGGTATGGTATAGGTGGGCACTCTGAGGATACTGTATTTGAGAGTTCTCAGTCAGATATTCTGTGAATTCTATCCAGGTCTTTTGGTTATACTCAGTGGGTAAGACAGTGTAAGAATTCATAACTATTATTACTTAATAGAAAAACACTGATCATTAATTGTTGGAAGTTTCATGGAACATTTAAAACATGCAACATTTTAAAATCTAATATGTTTTGGAAATAATATTACATCAGTAAACGAGCAAAAAACTCCTCAGATTGTGGGAGTCTTTGTTACTGAGGTATGTTTCTTGGATACTGGCACATAGTTGGATCTTGCTTTTTTTTTTTTTTTTTTTTTGTAAATTTATTTTTTGTATGTAAGTACACTGTAGCTATCTTCAGACACCCCAGAAGAGGGTATCAAATCTGGTTAAGGATGGTTGTGTGCTACCATGTGGTTGCTGGGAATTGAACTCTGGACCTCTGGAAGAGCAGTCAGTGCTCTTTACATGCTGAGCCATCTCTCCAGCCCTGTTATTGCTTTTTTTTTCTTTTTAATCTAGTCAGCTACTGTATATCATTTTACTGGTAAGTTGAGCTAATTTCTTCTTAAGATAACTATTGAGAGAGTTTTGATGAATTCAGTACTTTTCATCATTTTTCTGATTGATCAGATATCCCTTGGCCCATCCCCTGTTGTTTCCTGGTTCACTGTGCTGCAAAAGATGCATTCCTTCTGAATTCTCCCTGTTTACTATCCATTCCTGGGATGGGTTCTTTCCTGTACTGTCAGGACCGACACGGAAAAACTGTTACTTCAACAGGAAAAACTGTTACTTCTCAGGACATAGTGGCAGCTACATTCCAAGTTAACTCAGCTGGCTGATAGATATTTTGAACCGGCTTCATAATTGGAATCATACTTACTAGAAGACTCAGGATCTGTGTCCACTTGACGAACCTATCTTTAAGGCAGCCATTGGTCTCTGTTTTCTTTTTGTGAAAAAACACAGACAGGATTTCTCCCCCATATTAAAATGGGATCCAAGTCATTCCATGTATTAGTTAGGGGGTCTCGCCATTTAACCATGGCATATGAGCTGGGACTGACTGGATGCCACTGGCAATCTGCTGCAGACTGACTTTTAGCATCAGTTTGCAAAAAATGTAAAACAAATAAGACAACAGCAAGATGTGCTTTTGGTGACCTTGGAGGGTATAGTTCCCCCTCTTTTGTTCTTAAAGGAAAAACTGTTTTAAAGTTCCCCAATACCTTGTTCTTGAGAATTATAAGGAATCCCAGTAATATGGGCAACATTAAATTGTTGACAAAACATCTCAAATGCTTGACTGTAATAGCCAGTCCCATAATCTGTTTTAATCTGATTTGAAACACCAAGCACAGAAAAATGATCAATTACATTTTTCTTTGCTTCTCTTGTTAAAGCAGTTGCAACTAGAAAGCCTGAAAAGATATCAATAGTCACATATGCATATTTTATTTTTCTAAAATTAGAAATATGAGAATCCATTTGCAATAATTGATTAAGTATATGTCCTTGAGAATTAACACCATTATGTGGTACAGGTAGAAATTGGAGACACTGAGGACAAGTCTTTACAATTTGATGTGCATATTCTCCAGAATACCAAATTATTGTCTCATTACTACTTTGATGATGTAAAGAATGAGATTATATTGTCAATTGTTCCTGTGTAAGGCCTGGGATACAAATCTGCCATGGCATTGCCTTAAGGGGTCCTGTCCAGGCAGTCCAGGATGAGTTCTTAAATGTCCAAGGACAGTCCTTTAAAGGAACTGTACTTTCTCTTTCCTTGAGTTGTATATGCATAAACAATTTCAAAATTTGAGAATTAGCAGTATCTAAAGAAGGAACAATTTCAAGCACTTGTAAGCCCTGATATATATATGTTCAGTATAGAAATTAAAAGCTTGATTTTTTTGTTTTGTTTTGTTTTTTGAGACAGGTTTTCTCTTTATAGCCCTGGCTGTCCTGGAACCCACTCTGTAAACCAGGCTGGCCTCGAACTCAGAATTTTGCCTGCCTCTGCCTCCTGAGTGCTGGGATTAAAGACATTTGCCACCAACACCCGGCTAAAAGCTTGATTTTAACACTTTTAAAAACAGTAACTATAATATGTAGTTCAATTATTTGTGCTGAAGTAAAGGGGAAACTCATGAGAATAAACATGTGATACAATCCCATATACTTCTCTCCAATAGAAGGGCTCTTTATAATTACTGTAGATGCATTCTTTATGGGATAAATGCATAAATTTACAGGAAATACAAAAGCATGCATAGAAGCAAATTTTAACAACTTGTTTTTGGATAATGACTATTAATTTTGCCTAAAATTTTTGCCATAAAATAGGCCAAATATCAGTATTCTTTAATAACCAATTTAATTGCTGTTTGAAAAAGGACTAGATGTCTCATCAGGTTTTTAAGACATTCTTTCCAAAATACTTTTAAGATTTTATCCTACCATTTTTACTAACACCACAACAGCTTCATAACAGGATGTTAAACTTTACTTGGATGTAAGGAAAGATGAATCCATATTAATGCTCTCATTTGCCAAAAAATTGCTGTGGGCACACTGAGTAACAATAACTAAAATAAACAGCTAACAATTCATTACAGAAGCTTCCTCTACTTTCTGCAAAGCTATTTGTCTCTCACCAGTTAATTTGCATCCCCCTTGATAACATGCAACAGAGGCTTAAGTCCTCCTGTGGTGAGCTTAAGTTAAGTTCTTAGCCAATAAACATCTCCTGCAAGGTTTTGAAAATAATTTGAAGTAAGCAAATCATCTTTTCTTTCTTAAATTTTATGTACGGCAATTTTTCTAGGATATAACTGAGGCCCCAAATATTGAAAAGATATTGCCTTTGAATCTTTTCTTGAGCAACAACTACTCCAAAATTTTAAAGCTCATTGTATAAGAGCAAAACCTTGTAAAACTCCTTTATAGGGATCAGCTAATAAAATACCCTCCATATATGAATAATATATACTGAAACATTCAAAGACCTAACTTTTTGTATTGAAGCAGAGACATAATTTTGTACATAATGTAAGGCTAAGAGGCATTCCTTGAGGCAAAACTTTCCAATGATACACTTCATAGCCTTTTTAAGATTACAAACAAGCTCACTAAAAGCAAACCCTTTACAATCATCAGCATGTAAAGGAATAAAGAACAATCCTCCAAATCCATAATAATACTTTGTAGTAGACATGCCAGATTGTAATGCCTCTATGTGTTCGACAGCCTCATTGACCTTTCATAAATCTTAAGTTTAAATTTATTTTGAACAACACCTTGATAGATCTGTAATAATGCTGTTTTGGCTTACAAATAATTCCTGGAGGCGAGGTGAGGTGAGGCCTCAAAAACTTCCATAGGCATGGTCCACACAAAGTTCACTGAGGCTGCTCTGAGCTTGGCATTAAGTCAAATGTTAATATTTTTTTATCTGAGCCTCCTGGCCCAAAGATTACCCCTCCCTGCAGTGAGTACAGATTCCATGGGAGCAATTCTATTGTCTGTCTATGCCTCTAATTTTTCAACAGTCTTTCCTAAGATGATTTATACTTAAACCATTCCTTATAACCTTGTCACTATGAAAGCATTACTTGTACTGTAGTTCCTTGCAAGGGGACTACAAGAAACCATAGCTAAACCCTGATTGTATTAGGGTTCAATTTCTGCACAAAGATGAATATATACAGATAAGTGTGTCTTTGTTTTGTATGGCTAGATAGCTGCAGCTAGCTGCATTATTGTTTTCATTAGACAATTGTGTAACAAAAGGAACTCCTACTTGAGGGTCTCTGAAATTTCTACTAGCTGTTTTTTTGTAACCTATCCACAAACTCCTTGAAGAAGTTCATCAGGAGCCTGTTTGATAACGAATAAATTTCCTCTGAGATCTCCTTTCCAATCTTGGGGGGTTAAATTTTGCTTCTATAGCTGTATCCAATAGAGCTTGATTAAAAGGGGCAGCAGACACATACTGGCCATAGCTGATTTTACCTCTTATTACTCTTGCAATTATCCTAATTACAATATATGGGTGAGTTTAGGATCCTAAGGTTGAGATCAAACTGCAAATTGCAGTCAATGAAACACTGGCAATTTAACCATAATTTTAAGTTTCTTTTGAAATATTAAGGCATAATCACATATTTTGGAAAGCACAACTGAATTTTAAACGATCCATTCTCTTTAAAATCAATACCGAAAGCATTACTTTCACGTTAAGAATTTTGGCTACCAATTCTTATATACAAATGCATGACAGTGTAACTTTTAATGCTTCATTAAGGAGACATTGTTTTAAATCTTATCCCTTATCAGGCTAATTTCTAAGATAAAAATTACATAAAATATCTCAGTTTAGATGTACTGGTTTTCTGTGCTGGTTCATGCCATGTGTTGTTGTTTAAAATGACTCCAACCCTGAGCTATCAGTTTTGAGCTATCCTTCTGTTACCAATGTTACACTTTTTAATTATACCCAATAATTATTAAGCCAATACTCTATGTTCAAGACATGCAGAGCATATTTATACTTTTAAGACCAGTCAGAAAGCAAATGAAGTGCCTACACAAATCTTATGAATTTTGACCAAAGAATATTTTACTTTTTCTAGTTATACTTTCAAGATATAAAAACACCTTGCCATTTGCTGAACCCAATAATTACAATTGCAGAGATTTTTCTAGGACAAAAAAACTATCAGCTTATTTGCCTTAGAACTTAAGAAGCCACTAGCCCCTTTTAAAAGCAACTTTTCAGCAGGGCCTCCTGTTGTGCTAGACTCCTGGCTAAGGGTGTGTGGAAATTTAAATCAGCCTCTGTTTTGCAAACTAAGACTGAAACAAGAGATGGATAGCCAGCAGACAAAGCCTGAACCATTTTTTTCTTTTCAATGTGAATCATAGAACAATAGTCATTGAGAGAACAAAACAAAACAGACGCAAATTAACACATGGACAGATTGGTGCACCAAGGACAGACAATACAGAGAGGGTAGAGAACTTGGTGTAACCAGAACTAAGGATGTCTCCTGTGGTGGCCAAAGAGGAAGCAGGACATCTTCCAATTTCCTTCTGTCCCTGGGAGAGCTCTGAAATCCATTTTCCTCTCTCTCTCTCTCTCTCTCTCTCTCTCTCTCTCTCTCTCTCTCTCTCTCTCTTTCTCTTTCTCTCTCTCTCTCTCTGTATACCTAGCATCTCTCTTTTTTTGCTTTTACTTATTTTATTTTATCATGTTTACTTCCATTTTTATATCCTGGATGGTTTTGTTCAATTCCTTCACCTATTTGGTTGTGTTTTCCTATATTCTTTACGAGATTTTTGTGTTTTGTGTTTCCTCTTTAAGGGCTTCTCTTCCTGTTTACTTGTTTTCTCCTGTATTTCTTTTAGGAAGTTATTTATGTCCTACTTAAAATCTTCTATCAGCATCATGAGATGTGATTATAAATCTACATCTTGCTTTTCCATTGTGTTGGGGTATCCATGACTTGCCATGGAGGGAGAACTGGGTTCTGATGATGCCAAGTAGTTTTGGTTTCTGTTGGTAAAATTCTTGCTTTTGCCTTTTGCCATCTGGCTATCTTGGTGTTAGATATTCTTGGTGTCTGTAGCTGAAGCTTATTCTTCTTGTGGATTTGTAAGCCTGTGTCAGTACTATTGTGAGACCAGCTCTCTCCTGGCAGAACTTGTATACAGTGGGTTGTGGAACAGCCTCAGCTTGTAGGTGCAGATGGCAGACCAGAAAGATTCTGCCCCACCTTCTCCACTGTTTCTTTGTTCCCTGTATTCCTGCATTGCTCCACTCCAGACAGTTATTGGAGAGAATGTGGCTATCTTACCTCTGAGCTCAGGAGTGAAAGCACTCCTGGGAGAATAGCTCTCTGGTGGGTAGTCCCATGCACAGCCTGCTGCGGATCATTTTCTTAGATTGTTGTGTCAGTTTTCTATGGTATCTCCTGTACCTGAGAGTCTCTCTTCTATGTCTTGTATTCTATTAGTGATGCTTGCATCTAAGTCTCCCAATCTCTTTCCTAGGATTTCTATCACCAGAGGTGTATCCTTTTGTGATTTCTTTAATGTTTCTATTTCCATTTTCAGATGTGGCATGGTTTTGTTCATTTCCTTTGCCTGTTTGGCTGTGTTTTCCTCTAATTCTTTAAGGGATTTCTGTGTTTCTTCTTTAAGGGCTTTTAGCTGTTTACCTGTGTTCTCTTGTATTTCTTTAAGGGAGTTATTTATGTCCTTTTTGATGTCCTCCATCATCATGATGAGAAATGATTTTAGATCCGAGTCTTGCTTTTCTGGTGTTATATCTTAGTCATATTGACCAGCCAGCACTTGTTTGAGGGGTTTTCATCTGTTTCTTCATGTAGGTCATCAGTTTTTTTGTCAATGGTATAAGAAAAATCAGAGATATTATCAGTACATTTCAGTAAATTTCTGAAAACCAAGGTTATGTTTAAGTAACAGGCAGTGTAAAGTAGCTCTACTTTGCAGAAAAATTGTTCTTTTTTCCTCTCATTTCTTGATTAATTCTGGCTAATATTTTTGCCTAGGTTGAAAACAAACAATAAAACTGCTAGCCAACAAACGATCATGGTGCAGATTCCAACAGGCAGGAAACCCTGCAACCTTAACAGCAGTAGGCATCAGGAGAATCACAATATAAGTCCTTTCCACCTAGGATCATGCGTGTTGGTTTTCGAACAGTAGAACAATACAGCATCTCTGGGCTGGAATGAGTGTTCAGGCAGCTGTTATACAACTGATTGAGAAGCCTGGACCCGAGGGAAAATCTCATCCAAGGTTAACTGTATTCCTTTTAAGGACTTAGAGATTGGAGTGGAGGAATCTGACAATAGTCCAGCATGTACCTAAGAGATCATGGGACGTGGTCACATATGGACTCTTTAATATGGGTGAACTGTTGTTAGTTGGGGAAACAGTGGACCCAGAATGTGTATAAGCCAAGGGGTCAACTCAGTAACTACCATAGACAGAAACTTATTTTTTAACAATACAGCTTGATGTCTCCTGCCTTCAAAGAGTCAGGCTGGCTCTTCACCTCCTCATTAGGTCTCAATTACCAACTAAAGTTCGACTCCTCCAATGTTTACTCTGAGAAAAACAATGAGTTTATTACAATAAGTAGCAGAAGTGATTTGGGATCTTCTGTTTTAACTCTTTGCGACTTCAAAATCCCATCTCCTATCACTTGAGCAATGGAGATGCCTTGAAGTAGCATGGATAACTCAGTTAACTCCTTAAAAACTACTGGTGCAATCGATATATCTTCTGCAGTTTTGCAATATTGTCTTTGACTATAAAAAAGTATTTGCAGACCAAAAAAAAAAAAAAACAAAAAACAAACAAAAAAAAAAAACAATGAGTTTATTAGAATGATTTATAGAACATGGGTGGGTGCTACAGGCAGAGGTTTGGTGACCCTAAAACAACTGCACTGGACAGTCTGCACCCAGCAGGGGTAATGGCTTCCCCATGGGTGCACAGATAGAAGCCTCTTCCCCTAATTTCTCCAAGCCTGTGTACTTCAATCTCTCCTTAAGACCGTGAGGTCATATATAACAGGGGCAAAACTGTGTACAACTGACTGGGAGAAGTGGATAGATGCCAGGTGAGGATCCCAAGACCCTCCTTCCTCCTCCTAATGGGAATAACTGCCAATATTCAACAAGTTGAAGTAGCCAAGTCTGTGAGTGATTAAAGAAAACAACTATTCAATGTGTGTGACTGTATTTATGTGTCCATGTACCACTTGTTGTCTGGTGTCTTTAGAAGTCAGAAAAGGGTATTTGATCCCCTGGGACTAACTTTACAGACAGCTGTGACCCACCATGTGGGTTCTGGAAATCAAACTCATGTCCTCTGGAAGAGCACCCAGTGCTCTTAACTTCTGAGCCATCTTTTCAGCCCTGGGAAATTTTCTTGATTAATGATTGATGTGGCTCATTCTACTTTCAGTAACAATATCTGTAGATAGGTGATCCTGGGATACAGGAAAAGGCCAACTCAGCATGAGCCAGAGAGCAGGTCAGTAATCAGCCTTCCTTAATGATTTCGTTTTCAGGTGACAGCCTTGACTTTCAGTCCAAAGTTTCTTCAGTGATGGATTGTGATCCGGGAGGTGTAAGATAAGATGAATTCTTTGCCCCTCTTGTTGCTTTCAGTTATTATCTTACTTTTCTCTTGCTGTGATAAGACAGTTTGACCAAGGCAACTTATGCACATAGAATTCATTTGGAACTTACAGTTTTAGAGGGTGTGCCCAAGATTATCATGGTTGGGAGCATGGTAGCAGGAAGGCATTTTGCTATAGGTAAAGGCTTACATGTTGACCCATGTACATGAGGCACAGAGAGCTAATTGGGAATGATGTGGGATTTGAAATTTAAATCCTGTCCTTATTAACATACCTCCTCCAACAAGGCCACATATGTCAATCCTTCCCAAACATTTACACCAATTGGGGACTAATCATGTGAGCATATGAAGGGCTTTAATGTAGAAACCAGCACAGTCACAATGGTTTGTTACATAAACAGAGAGCAAACTAAGTCATTTACCTATCCTATCTTTCAAAGTCCAACATTATCAACCCTACCTTTTAAAGTCCATGTTTACTTAACACGCCTTTCAAAGTCTATCTTTACCCACACCATCATTGCAAGTTTACTTAACATTTGAGCCTGTTTCTATCTGTCTCATGTCTCTCCTTGTCTTAGCCTTATGAACTACTCCCAATAGACTCCATACTCTACTTAGTTTACCCTCCCACTGCCACTGAATTCTACATGGCCTGTTATTAATCTGCTATCATTGGCTGTATGTCAAGTGCATAGTTGTAGTTTCAGACAGCTCTGACTGTTCTTCCAGTTAATATCCTACTCAGGGAATAATGTAGATGTTATTCAATGCACCCAGAGCTCTTGGTCTGAGGAGTTATTTTTAAAGTTCACACTGAACAATACCACATTTATGTCCCACCTGGACCAAGCATATACTTCAAGTAAAAGAACATAGATGATAAAAAGGAAGCCAAGAAAGGAAGTGACTCCACACCATAACCCGCATCTAGTGAGAAAAGAAACAAACAAAAAACCCCTCAAACAATTAAAATATTATTATTGCTATAGCAAATTCCTTTAGTGAGAATGAGTTGGATGAAGGTTCTCGCCAAGAACTCAAAAAACAAAACAAAACAAAACAAAAAAGCAAACCAAATGAAACCAAACAAAAAAATGATTATAAATGTTTTAAAAAATAATAACAGCCAAATGAAATAAGGCAATGAATGATATGAAAGGGGATTTTAACAATTAACTGAAGAATATCAATCCTAAATATGTGAAATGAAAAGCAAACAAACAAACAAAAACCCCAAACAAACCAAGAAAGTCAAATACCGCTGGGGAAAATATCCAACTTAGACCCTAAGACAGGTACAGGAACTTGAACAATGCAAGGTCAAATATAAAATAATAAGGCACCAGTGGGAATTCTAACATATATTGAACAAACAAAAAGACCAATTTTATGAGTTAAAGGAATAGAAGAAGGACAAGTATTTTGTCCTAGAGTCGTAGGAAACATTTTTAAATGAATCACAAAAGAAAAATTCCCAGAGTTAGAAAAAGTGATACCAGTTCTGGTACAGGAATCATTTAGGACTCCAAACAGACAAGGCTTGCAAAGAACTTCTCTCAACATAACTATAACAGCAATTACACAGAATTAAGGAAATACATTGGAAGTGGCAAGAACTATCAAATCACATCTATAGCAGGGCCATCACAATAATATAGATTCCTCAAGCAAAGCTTGACCAGAAGGGCTTAGAATAAAGTATTTAAAATTTTGAATAATTACAACTGTCCATCCAGAATACTATGCTTAGCAATGATATCTGTCATAACTGAGGAGAAATAAGAAATTTCTATGATGAAATTAGACAAAATACAAATCTGCAATGACAAAGGCAGCTCCCCAGAAGATACTGGAAGGAATTGTATAGATTGAAGAGAAAAAGAATTCCAGCATGGGACAGGCCAGAGCAACGAATGAAACATGCTGCAATAAAACTAAGCAAGAAAGAACAAACAAACCCCAAACCCAACCCTGAAATATCAGCAAACTCCCTGGAATCAACATATAACTTTCAACAGTAATTCTAAATTTAATGGTCTTAGTTCCCTATTAAGAAAAAGGATTTTGGATGAAAACCCAGCTTGTTGTCTCCGGTATCCACTGTACCACAACTGATTGGCACTCATTTACGGTTAAGGAATATGGAAAAGGTGTCCAAGACAATGGACTTAGAAACAAGCAGGTGTTACTGTTCTAAGATTTGAAGAAATAGACTTCATACCAAAACTAGCAAGAAAAGGTAAAGATGGCTACTTCATACTGATACAATCACACCAGGGTCTTTATTCCAGTTAGCTCAGGGCCCCTCAGCCCACTGCCAACATGAGGATGGTTTTGGTGGAGAGGATCCCTGAACATCTATGGGGGTGAGGTTTTATAGAAAGCAACAAGGGAGGGTGAGTGTTTCTAGCCTGCCAAGCAATTAATGGAGAGCTACTATGGCCTTTAGCATAATTGACTGGTGCTGGCAGTCAAACCATAAACTTAACTTCTGCTTCCTTCTGCATTGGTGGGTATTAGGCAGGGAGCAGGCTTGTTGAAGATTAACCTGGAAAAGCTGGATTTGTTGGGGGGAGATTAACCTAGAGATGTAGGTCTTGTTGGGGTTAGTCTAGCTACTGGAACTAGGCTCTGGTTTTGTTGGGGTGTGAGTGGGGGAGTGGGTACTTGAAAGGTTATGCTAGGTGCCAGGCTGTTAGTTTACCTGAACTCAAGTTCTCTAAAATGGAGTCTGATCTTAAAAGATTTGGTCTCTTATTTTTTGAATATTATTAAAAATAAAATACTGCATGTTACTAAAAAGTAAAATATGCCTTGTTTTAGGAAAGTCAATTCTACACAGAGAAACCTGTCTCAACAACAACAACAACAACAACAACAAAGTAAAACAAAATCAAAAGAAACAGATTACTTAATTCATTTTAAATTCGTAAACAAGAAGTAAAATTAAAACCCTAATTAAAATGCAATCTAGTACATATATTATTAAAAGTCTAAGAATAAGAAATTAGATACAGGATCTAGGAAGAACACATTCACTGTCTTCTTCAACTGCTCCTACATCTTAGTTTTGAGCAGGGTCTCTCCTTTACCCTGGAGCCTTCTGAGTCAGCTAGAGGGGCTCCAGCAAGCTCCAGGGATCTTCCACTCTGCAGGTTCCCAGTGCTGGGTTTCAGGTGTGTGTCATAGCACCTGGAGTTTTATGTGGGTGTTGTAGATCTCTACTGAGGTCCTCATGCACAGCATTCACTTAACTGATGGAGCCCTCCTAGCTCTTGTAATACAGTTTTATCTGATGTAATAAGCTGGGCATTAAATATTGGCTCTCATGCTCGGTTTACTCTGTGATATCAGTCCATTGTGGTCTTCCTGATATTCATGGAGACCCCCATCCTATGGTGACAAGTGTTCCTTATGGCTCCTATGGGCCAGTCCACTGGAGATCAATGCCCCTTGCTTTGTCATGGATTATGTATCCTCTGTCTAAAGGAGGATGAATAGTTGTACTCTGTACACTCCCAGTGTCTTCAGATTAATTTCATCTGTCCCCACATCCCACAGCCCCCTGAGTTAGGCATGAGAGTCTCTTTTATTGTTTGCTTAAAAGTCCCAACTTAAGCAATTCAGTTGTTGGGTGTTCCGTGGTTATCCTAGTATCTGTCCTGGGCTTTTCTTAAGGTCTCCAGCTGCCTGCTGAATCATGGGATTTCCCTTCCTCTGCATTAAAAAGTTGGGCTTCAGGGCTCTTTTGTATCATTTTGTCCCTGTTTTCTTCTTCCTTGTTCTTCAGTTCTTCTAGTGGGTGCCAAGATTTAGGATCCCAGGAAGAGCACTAGGCATCGATTTAAGTTGTATTATCTGCTCCCTGCATTCTGCCAGTGGTTTGACTTAGCAAGGTAACACCTCTATTTCATTTTCATTTTATCTGCTTACTAATTTTTAAAATCACCTTTCCCCACTAGCATTTGCTTGTATGAAGAAAAGAAATATACTGAATCATGTTCACATTATAATCTCAGGGTTATGTAGAATTGAGGAATTTTATAGAAAAGTTTCCCATTAAACTTGTTTGAAGAGAACTGTAAACCCGACATTATTTTTTTTTTAAAGATTTATTTATTTATTTTGCTTGTGAGTGCTCTATCTGCATGTACACCTTCATGCCAGAAGAGGACATTAGGTCCTATTGGAGATGGTTATGAGCCACCATGTGGTTTCTGGGAATCAAACCAGGACCTCTGGAAAAGCAGACAGTGCTTTTAACCATTCAGCCACCTCTCCAACCCCTGCTTTTTCTTCTTTAGAGATTTATGTTGTTGTATTAAAAATTAAGCAATGTGTATGACTGTACTTCCTGTGCATAGTTAAGTACACCAGGTCCATGGGATGCATGCAGAAGCCAGTAAACTGGAACTGGATTTTCAGAGAGTTGTGACCTAATATGTGGGTTCTGGGACTTGTGAATCTGAGTCCTCTGGAAGAGCAGCCAGTATTCTTTACTGATGAGCCATCTCTGCAGCCCTGGTAAGAGGCAGAGCCTTCAGCATGTGGGGTCTAGTGAAAGTGTTTAGGTGTTGTGTGCATGTCCTTGAAGGGGTTTGTGTGACCCTGACCCTTCTATTGCTTTTGCTTTTTGGTTTTGGAATAAATGGTTAACATGGCTACAAGCTGACCATCAGTGTAATCCAACATAAATCAATAATAGGTCTATCCAATTATGTCATAGAAACTCTTAAACCATAAGCCAACATAATCTTGTCTCTTTATATGTTGATTATGGGATATGGTTGAAGGAAAATTAAGGCTTTGCTGGTCCTGCATTTTGGATAATTGATACTCAATCTTTATCTCAGTTAAATATAAAAACTTAAGTGTGTTTTCCTTTTCTCTTTGGAATGAACATCTTAGGTTCAATAACTTTCATTACTCTCCTATTACATGAAATGCATTTATTAATAACTGTCTACAGAGGATAATATCAGGTAGGAGTTTTTGAAAGATTAAGATTTCCAGCAGAGGTTATGAGACTGACACAATGGCAGAGGCAATGCTTTTATAGAGAGAGCAAGAACCAGTGTCAAATGCAGTGAGGAAAGTCATGTGTGGACATGAGAATGTTTGATCTCCAAGGACCTGGCTATGGTGCCAGTGTGTGGAAGTGTGAGCTCTTAGATGGCCAGTGTGCAGAAGTATGAGAAATAAATCTACAGGATATCATAGCATTCTAAATGTTGCATCGTTTCTTTTTCTGTGTCTCTTCCAGTCTTTCCAATTCAGGTACTCATCATCCAACTTCCTTCAGTGTAGAAGGTTGGCCTGCTTCTTCCCCCCTACCCCCACCCCAGCTCCATGCTCCCTGAAAGAAGATTCAGACTCAAAATATACTTATAATACCTTGGCCATATAGCTAGGATCTTCTCTGACTAGATTTAAGTGAAAATATCCTATATATTCTTTCCTACATTTTAACAACTGGCTGGTTGCCTGAACTCAGGCCCCATGTGTCCATCTTGACATATTGTCTTCGTCAATCTCCTGCCTTGCTCTATCCCGGAATTCTTTCTCCTCCCAGTTATCCCACCTTTTATTTCCTGGCTATGCCATGGGCCATAGGCTTTTTAAATGACAGATGTATCCACACAATACACAAGACATTCTCTCTATGATTCAGAGAAAAACAAAGTGTTAGGCCAGGGAACAGGATTTGAGATTATCAGCAAACAAAAGCAACACTGTCAGTAATCAGCAGTAGCATATCAAGGGTGTACTGGGAAAGTCAAATACCAACAGCAGACACCCTTTTTAATCAACAATTTATTATATATTTCATGGTGCCATGTGTGGCTTAAAACAGTTTTTTATGACCGTAACCAAGATAGGTAATGACAGTAATTCGGAGTTCTCCAGTGGTCCTGGCACAGAATTATAAATGTTCTTTAGTTATTATCCCTAGCAAGAATGTGACAGGAGTTTTAGGAATTTGTTGTTCATTAACAAACTTATGATCTCTGGTTATGGTTTCAGATATGGTTACTGTCAGTGGCTGTGGGTGACTTGAGTTTGAACTTATAAGTTTTTTTTTTTTTTTTTTTTTTTTTACTGTCTTTGTTTTTTTGGGGCAGGGTCTTACCATGTAGCTCTAGCTATAATTAGCTATGTAGACTAACTAGGCTGGCTTCAAACACACAGACATGTGCCCACCTCTGCCTCCTGTGTGGAGTTCTGTTTTTGCTAGGCCCCGGCATTGTCTCACAAGAGACAGCTATATCTGGGTCCTTTCAGCAAAATCTTGCTAGTGTATGCAATGGTGTCAGCATTTGGAAGCTGATTATGGGATGGACCCCTGGATATGGCAGTCTTTAGATGGTCCATCCTTTCTTCACAGCTCCAAACTTTAGTTCCTGCCTCCAGGTTCCCACTTTGGCTTTCCTTGTTAGACTGTGACACAGGATATTTAATTCAAATAAATCCCTTCCTCCCCAAGTTGCTTTTGGCTAGTGTTTTATTACATCAGTAGAAAAAAAACACTAGAATGGAATATACCTTTGAATACCTTCAGCAAAGTAGCAGGATACGATATCAACACAAAAATCAGTATGTAGTCCATGTGTCTGTAAGAAACTTCTTAAGAAATAAATAAGGGGTCCTTTTTGTCTGAGCCAGTACCCCGAGCAGACCTCAGTTGCTGGCTAGACATCAAGTCCCACAACACTCGGAGTAAGCTCAACTTCCATGTTCTTTAACACACCCAGGATCATAGGATCTCAGGAGCCTGGTCATACCAGGATTTCAGCATCCCAGAGGTAGCTGAACTCCCAGGAGCTCTGACACATGCACATCTCAGGATCACAGCATCCCAGAATGACAGGGTCACAGAGACAGCTGGACTCTGAGGAGTTCTGACACAACTAGGATCACAGGAGGGACAGGCTCCAGTCAGTGACAGCAAGGACAGGTAATACTAGAGATAAACAGATGGTGAGTAGCAAGTATAAGAACATAAGCAACAGAAACCAAGGTTACTTGACATAATCAGAACCCAGTTCTTCACTGTAGCAAGTCCTGGATACACCATCACACCAGAAACTGGGAAAATGAGAAAAAAGGGAAATGCAAATCAAAACAACCCTGAGACTCCACCTCACACCAGTCAGAATGGATAAGATACAAAACTCAGGTGACAGCAGGTTCTGGTGATGATGTGGAGATAGAGGACCACTCCTCCATTGTTGATTGGATTGCAAGCTGGTCAATCAACTCTGGAAATCAGTCTGGTGGTTCCTCAGAACATCAAACATAGTCCTACCTGAGGGCCCATCTAAACCACTCCTGTACATATATCCAAAAGATTCTCCAACATATCACAAGGGCACATGCTCCACTGTGTTCATAGCATCCTTATTTATAATAGCCACAAGCTGGAAAGTGCCCAGATGTCCCCCAACAAAGGAATGGATTTAGAAAATGTGGATTCAGAAAACATTTACACAATGGAGTATTACTCAGCTATAAAAATCAATGAGTTCATGAAATTCTTAGGCAAATGGATGGAACTATAAAATATCATTCTGAGTGAGGTAAACCAATCACAAACAAACACATATGGCATGCACTCACTGATAAATGGATTTTAGCCCCAAAGCTAGGAATATCCAAGATACAATTTATAGACCACAGGAAGCTTAAGAAGAAGGAAGATCAAAGTGTGAATTCTTTGATCCTTCTTGAAGGGGAAACAAAATGTTCTCGGGAGCAAATTTGAAGACAAAGTGTGGAACAGAGACTGAAAGAAAGGCCATCCAGAGATTGTGCCACCTGGATCTATTCTATATACAGTCACCAAACCCAGACACTATTGTTGATACCAAGAAGTGCATGCTGACAGGAGCCTGATATAGCTGTCTCCTGGGAGGCTCTGCCAGAACCTGACAAATATAGATGCGGATGCTGGCAGCCAACCATTGGACTGAGCACAGGGTCCTCAATGGAAGAGTTAGAGAAAGGACTGAAGGAGCTGAAGGGGTTTGCAACCTTATAGGGAGAACAACAATATTAGCCAACCAGACCCTCCAGAGCCCTCAAGGACTAAACCACCAACCAAAGAGTACACATGGAGGAAGTCATGGCTCCAGCCACATATATAGCAGAGGATTGCCTTGTGGGGCATCAGTGGGAGGGGAGGTCCCTGGTTCTGTGAAGACTCAATGCTCCATTGTTGGGGAATGCCAGGTCAAGGAGGCAGGAGTGGGTGGGTGGGTGGGGGAACACCCTCATAGAAGCCTGGGAGGGCAAATGGAATTGGGGGGCTTCTGGGGGAGGTGGGACTGGAAAAGGTGATAACATTTGAAATGTAAATAAAGAAAATATCATACACACACACACACACACACACACACATATATATATATATATATATATATATATATATATATATACATACATATGAATGAAACCAGGATAAAAAATAGAAAAAAGAAAAGAAAAAACACTACTAAAAATCACAGATTGAGAGCATATCTGGAAGAATCCACAGCCACCCTGAATAAAGAAGCCATTTTGGATATATCATAATGCCAGTGGACACTGTATGCTGAAAGCACAATGATACAAAGCAATTTGGAAATGCCCAAACCATGAAGCCAGCAACCCACTCACAGAAATTCAAGCCAAGGAACTGCATAGATTACCCAGAAATAATCCCATTCATAGAAATTCTGACAGAGGCTCTCGAAAAATATACACAGGAGAAAAGACTGTATCTTCCACAAATGATGATTCTGAGAAGCCTGATATTTTCATATGGAAGTGTGTAAACATTTGTCTCTGTACTTTGTTGGAAACATACCATGATAATCGCTTATGGTAGTGTAAGAAATTTGCAATCCTGTACTCCCACAAATCAGTAATATTGAGGTATTCCTTCCCTCTTACCTCATCCTCTCTAACATTCATGTGACTTTACTCTTGATTATGGATATATATTATTCCTAGGGGTAAGATGGTCTGTCAATGCTGTTTGTGTTTTAAGAGTTATCTGTATTTGTTTATCCATTTACTTGAGAGTGAAAGCATATGTGTGCTCTGTGGTGCTTGTTTGTGCAGAGGCCAGAAGTCATCGGCTCTCCTCTACCTCCACTCTGTGTCTATTCCTTTCAAACAGGGTTTGCCTGAGTCTGGGTCTCACTCCTCTCCTAGGCTGGAAGCAAACAATTCTGAGAAATCCTCTTATTTCTGGATACACTCAGTGCTAGTGTTACAGGTATTTACTGGTGTGCCCAGCTCCTTACATGTCTGCTGAGATGTGGACTTCATTCATCACAATTATGGAACAATATCTCTTAACCATTGAGCAATCTCTCCACATCCTAGGTGTGGTTTTTGATTTGCCTGTTCCTGGGCTAAAGATTTTGAACATTATTTTCATGCATTCATTGGGCATTTTTGCTGCTTTCAAGGACTGTTTGGTTTGTTTGCTCATTCATAATGGATTTTATATATTCGTGTTTAAAATAATATGTCTTCTATTCATTCTGGGTACTCATCCCTCATTTGATGAATCTAATCCAATTGGTCACCCCTAAACACACGTACATACAAGCCACATTATATGTACTAAGTAGGTTGTATATATACATATATTTGTTTGTATATACAACAATATTAATTAAAAAATCTATGAGTTGGGGAGGACACAGGATGAGTTTTCAAAAGGAGAGGGAGGGGTAGAAATAATATAAATACATTAGTCATGTATGAAATTCTAAATAAATTTAAATTCAAACGGAGGGATATTTGATGAGGAGTGAGAGCTCCAATTATCTATGTTTATAACAGAAAATGTGGCATTAGACATTTCTTTAGTGTCTATGATCTCTTCATTTATAAATAGTTGTCTAGGTTACAGTTCCAGACATGAATTACTTTCTGTGCAATGGGCCTTAAGTTCAGTTAGATGTCTCTGATGACCCCCACTATAAAGTGCCACCATTGCACCATTGAGGACATCTTGCTGGGTTGATCATTTCTGTGCTTGATAGGTTCGATGGTTTTGTGGGGATAGTTTTCTGAAAAATGCTGTTTGAAGCTTGTGTTTAAAAATCAAACTTTCACCTGATTTATAACCAAGTTAATAATGTGCTTTGATATCATTTAGAACTATATACTCATTCCTCTTACATGCCAAGTCTACGACTGGCTCAGAATTAGCTGTTCTTTAAGAAAAACAGTGTAACCTAACCATACTACGGCTTGTATACC
Source organism: Mus caroli (assembly GCF_978045245.1). Taxonomy (NCBI): domain Eukaryota; kingdom Metazoa; phylum Chordata; class Mammalia; order Rodentia; family Muridae; genus Mus; species Mus caroli. The sequence continues at coordinate 58,462,861 of NW_028227274.1, read as the reverse complement.
CTGATGGGTGTCAAAACATTCCTGGCTCTCCATTCTGATTTCCTGCACCAGCTCCTACACAGGATGAGTTTGTGTGTATGTGTGTGTGTGTGTGTGTGTGTGTGTGTGTGTGTGTTGTGGTGGTGGTTTGAATATGCTTGGCCCATAAGAAGTGGTACTGTTAGGAGGTGTGGCCTTTTTGGAGGAAGTATGTCACTGTGGTGGTGGACTTTGGAGGTCTCTTCCTATGCTCAGGCTCCATGAATTGTGAAAGAGACCTCCTCCTAGCTTCCTGGAAGTCAGTATTCTCCTGGTTTCCCAGAAAGTTAGTTCATCTTAGGCTGAGCTGCCCCTGGGACACATTTCTGGTTTGATGAACCTGTACCAGGTGATTCCCTGCTTGAGTCAAGCCTTAGGGATGGTTCACTCAGACCTTTAAGGAACAAATTCTTGATTCTCCCTTATCGAGTTCTCCTATAACTTTGCATCTATGACCACAGGTTTTCGCTCTCCCATGTAAAGGCTATTTAATTAGCCCAGATCTGTTTTTTTTCTTTAAACCTTCCTTTCTCTACAAACCAGTCTAGTTCAAGACATTGCATGACAACACTGTGGGCTTCACCATTATTAGTTAAGGGAACAGCAAACTTCTGCTGTTACCCTAGGGCCTCCTCTTTCTGTCTCACTCATATCAAATTAGTAAGCAGACTGAAGCTATATCTCTAAGTCCAGTCATAATTCATCATTCTGCCTACATTATCTTCTTCAAGACTTCCTCAGTCCTGGATTTGACATTACTATATTTTCTGTGGTTGGTTTGTAACAACACGGCTGATCAAACAACTGAGTTGTTAACAGTGAAGCCATGTCAGGTCAAGTCAATTCTGAACGGCACCATAAGGATCCCCATCTTAGCCAGGGAAAGTCCACTGGGTATACAGTGTACATGTGTCATACAACATAACCTTTGAATTTTATTATTACATTTCTGGGGTCACTGGTGTCTGAATTCAAGCCACCCTGTTTTCTTGGTGCTGTTCTCTAATCAGGACTTTGTGCTTAGGTACAGCTTCCATGTCCTGGTCATTCTCCCCCAGTAGCCACATGGCTATTGACTTAATCACCTTCCTCTTGGCTCTGCTTCTATAAGGCACACTTCAATATTTAGAGTCTCTTTGAGAAATTGCACCTTCTTCTATCATTCACCATTCTTTCCTTGTCTTCTGATCTCTCTACAGCATGGCCTAACCTAGTTTTTCAGGAGCAATTGGATGCAGGAAATGAGGAAAACATTTGGTTTCTGGTGAACATTTGTGACTTTCTGTAATTCTTCCCAGTATGTGGCAAACTGAAGCCATACCACATTCATAGAGTGGGTGCCAAGACTCTCAGGAGAATGAAAAAACACCTACCAGAGGTGGTTTGAATATTCTGAGCCCAGAGAGTGGCACTATTAGCAGGGTTTTGGAGTAGGCATGGCCTTGTTGGAAGTGTGTCACTGTAGGGGTGTGCTTTGAGGTGCATGGAAGATAGTCTTTTCTTGGTTCCCTACAGAATAAGATGTAGAATTTTCAGCTTCTCCAGCACCATGTCTGCCTGGACACTGCTGTACTTCCTGCCTTGATGATAATGGACTGAACCTCTGAACCCTTAACCCACCTCTAATTAATTGTCCTTTATAAGAGTAGCCTTGGTCATGGGGTCTCTTCACAGCAATGGAAATCCTAATTAAGATACCACCCTAATACAAAACAGAGATCTTCATAGAGTAACAAAGCACTATGTATATGAACCTGCACAAGCACATACATACAGGAGACAGGCAGAGCTTGTTCTCTGTCTAATCTACATGTCAAGTGGACACAGCTGTCCAGGAAGCCAGAGCTACAGAACTCTCTTCAACCTGACTGCAGACACAGGTCCATAAGTTCCAAAGGGGAGGCTGCCACCCACAGACTCCCAACAGGACCTCAGTGCTTGCTCAAAAGTTAAGAAAATAAAGGTGAGATTCAAAACCTCTACAGACTTCAGAATCCATGAGTTACTACTTTGCTGCTGTCATCTTCCTTCTTAGTTTTACCGATATCCAGCACTCAGGTGTCTACTCAACACATGCACCAGAATAGGAAAACAAAACATTGAGATAGGCAGCATGATGTATATGGTGGCATTAAAGTCAAGATTGGATATGTAATCTCCTCTACAAATGGTCCCAAAAGACACATCCATACTGTAGACTAGAAAAAAATGCATCTTCATAGAAGTAGCAGTGAAGAATATGGCTATCAGGAGCACATGAGTCCCTGTTTGCACTGAGGGCAATATTTTCTCTCCATTGACTTTTAGGAACCTCTGAAGACATTTTGTATAGCAGAGTTGGAAAGCCAGAGCAGACTGTACTTACTACAGAGAGAAAACAGATTTTATTTAACTTACTACACAGGACAACAGATTTTATTTAACACCCAATAATGTTCAAGAAAGAAATGCTCTGTGCTCCTTCCTCAATTATCCCCAATCACATTTCTGAGTCTTAGCAGACAGAACTTCCAAGATTAAAAAATTCTGGTGTTTGGAGTGAGCAATCCCTTGATTATGCCCTTGGCAGGCATAATGCTGGGGTAGGTTTTGCAGAACACAGAGAGAGTTAAGGAGGAAATTGTTTTTAGAGCTCTGTAAGACCTGCTTGAGTAACCCTTTAACAAATATGCCAACTGTTCTACTGAAAGCAAAAGAAAACCGAGACATGTTAATGATTCCATCTAGTGGGTCTAGCTGTAAGTTGAGGGCCAATCTTGTAAGTTGAGGGCCAATCTTGTGGCATATGTAAAAACTTCCTCTATAATTAGAGAGACTTTCTTTTCATACCAGTCACTAAAGGACTGGTAGATGCGGGGATGACAGAGCATAGGAAGAGATGAAGCACACAGCAGACCATCTTCCCTAAGTGCTGCCTAAGCAGCTCATTGCTGAAGACCCATGAGATGGGCAACCACCACAAGCTGGACTCAGAGTGATGTGTGAGCTTCAGAGCTGTCTAGAAGTGTGAGGCACAAGGAATGGAATGGTGTTCTCTGCTGAAGTTGTACTGTAAGGTCCCCTGTCTGTAGCAGTCAGGGAAGACATGAGGCAAGACATTGTTCTGAAAGAGAAGATAAGCAGAATAAATAAATGAACACAACATTCAGATTAGAGAGTTGAGCACCATAGACAGATGTACTGTTGAAAGGGACAGTCACCTACAGGATATAGATAGAATGTCCCTGAAGGCACACAGCTATTCTCCACTCTTCAGTTCTAGCTCCTGATTTTGTGATGCAGGTCCAGTGTAATAACTGTCTTCAAGTTCTTCCCACTGAAAATGAACACATGACCAGAAGGTGGCACCAAAGCCGGAATTATAAAAGGAAGCCTGCCTAAAGGCTAGCTAGCTGCCATCACACCCTGACAGAGCACATGTTCCTCACAGATGCAGAGAAGTTCCTTAGCACTCTTTGCAATAAAGAAAACCACAGTGAACAAGATTCCCAGAGGTACAGATTTCCACAGCCAGCTCCAGCAGATGCACCATGCTGAGAGAGCTTTTTTCCCCAGGCCAGGGTCCTCAGGAATGTCAGGAATTAAATAGTTGATTCTGTACTAGGAAGCAAATTGAGCCTAGTTACAACAAACTCATACACATTGCAGAGATTTTTCTGCTCCACGAATGTTCATTACAGATATTTTAGGGAGAGGAATAAGAAACCAGCAAATCAATTGGATAAATTTGACCAAAACAACCATCCATATCATCCTTTTAGGTCTACCTCAGCTTGAATGATGTGAGCAAAGACCATCATTCAGTCCTGTCCAACTCCCACCAAAGTCCCTTTATCTTGAAAGTGGAGGATCCTCACTGTCTGTCCATGTTCCTAAAAGACTTGTTATTTGTCTGTTCTCTAGAGAAAAGAGATGGCGATGGTTAGAAATTAGATTTGAATGTTCCTGCCCACTTACCAGAAACTCCTGTGTCCAGTGTATTCACACACTGTAGTTCCACTGTAGGAAGCACCCTCCTGTGTGTGCACTAGTCTCTTCCAATGAAACCCACTTCCGCTCTGTTGCTCAGGTGAGTTCCATAGGACTTACACACCCTTCTGGCTTCTGCCCCTCCCCTCTCAGTGTGTGTTGGCCAATCATGGAGGAACATAGATTTAGTTGCTTTCAGAATCTCCTACATTTTCAAGAGGAAGGTGAAAAGGAAACTTACATCAGGTTTTCATTCTATTGTCAGTTCATTTGTTGGCTGAAAATGCTACACAGTCCTAACATAACACTGGGGGGGTGGGTGGTGGTGGTGGTGATGGAAAACGAAGAGGTACACAGAGAAAGAGTTCACTAACTAAGCTGGAACCCTATCCCTGAAAGATGACTTTTCTGATCTCTGACTCCACAAATCCAGCCTGAACTAACATCACACAACACATACATTGTAGATGCCAATTTTAGTATCATCCAAGACACAACCTATTTCCTCACTATTGGAGATTCACGTCCCTTAATTTTTGTAATTGTCAGCTCCCTGGTCAATGCAGAGATTTGGTCTGTCTCAGAGACTGACAGGATTACACATGCTGTCATAATCACTGAAGTTCACATGTCCAGCTGCCTTGCTGTACCCAGAAGACACAGTTTCATCCACTGATTCTGGCAGTCTTTTTAAAAATCAACTCTTCCACCATCATTCTTCTACTTTTGGAAGTAGAATTATATGTATATGCATGTGATGTATACGTATATATCATATTAATATGGATATGAATATACTATATTTAGGGCTGGATATTCTCCAGTGTCTTACTCTCTGTATTTTGGCCAGTTGTGGGTCTATGTATTGGTTATTGTTTACTGCAAATATGAGCATACATAAGAATGGTTGAGAGATGCCATAATCTATGGGAATAATGATAAATCATTAGGAGCTGGCTTAATATTATATCCATTTAACAGGATTAGCAATTCCCACCACCTAGAATCTATGGCTTTTCTAGCCTTAAGGTTTTCCTTAGATGTGGAGAAACTGTGAATTCTAATCAGGAAACAATTGGTTACATAGACAACATTCTTGATACTGTTACACTGGTGGGTATATTTTGTTTGGCAACTTATTATTGTAGATACACAGGTGTATATGATTGATGGCTATTTTTACTTTTTGGTATCGTCAATAGAATATTCCAGTAGGGCTGAGGCTTCTATCTTAGGGTCAGCTTGATTTTTCCAAGTTCTATAACTTAAGTATATGTTGTTGCTTCCTGTGAGATGAAGAGTGTGAATTCACTAGAAAGGGTTAATAGATAATAATGAAATAGGAAGATTTAAATTGGGTAGAAGAAGGAGGATATGGAAGAAGAAGAAGAGGGTTTTTTGAAGGGGTGAACAGCACTGAAGTGTTTTCTTTTTTTATTTTTTTTTAAGTAGATATTTTCTTTATTTTCATTTCAAATGCTATCACCTTTCCTATTTTCCGTCCTGAAAGTCCCCTATACCCTCCCCCTACCTTGCTCCCCAACCCACCCAATCCTGCTTCTTGGCCCTGGCATTCCCCTGTACTGGGGCATATAATCTTTGCAAAACCAAGGGCCTGCACTCCCACTGATGGCTGACTAGGCCAACCTCTGCTACATATGCAGATAGTGACAAAAGCTTTGGGGGGTACTGGTTAGTTCATAGTGTTGTTCCTCCTATAGGGTTGCAGACCTCTTTAACTCTTTGGATACTTTCTCTCCCTCCTCCATTGGGGGCTGTGTGTTCCATCCAATACATGACTGTGAGCACCCACTTCTGTTATTTGTCAGGCACTGCCATAACCTCACAAGAGATAGCTATATCAGGGTCCTGTCAGCAAAATCTTGCTGGCATATGCAATAGTGTTGGTGGTTGGTGGTTGTTTATGGGATTTATCCATGGGTGGGGCAGTCTCTGGATGGTTCTTCCTTCTGCCTCACCTCTGAATTGTGTCTCTGTAACTACTTCCATGGGTGTTTTCTTCCCCATTCTAAGAAGGGGCAAAGTGACCACATTTTGCTCTTCCTTCTTCTTGAGTTTCATGTGTTTTGCCAATTCTATCTTTGGTATTCTAAGTCCCTGGGCTAATATGCACTTATCAGTGATTGCAAGTCATGTGTGTTCTTTTGTGATTGGGTTACCTCACTCAGGATGATATCCTCCAGATCCATCCATTTGCCTAATAATTTCATAAATTTGTTGTTTTTAATAGCTGAGTAGTACTCCATTGTGTAAATGTACCACATTTTCTGAATCCATTCCTCTGTTGAGGGACATCTGCATATTTTCCAGCTTCTGGCTATTATAAATAAGGCTGCTTTGAACATAGTGGTGGATGTGTCCTTATTACCAGTTGGAACATCTTCTGGGTATATGTCCAGGAGAGGTATTGCTGGATCTTCCAGGATTACTATGTCCAATTATCCGAGGAAACTCCAAACAGATTTCAAAAGGGATTGTAAAAGCTAGCAATCCCACCAGCAGTGGAGGAGTAGTCTTCTTTCTCCACACCCTCATCAGCATCTGCTGTCACCTGAATTTTTGTTCTTAGCCATTCTATCTGGTGTGAGGTGGAATCTCAGGGTTGTTTTGATTTGCATTTCCCTGATGATTAAGGATATTGAGCAGTTTTTCAGGTGCTTCTCAGCCATTCTGTATTCCTCAGTTGAGAATTCTTTGTTTAGCTCTGCATCCCATTTTTTTCTTTTATTATTTTCCTTATTTACATTTCAAATGTTATCCCCCTCCTAGTTTCCCCTCTGAAAATCCCCCACCCACTCCCATTCCTAGTCCTGGCCTTCCCCTATACTGGGGCATAGAAGCTTCATAGGGCCTAGGGCCTCTCCTCCAACTGATGATCAACTAGGCCATCCTCAGCTACATATACAGCTAGAGCCACATGTCCTACCATTTGTTTTCTTTGATTGTTGGTTTAGTTCCAAGGAGCTCTGGGGCTACTGGTTAGTTCATATTGATGTTCCTCCCTTGGGGATTCAGACCCCTTCATCTCCTTGGTGTACCCTATTTTATATAGTGTTATTTGATTTTCTGGAGTCCAGCTTCTTGAGTTCTTTGTATATATTGTATATTAGTCTCCTACTGGATTTAGGATTGCTAAAGATCCTTTCCCAATCTGTTGGTGGCCTTTTTGTGTTATTGACAGTGTCTTTTGCCTTACAGCAGCTTTGCAAATTTTATGAGGTCCCATTTATCTGTTCTCGATCTTACAACACAAGCCATTGCTGTTCTGTTCAGGAATTTTTCCCTTGTGCCCATATATTGGAGGCTTTTCCCAATTTATCCTCTATAAGTTTCAGTGTCTCTGGTTTTACATGGAGTTTCTTGATACACTTAGACTTGAGCTTTGTACAAGGAGATAAGAATGGATCAATTCACCTTCTTCTACATGATAACTGCCAGTTGAGCCAGTACCATTTGTTGAAAATGCTGTCTTTTTTTTCACTGAATGGTTTTAGCTCCCTTGTCAAAGTTCAAGTGACCATAGGTGTGTGGGTTCACTTTTGGGTCTTCAATTCTATTCCATTGATCTACCTGTCTGTAGCTGTACCAGTATCAAACATTTTCTATAAAGTAAGAAACAAGACAGGATTTTTCACTTTTTCTATACCTATTGGACATTGTACTTGAAATCTTATCTCTAGAAAAAGACAACTGAAAGTAATCAAGAAGATACAGTTTGTAAAGGAAGAAATCAAAGTGTCTGTATGTGCAGACAATATATTTGTATATATATGTGACCCTAAAAATTCCACTAGGGTATAAATAAAGTAGCTGTGTGTGAAACTAAATCACAAAAGTCAGTAGTCCTTCTATATAAAAATGACAAATTGACTGAGAAAAAAATCAGAAAAATCATACCTTTCACAATAGGCTCAACTGATGTAAAATATCTTAGGGTAACTCTAACCAAGGACATAAAGACTTGTATGATAGAAAACTTTAAGACATTGATGAGTAAAAATGAAGAAGACTTCAGAAGTAGGAAAATCTCCCAAGTGGATTGATTAATATAATGTAGCAGGCCACCACACGAAAGCAATCCAATGTATGAATTCATTGTAATCCTTATCAAGTTCCAAACATTTTTTCATAGAACTTTAAAGAACTATTTTTACCCATATGGAAACACAACAAACAAAGTAACAAAAAATCAGACAAACAAACAAAAAACATGGTAGCTAAAACAAATTCTGAATTGAAAACAAAAAACCTTCTGTATTTATCACCATACCTGATTTCAGTTGTACTACAAAGCTATAGTACACAAAGAAAAACCCAAAGACAAACAAAAGGCCCCAGCAAGATATTGGCACAAAACCCAGACATGTTGATCATTGGAATAGAGTTGAAATTCAACAATTAATAAATGGGATCTCATAAAACTGAAACCTTTCATAAGGCAAAGAACACTGTCAATTGAACAAAGCCTCAGCTTACAGAATGGGACTAGATGTTCTCTAACTACATATCCGATAGAGTACTAATGTCTGAAATACATAAGGAACTCAAACAACCAATCTTAACCAAAACCAAAAAACCTGGACACCAAGAGAGCAAATAACTCCATTAGAAACTGGGGTACATGTCTAAACAGGGAATTATTAATACAGCACACTTAAATGTCTGAGCATCACTTAAAGAAAGGTTCAACCTCTTTAACCATAATTGAAATGCAGATCAAATGAAATAAAAAATACTGTTGGTGTTGGTGGGTTACACAGGACAATGGATCAAAGAAAAAGATCCACTCTAGGATGAATTTAGCCTTCTGAGCAGTAGAGGGAGAAGTCTATGAAGAAACTGAACCCCAATAGCCTTTCTGAAGCTCTTTTTATTGTTACACAAAAGACACCTTAAGTCAGTTTTCCCATACCAAGCTTCTCATCTGACATAAGGGCTGACTGTCTTGAAAGATCCACCACTCAAGCAATTCTCAGGCAAGGAAATTTTTTGTCAAAGTTCTGAGAAACCTTCAAAGGAATAGCTCCATAATATCTCAAATAACAATCACTGTCAAAAGGCTACTTCAAAGCTCAGGTGCCAAGGCTCTAGATTCATAGCAGATACAAAGGTTCTGCTAAAATTCTGCTACAAACTACTTTGTCTTACTTTTATCTTACACTGGTCAGAATGGCTAAGATCAATAAGACAAGTGACATCTCAGGTAGTAAGGATATGGAGTAAGGGGAACCCTCATCCATTGCTGGTGAGAGTGTGAACTTATATAGTTATTATGTAAATTGATGTGGCCATTCCTCAGGAAGATGGGAATTGATCTACCTCAAGATCCATATACTCAAAGGGCACTTAATCCTTCCACAGAGATACTTGATCAACCATGTTTATTGCTGCTTCATAAATAATATCACAAAGGTCCCTCCACAGATGAATGGATAATGTAAGTGTGATATATTAACACACAGGCACATTACCAGCCTAATGAGAGACAGCCAAGGTGGTGTTATTCTGAGTGCTGAGGCACCTCACCTCTAGAGTGCAGCAAACAGCAATTTCTCAGGCTCCTTGCTGGTATTCAGCTGTTGATAAAACTTCAAAGCTCACCCACACAGTGATGTATTTCTTCCAATGAGGTCACACCTATTTCAACATGGCCACACTGATGCCACTCCCTATGGGCCAAGCATTTAATCACATGATTCCAAGGGAGGCTGTACCTATTCAAACCACCATATTCCTGGCCCCCATATGCTTGTAGCCATAACACAATGCAAAATACATTTAGTCCAACTTCAAAAGTTTCCATATTCTATTTCAGTATCAACAATGTTTAAAAGTCTAAAGTTCAGTGCATTTTCTGAACAGTTAAAAGTTTAAAATTCAGCCTTTTTTGAGATTCAGGCAATCTCCTAAATGGTGGACTTAGCTCGCTTTTCTATTACATCTTCACCAGTTTTCTGTGCTTGAAGACTTCCTTCACTGCATAAGCTTCTCTGTCAAAGACATGCTTTGGCACCGCAGGCTAATCTATTATAAAACCAAAATAAAAAAACTGATCACATATATTACCATTCTAAAATAAAGATAAGGCAGGGAAGTAAGGAAATACAGGACTAAAGCAAGACCAAAACCCAGCTGGGCAATCTCTATCCTCTGCTTCTCTTTGGATCTCCAACTTCTTTCAGATTTCTTGACTGCAACATATTTCTTTCTCTTGGACTGGTTCCATTCCCTGTAAGCAGGGATGGAGACCAAGGGGATACAAATTGGAAAGGAAGAAGTCAAAATATCACTATTTGCAGATGATATGATAGTATATTTAAGTGACCCTAAAAATTCCTCCAGAGAACTCCTAAACCTGATAAACAGGTTCAGTGAAGTAGTTAGATATAAAATTAACTCAAATAAGTCACGGCCTTTCTCTACACAAAGCATAAACAGGTTGAGAAAGAAGTTAGGGAAACAACACCCTTCACAATAGTCACAAGTAACATAAAATACCTTGGTGTGACTCTAACAAAGGAAGTGAAATATCTGTATGATAAGAACTTCAAGTCTCGGAAGAGAGAACTCAAAGAAGGTCTCAGAAGATGGATAGATCTCCCATGCTCATGGATTGGCAGGATCAATATAGTAAAAATGGCTATCTTGCTGAAAGCAATCTACAGATTCAATACAGTACCCCTCAAAATTCCAACACAATTCTTCAACGAATTAGAAAGGGCAATTTGCAAATCCATTGAAATAACAAAAAACATAGGATAGCAAAAGCTCTTCTCAATGATAAAAGAACCTCTGGTGGAATCACCACGCCTGACCTAAAGCTGTACTACAGAGCAAATGTGATAAAACCTGCATGGTACTGGTATAGCAACAGACAAGTAGACCAATGGAATGGAATTGAAGACCCAGAAATGAACCCATACACCTATGGTCACTTGATCTTTGACAAGGGAGCCAAAACCATCCAGTGGGAAAAAGACAGCATTTTCAACAAATGGTGCTGGCACAACTGGAGGTTATCATGTAGAAGAATGCAAATTGATCCATTCTTATCTCCTTGTAGTAAGGTCAAATCTAAGTGGATCAAGGAACTCCACATAAAGCCAGAGACACTGAAACTTATAGAGGAGCAAGTGGGGAAAAGCCTGGAAGATATGGGCACAGGGGAAAAATTCCTGAATAAACAGCAATGGCTTGTGATGTAAGATGGAGAATCGACAAATGGGATCTCATAAAATTGCAAAGCTTCTCTAATGCAAAAGACACTGCCAATAAGACAAAAATACCACCAACAGATTGGGAAAAGATCTTTACCAATTGTAAATCAAATAGGGGACTAATATCCAATATATATAAAGAATTCAAGAAGGTGGACTTCAGAAAATCAAATAACCCCATTAAAAATGGGGCTCAGAGCTAAACAAAGAATTGTCAACTGAGGAATACCGAATGGCTGAGAAGCACCTGAAAAAATGTTCAGCATCCTTAATCATCAGGGAAATGCAAATTAAAACAACCCTGAGAATCCACCTCATGCCAGTCATAATGGCTAAGATCAAAAATTCAGGTTTCTTCAGATGCAGGGTAGGATGTGGAGAAAGAGGAACACTCCTCCATTGTTGGTGGGATTTCAATCTGGTACAAGCACTCTGGAAATCAATCTGGCTGTTCCTCAGAAAATTGGACATAACACCAAAACCAAATTCACACAATATCTTTGCACAAATTCATCCCTTCACAGGATAATAAAGAGGAAACACCACCACAAGGATGGAAATTATGCCCTAGAAAAAGCAAGAAAGTAATCCTTCAACAAACCTAAAAGAAGACAACTAAAAGAACAGAATCCCAACTCTAACAATAAAAATAACAAGAAGCAACCATTCCTTTTCCTTAATATCTCTTAATATCAATAGACTCCATTCCCAAATAAAAAGACAGAGACTAACAGAATGTCTACATAAAAAAGACCCGACATTTTGATGCTTATAGGAAACCCACTTTAGGGAAGAAAGACAGACAATACCTCAGGGTAAAAGGCTGGAAAACAAATTTTCAAGCAATAGGTCAAAAGAAACAAGCAGAAGTAGCCCTTCTAATATCGAATAAAGTTGACTTCCAACCCAAAATTATCAAAAAAGACAAGGAGGGGCACTTCATACTCATCAAAGGTAAAATCTTCCAAGATGAACACTCAATTCTGAATATCTATGCTCCAACTGCAAGGGCATCCACATTCATTAAAGAAACTATAGTAAAGTTCAAAGCACACATTGCAGTACACACAATAATAGTGGGAGACTTCAACACAACACTCTCAGCAATGGACAGATCATGGAAACAGAAACTAAACAGAGACACAGTGAAACTAACAGAAGTTATGGAACAGATGGTTTTAACAGATATCTACAGAACATTTTATCCTAAAACAAGTGGACAGACCTTCTTTCCAGCACCTCATGGTACCTTCTCCAAAATTGACCAAATAATTGGTCACAAAACAGGCCTCTACAGATACAAAAGTATTGAAATAATCCAATGCATTCTATCAGATCACCAGGGACTAAGGCTGATCTTTAATAACAACATAAACAATAGAAAGCGAACATTTATGTGGAAGCTGACCAACACTCTACTCAATCATACCTTGGTCAAAGAAGAAATAAGAAAGAAATGAAAGAGTTTTTAAGAGTTTAATGAAAATGAGGCCACAGCATAACCAAACTTATGGCACACAATGAAAGCAGTCCTAAGAGGAAAACTCATAGGTCTGAGGGCCTCCAAAAAGAATCTAGAGAGATCATACACTAGCAGCTTGACAGGACACCTGAAAGCTGTAGAACAAAAGGAAGCCAATTCACCCAAGAGGAGTAGAAGGCAGGAAATAATCAAAATTGGGGCTGAAATCAACCAAGTGGAAACCAAAAGAAAAAAACCAAACCAGGAGCTTGTTCTTTGAGAAAATCAACAAGATAGATAAATCCTTAGCCAGACTAACTGGAGGACACAGGGACAGTATCCTAATTAACAAAATCAGAAATGAAAATGGAGATATAACCACAGAACCCGAGGAAATCCAAAACATCATCAGTTCCTACTACAAAAGGCTATACTCAACAAAACTGGAAAACCTGGATGAAATGGACAAATTTCTTGACAGATAGATGCAGAGAAAGCAATTGACAAAATCCAACACCCATTCATGATAAAAGTTTTGGAAAGATCAGGAATTCCAGGCCCATACCTAAACACAATAAAAGCAATATACAGTAAACCAGTAGCCAACATCAAACTAAATTGAGAGAAACTTTAAGCAATCCCACTAAAATCAGGGACTAGACAAGGCTGCCCACTTTCTCCCTACCTATTCAATATAGTACTTGAAGTCCTATCCAGAGAAATTAGACAACAAAAGGATGTCAAGGGGATACAAATTGGAAAGGAAGAAGTCAAAATATCACTATTTGCAGATGATATGATAGTATATGTAAGTGATCCTAAAAAATCCACTAGAGAACTCCTAAACCTGATGGACACCTTCAGTGAAGTAGCTGGATATAAAATTAACAAACAAACAAAAAAGAATAAAAAGAAAAAAAGAAATCAATGGCCTTTCTCTACACAAAGGATAAACAGGCTGAGAAAGAAATTAATGAAACAACACCCTTCACAACAGTTACAAATAATAAAAAATACCTGGTGTGACTCTAACAAAGGAAGTATAAGACCTGTAAGATACGAACTTCAAGTCTCTGAAGAAAGAACTCAAAGAAGATCTCAGAAGATGGAAAGATCTCCCATGCTCATGGATTGGCAGGATCAAAATAGTAGAAATGGCTATCTTGCTGAAAGCAATCTACAGATTCAATGCAATCCCCATCAAAATTCCAACTTAATTCTTCAATGAATTAGAAAGGGCAATCTGCAAATTCATCTGAAATAACAAAAAACCTAGGATAGCAAATACTCTTCTCAATAATAAAAGAACCTCTGGTGGAATCACCATTCCTGACCTAAAGCTGTACTACAGAGCAATTGTGATAAGAACTGAATGGTACTGGTACAGTGACAAAATTGTAAGCATGAAAGAGAATAGAAACAGGAGACAATGGAGAAATAACTCACTGTCTTCTTCACTTGCTCCTCCATCTTAGTTTTGAGCAGGGTCTCTCCCTGAACCTGGAGCTTTCTGACTCAGCTGGAGGGACTCCAGCAAGCTCCAGGGATCTTCCACTCTCCAGGTTCCCAGTGCTGGGTTTCAGGGGTGTGTCATAGCACATGGAGTTTTATGTGGGTGCTGTAGATCTCTACTGAGGTCCTCATGCACAGCCAGCACTTAACTGATGGTGCCTTCTTAGCTCTTGTAATACAAGTTCTGATGTCATAAGCAGGGCATTAAATATTGGCTGTCGTGTCCAGTTTGCTCTGTGATATCTGTCCCTTGTGGTCTTCGTGATATTTATGGGGATCCCATTCTGTGGTGAACCGGAGTCCCTAATGACTCCTATGTGCCAATCCACCAGAGGTTGATGTTGCTGGTATAAATTTTGGTGCTGTTTTGATTGAGTTCTTATACTTCTACTACCTTTCTAACTCCTGTTCCATGCTAATCCCTTCCAACTCCCCAACACTAGGTAGGAGAGAAAGAAAGTTAGAGGGGAAAAGTGGCATAGATATCTATAGGCTACTTCCTGCAGATTAGGTGTCTCCAGTTCCTTGCGGTTTGTTCAGTGTTCATTGTCAGACTATGTAGTAGCCCAGTAAAACAGCAATTTACCAATCCAGCAATAGCAAACACAGCAGCAGGAACCAGCAGGGATCGCTATCAGTGAGAGCAGCAACAAAGGGAGCAGCAACCCTCAGAGGCCCTCTAGGGTGCTCATTCATTTATACCCTTTCCAGAGTCCTCAGAACTAAACTATCTTCAGCTGGCAAAGATCACACTCCTGCTTGTGCATGAGGCAAACCATAATCACCTGCAGAGAAGCAGGCTCATATCACACCTGGTATTAAACCAAAAAACATTCAAATAACAGAAGTGGGTTTCCAAAGAATCCAAAATTCTCACTTCCTGGTGGTGAGAGTCTCTTTTATTGTTTGTTTAGAAGTTCCAACTTGAGTGATTCAGTGGTTGAGTGTTCCTTGATTATGGTGGTGTCTGTCCTGTACTTTTATTAAGGTCTCCAGCTGTCCAGTGAATCATGAAATTTCCCTTCCTCTGCATTAAAAGGTTGGAACTCAGGGCTCTTTTCTATCATTTTGACCCTATATTCTTCCTCCTTGTTCTCTAGTTCTTCCAGTGGGTTCCTGCCACACCAACTCCAGTAGAATCTGTGTGACAAGTTCCACAGACTGAGGCAAAAACTTCAAAAGAAGGAGGTCTCCTGGAACCAGTTGTGGAACTCTTGGCCAGAACAAAATATTGAGGCATAATTCTTGTGGCAATTTATGTGTTTTATATTCTTTTACTTTTTTTCCTATTTATGAGATGTTCCTGATAGCCTAGGTGTGGGACGCCTGACTTGCCAGCAAGAAAGACACCACAATAGGATCCTTCTGCACACGTTTATTGGGAGAGCATTGACTGTGTAGGTGAAAGACCCCGAGCCCTGGGCCTCTCACTCTTATATACTATCAGTTCCCATCCACTCACAGCAGGCCACATCACCTCACCAGGTACGCAGCTTCAGCTAATCAGGGCAGCAGGGGCATCTCTCCACCAAAATGGCTTCGCCAGTAACCTGGTACACTTGCGCAGCTCTCATGATGTTTGTGGTTTATATGAGGAAGTCAGGTTCAAGTCCTACGACTTAGCTGCAGTCCCTGGTGCCTTCTTGGGACTGCTGCCACACCTGTTCTCCACATTTCCCCCTTTTTTCTTTTTTCGCAGAGAGAATGTCTGTCTTAGATTGCCCCCTGCAGCAATGTCCCTTACCCGTCCTTGGGAGACAAACAGCATTGGTTTGATCCCTGTCTTAGGTTGGTGACATGCCCAGGGAGTCTTATCCGTCACTGACTACTTCTCTGTCCTGCCAAGCCACACTTGGGAAGATTGTCCTGTTTGCATGCAGCAGGTGCATCAAAAGGCCAGGATGTTAATCTATGGCCAGATTTTGATTGCTGCAAACAAGCCTCATGGGTGAAGGTAGAGGTCTGATCTCCAGTGTGCAAGCATAGGGGCCCTACACAAAACCATCCCTTGGGCTCATCACCCAGAGAGGTCTTGGCCAGCTCCCGCATCGTTTTTCCTGGGGGAAGGGAACTAGGACACTGAACCTTCATGCAATCAGACATGCCTTCTACAGGATGCCAACAGCAAGCTATCCTCTGTGCAGTGCTTAGCCTCGTACCCCACGGCATAACGCAGCATAATTTCTTTTAGAGTGGCAAACCGAATCTGAGGAGATTGTCCCACCTCCACTGCAGCAAAAGCTTACGCTACCATGGAGAAAGTGCGGGCCTGCACACGCTGCACCTAACACATGTGCCAAACACACAACACACACACTATTACAAGCATACATCCCAGGGCTCCCATCCCCGCTCATCAGCCCTGAAGCAAGGGATAGACAGTTTGTAAACAAAGTAACTTGAACAGGCAAAGGTACAAAGCAAGGCATCCTAGTCACAACAGTCAAATGATATAACGAATATCACTACTACAATTAACATTCTTATAAACAATAAACACAAAAGGAGATCACATACAAACAGGCATAGTCAGAAAAGAAACATTCCTTCCTCCAGCAAATTGAAATACAGAAGTTTCAAACACATTAGAACCATTACAATAAAATTTGCATTACCCCAGGCCCCTCCCGCCACCATGCTTAGGGGGGAAAGATCAGTGCAACTACAATTCACCCCACATAACAACCATACATATACGGGGTACTGCCCAAGGTGGAAGGGAATCAGGAACACTCCTACAAAAAGGAAAGAGGGGCCCATCTAGGTTGGGAGGGTATAGTGCCATTGCCCTTGGATATACTGGCAGGCCACACCCCTCGAATCCAGGTAGCATTAGTTTTAGTAGATACAGCTGAACACAATCACTCATCTGTGAAATATTTTGAATCATCTGAAAATACCACAATCCCTTTAGCTGAAGCAGCATAGAAAAAAGGCAATTGTAGCAAAGCATTAGATGTAAAGAATTGAGGAAACACTTGAATGCGTCAATGACATGGGTTTCAGGAACACAGCCCCAACGTAGCTCTTCAGTTCTCACTAGCCGGAGCACCTCCGGCCACAGGAACATCCAAGTCCTCACAGCTCCACCTGCCCTGAATTGCTCTGGTCAGCCACTCCGGGACCTGCAGCTGTTGTCGATGATCCTGAGGAAACACAAACAGACCCTCTCTCCTAAACCAATTGAGAGCGCTCCTCTCTCACCTGATTCAGTGCCTCATTGTCTCTCTGGAGTTCTGTAACACGTCAACACCAGTGGGCAATGATTTCCACACCCTTATGGCAATCTGATTCACCTGCTCAAACACCTGCACTGGATATCCTGTCTGTTGTTGTGCAAAGCGACCTTGACCAAGCAGCATATCCCTGTCCCATGCTGGATTTTCTGCAGCAACATTAGCTGCTGCCTGTTCATTTGCAAATTCAATATGGAAGGCTTTCCGATCTAAATACTGCCCAGGTGAAAGGCATGCCTTCACCAAGACTGCCCAAACAGACGTCGTCATGCAGTGTCTATTCAAGGCCTCTACTTGAGCCACATTATAGAAGGCAGTTAAGTCGTGCATCTGTACGAACTCAGCCAAATTCCTGATTACTTTGAAATCTAGAGGCTCATGATATCTCTGCCCTGCTTGGTCGGTGAAAATAGGACATCCCAGCAAGGAGAATCTAACCTCTCTCCAAACCTCCAGACAGAAAGTCTGCTTATAGGCAGCTGCCGAGGAGGCATAGGGAGGGGGCACAGAAGCCAATTTGCCTTCCTCCTCTGCCTCGGCTCTTTTGTTTTGTCCTTTCTGTCCACCTGATAACACTGTGTCTCTTTTCTTTTTCTTCTTTCTTTTTAAGCCCTTCTCCTCTTCTGACATACTCTCTTGTTGCCCTATAAGGATTTTCTGACCTGTCTTGACTGCCTGACAATTCAAACAGTAACAGAGTCCATATATCAGAACAAACAAGACCGATATTATCAGACCTACCCACAAAGGGTCAGTGGGAGAAAAAAGCATAACTACACAGCGAGGATCTATTGATCACTACACTGAGGTTATCATAGTTCCTTAACTTGTCCCAAAACCGTGAATCTTAATTTGTCCCAAAACCGTGAACCTTAACTTGTCCCAAAGCCATGAACCTTAATTTGTCTCAAAACTGTAAACCCTGTCGTTACTGCCAGAGAGGAAACAGGACGTCTCCCGTTTTCCTTCTGTCCCTAGGAGAGCTCTGAAATAGCTTATTTTCATTTTTTTCTTCTTATATTTCTTATTTTACTTATATTTCTGGGCATGCCTTCTTTTTCATTTCTCTCTGTTTCTGATATGCTTCATTTCTCTCTGTTTCTGATATGCTTCATTTCTCTCTGTTTCTGATATGCTTCCCTGGTGCTCCTGCAAAAGTTGTTACCCTTATCAAGGCAAGCGACAATTACCAGACCTACTGCGTAAGAAAGCATACCTCTCAGAGACTCACACTTTGTGTGACCCTGTCCCTCCTATTGCTTTTGCTTCCTGGTTGTGGGATGAACAGTTTACGTGGCTACATGTCGATCACCAGTGTAATGCAATACTATCATGAAACACCTAGATGATTTGATCTGTCCAATTATGTCATGGAAACTCTGAAATCATAAGCCAACATAACCTTGTATCTTTATAGTTGTTTTTTTTTTTTTATATACCAGATATTTGTGTCTGGTGAAGAAAAACTGACATTTGTTGAACTAGGCATGTTGGATAAAAGATATTCAATCTTTACCTCAATTAAACTTTAAAATAATTTGAGGTATTTTTTTCTTGGTAAACAGGTGTCTCATATTCAATAATTTGCATTACATTACTGCTATGTGAAATGAATTTATTAACAACCAAGCCCCCATCATATAATATTGGGGGTTTTTGAAAGGTTAAGATTGCCAGCAGAGTTCATAAGGCTGACACAATGGCAGGAGTGATGCTTTCATAGAAAGATCAAGAACAATCCACACACGCAGGAAGGAAAGTCAAGGGTGGACATGAGGATGATTGATCTCCCCACGGATCTGACCTTGGTGGCGCCTGGATCTTACATAGCCAGTGTGTGGATGTGTGAGAAATGAGTCCACAAGCCATTGTTCCTGCATTATTATTATCTCCTTCTTCTGTTTCTTTTCAGCCCTTCTTACTTAGGTACTGGTGGTTGTCTTCTCTTTTAAGGAAAACAATGTGTTGTGTCTGGAAATAGGAATTTAGATTATCAACAAACAAAAGCAACATTGTAACGTGTCAATCAATAGTAACGTGTCAAGGGTGTACTGGAAATGTCAATGCCGACAGCAGTCTTTGTAATCAACAATTTATTAAATATTATAACATTTCTTTACAATCATAATCAAGATAGATAATGATAGAAAGAATGAACCCAGTGTTCTCCACGGGACCTGAGACAGAATTATAGATGTTCTTCTTTGTATCTAGAAAGATTCTGATAGGTGTTTTAAGAATTGATTGGTTATAGTAAACTTGTGATTGGTGGTCATGGTTTCTTTTACTTTGGTTCTTAAAGTCTTCTTGTTAATAGAATCTGTAAGTCTTGCAAGTAACTTTCTAACATAGGCTTAATGAGAGTGAGAAGAAATGTTCAGGTGTGTGTGTGTGTGTGTGTGTGTGTACCTTGTGAATGCAATGAGCACTCAGAACATGATGCACAGAAAAAAAAGGAATAATTGTCCAAAAGTTCCAGAGAGGTCCAGGTTACAATAGAAAATTATTTTAAGGAAGTGTAGTGGTAACACCGAGCTCAGCATTTATGTGTGTGTGAACGTGTGTGTTTGTGTTTATGTGGTGTGCTGTATGTATGTTTGTGTATATGTGGTGTGCTCTCTCTCTCTCTCTCTGTGTATGTATATTTGTGTTCAAGCATGCATGTGAAGTTCAAAGACAGAGAAAAAGGTTTTAGGGAATATAAACAGTTGAAGAGGGATTGGAGATTGTCAGGTTCTGACATAGTATTAACCTGTGACCCTATTCCTTAGGGGTTTCTCCCATAGATATAGTAGATAGGCTAGTATAATGAAAAGATGCCAGAGTGGAAATTTATCTAATGATTCCCTGGTATTAACCAGTTGGTCTTGTAATTGTCAGAAGCTATCAGCAAAATGAGTTTGAGCTATTTTTTTTTAAAATATGCCTCTTTAAGGAGAACTTTGGCATCTTCAGCCACTGTATCAAGGAAATGAAATTGTAGGTAATAGGTTTTCCTGAAGTAAAGACTTATTGCCAGGAGCCCATCATTAGCTGAGGTAAATTTCTCCACACATTTCAAAAGCAATTCTCCTAATGGTTCCTCCTTAAATTCCAACAAATTAGGAGATTTAAGTTTTTTTTTCAGCAGTTCAAGAGACACTTTGTTATCCTTAGCCATGAAGTTTAGGGATTCATCATCGACTCCAAAGAGGTCACGATAGTAGTCTAAACTCCTCTTCAGACTCTCCTTATCCAAGTCCTGTAAAATGCCCACTACAGGAACAGTCGCCAAAAGTCTATCCATCATGGCCTGCAACCAGATATACTGCTTAGTAGAGTTGTACTTTTTTTGAATGGCTGCCTCAGTTATATTAGGCAAGGAAAGCAGAAAGTTGTGGCGCTTTTCAGCAGGAAGGTCCTTAAGCAGGGTGTCCAACAGGACTGGAAAATCATAGTCAGATAAATCGTGGTTAGATATCAAGAAAACCTGAGGTTGATCAATTTTACTATCCTTAAATGTCTTCAGACAGTACTTTCGGATATCACTCAGGATGGTTTCCCTGTTAAAGTTACGTGGTTTGGATTTCTTTTCATTGTATAGATCACAGTCTACCTTGCTTCTCACGAAGTAGTAATTCTTTTTCATAATTCTGATTGCTTTGGCAAGTTCTATTTCATGGTTTGTAAATCGTGTGGCAGAAACAATAATGAAGAAGTCATACTTTTTGAATTCTACTGTTTCTAGATAAGTTTTCGGTGGAAAGTTCCGTGTTCCAATACCAGGCAGGTCCCATAAGATCAAATTTTTAACTTTGGGGTGTTCAAATGGATCTGCCTTCATGGTTGTCTCTGTCACCCCCACTTTAGCTGCATCTTCCCCTTCGTGTTTAACTTCTCTCAGGGCATTGATGATGCTGGACTTCCCTGCTCCAGACTCTCCTGTCACAGCAATATTTATTGGGGCATCATCAATAGCTTTTAATGCATCACTGATTACAGAGTTTGCCCCCTGAATGTCCCCCTTTTTCAGGCATAACTGTATTGAACGGGTGGTTTCCTCAGAAATGATTTTGGTTTCTTGCTTATAATTCCTAAAATATTCAGTGAAGGTGGACTCCAAATCTCCTTTGTCTTCATCCTTAGGCACATTAGAGAAGAGATGACCCATGATTGTGAACAAAAAAGGCACTGAAAGAAGAAGAGAGAGTAAGATGTAAAAGATTGAAAATGCCTTTGTGCTTCTCACTGAGTTCTCGGTGTCTCAGACTCAGTTATGTTCTGATGCTGATTAGTTCCCATATATATTGTGCTGGTTATTCTTTGTCAGTAAGATACAATCTAGGTTCCTCTTGATAATGGAAACCTGGGATGAGGAATTGCCTCTATCAGATTGGACTGGGGGCATGCCAGTGGGACATTTTCTTTCTTTCTTTTTTCATTCTTTAATCTTTTTTTTTAATAGTCTAGTCTTTGTATGCTCCTGGTCTGCCCTATGACTCTTCCATATCTCATACCTCTTCGCCCTGACCCTGTCTCCAAGAGACCCAACCAGACCTCCACACCTATATAGCAGAGAACTGCCAGAACTTGACTCAGTGAGAGAAGATGCATCTAATCCCCAAGGGACTTGAGGCCCCAGGTAGTGGGACTTTTTTTTTCTGATTGAGGATTGATGTGGCAGGTCCCAGCCCAGTGTGGGTGTTACCATGCCTGGGCAGGTGGTCCTGAGTTGTGAATTAAAGCAAATGATACAACTCTATGGAACAAGCCAATAAGCAGCTTTCACTTATTACTCCTGCTGAGCTTCTGCGCTGGCCTTGCTCTATGATAGACTGTGATCACAATGTATAAGCCCCACAAAACACTTTTCTCCCACAACTGTTTTTGTTCACAGTGTTTTTCATAACAATATAAAGCAAACTAGAACAGGTATCAGGTATCTACTACCTCTCAATCCCTTAAGTATGGAAAAATTAAAACAAGTAAAGTAACAGGAAATAATTTAAAAATCTTCATTTGCCCCAGAGCCAGCATCAGCAACTATAAAAACAAAAGCAACTGTGCTGCATCTAATCTGACTGTAGGATTCTCTATGAATTCAAATGTCGTCTCCATCTGTGCATCCTTGAGTGTGTGCCTTCCAAAATGTGGGAACTTAATCAACATACTTCTAGTTTCTCAAACTCAAAACCAAGTAAAAATGAATAATAATATCAGTGTTGAATCAACACCAAATATATAATGATCACATCAATATTTGTCTGTTTTATTATTGTTTTCAAATGATGTCTGTAAGTCCAGGTAATACATTGGGTAGAAGTAATTTGCCTAGAATTTCCCTTCCATGGATTGAAACGCCTCTTGAGGACTGTAAACTTGCAACCATCTAAAACTTGTTTTCCCTTAAAGTCCATGTTAAAATCCATTTATCAGTACAATATTTCAGTGTCCTCAAGTCATCATTTAGATCCACTGTCTTCTTGTAAACTGTTTATTTCATGAAAAGAATCCAAGTGTTCACTGCAGATACATTGTTAGAGTGCTTTCACTCTAACTGCTTATTTGATAAGGTCCATTGTTAGAGTGCTTTCTCAGTATCAGTAAGGCCCTAGGCTCAAGCCCCAAGACCTCATCAAATGCATGTGTTTGTGGATTTCTATAATTCTGGTACTCAGGAAGTTGAGATAAGTGAGTCAGTAGTTCCAGGCCATCCTTAGTACATAATGAATTAGAGGATAGTCTGGGCTACTTAAGATTATGTCACAAACAATAAATATCAAGTTCACCAAACTGGCTCAATAGGTGAATACACTTGCTGCCTAGCTGAGAGACATGAGTTTGACTGTTGGGTAATTACTTCAGAGTTCATAGTTTGGTTCTATACTCTCCACAAACTGGCCTACAAGACCTCCTATGGCAGCACAATGGAACTCATCATCCCTTAAGGAAACAGCAATCTGCTACCCCATGCCCTGACTGGTTGTTACCTTGGAACTTCCTCCTTCTGTCTCACCCATATCAAGTCAGTATGCAGATGTAAGTTCTATTTCCAAATCCACTCACAACTGACTGACCATTCCTCCTACATTATCTTCTGCAAGACCTCCTCACTCCCAGGTGTCATTATGGGCATCATGATTATTGTATTTTCTGTGACTGTTCTTGCAATAATATGGATTATCAAATAAGCAGTTACCTTATTGACACTGAAGTCCTGCCTTGTGAAAGTGACTCCTAGAGGCACCACTAGGATCCCCATTCCACTCAGAGAACATTCATTAGGTGTACAGTGTGTATACTACATACAAAATAACCTTTGAGTGTAATTATTACACCTCTGGAGCTGCTGGTGTCAGAATTCCAGCCACTCTGTTATCTTGGGCTGTTTTCTCATCTCAGGACTTTGTTCTTAGTGAATGCTCCCTTTCCTTGATGCTCTCTGCCAGTAGCCATTTGTTTATTTATTTATTCCCTTTTCATAGGCAGGGTGCAGAAAAGAACACAAGCTGTTCTCAACTTTTAAGTTTTCCCCTCCCATTCTTTCTATTCTGGCTCCTGCTTTTGTGAGGCAGACTCCCAACTAATTGGCATCTGCAAGGTCTTCCCAGTGAAGATGAACACAGCAGACAAGAAGGCTGTGTTACAGTCAGCATTATAAAAGGAAGTCTGCCTAAATGACAGCTGTCATCACACCCTGACATAGCTCATGTTCCTTACAGACACAGAGAAGTTCCTTAGCACCAGTGTTTGTAGTAAAGAAAACCACAGTGACTATGATTCTTGGTGCACAGATTTCCACAGCCAGCTCCAGCAGCAGCAGAGACCTTTTCTCCACAGGTCGGTGTTCTCTGGGATGTTAGGAATTAAATATTTGACACTGAACTAGGAGGTGATTTGAGCCTGAGAAACAACAAATCTCATACCCACTTCAGAGATATTCTGTTACTTGACATCCATTGCAACAAATTTAAGGAGAAGAATAAGAAGCAAGCAAACCAATTGGATAAGTTTTACCAAATCCATAATTTAGATCATTTCTTCAAGGTACCTCATCTTGAATGACATGAGCATAGACAATCCACAAGCTAGTTCTGCCCACCTCCCACCAGTGCCTCCCTTAGCTTCCAAGCTGAGGATCCCCAGTGTCTGGACATCTTCCTAAATGTCTGGTTACATATAAGCTCTTTCAAGAAAAGAGATGGTGAGGGTTAGAAATTAGATCTGGATGCTCCTGCCCACTTACCAGAAACTCCTGTGTCCCCCGGATTCACACACTATAGTTCAGCTGCAGGTAGCACTCAGTTCTGCTCCAGGCTCTTTATGGGAACCCCAGTCCTGCTTCCTTTGAGGAAAGCCGCAGGTGCAAGGTGGTTGGTCAGGACTTATATATGCTTCTGAGTTCTCTTCCTCCTCTCTTGGTGTGTGCTGACCCATCATAGAAGAACATAGATAAGATTGTTTGTCAGAAGCACCTGCATTTCCAAGAAGCTGAAAGTGAAAATCAATCTACCAGTGGTTTTCAACCTATTATCCTTTTATTTCTTGTCAGTAAAACCTAGACACTGCTAAAATGATAAAGTATGGTGAACATGGGACTTGGAAACTGAAGTGGAACACAGAGAATTAGCTTCCTACTTAGGTTAAAACACAACCTGAAAGAATTTTCCTGATGCCTGATTCCACAAATGCAGCCTGAACTGAAGTTCCACCACACATTGTGTGGATTCTTCTACAGATGACAATCCAAGTTATGCTTACCCAAGACACAACACACCTCCCCCTCTGCCTACAACCTTATTTCCTTACAACATTCATGGACTTTGTGATTCCTAACTTTCCCTGTTCTGCTGGGATTTGGTCTGGCTTGGGTTAGACAGGTCTCACATGTGCTGTCACAATCACTGTTCCTATGTGAAGCTGTCCTGCTGTGTCCAGAAGTTTCCTTGTAGTGATGTATCTACTCTGGCTCTTACAGGCATTTACCCCCTGTTCTACAACCACTCCTGTGCCTTTGAGGTAGAAGTATTTATATTACGTCTAGGGCTAGATATTCCTCACTGTCTTATTCTCTGTTTCATGGCCAAGTAGGTATCTGTGTTGATTATCATCTTCTGAAAATACTAGTGTCCATGGTAAAAACTGAGTGCTGCATCAATCTATGGCTATAATGGTAAATCATTAGGATGTGACTTAATATTGTGTCCATTTAACAGTAAAATATTAGTTGTTCTCACCTAGGGTAAATGATCTGTCTAGTGTTTATTTCTTGGCTAGATATGGGTCTCATCTTAGGAAGAAGCTATTAAACCCAACCAGGAATCAGTTGGTTACTTAGATGATATTCTTCCCACTATTACACTTTATGTGTCTTTAGCTTTATTTAGTGCTTGCTAAAGACATAAGTGGGTATGTCTTTCCTAACCAGTCAGTATTGTAGCTCATATCTGGGGCTTGCCAGTGATTTATTTTCTAGACAGTACCTTCCAGCACTGTGATTGCTAGCCTGAACAGATGAACCTTCTGTGTCAGTATCAGGTTGATTTTTTGCCATGTTTTATTTCTCAAGTATGTGTCTGTTTCTTCACTTAATGGAAGTTGCAAGTTTTGGAAACTAATGAAGAGCAGGGACAATGGTCTCTAATGGTTAGGAACCACTCTGTCTAGGAACTCTAAACATTGGACTAGTTCCTGGGAGTGGGCTTCTCGTTGCCCTGTGGTGTCTAATGGGTCTTTGCTGCCCATGTGGAGGGCAACTCCATCTTTTTTTTTTCTAATTTCAATCAGAGTGAAGTTTATTTTTGTATTTTTTAATATTTTTATTACATATTTTCCTCAATTACATTTCCAATGCTATCCCAAAAGTCCCCCATAGCGCCCCCCACTTCCCTACCCACCCATTCCCATTCTTTTGGCCCTGGCATTCCCCTATATTGGGGCATATAAAGTTTGCAAGTCCAATGGGCCTCTCTTTCCAGTGATGGCCGACTAGGCCATCTATCGATACATATGCAGCTAGAGATAAGAGCTCCGGGGTTCTGGTTAGTACATCATGTTGTTCCAACAATAGGGTTGCAGATCCCTTTAGCTCCTTGGGTACTTTCTCTAGCTTCTCCATTGGGAGCCCTGTGATACATCCAATAGCTGACTGTGAGCATCCACTCCTGTGTTTGCTAGGCCCCGGCATTGTCTCGCAAGAGACAGCTATATTTGGGTCCTTTCAGCAAAATCTTGCTAGTGTATGCAATGGTGTCAGCGTTTAGAAGCTGATTATGGGATGGATCCCTGGATACAGCAGTCTCTAAATGGTCCATCCTTTCATCACAGCTACGAAATTTGTCTCTGTAACTCCTTCCCTGGGTGTTTTGTTCCCAATTCTAAGAAGGGGCAGTGTCCACACTTTGGTCTTCATTCTTCTTGAGTTTCATGCGTTTAGCAAATTGTATCTTATATCTTGGGTATCCTAAGTTTTGGGCTAATATCCACTAATCAGTGAATACATATTGTGTGAGTTCCTTTGTGATTGTGTTACCTCACTCAAGATGATGCCCTCCAGGTCCATCCATTTGGCTAGGAATTTCATAAATTCATTCTTTTTAATAGCTGAGACGTACTCCATTGTGTAAATGTACCATAATTTCTGTATCCATTCCTCTGTTGAGGGACATCTGGGTTCTTTCCAGCTTCTGGCTATTATAAATAGGGCTGCTATGAACATAGTGGAGCATGTGTCCTTTTTACCGGTTGGGACATCTTCTGGATATATGCCCAGGAGAGGTATTGCTGGATCCTCCGGTAGTACTATGTCCAATTTTCTGAGGAACCGCCAGACTGATTTCCAGAGTGGTTGTACAAGCTTGCAATCCCACCAACAATGGAGGAGTGTTCCTCTTTCTCCACATCCTCGCCAGCATCTGCTGTCACCTGAATTTTTGATCTTAGCCATTCTGACTGGTGTGAGGTGGAATCTCAGGGTTGTTTTGATTTGCATTTCCCTGATGATTAAGGATGTTGAACAATTTTTCAGGTGCTTCTCAGCCATTCGGTATTCCTCAGGTGAGAATTCTTTGTTCAGTTCTGAGCCCCATTTTTTAATGGGGTTATTTGACTTTCTGGAGTCCACCTTCTTGAGTTCTTTATATATATTGGATATTAGTCCCTTATCTGATTTAGGATAGGTGAAGATCCTTTCCCAATCTGTTGGTGGTTTTTTTTGTCTTATTGATGGTGTCTTTTGCCTTGCAGAAACTTTGCAGTTTCATGAGGTCCCACTTGTCAATTCTCGATCTTACAGCACAAGCCATTGCTGTTCTATTCAAGAATTTTTCCCCTGTGCCCATATCTTCAAGGCTTTTCCCCACTTTCTCCTCTATAAGTTTCAGTGTCTCTGGTTTTATTTGAAGTTCCTTGATCCACTTAGACTTGACCTTAGTACAAGGAGCTAGGAATGGATCGATTCGCATTCTTCTACATGTTAACAACCAGTTGTGCCAGCACCATTTGTTGAAAATGCTGTCTTTCTTCCACTGGATGGTTTTAGCTCCCTTGTCGAAGATCAAGTGACCGTAGGTGTGTGGGTTCATTTCTGGGTCTTCAATTCTATTCCATTGGTCTACTTGTCTGTCACTATACCAGTACCATGCAGTTTTTATCACAATTGCTCTGTAGTAAAGCTTTAGGTCCGGCATGGTGATTCCACCAGAGGTTCTTTTATCCTTGAGAAGAGTTTTTGCTATCCTAGGTTTTTTTGTTATTCCAGATGAATTTGCAGATTGCACTTTCCAATTCGTTGAAGAATTGATTTGGAATTTTGATGGGGATTGCATTGAATCTGTAGATTGCTTTTGGCAAGATAGCCATTTTTACAATGTTGATCCTGCCAATCCATGAGCATGGGAGATCTTTCCATCTTCTGAGATCTTCTATAATTTCTTTCTTCAGAGACTTGAAGTTTTTATTATACAGATCTTTCACTTCCTTAGTTAGAGTCACGCCAAGATATTTTATATTATTTGTGACTATTGAGAAGGGTGTTGTTTCCCTAATTTCTTCCTCAGCCTGTTTATTCTTTGTGTAGAGAAAGGCCATTGATTTGTTTGAGTTAATTTTATATCCAGCTACTTCACCGAAGCTGTTTATCAGGCTTAGGAGTTCTCTGGTGGAATTTTTAGGGTCACTTATATATACTATCATATCATCTGCAAAAAGTGATATTTTGACTTCATCTTTTCCAATTTGTATCCCTTTGATCTCCTTTTGTTGTCCAATTGCTCTGGCTAGGACTTCAAGTACAATGTTGAATAGGTATAGAGAAAGTGGACAGCCTTGTCTAGTCCCTGATTTTAGAGGGATTGCTTCAAGCTTCTCACCATTTACTTTGATGTTGGCTACTGGTTTGCTGTAGATTGCTTTTATCATGTTTAGGTATGGGCCTTGAATTCCTGATCTTTCCAAGACTTTTATCATGAATGTGTGTTGGATCTTGTCAAATGCTTTTTCCAGATCTAACGAGATGATCATGTGGTTTTTGTCTTTGAGTTTGTTTATATACTGGATTACGTTGATGGATTTCCGTATATTGAACCATCCCTGCATCCCTGGGATGAAACCTACTTGGTCAGGATGAATGATTGTTTTGATGTGTTCTTGGATTCGGTTAGCAAGAACTTTATTGAGGATTTTTGCATCAATATTCATAAGGGATATTGGTCTGAAGTTTTCTATCTTTGTTGGGTCTTTTTGTGGTTTAGGTATCAGAGTAATTGTGGCTTCATAGAATGAGTTGGGTAAAGTACCTTCTGTTTCTATTTTGTGGAATAGTTTGTGAAGAACTGGGATTAGATCTTCTTTGAAGGTCTGATAGAACTCTGCACTAATCCCATCTGGTCCTGGGCTTTTTTTAGTTGGGAGACTATTAATGACTGCTTCTATTTCTTTGGGGGATATAGGGCTGTTTAGATCATTAACCTGATCTTGATTCAACTTTGGTACCTGGTATCTGTCTAGGAACTTCTCCATTTCATCCAGGTTCTCCAGTTTTGTTGAGTATAGCCTTTGGTAGAAGGATCTGATGGTGTTTTGGATATCTTCAGGATCTGTTGTTATGTCTCCTTTTTCATTTCTGATTTTGTTAATTAGGATGCTTTCCCTGTGCCCTCTAGTGAGTCTGGCTAAGGGTTTATCTATCTTGTTGATTTTCTCAAAGAACCAGCTCCTTGATTGGTTGATTGTTTGAATGGTTCTTCTTGTTTCCACTTGGTTGATTTCGCCCCTGAGTTTGATTATTTCCTGCCGTCTACTGCTCTTGGGTGAATTTGCTTCCTTTTGTTCTAGTGCTTTTAGGTATGTTGTCAAGCTGCTAATGTGTGCTCTCTCTAGTTTCCTTTTGGAGGCACTCAGAGCTATGAGTTTTCCTCTTAGAAATGCTTTCATTGCGTCCCATAAGTTTGGGTATGTTGTGGCTTCATTTTCATTGAACTCTAAAAAGTCCTTAATTTCTTTCTTTATTCCTTCCTTGACCATGGTATCATTGAGAAGAGTGTTGTTCAGTTTCTACGTGAAAGTTGGCTTTCTATTATTTATTTTGTTATTGAAGATCAGCCTTAGTCCATAATGATCTGATAGAATGCATTGGACAATTTCAATATTTTTGTATCTGTTGAGGCCTGTTTTGTGACCAATTATGTGGTCAATTTTGGAGAAGGTACCATGAGGTGCTGAGAAGAAGGTATATCCTTTTGTTTTTGGATAGAATGTTCTGTAGATATCTGCCAGATCCATTTGATTCATAACTTCTGTTAGTTTCACTGTGTCCCTGTTTAGTTTCTGTTTCCATGATCTGTCCATTGGTGAAAGTGGTGTGTTGAAGTCTCCCACTCTTATTGTATGAGGTGCAATGTGTGCTTTGAGATTTACTAAAGTTTCTTTAATGAATGTGGCTGCCTTTGTATTTGGAGCATAGGTATTCAGGATTGATAGTTCCTCTTGGAGGATTTTACCTTTGATGAGTATGAAGTGCCCCTCCCTGTCTTTTTTGATAACTTTGGGTTGGAAGTCAATCTTATCAGATATTAGAATGGCTACTCCAGCTTGTTTCTTCATACCATTTGCTTGGAAAATTGTTTTCCAGCCTTTCATTCTGAGGTAGTGTCTATCTTTTTCTCTGAGATGAGTTTCCTGTAAGCAGCAAAATGTTGGGTCTTGTTTGTGTAGCCAGTTTGTTAGTCTATGTCTTTTTATCGGGGAGTTGAGTCCATTGATATTACACAATATTAAGGAAACGTAATTGTTGTTTCCTGTTATTTTTGTTGTTAAAGTTGGCATTCTGTTCTTGTGGCTGTCTTCTTTTAGGTTTGTTGAGGGATTACCTTCTTGTTGTTTCTAGGGCGTGGTTCCTGTCCTTGTATTGGTTTTTTTCTGTTATTATCCTTTGAAGGGCTGAATTCGAGGAGAGATAATGTGTGAATTTGGTTTTGTCGTGGAATACTTTGGTTTCTCCATCTATGTTAATTGAGAGTTTGGCTGGGTATAGTAGCCTGGGCTGGAATTTGTGTTCTTTTAGTGTCTGTATGACATCCATCCAGGATCTTCTGGCTTTCATAGTCTCTGGTGAAAAATCTGGTGTAATTTTGATAGGCTTGCCTTTATATGTTACTTAGCCTTTTTCTCTTACTGCTTTTATTATTCTATCTTTATTTAGTGCATTTGTTGTTCTGATTATTATGTGTCGGGAGGTATTTCTTTTCTGGTCCAGTCTATTTGGAGTTCTGTATGCTTCTTGTATGTTCATGGGCATCTCTTTCTTTAGATTTGGGAAGTTTTCTTCTATAATTTTGTTGAAGATGTTTGCTGGTCCTTTGAGTTGAAAGTCTTCATTCTCATCCACTCCTATTATCAGTAGGTTTGGTCTTCTCATTGTGTCCTGGATTTCCTCGATGTTTTGAGTTAGGATCTTTTTGCATTTTACATTTTCCTTGATTGTTGTGCCGATGTTCTCTATGGAATCTTCTGCACATGAGATTCTCTCTTCCATCTCTTGTATTCTGTTGCTGATGCTCGTATCTATGGTTCCAGATTTCTTTCCTAGGGTTTCTATCTCCAGTGTTGCCTCATTTTGGGTTTTCTTTATTGTGTCTACTTCCCTTTTTAGGTCTAGTATGGTTTTGTTCATTTCCATCATCTGTTTGGATGTGTTTTCCTGTTTTTCTTTAAGGACTTCTACCTGTTTGATTATGTTATCGTGTTTTTCTTTAAGGATTTGTAACTCTTTAGCAGTGTTCTCCTGCAATTCTTTAAGGGATTTTAGTTCTTCCTCTTTAATATCTTCTACCTGTTTACCAGTGTTCCTTTGTATTTCTTTAAGTGTGTTATTAAAGTCCTTCTTGAAGTCCTCTACCATCATCAGGAGATATGCTTTTAGATCCGTGTCTAGCTTCTCTGGTGTGTTGGGGTGCCCTGGACTGGGCGAAGTGGGAGTGCTGGGTTCTGATGATGGTGAGTGGTCTTGGTTTCTGTTAGTAAGATTATTACATTTACCTTTTGCCATCTGGTAATCTCTGGGGTTAGTTGTTGTCGTTGTCAGTGTTTAAAGATTGGAGGAGAAGCTTTGTTCCATTCACCAGAAGTCTCAAAATCCTCTGGCGGGGGTCGTGGGTAGCTGGCGGGTGTCAGCCGACCCTGCGCTCTAGCTACCCCAGTGCTGTTCAGGCCGGAAGAAGCCTGTGGCCCTACTCAGGCTGGTTTTCTGTTTCCCTAATTAATTCAGTCTCAGGTCCCGCGCGCAATTGGATTGGAGCAGAAGCTGTGTTCCACTCACCAGCAGTCTCAAAATCCTGTGGAGGGGGTCGTGTGTAGCTGGCGGGTGTCAGCCAACCCTGCGCTCTAGCTACCCTGGTGCTGGTCCGGCCAGAAGAGGCCTGTGGCCCTACTCAGGCCGGTTTTCTGCTTCCCTAACTAATGCAGTCTCAGGTCCCGCACGCAATTGGATTGGAGCAGAAGCTGTGTTTCACTCACCAGAAGTCTTAAGATCCTGTGGCGGGTGTTGTGGGTAGCTGGTGAGTGTCAGCCGACCCTGCGCCCTAGCTACCCCAGTGCTTTTCTGACCGGAAGAGGTTGGTGGCCCTACTCAGGCCGGATTTGTGCCTCCCCAACCAAAGCAGTCTCAGGTCCCGCGTGATTGGACTGGAGCAGAAGCTGTGTTCCACTCACCAGCAGTCTCAAAATCTTGTGGCGGGGGTCGTGGGTAGCTGGCGGGTGTCAGCCGACCCTGCGCCCTAGCTACCCTGGTGCTGGTCCGGCCAGAAGAGGCCTGTGGCCCTACTCAGGCCGGTTTTCTGCTTCCCTAACTAATGCAGTCTCAGGTCCCGCGCGCAATTGGATTGGAGCAGAAGCTGTGTTCCACTCACCAGAAGTCTTAAGATCCTGTGGCGGGTGTTGTGGGTAGCTGGCGAGTGTCAGCCGACCCTGCGCCCTAGCTACCCCAGTGCTTTTCTGACTGGAAGAGGCTGGTGGCCCTACTCAGGCCGGATTTGTGCCTCCCCAACCAAAGCAGTCTCAGGTCCCGCGTGATTGGACTGGAGCAGAAGCTGTGTTCCACTCACCAGCAGTCTCAAAATCCTGTGGCGGGGGTCGTGGGTAGCTGGCGGGTGTCAGCCGACCCTGCCCCCTAGCTACCCTCGGTGCTTTTCTGACTGGAAGAGGCTGGTGGCCCTACTCAGGCCGGATTTGTGCCTCCCCAACCAAAGCAGTCTCAAGTCCCGTGTGATTCGACTGGAGCTGTGTTCCACTCACCAGCAGTCTCAAAATCCTGTGGCGGGGGTCGTGGTTAGCTGGAGGGTGTCAGCCGACCCTGCGCTCTAGCTACCCTGGTGCTGGTCCGGTCGGAAGAGTCACCAGAAATCTTAAGATCCTGTGGCAGGTGTTGTGGGTAGCTGGTGAGTGTCAGCCTACCCTGCGCCCTAGCTACCCCAGTGCTGGTTAGGCCGGAAGAGGCTTGTGGCCCTGGGGCAACTCCATCTTAACTCCTTATACAGATGTGTATAGATTTAATTTAAGAAACCTCTACAGTAATAGGTCTTCATATGACTTTTAGAAGTACTCTAGTGTTATTTAACCCTCCCTTTGTCTCTCTTCCTCCCACTGCCCGCATTCTTCCCAGTTTTAACCCTTCCTGTTCCATAATTCTCTTTTACCCCTTTCTACCAATTGATCATCTCTCCCCTGTCTTGAAAATTCTACTCCATGACACCATACTAATTTCAAAACCGTGGTGGGTATTCCAAATGGAGCACACATATTTGAAGAGTGAAAGCTCACATTCACCAATGAGAGGAATTAAGTGATGTTTGTCTTTCTTGGCCTGTGCTATCTCAGTCAGAAGGATATTTTTATCTCTATCTATTTTCTCATGGTTTTCCTAGTTTCCTTTTGCTTCACTGAGTATTCCATCCTGTAAAGTTGCACATTTTCAGTATCCATTCCTCAATTGATGGACATGTAGTCTGTTTCTGTTGTGAAGAGAGCATGGATGGAGGATGGGTGAATCAGATGCTCTGCAGTAGGACATAGCGTAGTTTGAGGATATTTTCATGAGTGGTAAAGCTGGATTAGACAGCAAATCTGTCCTTCCTTCTTGTGGAATTTCCACAGGAATCACTTTAGAGGCTGCACTGGTTGTCACTCTCCCTGTAGCAGGGACTGAGTGTTCTTCTTTCCCTACATCCATAACAGGAGGTTTTAATTTTTTTTTGTTGTTGTTGATTTTTGTTTTTTTTTCATTTGTACCTTTGTATCTAGCCACTCTGAGTGAGGGGAGATAAAATCTCAAAATAGTTTTGATTTGCATCTTCCTGAAGGATAAGAATGTTGAACATTTAAAAAATGTTTCTTAGCCATTTGTATATCTTCTTCTAAGATCCCTGTGTTTAGGTCTATGTTCCAATCTGATGTTGGGTTACAGGTCTTTGTATGTGTGTAGATATAAATAACTTAGTGAAGGTTTTTTTTTTATGGAGTGAATTATAATTTAATTACTATATTTCTCTCTTTCCTTTCTTCCCTTTATATTCTCCCATGTGTCCTTCCGAACTGTTCTTCAAATCATGGCTATCCACAGACCACCCTACCTGGGAATCTATCCCATACATATACAGACACCAAACCAGACACTATTGCTAGTGCCAAGAAGTGCTTGCTGACAGGAGCCTGATATATCTTTTCTCAGAAGCTCTTCCAGAGCCTGACTAATATAGATGTGGATGCTCACAGCCAACCATTAGACTGAGCTCAGGGACCCCAATGTATAAGTTCAGGGAAGGACTGAAGGAGATGAAGGGATTTACAACCCCATTCGGAGAATAACAGTATTAGCCAACTAAACCCCCAACTCAGAGGGGCTTAACCACCAACCAAAGAGTACACATGGAGCTACCCATGGCTCCAGCTGCATATGTAGCAGAGGATGGTCTTATTTGTCATTAATGGGAGGGTAGGCCCTTGGTGCTGTGAAGGCTTAATGCCCTAGTGTAGGGGAATGCAAGGGCTGTGAGGCAGGAGTGGGTGGGTGGGTGGGTGGGTGAGGGAGTATCCTTATAGAAGCAGGGGGAAAGGGTATGTATGGGATGAGTTTTGTGGAGGGGAAAATGAGAAAGGGGATAACATTTGAAATGTAAATAAATAAGAGAACTAAATAAAAAAGGTAACCTTTGAGAGAGTTTTGCTGAATTCAGTACTTTTCATCATTTTCCTAGCTGTTCTGATATCCCTTGCCCTGCCCTCTGTCATTTGCTGCTTCACCGTGTTGCATAGTATGCATTCCTTCTGAATTCTCCCTGTTACTCTCCTCTTCTGGAGTATCCTCCTTGTTAGAGAAAGTGCATGCACTGTTTTTACAGTGTGCTTAGAAGCTCTTCCCTGTATGGAAGAGACCCTCCCATTGGCAGGGTACAGAAGAGCCAGTCTCATTCTGGTTGCCTTCAGAACAAGGTGTCAGACTTTGAGCCCCTCTAGCACCACATCTGCCTGTCTAGGTGCTGCCATGCTTCCTGCCATGATGCTAATGGACTCAACCTCTGAAATTATAAGCCACCCTCAATTAAATATTTTCCTTTATGAGAGTTGCCTTGGTCAATATTTCTCTTCACAGCAATGGATTCCTTAACTAAGACTGGTCCCTTTGGATGAGTAAAGTCAGGAGTATTTGCAAAGCAGTTTTACCAAAGACAATGGAGCAGTAGGGAAGTGCAGAGCAGTTTAATAAAAACCAAATGGAGGCAAACCAAAACCAGCAGCCATTGCCAAGTGGCTGGTGTGTAACTAGGGAAGGTGATCCCCCCTAACTTGGTTGTTCCTTAAAACAAGTCAAGGCCATGGGTTGTGGTAGGTCAAGGAAACACTGATAGAAACTTATTATTTACAATACAGCATAATGGCTCCTGCCTATCAAATGGAGTCAGGCCATTCTTCATTCCCCCTTGAGTTATAGGTTCCTGTCACATCCTTGATAAGGGACTGCCTTTAGCAAAGCCAGCAATGATTCTAGCAATGGTTCTAGCAAAGAGTAACAGTAATTGTAGCATTGCTTACATAAAGGAAGATCAAGTTTGTAACACATTAGAGCATACAGGGCCTTGTTATGATAACCAGTAGAAATAATATTAGAGGGCCAATTCAGGGTGAGAACCATCTTAGTCATATTGACCAACAATCAATCTTTTTCTTCATGTAGGTCATCAGTTTGATTGTCAATAGTATTAGAAAAATCAGAGATATTAAACAGTACACTCCAGTAAATTTCTGACAACCAAGATTATGTTTAAGTAACAGGCAGTGTAAAGTAGCTCTATTTTGCAGAACAATTGTTCTTATTTCTCTCATTTCTTGATTAATTCTGGCTAATATTTTTGCCTAGGTCGAAAACAAACAATAAAACTGCTAGTCAACAGACAATCACGTTGCAGATTCCAACAGGCAGAAAAACCTGCAACCTTAACAGCAGTAGGCATCAGGAGAATCACAATGTAAGTCCTTTCCAGGTAGGTTCATGGGTGTTGGTTTAAAAACAGTAGAACAATACAACATCTCTGGGCCAGAATGGGTGTTCAGGCAGGTGGTACACAACTGATTGAGCAGCCTGGACCGGAGGGAAAAATCTTATCCAAGGTTAACAGTATTCCTTTTAAGGACTTAGAGATTGGAAGGAGGGAATCTGATAATATTCCAGAATGTATCTAAGAGATGATAGAATATGGTCACACATCAATCTGCACAATGATATCATGGAAACACTTAAGTCATAAGGCAACATTAACTTGTGTCTTTATAGTTCTTTTTTATATACCAGCTGCTTGTGTATGGTGAAGAAAAACTAATATTTGTTGGTCCAGGCATTTTGCATAAGGGATATTCAACCTTTACCTCAATTAAACTTTTAAATAATTTGAGTTTTTTTCTTTTTAAACAAGTATCTTAAGTTCAATAATTTGTATTATGTTACTATTACATGAAATGAATTTATTAACATCTAAGTTCCCATTGTATAATATTGGGAGTTTTTGAAAGGTTAGGATTTTGTTGTAGCTGTCTTTGGCTATATTTCAGCTGCAGGCATCACTCTATTCTGGTCCAGACTCATTACATGAAACTCAGTCCTGCTTCCTCTGAGCAAATCAGCAGGTGCTAAGTGTCTGGGCAGGACTTTTATGAGCCTCTGACTTCTCCTCTCTAGGTATGTGCTGGGCTATCATAGAAGAATGTTGATAAGATTGTTTTTCAGAAGCACCCACATTTCCAAGAAGCTGAAAGTGAAATATGAAACTACTAGCTGCCTTTCAAGTTATTAGGCTTTCATTTCTTGGCAGAAAAACCTAGGCAGTCCTAAACTGCTAAGATATGTTGAACATGGGATGTAGAAACTGAGGCAGAACACAGAGAAGCAGCTTAACACCTAGATTAAGATACAAAGTTGAAAAATAATTTTCCTGATGCCTGATTCCACAAATGCAGCCTGAACTGAAGTCCCACAACACATTGTCTGGCCTCCTGTACAGATGCTAATCAAAGTTCGTCTTACCCAGGGCACAATCCATCTCACCCCTCTGACTACAAAGTTATTTCCTTGCAAGCTTCATGTACCTTGATTCTTGCCAATCCTGACTTTCCCTTCCCTGCTGGGATTTTGCCTGGCTTGGGTTAGACTGGTCTTATGTGTGCTGTCTCATAGCTGTTCATATGTGGAGCTGTATCCAGAAGACACTGTTTCTTTCCTTGTAGTGATCTACCAACTCTGGCTCTTACAGGCTTTTCCCCCTGTTCCATAACCACTCCTGTGCCTTTGAGGTAGAAGTATTTATGTTATATCAAGGGATAGACATTCTTCACTCTCTTATTCTCTGCATCCCAGCCATTGTGAGTATCTGTGTTGATTATCATCTTCTGAAAATACTAGGGTCCATGGTAAAAATTGAGTACTACCTTAATCTATGGGTATAGTGGTAAATCATTAGGGGTTGTTTTAATATCGTGCCCCTTTAACCATAAAAATATTAGTCATTCTCACCTAAGGTAAATGATCTGTCTAGTGTTTCTTTCTTGGTCAGATATGGGTCTCATCTTAGGGAGAAGCTATTAAACCCAAATAGGAATCATTTGGTTTCTTAGATGACATTCTTGACACTTTATGTGTCTTTAGCTTTATTTAGTGCTTGCTAAAGACATAAATGGGTATGTCTTTCCCAGCCAGTCATTACTGTAGCTCACATCTGGGTCTCGCTAATGACTCCTTTCCTCCTCTGGTACTATAGACGGTACCTTCCAGCACTATGAATGCCAGCCTGAAGAGATGTAGCCTCTGCATCTGTTTCAGCTTGATTTTTGCCATGTTTCATAACTCAAGTATGTGTCTTTCTTATCGTTAATTATTGGAAGTTGCAAGTTTTGGAAGCTAATAAGAGCATGGACAATGGCTTATAATGGTCAAGGACCACTCTGTCTAGCAACTGTATACATTGTACTAGTTCCTGAAAGTGGGCTTCTTGTTGTCCTGTGTGTCTAATGTGGGTGTTGTTGCTTACATTGAGGGCAACTAACTCTATCTTAATTCCTTATATAGATGTATATATATTTATTTTTTGGAAGTCTCTATAGTAATAGGTTTTCATATGACTTTTAGAAGTACTCTAGTGTTATTTACTCCTTCCTCTGTCTCTCTTCACCCTACTTCCCACATTCTTCCCAGTTTTAACCCTTCCTGTTTAAAAATTCTCCTTAATCCCTTTCTACCAGTTGATCATCTCTTTCCTCTTTTGAAAATTCTACTCCATGGCACCATACTAATTTCAAAACCTCGGTGGGTATTCCAAATGGAGCACACATATTTGAAGAGTAAAAGGTCACATTCACTAATGAGAGGGATTAAATGATGTTTGTCTTCCTTGGCCTGTGCTGCCTCAGTCAGAAGGAACTTTCTAGTTCTATCCATTTTCCCATGAATTTAATAGTTTCCTTTTTTTCCTTGAGTTCTCCACTCTGTAAAGTTGACAGTTTTCAGTATCCATTCATCAGTTGATGGACATTTAGTCTGTTTCCGTCTCCTGGCTGTTGTAAGAGAGCATGGAGGATAGATGAACCAGATGCTCTGCAGTAGGACATAGAGTAGTTTGAGGATATTTTCAGAAGTGGTAAAGCTGGATTAGGCAGTAAATCTGTTTTTCCTTCTTGTGGAATTTCCACAGGAATCACTTTAGAGGCTGCACTGGTTGACACTCTCCCCATAGCAGGGACTGAGTATTCTTCTTTCCCTACATCCACAACAGGTTTTTTTTCTCCCCTATTTATACTTTTGTTACTAGCCTCTCTGACTTAGTTGAGATAAAATTTCAAAGTAGTTTTGATTTCCATTTTCCTGGTGGATAAGCATGTTGAACACTTAAAAAAATGTTTGTTAGCCATTTGTATATCATCTTTGGAGAGCCCTGTGTTTAGGTCTATGTCCCAATGTAATATTGGGTTACTTGTTTTTTTGATGTGTCATTGTTCTTCACAGATTCCAGATACTAACCCTCTATGTGGTACATTGTTGGCAAAGACTTTTTTCTTTTCTGAATGCTACCCCTTTACTTGCGTGATCATGTCTTTTTCAAAAGTTATCTTTTGAGACAGTACCAAAAAAAAGTGTCTTACCCTGTATCCTGGAATGTTCTGGAACTTACTATGTAGTCTAGGCTGAACTTGAACTCGTGGTGATCCTCCTACCTCAGCTTCCTCAGGGATGATAACTATCAGCCACTGTGTCTGCCTGCCTCCATATTCCACTTTATAATTTTGGGAATCTGTTTGCAGTGCATTGGTGGAATGTGCATATTATACAATGATCTGTGGGTGGATACTAACAGGAATGTACAGTGACCAACTCTTATCTACAGCTCTAGAGTTATGCTTGTCTGCCTGCTCCCATGCTGATAGCCATAATGACCATGACCTCACTGTCTGAAACTGGGAAACTGAGGTCCTTATCTATATGTGTTATTCATCCAAATCCCCATCTTGGCACTGCACCTACCATCCAGAATATAATCCTCTTTCAGTTGAACTGCATGCATGCCAGCTATAGAGAATGCACAGGATTCTCTGTAACAACAGCCCATCATATTCTACCCTCTCTGTCTAGTTTCTATTCAGATATGTCTGTATATGACACTGGGGTGGTGTTGATCACATGATCAGCTTCATTTCCATATACCAGCACCCATTGTAAGGTCAAGACAACCAGTCCTCCTCAATTCCTCCTATTTCTCCTGATCTCTGTTCAAGGGAGCAATTGTATTGTAAGTTTGTGCCTTGGGAGACACAAACTAATGTCTACTCATTGCAGCTGGTACCCACAGTAGAACAAAGAAAGGATGTCTTCCTAGTCTAACTTTCTTTAGGATGAGGGTTATTTACAAGAACATTGATCACTCAGAGGCAGCTGCATCAGTGATAAGTCCACCCCAGCCAGGCAATAAACCATCACAGCTGCAGCCCTGGAGTCCCCTGCAGGATTTGCAGGCACCACAGCTAGTGTGAAATCTCCTGTCTCCCAGAATGCTTACTATTTATATAACTTTGAGAATATTATCATGAATTTAAGTTTCTGTAATTTGTAAATGTTTTTATTTTATTTACTTACAGAGGCTTATTTTATTTCATATTTAAAATGTGTCTATGTGCATGGTGTGCATGTTTGCAGGTGTGTAGGCAAGCCAGGCTTATGCTGGGCCTCTTCCACAGTTACTTTTCACATTTTTCATCCAGGAAGATATCTAATTTGGGCCAAGCTCTTGAAGATATACACACCTCAGCTAGTCAGTTTGCTCTATGGTTGCACCATCTCTGTCTTCTGAGTATGGAAGTATAAGGTGGCTTCAAGGCCCACTCAACATTTATGTGGGTTTTGGAAATTTATATCTGCATGGCAAGTGCTTTATGCACCTTGTGTCTATATGGAGGGAAGTGAGAGGAAGCAAGTGCATGTACCTGGGGAAGGCAGAGAGTTTGGAAAACTCTGAAGTGAGAACTCTGGGGGTTGTGAGCTACCCAGTGTGGGTTCTGGGAAACAAATTCAGTGCTCCTGGAAGAGAATTATGTGCTCTTGATTGTTGAGACTTCTCTCCATGCCTTTAATAGAAAATTTATTTTATTACTTTAGAATTGCATGCCTTTGTATATGTGTGGATACAAATACCTGAGTGCAGGTCTTTCTTTTTGGGGGAAAAGTATAATTTAATTACTACATTTCTCTCTTTCCTTTCTTCCCTTTATATCCTCCCATATACTCCTCCACACTTTTCTTCAAATCATGGCCTCTTGGTTTATTAATTATCATTCCAAACTTAACCTGTTCTGTTTGTTTAATGCTACTTGCATATATATTTTTACTTTTTACTGTTTTTAATGGTACTTAATCACTATTAGGAGGGCTTTCCTGGGGAAGACTACCTTTCTTCTCCTCAGCTTTTCTCTATGACCTATGATTCATTGTGTAGTATTAGGTCCTTAAGGGCTTTTCCATGTCGAGTTTTTTCATCCTTTACCAGTTTATGCCTGGGCTGTCATGTTGGGAAACAACAGCTTACTAAGTCATACAAGTTCTCTCCATAAGACTATGAGTGAAGATACCATCATTGCGTCATGGGCAACCACCACTGACCCTCCCACTGAAGAAAACTGACTCTCCCTCCTTCATCATCCAACAACTGCCTGAGGCGCTTACCTATGGGTATAGCTACAAGAGCCCTTTCCCTCTCTGTGATAGAGTGCTGACTGGCTTGATTTTGTGGGGCTTTTCCCAGCAACCACTGCTGATGTGAAGTTATGAGTGCTGCAGTCCTCCTAAGTCCAGAAGATCCTATCTCACAGCTTCTCTGAGCGCTGGCTCTCATGGTTTCTGTCTTTGCTTTGGTGTGCTCGCTGAGTTTTGTGGGTGGAGAGGGTATGGTATAGGTGCCCTATTCAGGGTGGGCACTCCAAGGTAGATGTTCTGTGAATTCTATCCAGGGCTTTTGGTTATACTCAGTGGGTAAAACAGTGTAAGAATTCATAACCATTATTACTTAATAGAAAAGCACTAACCATTAATTGTTGGAAGTTTTATGGAACATTTAAAACATGCAAATTTTTAAAATATGTTTTGGATATAATATTGTATCAGTAAATGTGCAAAAAACTCCTCAGATTGTGGGAGTCCTTGTTACTGAGGTATGTTTCTTGGCAGATAGTTGAACCTTGCTTTTTTTTTTTTTTTGTAAATTTATTTATTTATTCATTTATTTATGTATTATATGTAAGTACACTGTAGCTATCTTCAGACACTCCAGAAGAGGGCATCAAATCTGGTTAAGGATGGTTGTGAGCCACCATGTGGTTGTTGGGAATTGAACTCTGGACCTCTGGAAGACCTTTCAGTGCTCTGCACACGCTGAGCCATCTCTCCAGCCTTGTTACTGCTTTTGTTTTTAAAATCCAGTCAGCTACTCTAGATGTTTTTACTGGTAAGTTGAGCTAATTTCTTCTTAAGATAACTATTGAGAGAGTTTTGCTGAATTCAGTACTTTTCATC
Organism: Mus caroli; assembly: GCF_978045245.1. Lineage (NCBI taxonomy): Eukaryota > Metazoa > Chordata > Mammalia > Rodentia > Muridae > Mus > Mus caroli. Next base: position 58,420,354 of record NW_028227274.1, on the reverse strand, counting down.
ATTTTTCTGATTGGTCAGATATCCCTTGGCCCATCCCCTGTTGTTTCCTGGTTCACTGTGCTGCAAAAGATGCATTCCTTCTGAATTCTCCCTGTTTGCTATCCTTTCCTGGGATGGGTTCTTTCCTGTACTGTCAGGACTGACACTGAAAAATTGTTACTTCAACAGGAAAAACTGTTACTTCTCAGGAAATAGTGGGAGCTACATTCCAAGTTAACTCAGTTAGCTGATAGATATTTTGAACCAGCTTCATAATTGGAATCATATTTACTAGAAGACTCAGGATCTGTGTCTACTTGACGAACCTATCTTTCAGGCAGCCATTGGGCTCTGTTTTCTTTTTGTGAAAAAACATAAACAGAATTTCTCCCCCATATTAAAATGGGATCTGAACCATTCCATGTATTAGTTAGGGGGTCTTGCCATTTAACCATGGCATATGAGCTAGAAGTGACTGGATGCCAATGGCAATCTGCTGCAGACTGACTTTTAGCATCAGTTTGCAAAAAATATAAAACAAGTAAGACAACAGCAAGATGTTCTTTTGGTGACCTTGGAGGGTATAGTTCCCCCTCTTTTGTTCTTAAAGGAAAAACTGTTTTAAAGTTCCCCAATACCTTGTTCTTGAAAATTATAAGGAATCTCAGTAATATGGGTAACATTAAATTGTTGACAAAACATCTTAAATGCTCGACTGCAATAGCCAGTCCCATTATCTGTTTTAATCTGATTTGGAGCACCAAGCACAGAAAAATAATGCAAACAATGACCAATTACATTTTCCTTTGCTTCTCCCATTAAAGCAGTTGCAACTAGAAAGCCTGAAAAGATATTAATAGTCACATGTGCATATTTTATTTTTCTAAAATCAGAAATATGAGAATCCATTTGCAATAATTGATTAAGTATAAGTCCTCGAGAATTAACACCATTATGAGGTACTGGTAGAAAATGGAGACACTGAGGACAAGTAAGTCCTTTCAATTTGATGTGCACATTCTCTAGAAATACCAGATTATTGTCTCATTACTATTTTGATGATATAAAGAATGAGATTATATTGTCAATTGTTCCTGTGTAAGGCCTGGGATACAAATCTGCCTTGGCATTACCTTAAGGGGTCTTGTCCAGGCACTCCAGGATGAGTTCTTAAATGTCCAAGGACAGTCCTTTAAAGGAACTGTACTTTCTCTTACCTTGAGTTGTATGTGCATAAAAAATTGCAAAATTTGAGAATTAGCAGTATCTAAAGAAGGAACAATTTCAAGCAATTGTAAGCCCCTATGTGTATATGTATATATATATATTCAGTATAGAAATTAAAAGCTTGACTTTTTTTTTCGAGACAGGGTTTCTCTTTATAGCCCTGGCTGTCCTGGAACTCACTCTCTAGATCAGGCTGGCCTAGAACTCAGAAGTCTGCCTGCCTCTGCCTCCCGAATGCTGGGATTAAAGACATGTGCCACCACCACCAAAAGCTTGATTTTAACACTTTTAAAAACAGTAACTACACTATGTAGTTCAATTATTTGTGGTGAAGTAAAGAGGAAACTTAGGAGAATAAACATGTGATCCAATCCCATATACTTTTGTGCCATGCCCTCTGGTCGAGTCAGCTTGACAGGCTGAAAAAGTCTGTAAGCACTCAATGAGGAAAAGAGTTTTAAGGAAGCTCACCTCCCAGAGTTTTGGCGTTCTCATTTACCCATATACTCATACTCTATTCCCGTGTTAGTCTGGTGTATGGATCTATGAGCTCTCTTTTAATATTTTATTATAAATGCCTTTTTTTTAAAAAAGATTTATTTATTTATTATATATAAGTACACTGTAGCTGTCTTCAGACATTCCAGAAGAGGGCGCCAGATCTCGTTGCGGATGGTTGTGAGCCACCATGTGGTTGCTGGGATTTGAACTCTGGACCTTCGGAAGAGCAGTCGGGTGCTCTTACCAATTGAGCCATCTCACCAGCCCTATAAATGCCTTTTAAGATTAAATTCTGTTATAATTAAGTCTCCCCAGTGTTCCAAGGTCCCAGATGCCACCGAGCTTAGAATCCTGTAAGAATGCAGTAAGGAATCCTGTAAGAATGCAGTAACTAATTAAGCATTACAAAAGACAGAGCCAGTGGCTCAGAGTTGGTCTGCAGAAAGAGCCGGAGAATCTCACTGAGATAGAAATCTTCAGTACAGGCCATGTTGCATATTAAAAGCAAGTTGGTAAATTCTCCTGAAAAATGGAGATTCTCCAGATATTTAAAAGTTACACTCATATAAGAATTTAGCAAGGCCTAGGAAATTAGGGGGGTTGTGATATTGCATTATTCATGAGGTCTGCCAAAAGCAGAACCCCCTGGTGCTAGCCTTCATAAGGTTCAAAGGTATAACACTAGAGTGTGAAATCCTTTTCTGTCACTAAGCTGATCCTAGGCAGGACTGCTTTATCTTTACTGTAAACATTTACCTGGTTCCTGTAAATCCTTTTGAAGTCATTCCTTTGTTTTGTACCTAGTAACTTCAATGTACCTTGCCTGCTGTGACTCTCAACCCCTTGTATTTTCTGTACTATAAAAAGTTTGATGCTCGACCTGACAATACATTCAGATTCTACACAATCTCTCCTGTTCATCTGTCTGTCAACTGCAGACGCTTTGCCCACCTGCGACTAGAGACCCGTTCCACGCAGACAAAGGGACCCAAAAGGGTCTGCAACACTTTTGTCCCATAGAAGGGCTGTTTCTAATTACTATAGATGCATTCTTCATGGGATAAATGCATAAATTTACAGGAAATACAAAAGCATGCATAGAAGCAAATTTTAACAACTTGTCTTTTGGATAATGACTATTAATTTTGCCTAAAAAGTCTGTCATAAAATAGGCCAAATATCAGTATTCTTTAATAACCAATTTAATTGCTGTTTGAAAAAAGGACTAGATGTCTCATCAGGTTTTTAAGACATTCTTTCCAAAATACTTTCAAGATTCTATCCCACAATTTTTACTAACACCACAACAGCTTCATAACAGGATGTTAAAACTTTACTTGGAGGTGAGGAAAGATGAATCCACATTAATGCTCTCATTTGCCAAAGAATTGCTGTGGGCACACTGAGTAACAAAAACTAAAATGAACAGCTAACAATTGATTACAGAAGCTTCCTCTACTTTCTGCAAAGCTATTTGTCTCTTACCAGTTAATTTGCATCCCCCTTGATAACATGTAACAAAGACTTAAGTCCTCCTGTGGTGAACTTAAAGTAAGGTCTTAGCCAATAAAATCTCCTGCAAGCTTTTGAAAATAATTTGAAGTAAGCAAATCATCTTTTCTTTCTTGAATTTTATGTGCCACATTTTTTCTAGGATATAACTAAGGCCCCAGATATTGAAAAGATATTGCCTTTGAACCTTTTCTTGAGCAACAACTACTCCAAAATTTTAAAGCTCATTGTATAAGAGCAAAGCTTTGTAAAACTCCTTCAGAGGGATCAGCTAATAAAATACTGTCCATATATGAATAATATATACTGAAACATTCAAAGACCTAACTTCTTGTATTGAAGCAGAGATCTAATTTTGTACATAATGTAAGGCTAATAGGCATTCCTTGAGGCAAAACTTTCCAATGATATCACTTTATAGCCTTTTTAAGATTACAAGCAAGCTCACTAAAAGCAAACCCTTTACAATCATCAGCATGCAAAGGAATAAAGAACAATCCTCCAAATCCATAATAATTCTTTGTAGTAGGCAGGCCAGATTGTAATGCCTCTACATTTCAACAGCCTCATTGACCTTTCATAAATCTAAAGTTTAAACTTTATTTTGAACAACACCTTGATAGATCTGTAATAATGCTGTTTTTGGCTTACAAATAATTCCTGGAGGCAAGGTGAGGTGAGGCCTCAAAAACTTCCAAAGGCAGGGTCCACACAAACCTCACTGAGGCTGCTCTGAGCTCTGCATTAACTCGAACATAAATATTTCTTAATCTGAGCCTCCTGGCTCAAAGATTAACTCTCCTGCAGTGAGGACAGATTCCAGGGGAGCAATTCTATTGTCTGTCTATGACTCTAATTTTTCAACAGTCTTTCCAAAGATGATTTATACTTAAATCATTCCTTATAACCTTTTCACTGTGAAAGCATTACTAAACCATAGCTAAACCCTGATTGTATTAGGGTTCAATTTCTGCACAAAGATGAATATATACAGATAAGTATGTCTTTGCTTTGTATGGCTAGATAGCCGCAGCTAGCTGCATTAGTGTTTTCATTAGACAATTGTGTAACAAAAGAAACTCCTGCTTGAGGGTCTCTGAAATTTCTACTACCTGTTTTTAGTAGGCTATCCACAAACTCCTTGAAACAGTTCATTAGGAGCCTGTTTGATAACCAATAAATTTCCACTGAGATCTCCTTTCCAATCTTGGGGTGGGGCTTAAATTTTGTTTCTACAGCTATATCCAATAAAGCTTGAATAAAAGGGGCAGCGGGCCCATACTGGCCAGAGCTGATTTTACCTCTTATTACTCTTGCAATCATCCTAATTACAATATATGTGTGAGTTTAGAATCCTAAGGTTGAGATCAAACTGCAAAGTGCAGCCAATGGAACACTGGAAATTTAACTATAATTTTAAGTTTCTTTTAAAATATTAAGGCATAATCAAAACTTTTGGAAAGCACAACTGAATTTTAAATAATCCATTCTCTTTAAAATCAATACCAAAAGCATTACTTTCACATTGAGAAGTTTGGCTGCTAATTCTTATATACAAATGCATGACAGTGCAACTTTTAATGCTTCATTAAGGAGACATTGTTTTAAATCTTATCCCTTATGAGTCTAATTTCTAAGATAAAAATTACATAAAATATTATCTCAATTTAGAAGTATCTTTAGAGGACTGGTTTTCTGTGCTGGTTCATGCCATGTGTTGTTGTTTAAAATGACTCCAACCCTGAGCTATCAGTTTTGAGCTATCCTTCTGTTACCAATGTTACACTTTTTAATTATACCCAATAATTATTAAGACAATACTCTATGTTCAAGACATGTAGAGCATAGTTATACCTTTAAGACCAGTCAGAAAGCAAATGAAGTGGCTACACAAACCTTATGAATTTTGACCAAAGAATATTTTACTTTTTCTAGTTATAATTTCAAGAGAGAAAACACCTTGTCATTTGCTGAACCCAATAATTACAATTGCAGAGATTTTTCTAGGACAATACAACTATCAGCTTATTTGCCATAGAACTTAAGAAGTCACTAGCCCCTTTTAAAAGCAACTTTTCAGCAGTGCCTCTCCTGCTGTGCTTGACCCCTGGCTGGCTAATGATGTGTGGCAATTTAAATCAGCCTCTATTTTGCAATCTAAGACTGAATCCAGAGATAGATAGCCAGCAGACAAAGCCTGAACCAGTTTTTTCTTTTCAATGTGAATCATAGAACAATAGTCATTGAGAGAACAAAACAAAAACAGACGCAAATTAACACATGGACAGATTGGTGCACCAAGGACAGACAATACAGAGAGGGTAGAGAACTTGGTGTAACCAGAACTAAGGATGTCTCCTGTGGTGGCCAAAGAGGAAGCAGGACATCTTCCAATTTCCTTCTGTCCCTGGGAGAGCTCTGAAATCCATTTTCCTCTCTCTCTCTCTCTCTCTCTCTCTCTCTCTCTCTCTCTCTCTTCCTTTGTATACCTAGCATCTCTCTTTTTTGCTTTTACTTATTTTATTTTATCATGTTTACTTCCATTTTTATATCCTGGATGGTTTTGTTCAATTCCTTCACCTATTTGGTTGTGTTTTCCTATATTCTTTAAGAGATTTTTGTGTTTTGTGTTTCCTCTTTAAGGGCTTCTCTTCCTGTTTACTTGTTTTCTCCTGTATTTCTTTTAGGAAGTTATTTATGTCCTTCTTAAAATCTTCTATCAGCATCAAGAGATGTGATTATAAATCCACATCTTGCTTTCCCATTGTGTTGGGGTATCCATGACTTGCCATGGTGGGAGAACTGGGTTTTGATGATGCCAAGTAGTTTTGGTTTCTGTTGGTAAAATTCTTGCTTTTGCCTTTTGCCATCTGGCTATCTCTGGTGTTAGATATTCTTGGTGTCTGTTGCTGAAGCTTATTTTTCTTGTGGATCTGTAAGCCTGTGTCAGTACTATTGCGAGACCAGCTCTCTCCTGGCAGAACTTGTGTACAGTGGGTTGTGGAACAGCCTCAGCTTGTAGGTGCAGATGGCAGACCAGAAAGATCCTTCCCCACCTTCTCCACTGTTCCTTTGTTCCCTGTATTCCTGCATTGCTCCACTCCAGACAGTTATTGGAGAGAATGTGGCTATCTTACCTCTGAGCTCAGGAGTGAAAGCACTCCTGGGAGAACAGCTCTCTGGTGGATAGTCCCACGCACAGCCCGCTGTGGATCATTTTCTTAGATTGTTGGGTCAGTTTTCTATGGTATCTCCTGTACTTGAGAGTCTCTCTTCTATGTCTTGAATTCTGTTAGTGATGCTTGCATCTAAGTTTCCCGATCTCTTTCCTAGGATTACTATCACTAGATGTGTCTCCTTTTGTGATATCTTTATTGTTTCTATTTCCATTTTTAGATCTTGCATGGTTTTGTTCATTTCCTTTGCCTGTTTGGCTGTGTTTTCCTCTAATTCTTTAAGGGATTTTTGTGTTTCTTCTTTAAGGGCTTTTAGCTGTTTACCTGTATTCTCTTGTATTTCTTTAAGGGAGTTATTTATGTCCTTTTTGAAGTCCTCCATCATCATAATGAGAAATGATTTTAGATCCGAGTCTTGCTTTTCTGGTGTTATATCTTAGTCATATTGACCAGCCAGCACTTGTTTGAGGGGTTTTCATCTGTTTCTTCATGTAGGTCATCAGTTTTTTTGTCAATGGTATAAGAAAAATCAGAGATATTATCAGTACATTCCAGTAAATTTCTGACAACCAAGATTATGTTTAAGTAACAGGCAGTGTAAAGTAGCTCTACTTTGCAGAAAAATTGTTCTTATTTCTCTCATTTCTTGATTAATTCAGGCTAATATTTTTTCCTGGGTTGAAAACAAACAAAAATCTGCTAGTCAACAGACAATCATGATGCACATTCCAACAGGCAGGGAAACCTGCAACCTTAACAGAAGTAGGCATCAGGAGAATCACAATGTAAGTCCTTTCCACCTAGGTTCATGGGTGTTGGTTTGAGAATAGTAGAACAATACAGCATTTCTGGGCTGGAATGAGTGTTCAGGCAGCTGTTATACAACTGATTGAGAAGCCTGGACCCGAGGGAAAATCTCATCCAAGGTTAACTGTATTCCTTTTAAGGACGTAGAGATCGGAGTGGAGGAATCTGACAATAGTACAGCATGTACCTAAGAGATCATGGGACGTGGTTACATATGGACTCTTTAATATGGGTGAACTGTTGTTAGTTGGGGAAACAGTGGACCCAGAATGTGTATAAGCCAAGAGGTCAACTCAGTAACTACCACAGACAGAAACTTATTTTTTAACAATACAGCTTGATGTCTCCTGTCTTCAAAGAGTCAGGCTGGCTCTTCACCTCCTCATTAGGTCTCACTTATCAACAAAAGTTTGACTCCTCCAATGTTTACTCTGAGAAAAACAATGAGTTTATTAGAATGATTTATAGAACAGGGGTGGGTGCTACAGGCCGAGGTTTGGTGACCCTAAAACAACTGCACTGGACAGTCTGCACCCAGCAGGGGTAATGGCTTCCCCATGGGTGCACAGATAGAGGCCTCTTCCCCTAATTTCTCCAAGCCTGTGTACTTCAATCTCTCCTTAAGACCGTGAGGTCATATATAACAGGGGCAAAACTGTGTACAACTGACTGGGAGAAGTGGATAGATGCCAGGTGAGGATCCTAAGACCTTCCTTCCTCCTCCTAATGGGAATAACTGCCAATATTCAACAAGTTGAAGTAGCCAAGTCTGTGAGTGATTAAAGAAAACAACTAATTCAATGTGTGTGACTGTATTTATGTGTCCATGTACCACGTGTTGTCTGGTGTCTTTAGAAGCCAGAAAAGGGTATTTGATCCCCTGGGACTAACTTTACAGACAGATGTGACCCACCATGTGGGTTCTGGAAATCAAACTCATGTCCTCTGGAAGAGCACCCAGTGGTCTTAACTTCTGAGCCATCTTTTCAGCCCTGGGAAATTTTCTTGATTAATGATTGATGTGGCTCATTCTACTTTCAGTAACAATATCTGTAGATAGGTGATCCTGGGATACAGGAAAAGGCCAACTCAGCATGAGCCAGAGAGCAGGTCAGTAAACAGCCTTCCTTAATGATTTCATTTTCAGGTGACAGCCTTGAGTTTCAGTCCAAAGTTTCTTCAGTGATGGATTGTGATCCTGGAGGTGTAAGATGAATTCTTTTCTCCTCCAGTTGCTTTCAGTCATTATCTTACTTTTCTATTGCTGTGATAACACAGCTTGACCAAGGCAACTTATAGACATAGATTTCATTTGGAACTTACAGTTTTAGAGGGTGTGCCCAAGATTATCATGTTTGGGAGCATGGTAGCAGGAAGGCATTTTGCTATACGTAAAGGCTTACATGTTGATCCATGTACATGAGGCAGAGAGAGCTAATTGAGAATGATGTGGGATTTTAAATTTAAAGCCTGTCCTTAGTAACATACCTCCTCCAACAAGGCCACATATGTCAAACATTTACAACAATTGGGGACTAATCATTTGAGCATATGAAGGGCTTTAATGTAGAAACCAGCACAGTCACAATGTTTGTTACATAAACAGAGAGCAAACTAAGTTATTTACCTATCCTATCTTTCAAAGTCCAACATTATCAACCCTACCTTTTAAAGTCCATCTTTACTTAACATGCCTTTCAAAGTCTATCTTTACCCACACCATCATTGCAAGTTTACTTAACATTTGATCCTATTTCTATCTGTCTCATGTCCCTCCTTGTCTTAGCCTTATGAACTACTCCCAATAGACTCCATACTCTACTTAGTTTACCCTCCCACTGCCATTGAATTCTACATGGCCTGTTATTAATCTGCTATCATTGGCTGCATATCAAGTGCGTAGTTGTAGTTTCAGACAGCTGTGACTATTCTTCCAGTTAATATCCTACTCAGGGAATAATGTAGATGTTATTCAAGGCACCCAGAGCTCTTGGTCTGAGGAGTTATTTTTAAAGTTCACACTGAACAATACCACATCTATGCCCCACCTGGACCACGCATATACTTCAAGTAAAAGATAATAGATGATAATAATGAAACCAAGAAAGGAAGTGACTCCACACCATAACTCCCATGTAGTGAGAAAAGAAACAAACAAAAAACCACTTACACCTTTAAAATATTATTATTGCTATATCAAATTCCTTTAGTGAGAATGAGTTGGATGAAATTTCAGGTCAAGACAAAAAACAAAACAAAACAAAACAAAACAAAAACAAAAAAGCAAACCAAATGAAACTAAACAAAAATGATTATAAATGTGTTCAAAAATAATAACAGCCAAATGAAATAAGGCAACGAATGATATTAAAGAGGATTTTAACAAATAACTGAAGAATATCCACCCTAAATATGTGAAATCAAAAGCAAACAAACAAACAAAAACCCAAAACAAACCGAAAAAGTTAAATACCTCTGGGGAAAATATTCAACCGAGACCTTAAGACAGATACAGGATCCTGAACAATGCAAGGTCAAATATAAAATAATAAGGTACCAGTGGGAATTCTAACATATATTGAACAAACAAAAAGACCAATATTATGGGTTAAAGGCATAGAAGAAGGACAACTATTTTGTCCTAGAATTGTAGGAAACATTTTTAAATGAATCATAAAAGAAAAATTCCCAGAGTTAGAAAAAGTGATACCAGTCCTGGTACAGGAATCATTTAGGACTCCAAACAGAAGGCTTGCAAAGAACTTCTCTCAACATAAGTAAAACAGCAATTACACAGAATTAAGGAAGTACAGTGGAAGTGGCAAGAACTATCAAATCACATCTATAGCAGGGCCATCACAATAATATAGATTCCTCAAGCAAAGCTTGACCAGAAGGGCTTCGAATAAAGTATTTAAAATTTTGAATAACTATAACTGTCCATCCAGAATACTATGCTTAGCAATGATATCTGTCATAACTGAGGAGAAATAAGAACTTTCTATGATGAAATTAGACAAAATACAAATCTGCCATGACAAAGGCAGCTCCCCCGAGGATACTGGAAGGGATTTTATAGATCGAAGAGAAAAGAAAAAAGAATTACAGCATGGGACAGGGCAGAGCAAAGAATGAAACATGCTGCAATAAAACTAAGCAAGAAAGAACAAAAAAACCCCAAACTCAACCCTGAAATATCGGCAAACTTGATGGAATCAACATGTAACTTTCAACAGTAATTCTAAATTTAATGGCCTTAGTTCCCTATTAAGAAAAAGGATTTTGGATGAAAACCCAGCGTGTTGTCTCCAATATCCACTGTACCACAACTGATTGGCACTCATTTATGGTTAAGGAATATGGAAAAGGTGTCCAAGACAATGGACTTAGAAACAAGCAGGTGTTGCTGTTCTAATATTTGAAGAAATAGGCTTCATACCAAAACTAGCAAGAAAAGGTAAAGATGGTTACTTCATACTGATACAATCACACCAGGGTCTTTATTCCAGTTAGCTCAGGGCCCCTCAGCCCACTGCCAACATGAGGATGGTTTTGGTGGAGAGGATCCCTAAACATCTATGGGGGTAAGGTTTTATAGAAAGCAACAAGGGAGGGTGAGTGTTTCTAGCCTGGCGCCAATTAATTGGAGAGCTACTATGGCCTTTAACATAATTGACTGGTGCTGGCAGTCAAACCATAAACTTAACTTCTGCTTCCTTCTGCATTGGTGGGTATTAGGCAGGGAGCAGGCTTGTTGAAGATTAACCTGGAAAAGCTGGATTTGTTGGGGGGAGATTAACCTAGAGATGTAGGTCTTGTTGGGGTTAGTCTAGCTACTGGAACTAGGCTCTGGTTTTGTTGGGGTGTGTGTGGGGGAGTGGGTACTTGAAAGGTTATGCTAGGTGCCAGGCTGTTAGTTTACCTGAACTCAAGTTCTCTAAAATAGAGTCTGAACTTAAAAGATTTGGTATCTTATTTTTTGAATATTATTAAAAATAAAATACTGCATGTTACTAAAAAGTAAAATATGCCTTGTTTTAGGAAAGTCAATTCTACACAGAGAAACCTGTCTCAACAACAATAACAACAACAAAAAAAGTAAAACAAAATCAAAAGAAACAGATTAATTAATTCATTTTAAATTTGTAAACAAGAAGTAAAATTAAAACCCTAATTAAAATGCAATCTAGTACATATATTATTAAAAGTCTAAGAATAAGAAATTAGAAACAGAGGATATAGGAAGAACACATTCACTGTCTTCTTCAACTGCTCCTACATCTTAGTTTTGAGCAGGGAGCCTTTACCCTGGAGCCTTCTGAGTCAGCTAGAGGGGCTCCAGCAAGCTCCAGGGATCTTCCACTCTGCAGGTTCCCACTGCTGGGTTTCAGGCATGTGTCATAGCACCTGGAGTTTTACTTGGGTGCTGTAGATCTCTACTGAGGTCCTCATGCACAGCATTCACTTAACTGATGGAGCCCTCCTAGCTCTTGTAATACAGTTTTATCTGATGTAATAAGCTGGGCATTAAATATTGGCTCTCATGCTCGGTTTACTCTGTGATATCAGTCCATTGTGGTCTTCCTGATATTCATGGGGACCCCCATCCTATGGTGACAAGTGTTCCTTATGGCTCCTATGGGCCAGTCCACTGGAGATCAATGCCCCTTGCTTTGTCATGGATTATGTATCCTCTGTCTAAAGGAGGATGATTAGTTGTACTCTGTACATTCCCAGTGTCTTCAGATTCATTTCATCTGTCCCCACATCCCACAGCCCCCTGAGTTAGGCATGAGAGTCTCTTTTATTGTTTGCTTAAAAGTCCCAACTTGAGCAATTCAGTTGTTGGGTGTTCCATGGTTATCCTAGTATCTGTCCTGGGCTTTTCTTAAGGTCTCCAGCTGCCTGCTGAATCATGGGATTTCCCTTCCTCTGCATTAAAAAGTTGGGCTTCAGGGCTCTTTTGTATCATTTTGTCCCTGTTTTCTTCTTCCTTGTTCTTCAGTTCTTCTAGTGGGTGCCAAGATTTAGGATCCCAGGAAGAGCACTAGGCTCCGATTTAAGTTGTATTATCTGCTCCCTGCATTCTGCCAGTGGTTTGACTTAGCAAGGTAACACCTCTATTTCATTTTCATTTTATCTGCTTACTAATTTTTAAAATCACCTTTCCCCACTAGCATTTGCTTGTATGAAGAAAAGAAATATACTACATGATGTTCACATTATAATCTCAGGCTTATGTAGAATTGAGGAATTTTATAGAAAAGTTTCCCATTAAACTTGTTTGAAGAGAACTGTAAACCCGACATTATTTTTTTTAAAGATTTATTTATTTATTTTGTTTGTGAGTGCTCTATCTGCATGTACACCTGCATGCTAGAAGAGGACATTAGGTCCTATTGGAGATGGTTATGAGCCACCATGTGGTTTCTGGGAATCAAACCAGGACCTCTGGAAAAGCAGACAGTGCTTTTAACCATTCAGCCACCTCTCCAACCCCTGCTTTTTCTTCTTTAGAGATTTATGTTGTTGTATTAAAAATTAAGCAATGTGTATGACTGTACTTCCTGTGCAGAGTTAAGTACACCAGGTCCATGGGATGCATGCAGAAGCCAGTAAACTGGAACTGGAGTTTCAGAGAGTTGTGACCTAATATGTGGGTTCTGGTACTTCTGAATCTGAGTCCTCTGGAAGAGCAGCCAGTATTCTTTACTGATGAGCCATCTCTGCAGCCTTGGTAAGAGGCAGAGCCTTCAGCATGTGGGGTCTAGTGAAAGTGTTTAGGTGTTGTGTGCATGTCCTTGAAGGGGTTTGTGTGACCCTGACCCTTCTATTGCTTTTGCTTTTTGGTTTTGGAATAAATGGTTAACATGGCTACAAGCTGACCATCAGTGTAATCCAACATAAATCAATAATACATCTATCCAATTATGTCATAGAAACTCTTAAACCATAAGCCAACATAATCTTGTCTCTTTATATGTTGATTATGGGGTATGGTTGAAGGAAAATTAAGGCTTTGCTGGTCCTGCATTTTGGATAATTGATACTCAATCTTTATCTCAGTTAACTATAAAAACTTAAGTGTGTTTTCCTTTTCTCTTTGAAATGAACATCTTAGGTTCAATAACTTTCATTACTCTCCTATTACATGAAATGCATTTATTAATAACTGTCTACAGAGGATAATATCAGGTAGGAGTTTTTGAAAGATTAAGATTTCCAGCAGAGGTTATGAGACTGACACAATGGCAGAGGCAATGCTTTTATAGAGAGAGCAAGAACCAGTGTCAAATGCAGTGAGGAAAGTCATGTGTGGACATGAGAATGTTTGATCTCCAAGGACCTGACTATGGTGCCAGTGTGTGGAAGTGTGAGCTCTTAGATGGCCAGTGTGCAGAAGTATGAGAAATAAGTCTACAGGATATCATAGCATTCTAAATGTTGCATCGTTTCTTTTTCTGTGTCTCTTCCAGCCTTTCCAATTCAGGTACTCATCATCCAACTTCCTTCAGTGTAGAAGGTTGGCCTGCTTCTTCCCCCCTACCCCCCACCCCAGCTCCATGCTCCCCGAAAGAAGATTCAGACTCAAAATATACTTACAATACCTTGGCCATATAGCTAGGATCTTCTCTGACTAGATTTAAGTGAAAATATCCTATATATTCTTTCCTACATTTTAACAACTGGCTGGTTGCCTGAACTCAGGCCCCATGTGTCCATCTTGACATATTGTCTTTGTCAATCTCCTGCCTTGCTCTATCATGGAATTCTTTCTCCTCCCAGTTATCCCACCTTTTATTTCCTGGCTATGCCATGGGCCATAGGCTTTTTAAATGACAGATGCATCCACACAATACACAAGACATTCTCTCTATGATTCAGAGAAAAACAAAGTGTTAGGCCAGGGAACAGGATTTGAGATTATCAGCAAACAAAAGCAACACTGTCAGTAATCAGCAGTAGCATATCAAGGGTGTACTGGGAATGTCAAATACCAACAGCAGACACCCTTTTTAATCAACAATTTATTATATATTTCGGGGTGCCATGTGTGGCTTAAAACAGTTTTTTTATGACCGTAACCAAGATAGGTAATGACAGTAATTCACAGTTCTCCAGTGGTCCTGGCACAGAATTATAAATGTTCTTTAGTTATTATCCCTAGCAAGAATGTGACAGGGGTTTTAGGAATTTGTTGTTCATTAACAAACTTATGATCTCCGGTTATGGTTTCAGATATGGTTACTGTCAGTGGCTGTGGGTGACTTGAGTTTGAACTTATAAGTTTTTTTTTTTTTTTACTGTCTTTGTTTTTTGGGGGCAGGGTCTCACCATGTAGCTCTAGCTAGAATTAGCTATGTAGACTAACTAGGCTGGCTTCAAACACACAGACATGTGCCCACCTCTGCCTCCTGTGTGGAGTTCTGTGTTTGCTAGGCCCCGGCATTGTCTCACAAGAGACAGCTATATCTGGGTCCTTTCAGCAAAATCTTGCTAGTGTATGCAATGGTGTCAGCATTTGGAAGCTGATTATGGGATGGACCCCTGGATATGGCAGTCTTTAGATGGTCCATCCTTTCTTCACAGCTCCAAACTTTAGTTCCTGCCTCCAGGTTCCCACTTTGGCTTTCCTTGTTAGACTGTGACACAGGATATTTAATTCAAATAAATCCCTTCCTCCCCAAGTTGCTTTTGTCTAGTGTTTTATTACATCAGTAGAAAGAACACTAGAAGAGAATATAGCTTTGAATACCTTCAGCAAAGTAGCAGGATACGATATCAACACAAAAATCAGTATGTAGTCCATGTGTCTGTAAGAAACTTCTTTTTTTTTTTTTTTTTTTGGAGTTAAAGAATATATTTGTTGGGTTTAGGTTATAGTCACATGCATAACAGGAGTAGGAATCTTGAGTGTTTATTAGAAACCTGCCTGTGATGGAGGATAACAAGTTAGAAATAAAGTAATTTTTTTTACATTCATTTATAAGTTAACATTTAATTCAGAACATTTTTGCTCTTACTTTTAGACCTGTTTCCCATCTATTTTCTGAGTCTTGCTGCTCTTCCCCTTGACACCCTAGTCCCTGTTCTGTTTATGTGTCATAGAATTCTTTTATTCTTATTTCAGCTCTGTCAAAATCACTTCTTCTGTTGACACAATATTCTTTTTATGTCCAATAAACACATAGACATATTCATTTTATTTCCAATAAACACACAAAAAACTTACATGTGTGTGCACATTTGCATACACACACACACACACACACACAAAACCTGCATATGAGACAATATAAAGGCTGTCCATTTCTAAGTCTCATTTTACTTAACACAATGATTTCCAGTTCTATCCATTTTCTTGCAATGGCATAATTCTGATTTTCATTAGCTGAAAAAAAAACCCCATAATATGCATATATGTACCATATTTTCTTGATCTCTTCATCAAATTGTAGACATCTAGACTTGCTCCATTGTTTTGCTATATTGTGATTAGGGTAGCAAT
This sequence comes from Mus caroli, assembly GCF_978045245.1. Classification (NCBI taxonomy): domain Eukaryota; kingdom Metazoa; phylum Chordata; class Mammalia; order Rodentia; family Muridae; genus Mus; species Mus caroli. The sequence continues at coordinate 58,404,643 of NW_028227274.1, read as the reverse complement.
CAGTATGAATGTATAGTTATTACCTTGATGGGACCTAGATTTTTATACACACACACACGAAGGAATAATAATATAAAATGATGATTTTAAGTCTTTTTGTTTGTTTTCAGAAACTCACATTACTGATATCCACAGTGGCTGCATCAGTTTACAGTCTGACAAGAAGTATGTGTTCATTTCCACACATTTTTTCCAGTGTTTCTTCTTGTCTGTTTTCTTAGAGATAGACATTCAGACTAGAGTCTAATGCAATCCCATTAGTAAATTCTTGATGTTATTTCTTCTTATTCTATTGGAATCCCTTTCAGGAAATTTTTTTTTGTTTGTTTGTTTTTTTTTTTATATTTTTATTACATATTTTCCTCAATTACATTTCCAATACTATCCCAAAAGTCCCCCATAGCGCCCCCCACTTCCCTACCCACCCATTCCCATTCTTTTGGCCCTGGCATTCCCCTATATTGGGGCATATAAAGTTTGCAAGTCCAATGGGCCTCTCTTTCCATTGATGGCTGACTAGGCCATCTTTCGATACATATGCAGCTAGAGACAAGAGCTCCGGGGTTCTAGTTTGTACATCATGTTGTTCCAACAATAGGGTTTCAGATCCCTTTAGCTCCTTGGGTACTTACTCTAGCTTCTCCATTGGGAGCCCTGTGATACATCCAATAGCTGACTGTGAACATCCACTCCTGTGTTTGCTAGGCCCCGGCATCGTCTCACAAGAGACAGCTATATTTGGGTCCTTTCAGCAAAATCTTGCTAGTGTATGCAATGGTGTCAGCGTTTAGAAGTTGATTATGGGATGGATCCCTGGATACGGCAGTCTCTAAATGGTCCATCCTTTCATCACCGCTACAAACTTTGTCTCTGTAACTCCTTCCCTGGGTGTTTTGTTCCCAATTCTGAGAAGGTGCACAGTGTCCACACTTTGGTCTTCATTCTTCTTGAGTTTCATGCGTTTAGCAAATTGTATCTTAAATCTTGGGTATCCTAAGTTTTGGGCTAATATCCACTTATCAGTGAATACATATTGTGTGAGTTCTTTTGTGATTGTGTTACTTCACTCAAGATGATGCCCTCCAGGTCCATCCATTTGGCTAGGAATTTCATAAATTCATTCTTTTTAATAGCTGAGTAGTACTCCATTGTGTAAATGTACCATAATTTCTGTATCCATTCCTCTGTTGAGGGACATCTGGGTTCTTTCCAGCTTCTGGCTATTATAAATAGGGCTGCTATGAACATAGTGGAACATGTGTCCTTTTTACCGGTTGGGACATCTTCTGGATATATGCCCAGGAGAGGTATTGCTGGATCCTCCGGTAGTACTATGTCCAATTTTCTGAGGAACCGCCAGACTGATTTCCAGAGTGGTTGTACAAGCTTGCAATCCCACCAACAATGGAGGAGTGTTCCTCTTTCTCCACATCCTCGCCAGCAACTGCTGTCACCTGAATTTTTGATCTTAGCCATTCTGACTGGTGTGAGGTGGAATCTCAGGGTTGTTTTGATTTGCATTTCCCTGATGATTAAGGATGTTGAACATTTTTTCAGGTGTTTCTCTGCCATTCGGTATTCCTCAGGCGAGAATTCTTTGTTCAGTTCTGAGCCCCATTTTTTAATGGGGTTATATGACTTTCTGGAGTCCACCTTCTTGAGTTCTTTATATATATTGGATATTAGTCCCTTATCTGATTTAGGATAGGTGAAGATCCTTTCCCAATCTGTTGGTGGTTTTTTTGTCTTATTGATGGTGTCTTTAGCCTTGCAGAAGCTTTGTAGTTTCATGAGGTACCACTTGTCAATTCTCGATCTTACAGCACAAGCCATTACTGTTCTATTCAGGAATTTTTCCCCTGTGCCCATATCTTCAAGGCTTTCCCCCACTTTCTCCTCTATAAGTTTCAGTGTCTCTGGTTTTATGTGAAGTTCCTTGATCCACTTAGACTTGACCTTAGTACAAGGAGATAGGAATGGATCGATTCGCATTCTTCTACATGTTAACAACCAGTTGTGCCAGCACCATTTGTTGAAAATGCTGTCTTTCTTCCACTGGATGTTTTTAGCTCCCTTGTCGAAGATCAAGTGACCGTAGGTGTGTGGGTTCATTTCTGGGTCTTCAATTCTATTCCATTGGTCTATTTGTCTGTCACTATACCAGTACCATGCAGTTTTTATCACAATTGCTCTGTAGTAGAGCTTTAGGTCCGGCATGGTGATTCCACCAGAGGTTCTTTTATCCTTGAGAAGAGTTTTTGCTATCCTAGGTTTTTTGTTATTCCAGATGAATTTGCAGATTGCACTTTCTAATTCGTTGAAGAATTCATTTGGAATTTTGATGGGGATTGCATTGAATCTGTAGATTGCTTTTGGCAAGATAGCCATTTTTACAATGTTGATCCTGCCAATCCATGAGCATGGGAGATCTTTCCATCTTCTGAGATCTTCTATAATTTCTTTCTTCAGAGACTTGAAGTTTTTATTATACAGATCTTTCACTTCCTTAGTTAGAGTCACGCCAAGATATTTTATATTATTTGTGACTATTGAGAAGGGTGTTGTTTCCCTAATTTCTTTCTCAGCCTGTTTATTCTTTGTGTAGAGAAAGGCCATTGATTTGTTTGAGTTAATTTTATATCCAGCTACTTCACCGAAGCTGTTTATCAGGCTTAGGAGTTCTCTGGTGGAATTTTTAGGGTCACTTATATATACTATCATATCATCTGCAAAAAGTGATATTTTGACTTCATCTTTTCCAATTTGTATCCCTTTGATCTCCTTTTGTTGTCGAATTGCTCTGGCTAGGACTTCAAGTACAATGTTGAATAGGTATGGAGAAAGTGGACAGCCTTGTCTAGTCCCTGATTTTAGAGGGATTGCTTCAAGCTTCTGACCATTTACTTTGATGTTGGCTACTGGTTTGCTGTAGATTGCTTTTATCATGTTTAGGTATGGGCCTTGAATTCCTGATCTTTCCAAGACTTTTATCATGAATGGGTGTTGGATCTTGTCAAATGCTTTTTCCGCATCTAACGAGATGACCATGTGGTTTTTGTCTTTGAGTTTGTTTATATACTGGATTACGTTGATGGATTTCCGTATATTGAACCATCCCTGCATCCCTGGGATGAAACCTACTTGGTCAGGATGGATGATTGTTTTGATGTGTTCTTGGATTCGGTTAGCAAGAATTTTATTGAGGATTTTTGCATCAATATTCATAAGGGATATTGGTCTGAAGTTTTCTATCTTTGTTGGGTCTTTTTGTGGTTTAGGTATCAGAGTAATTGTGGCTTCATAGAATGAGTTGGGTAGAGTACCTTCTGTTTCTATTTTGTGGAATAGTTTGTGAAGAACTGGGATTAGATCTTCTTTGAAGGTCTGATAGAACTCTGCACTAAACCCATCTGGTCCTGGGCTTTTTTTGGTTGGGAGACTATTAATGACTGCTTCTATTTCTTTGGGGGATATAGGGCTGTTTAGATCATTAACCTGATCTTGATTCAACTTTGGTACCTGGTATCTGTCTAGGAACTTCTCCATTTCATCCAGGTTCTCCAGTTTTGTTGAGTATAGCCTTTGGTAGAAGGATCTGATGGTGTTTTGGATGTCTTCAGGATCTGTTGTTATGTCTCCTTTTTCATTTCTGATTTTGTTAATTAGGATGCTTTCCCTGTGCCCTCTAGTGAGTCTGGCTAAGGGTTTATCTATCTTGTTGATTTTCTCAAAGAACCAGCTCCTTGATTGGTTGATTCTTTGAATAGTTTTTCTTGTTTCCACTTGGTTGATTTCACCCCTGAGTTTGATTATTTCCTGCCGTCTACTCCTCTTGGGTGAATTTGCTTCCTTTTGTTCTAGTGCTTTTAGGTGTGTTGTCAAGCTGCTAATGTGTGCTCTTTCTAGTTTCCTTTTGGAGGCACTCAGAGCTATGAGTTTTCCTCTTAGAAATGCTTTCATTGCGTCCCATAAGTTTGGGTATGTTGTGGCTTCATTTTCATTGAACTCTAAAAAGTCCTTAATTTCTTTCTTTATTCCTTCCTTGACCAAGGTATCATTGAGAAGAGTGTTGTTCAGTTTCCACGTGAAGGTTGGCTTTCTATTATTTATTTTGTTATTGAAGATCAGCCTTAGTCCATGGTGATCTGATAGGATGCATGGGACAATTTCAATGTTTTTGTATCTGTTGAGTCCTGTTTTGTGCCCAATTACGTGGTCAATTTTGGAGAAGGTACCATGAGGTGCTGAGAAGAAGGTGTATCCTTTTGTTTTAGGGTAAAATGTTCTGTAGATATCTGCCAGATCCATTTGATCCATAACTTCTGTTAGTTTCACTGTGTCCCTGTTTAGTTTCTGTTTCCATGATCTGTCCATTGGTGAAAGTGGTGTGTTGAAGTCTCCCACTATTATTGTATGAGGTGCAATGTGTGCTTTGAGATTTACTAAAGTTTCTTTAATGAATGAGGCTGCCTTTGTATTTGGAGCATAGATATTCAGGATTGATAGTTCCTCTTGGAGGATTTTACCTTTGATGAGTATGAAGTGCCCCTCCCTGTCTTTTTTGATGACTTTGGGTTGGAAGTCAATCTTATCTGATATTAGAATGGCTACTCCAGCTTGTTTCTTCAGACCATTTGCTTGGAAAATTGTTTTCCAGCCTTTCATTCTGAGGTAGTGTCTATCTTTTTCTCTGAGATGAGTTTCTTGTAAGCAGCAAAATGTTGGGTCTTGTTTGTGTAGCCAGTTTGTTAGTCTATGTCTTTTTATCGGGGAGTTGAGTCCATTGATATTAAGAGATATTAAGGAAAAGTAATTGTTGTTTCCTGTTATTTTTGTTGTTAAAGTTGGCATTCTGTTCTTGTGGCTGTCTTCTTTCAGGTTTGTTGAGGGATTACCTTCTTGTTGTTTCTAGGGTGTGGTTCCTGTCCTTGTATTGGTTTTTTTCTGTTATTATCCTTTGAAGGGCTGGATTCGTGGAGAGATAATGTGTGAATTTGGCTTTGTCGTGGAATACTATGGTTTCTCCATCTATGTTAATTGAGAGTTTGGCTGGGTATAGTAGCTTGGGCTGGAATTTGTGTTCTTTTAGTGTCTGTATAACATCTGTCCAGGATCTTCTAGCTTTCATAGTCTCTGGTGAAAAATCTGGTGTAATTCTGATAGGCTTGCCTTTATATGTTACTTGGCCTTTTTCTCTTACTGCTTTTATTATTCTATCTTTATTTAGTGCATTTGTTGTTCTGATTATTATGTGTCGGGAGGTATTTCTTTTCTGGTCCAGCCTATTTGGAGTTCTGTAGGCTTCTTGTATGTTCATGGGCATCTCTTTCTTTAGATTTGGGAAGTTTTCTTCTATAATTTTGTTGAAGATGTTTGCTGGTCCTTTGAGTTGAAAATCTTCATTCTCATCCACTCCTATTATCCGTAGGTTTGGTCTTCTCATTGTGTCCTGTATTTCCTGGATGTTTTGAGTTAGGATCTTTTTGCATTTTCCATTTTCCTTGATTGTTGTGCCCATGTTCTCTATGGAATCTTCTGCACCTGAAATTCTCTCTTCCATCTCTTGTATTCTGTTGCTGATGCTTGCATCTATGGTTCCAGATTTCTTTCCTAGGGTTTCTATCTCCAGTGTTGCCTCATTTTGGGTTTTCTTTATTGTGTCTACTTCCCTTTTTAGGTCTAGTATGGTTTTGTTCATTTCCATCATCTGATTGGATGTGTTTTCCTGTTTCTCTTTAAGGACTTCTACCAGTTTGGTTGTGTTTTCCTGTTTTTCTTTAAGGACTTGTAACTCTTTAGCCATGTTCTCCTGTAGTTCTTTAAAGTCCTTCTTGATGTCCTCTACCATCATCATGAGATATGCTTTTAAATCCAGGTCTAGTTTTTCAGGTGTGTTGGGGTGCCCTGGACTGGGCGAAGTGGGAGTGCTGGGTCCTGATGATGGTGAGTGGTCTTGGTTTCTGTTAGTAAGATTCTTACCTTTACCTCTCGCCATCTGGTAATCTCTGGAGTTGTTATAGTTGTCTCTGTTCAGAGGTTGTTCTTCTGGGGATTCTGAGTATCCTCTGTCAGCAGACCTGTACAGACTAAGTTCGGCGGAGTCCCGGAGCCAAGATGGCGCTCCCTGCAGGGCAGGTCACTGTTCTCCGGCTGGGAGGGTGTCGGATGTCTGCGGCCCCAAAAGGGTGCTGCCTCAGCGGTTCTGTGGCTCCCGCCTGTCCCAGAAGCTGTCTGCCTCTGTGGTCCTCACTCTGACCTGTACAGACTAAGTTCGGCGGAGTCCCGGAGCCAAGATGGCGCTCCCTGCAGGGCAGGTCACTGTCCTCCGACTGGGAGGGTGCCGGATGTCTGCGGCCCCTAAAGGGTGCTGCCTCAGCAGCTCTGTGGCTCCCGCCTGTCCCAGAAGCCGTCTGCCCCCGTGGTCCCCACTCTGACCTGTAGAGACTAAGCTCGGCGGAGTCCCGGAGCCAAGATGGCGTTCCCTGCAGGGCAGGTCACTGTCCTCCGACTGGGAGGGTGCCGGTTGTCTGCGGCCCCAAAAGGGTGCTGCCTCAGCGGCTCTGTGGCTCCTGCCTGTCCCAGAAGCTGTCTGCCTCTGTGGTCCTCACTCTAACCTGTAGACTAAGTTCGGCGGAGTCCCGGAGCCAAGATGGCACTCTCTGCAGGGCAGGTCTCTGTCCTCCGGCTGGGAGGGTGCCGGAAGTCTGCGGCCCCAAAAGGGTGCTGCCTCAGCGGCTCTGTGGCTCCTGCCTGTCCCAGAAGCCGTCTGCCCCCCGTGGTCCCCACTCTGACCTGTAGAGACTAAGCTCGGCGGAGTCCCGGAGCTAAGATGGCGCTCCCTGCAGGGCAGGTCACTGTCCTCCGACTGGGAGGGTGCCGGATGTCTGCGGCCCCAAAAGGGTGCTGCCTCAGCGGCTCTGTGGCTCCCGCCTGTCCCAGAAGCTGTCTGCCTCTGTGGTCCTCACTCTAACCTGTAGACTAAGTTCGGAGGAGTCCCGGAGCCAAGATGGCACTCTCTGCAGGGCAGGTCTCTGTCCTCCGGCTGGGCTGTAAGAAACTTCTTAAGAAATAAATAAGGGGTCCTTCTTGTCTGAGCCAGTACCCCGAGCAGACCTCAGTTGCTGGCTAGACATCAAGTCCCACAACACTCAGAGTAACCTCAACTTCCATATTCTTTAACACACCCAGGATCATAGGATCTCAGGAGCCTGGTCATACCAGGATTTCAGCATCCCAGAGGTAGCTGAACTCCCAGGAGCTCTGACACATGCACATCTCAGGATCACAGCATCCCAGAATGACAGGGTCACAGAGACAGCTGGACTCTGAGGAGTTCTGACACAACTAGGGTCACAGGAGGGACAGGCTCCAGTCAGTGACAGCAAGGACAGGTAATACTAGAGATAAACAGATGGTGAGTAGCAAGTATAAGAACATAAGCAACAGAAACCAAGGTTACTTGATGTGATGGTTTGTATATCCTTGGACCAGGGAGTGGCACCATCTGAAGGTGTGGCTTTGTTGGAATAGGTGTGACCTGGTTGGAATGGTGTGTCACTGTGGGAGTGGGTATAAGATCCTCACCCTAGTTGCCTGGAAGTCAGTCTTCCACTAGCAGCCTTTGGATGAAGACATAGAACTCTCAGCTCCTCCTGTGCCATGCCTGCCTGGATACTGCCATGCTCCCACCTTGATGATAATGGACTGAACCTCTGAACCTGTAAGCCAGCCCCAATTAAATGTTGTTTTTTATAAGACTTGCCTTGGTCATGGTGTCTGTTCACAGCAGTAAAACCCTAACTAATACAGAAGAAGTATAGAAAAGAAGAAATCTCAAAAATATGTAATTTAATTTAAAATATTTAGAGACTACTATCATGATCAAAGACAAATTGGTACCAGCAGAGTGGGGTATTCCTGTGACAACCTGACCATGTTTTGGGGAGGACTGTGGAAGGACTTTGGAACTTTGGGCTTGAAGATCCATTCGTTGTTAAGAGCTCTGTCAGATGTTGTGTAGGAGCTTGGAAGATAATGTTGAGAACAGTGCAGAAGATGGAGGTCTGGTTTGTGAAATTTCAGAGGGAAAATTAAAGACTCTTTTCAGGGCCATTGCTGTTTTTATTGTGAAGATTTTGTAGTTCTGGTTAGCTGGGGCTGAAGAATCAGCTGTGATTAACAAGATACCAGAACTACTAAAGCAAAAACTTTGCATTACTGGGACTATTGATGCTGGTTAGCTGGAGCTAAGAAATTAGCGGTGATTAAGAAGAGACCAGCATCGTTGAGGTGACATCTTCTGGGAAGTGTTTTCTGAAGGCACAAAGAGGCTGTGTTCCAGAGATAGGCAAGGTTGTACTCCTTCTGCAGTGGGACTTGGTAATGTGTAAGGGTCACCCAGGTGGTACTGGTTTTGAAGGCATGAAGGGGCCACACAGCAGCTCAGGCTCGGCACTGTTAGAGGCCATGGAAGGCCATTGGTGAAGGTGCAGCCCCAGTTGTAATTGAAGGCCCAGGACTGAAGGGGTCACGCAGTGTTTTGGAGATGCCAGTACCACGAGATGACCACCAAGAGCAGCAGCAGCAGTGGAGTACAGGCATCTGGAGCCCAGAGGACGACGTGTGTGCTACAAAGGGCATGGCTGGAGAAGTGACCCAAGCCCTTGGAGGAGTCCAGAAGATCGTGAGTTGGATCCCAGACGTTGGACGGTTGGAGATTGATTTTTGCTTTGATTGTGACTGTGCCCTGATATTTTCCCTCTTGAAGGAAGAAACTGTTTTAGTGGAGCCCACAGTTAAGAGACTTTTAATTGTAAAAAGACTTTGGATTTTAAAAGAGATGGATATTTTAAAGAGATTGAAATTTTAAGAATATGTAAAGACTGTGGGACTTTTAAAGTTATTTAGATCTTGGGGATGAATAAGAATGTAAGGGTTGAGGCTTACTAGTGATGTGTTTGTGTGTCAAGTTGACAAGGGATCAATTGTACTGGCTATTTTTGTGTCAACTTGACACAGCTGGAGTTATCACAGAGAAAGGAGCTTCAGTTGAGGAAATGCCTCCATGAGATCCAACTGTAAGGCATTTTCTCAATTAGTGATCAAGGGGGAAAGGCCCCTTGTGGGTGGGACCATCCCTGGGCTGGTAGTCTTGGGTTCTATAAGAGAGTAGGCTGAGCAAGCCAGGAGAGGCAAGCCAGTAAAGAACATCCCTCCATGGCCTCTGTATCAGCTCCTGCTCCCTGACCTGTCTGAGTTCCAGTCCTGACTTCCTTTGGTGATGAACAGCAGCATGGAAGTGTAAGCTGAATAAACCCTTTCCTCCCCAACTTGCTTCTTGGTCATGATGTTTGTGCAGGAATAGAAACCCTGACTAAGACACTTGACATAATCAGAACCCAGTTCTTCACTGTAGCAAGTCCTGGATACACCATCACACCAGAAACTGGGAAAATGAGAAAAAAGGGAAATGCAAATCAAAACAACCCTGAGACTCCACCTCACACCAGTCAGAATGGAAAAGATACAAAACTCAGGTGACAGCAGGTTCTGGTGATGATGTGGAGATAGAGGACCACTCCTCCATTGTTGATTGGATTGCAAGCTGGTCAATCAACTATGGAAATCAGTCTGGTGGTTCCTCAGAACATCAAACATAGTCCTACCTGAGGGCCCATCTAAACCACTCCTGTACATATATCCAAAAGATTCTCCAACATATCACTAGGGCACATGCTCCACTGTGTTCATAGCATCCTTATTTATAATAGCCACAAGCTGGAAAGTGCCCAGATGTCCCCCAACAAAGGAATGGATTTAGAAAATGTGGATTCAGAAAACATTTACACAATGGAGTATTACTCAGCTATAAAAATCAATGAGTTCATGAAATTCTTAGGCAAATGGATGGAACTATAAAATATCATTCTGAGTGAGGTAAACCAATCACAAACAAACACATATGGCGTGCACTCACTGATAAATGGATTTTAGCCCCAAAGCTAGGAATATCCAAGATACAATTTATAGACCACAGGAAGCTTAAGAAGAAGGAAGATCAAATTGTGAATTCTTTGATCCTTCTTGAAGGGGAAACAAAATGTTCTCGGGAGCAAATTTGAAGACAAAGTGTGGAACAGAGACTGAAAGAAAGGCCATCCAGAGATTGTGCCACCTGGATCTATCCTATATACAGTCACCAAACCCAGACACTATTGTTGATACCAAGAAGTGCATGCTGACAGGAGCCTGATATAGCTGTCTCCTGGGAGGCTCTGCCAGAACCTGACAAATATAGATGCGGATGCTGGCAGCCAACCATTGGACTGAGCACAGGGTCCTCAATGGAAGAGTTAGAGAAAGGACTGAAGGAGCTGAAGGGGTTTGCAACCTTATAGGGAGAACAACAATATTAGCCAACCAGACCCTCCAGAGCCCTCAAGGACTAAACCACCAACCAAAGAGTACACATGGAGGAAGTCATGGCTCCAGCCACATATACAGCAGAGGATTGCCTTGTGGGGCATCAGTGGAAGGGGAGGCCCCTGGTTCTGTGAAGGCTCAATGCTCCATTGTTGGGGAATGCCAGGTCAAGGAGGCAGGAGTGGGTGGGTGGGTGGGGGAACACCCTCATAGAAGCCTGGGAGGGCAAATGGGATTGGGGGGCTTCTGGGGGAGGTGGGACTGGAAAAGGTGATAACATTTGAAATGTAAATAAAGAAAATATCATATATATATATATATATATACACACATACACACACACACACATATATATATATATATATATATATATATATATATATATACACACATACATACATACATACATATGAATGAAACCAGGATAAAAAATAGAAAAAAGAAAAGAAAAAACACTACTAAAATTCACAGATTGAGAGCATATCTGGAATAATCCACAGCCAACCTGAATAAAGAAGCCATTTTGGATATATCATAATGCCAGTGGACACTGTATGCTGAAAGCACAATGATACAAAGCAATTTGGAAATGCCCAAACCATGAAGCCAGCAACCCACTCACAGAAATTCAAGCCAAGGAACTGCATAGATTACCCAGAAATAATCCCATTCATAGAAATTCTGACAGAGGCTCTTGAAAAATATACACAGGAGAAAGACTGTATTTTCCACAAATGATGATTCTGAGAAGCCTGATATTTTCATATGGAAGTGTGTAAACATTTGTCTCTGTACTTTGTTGGAAACATACCATGATAATTGCTTATGGTAGTGGAAGTAATTTACATTCCCGTACTCCCACAAATCAGTAATATTGAGGTATTCCTTCCCTCTTACCTCATCCTCTCTAACATTCATGTGACTTTACTCTTGATTATGGATATCTATGATTCCTAGGGGTAAGATGGTCTGTCAATGCTGTTTGTGTTTTAAGAGATATCTGTATTTGTTTATCCATTTACTTGAGAGTGAAAGCATATGTGTGCTCTGTGGTGCTTGTTTGTGCAGAGGCCAGAAGTCATTGGCTCTCCTCTACCTCCACTCTGTGTCTATTCCTTTCAAACAGGGTTTGCCTGAGTCTGGGTCTCACTCCTCTCCTAGGCTGGAAGCAAACAAGTCTGAGAAATCCTCTTATTTCTGGATACACTCAGTGCTCATGTTACAGGTATTTGCTGGTGTGCCCAGCTCGTTACATGTCTGCTGAGATGTGGACTTCATTTATCACAATTATGGAACAATATCTCTTAACCATTGAGCAATCTCTCCACATCCTAGGTGTGGTTTTTGATTTGCCTGTTCCTGGGCTAAAGATTTTGAACATTATTTTCATGCATTCATTGGGCATTTTTGCTGCTTTCAAGGACTGTTTTGTTTGTTTGCTCATTCATAATGGATTTTATATATTCGTGTTTAAAATAATATGTCTTCTATTCAGTCTGGGTACTCATCCCTCATTTGATGAATCTAATCCAATTGGTCACCCCTAAACACACGTACATACAAGCCACATTATATGTACTCAGTAGGTTGTATATATACATATATTTGTTTGTATATACAACAACATTAATTAAAAAAATCTATGAGTTGGGGAGGACCCAGGATGAGTTTTCAAAAGGAGAGGGAGGGGTAGAAATAATATAAATACATTAGTCATGTATGAAATTCTAAATAAATTTAAATTCAAACGGAGGGATATTTGATGAGTAGTGAGAGCTCCAATTATCTATGTTTATAACAGAAAATGTGGCATTAGACATTTCTTTAGTGTCTATGATCTCTTCATTTATAAATAGTTGTCTAGGTTACAGTTCCAGACATGAATTACTTTCTGTGCAATGGGCCTTAAGTTCAGTTAGATGTCTCTGATGACCCCCACTATAAAGTGCCACCATTGCACCATTGAGGACATTTGCTGGGTTGATCATTTCTGTGCTTGATAGGTTCTATGGTTTTGTGGGGATAGTTTTCTGAGAAATGCTGTTTGAAGCTTGTGTTTAAAAATCAAACTTTCACCTGATTTACAACCAAGTTAATAATGTGCTTTGATATTATTTAGAACTATATACTCATTCCTCTTACATGCCAAGTCTACGACTGGCTCAGAATTAGCTGTTCTTTAAGAAAAACAGTGTAACCTAACCATACTACTGCTTGTATACCCTGATGGGTGTCAAAACATTCCTGGCTCTCCATTCTGATTCCTGCACCAGCTCCTACACAGGATGAGTTTGTGTGTATGTGTGTGTGTGTGTGTGAGGGTGTGTGTGTGTGTGTGTGTGTTGTGGTGGTGGTTTGAATATGCTTGGCCCATAAGAAGTGGTACTGTTAGGAGGTGTGGCCTTTTTGGAGGAAGTATGTCACTGTGGTGGTGGACTTTGGAGGTCTCTTCCTATGATCAGGCTCCATGAATTGTGAAAGAGACCTCCTCCTAGCTTCCTGGAAGTCAGTATTCTCCTGGTTTCCCAGAAAGTTAGTTCAGCTTAGGCTGAGCTGCCCCTGGGACACATTTCTGGTTTGATGACCCTGTACCAGGTGATCCCCTGCTTGAGTCAAGCCTTAGGGATGGTTCACTCAGACCTTTAAGGAACAAATTCTTGATTCTCCCTTATCGAATTCTCCTCTAACTTTGCATCTATGACCACAGGTTTTCTCTCTCCCATGTAAAGGCTATTTAATTAGCCCAGATCTGGTTTTTTTTTTAAACCTTCCTTTCTCTACAAACCAGTCTAGTTCAAGACATTGCATGACAACACTGTGGGCTTCACCATTATTAGTTAAGGGAACAGCAAACTTCTGCTGTTACCCTAGGGCCTCCTCTTTCTGTCTCACTCATATCAAATCAGTAAGCAAACTGAAGCTATATCTCTAAGTCCAGTCATAATTCATCATTCTGCCTACATTATCTTCTTCAAGACTTCCTCAGTCCTGGATTGGACATTACTATATTTTCTGTGGTTGGTTTGTAACAACGCGGCTGATCAAACAACTGAGTTGTTAACAGTGAAGCCATGTCAGGTCAAGTCAATTCTGAACGGCACCATAAGGATCCCCATCTTAGCCAGGGAAAGTCCACTGGGTATACAGTGTACATGTGTCATACAACATAACCTTTGAATTTTATTATTACACTTCTGGGGTCACTGGTGTCTGAATTCAAGCCACCCTGTTTTCTTGGTGCTGTTCTCTAATCAGGACTTTGTGTTTAGGTACAGCTTCCATGTCCTGGTCATTCTCCCCCAGTAGCCACATGGCTATTGACTTAATCACCTTCCTCTTGGCTCTGCTTTTATTAGGCAGACTTTAATATTTAGAGTTACTTTGAGAAATTGCACCTTCTTCTATCATTCACCATCCTTTCCTTGTCTTCTGATCTCTCCACAGCACTGCTTAACCTAGTTTTTCAGGAGCAAATGGATGCAGGAAATGAGGTAACCATTTGGTTTCTGGTGAACATTTGTGACTGTTCTGTAATTCTTCCCAGTATGTGGCAAACTGAAGCCATACCACATTCATAGAGTGGGTGCCAAGACTCTCAGGAGAATGAAAAAACCCCTACCAGAGGTGGTTTGAATATTCTGAGCCCAGAGAGTGGCACTATTAGCAGGGTTTTGGAGTAGGCATGGCCTTGTTGGAAGTGTGTCACTGTAGGGGTGTGCTTTGAGGTGCATGGAAGATAGTCTTTTCTTGGTTCCCTACAGAATAAGATGTAGAATTTTCAGCTTCTCCAGCTCCATGTCTGCCTGGACACTGCTGTGCTTCCTGCCTTGATGATAATGGACTGAACCTCTGAACCCTTAACCCACCTCTAATTAATTGTCCTTTATAAGAGTAGCCTTGGTCATGGGGTCTCTTCACAGCAATGGAAATCCTAATTAAGATACCACCCTAATACAAAACAGAGATCTCCATAGAGTAACAAAGCACTATGTATATGAACCTGCACAAGCACATACATACAGGAGACAGGCAGAGCTTGTTCTCTGTCTAATCTACATGTCAAGTGGACACAGCTGTCCAGGAAGCCAGAGCTACAGAACTCTCTTCAACCTGATTGCAGACACAGGTCCATAAGTTCCAAAGGGGAGGCTGCCACCCACAGACTCCCAACAGGACCTCAGTGCTTGCTCAAAAGTTAAGAAAATAAAGGTGAGATTCAAAACCTCTACAGACTTCAGAATCCATGAGTTACTACTTTGCTGCTGTCATCTTCCTTCTTAGTTTTACCGATATCCAGCACTCAGGTGTCTACTCAACACATATGTACCAGAGTAGGAAAACAAAACATTGAGATAGGCAGCATGATGTATATGGTGGCATTAAAGTCAAGATTGGATATGTAATCTCCTCTACAAATTGTCCCAAAAGACACATCCATGCTGTAGACTAGACAAAATGCATCTTCATAGAAGTAGCAGTGAAGAACATGGCTATCAGGAGCACATGGGTCCCTGTTTTCACCCAAGGCAATATTTTCTCTCCATTTACTTTTAGGAACCTCTGAAGACATTTTGTATGTCACAGTTGGAAAGTCAGAGCAGACTGTACTTACTACAGAGAGAAAACAGATTTTATTTAACTTACTACACAGGACAACAGATTTTATTTAACACCCAATAATGTTCAAGAAAGAAATGCTCTATGCTCCTTCCTTAATTATCCCCAATCACATTTCTGAGTCTTAGCAGACAGAACTTCCAAGATTAAAAAATTCTGGTGTTTGGAGTGAGCAATCCCTTGATTATGCCCTTGGCAGGTATAATGCTGGGGTAGGCTTTGCAGAACACAGAGAGAGTTAAGGAGGAAATTGTTTTTAGAGCTCTGTAAGACCTGCTTGAGTAACCCTTTAACAAATATGCCAACTGTTCTACTGAAAGCAAAAGAAAACAGAGACATGTTAACGATTCCATCTAGTGGGTCTAGCTGTAAGTTGAGGGCCAATCCTTTGGCATATGTAAAAACTTCCTCTATAATTAGAGAGACTTTCTTTTCATACCAGTCACTAAAGGACTGGTAGATGCAGGGATGACAGAGCATAGGAAGAGATGAAGCACACAGCAGACCATCTTCCCTAAGTGCTGCCTAAGCAGCTCATTGCTGAAGACCCATGAGATGGGCAACCACCACAAGCTGGACTCAGAGTGATGTGTGAGCTTCAGAGCTGTCTAGAAGTGTGAGGCACAAGGAATGGAATGGTGTTCTCTGCTGAAGTTGTACTGTAAGGTCCCCTGTCTGTAGCAGTCAGGGAAGACATGAGGCAAGACATTGTTCTGAAAGAGAAGATAAGCAGAATAAATAAATGAACACAACATTCAGATTAGAGAGTTGAGCACCATAGACAGATGTACTGTTGAAAGGGACAGTCACCTACAGGATATAGATAGAATGTCCCTGAAAGCACACAGCTATTCTCCACTCTTCAGTTCTAGCTCCTGATTTTGTGATGCAGATCCAGTGTAATAACTGTCTTCAAGTTCTTCCCACTGAAAATGAACACATGACCAGAAGGTGGCACCAAAGCCGGTATTATAAAAGGAAGCCTGCCTAAAGGCTAGCTAGCTGCCATCACACCCTGACAGAGCACATGTTCCTCACAGATGCAGAGAAGTTCCTTAGCACTCTTTGCAATAAAGAAAACCACAGTGAACACGATTCCCAGAGGTACAGATTTCCACAGCCAGCTCCAGCAGATACACCATGCTGAGAGAGCTTTTTTCCCCAGGCCAGGGTCCTCAGGAATGTTAGGAATTAAATAGTTGATTCTGTACTAGGAAGCAAATTGAGCCTAGATACAACAAACTCATACACATTGCAGAGATTTTTCTGCTCCACGAATGTTCATTACAGATATTTTAGGGAGAGGAATAAGAAACCAGCAAATCAATTGGATAAATTTGACCAAAACCACCATCCATATCATCCTTTTAGGTCTACCTCAGCTTGAATGATGTGAGCAAAGACCATCATTCAGTCCTGTCCAACTCCCACCAAAGTCCCTTTATCTTGAAAGTGGAGGATCCTCACTGTCTGGCCATGTTCCTAAAAGTCTTGTTATTTGTCTGTTCTCTAGAGAAAAGAGATGGCGATGGTTAGAAATTAGATTTGAATGTTCCTGCCCACTTACCAGAAACTCCTGTGTCCAGTGTATTCATACACTGTAGTTCCACTGTAGGAAGCACCCTCCTCTGTGTGCTCTAGTCTCTTCCAATGAAACCCACTTCTGCTCTGTTGCTCAGGTGAGTTCCATAGGACTTACACACCCTTCTGGCTTCTGCCCCTCCCCTCTCAGTGTGTGTTGGCCAATCATGGAGGAACATAGATTTAGTTGCTTTCAGAATCTCCTACATTTTCAAGAGGAAGGTGAAAAGGAAACTTACATCAGGTTTTCATGATATTGTCAGTTCATTTGTTGGCTGAAAATGCTACACAGTCCTAACATAACATGGGGTGGGGGTGCAGGGGGGTGGTGGTGGTGGTGATGGAAAACGAAGAGGTACACAGAGAAAGAGTTCACTAACTAGGCTGGAACCCTATCCCTGAAAGATGATTTTCCTAATCCCTGACTCCACAAATGCAGCCCGAACTAACATCACACAACACATACATTGCAGATGCCAATTTTAGTATCATCCAAGACACAACCTATTTCCTCACTATTGGAGATTCACGTCCCTTAATTTTTGTAATTGTCAGCTCCCTGGTCAATGCAGAGATTTGGTCTGTCTCAGAGACTGACAGGATTACACATGCTGTCATAATCACTGAAGTTCACATGTCCAGCTGCCTTGCTGTACCCAGAAGACACAGTTTCATCCACTGATTCTGGCAGTCTTTTTAAAAATCAACTCTTCCACCATCATTCTTCTACTTTTGGAAGTAGAATTATATGTATATGCATGTGATGTATACGTATATATCATATTAATATGGATATGAATATACTATATTTAGGGCTGGA
This sequence comes from Mus caroli, assembly GCF_978045245.1. NCBI lineage: Eukaryota > Metazoa > Chordata > Mammalia > Rodentia > Muridae > Mus > Mus caroli. The sequence continues at coordinate 58,387,203 of NW_028227274.1, read as the reverse complement.
TATTCTCCAGTGTCTTACTCTCTGTATTTTGGCCAGTTGTGGGTCTATGTATTGGTTATTGTTTACTGCAAATATGAGCATACATAAGAATGGTTGAGAGATGCCATAATCTATGGGAATAATGATAAATCATTAGGAGCTGGCTTAATATTATATCCATTTAACAGGATTAGCAATTCCCACCACCTAGAATCTATGGCTTTTCTAGCCTTAAGGTTTTCCTTAGATGTGGAGAAACTGTGAATTCTAATCAGGAAACAATTGGTTACATAGACAACATTCTTGATACTGTTACACTGGTGGGTATATTTTGTTTGGCAACTTATTATTGTAGATACACAGGTGTATATGATTGATGGCTATTTTTACTTTTTGGTATCGTCAATAGAATATTCCAGTAGGGCTGAGGCTTCTATCTTAGGGTCAGCTTGATTTTTCCAAGTTCTATAACTTAAGTATATGTTGTTGCTTCCTGTGAGATGAAGAGTGTGAATTCACTAGAAAGGGTTAATAGATAATAATGAAATAGGAAGATTTAAATTGGGTAGAAGAAGGAGGATATGGAAGAAGAAGAAGAGGGTTTTTTGAAGGGGTGAACAGCACTGAAGTGTTTTCTTTTTTTATTTTTTTTAAGTAGATATTTTCTTTATTTTCATTTCAAATGCTATCACCTTTCCTATTTTCCGTCCTGAAAGTCCCCTATACCCTCCCCCTACCTTGCTCCCCAACCCACCCAATCCTGCTTCTTGGCCCTGGCATTCCCCTGTACTGGGGCATATAATCTTTGCAAAACCAAGGGCCTGCACTCCCACTGATGGCTGACTAGGCCAACCTCTGCTACATATGCAGATAGTGACAAAAGCTTTGGGGGGTACTGGTTAGTTCATAGTGTTGTTCCTCCTATAGGGTTGCAGACCTCTTTAACTCTTTGGATACTTTCTCTCCCTCCTCCATTGGGGGCTGTGTGTTCCATCCAATACATGACTGTGAGCACCCACTTCTGTTATTTGTCAGGCACTGCCATAACCTCACAAGAGATAGCTATATCAGGGTCCTGTCAGCAAAATCTTGCTGGCATATGCAATAGTGTTGGTGGTTGGTGGTTGTTTATGGGATTTATCCATGGGTGGGGCAGTCTCTGGATGGTTCTTCCTTCTGCCTCACCTCTGAATTGTGTCTCTGTAACTACTTCCATGGGTGTTTTCTTCCCCATTCTAAGAAGGGGCAAAGTGACCACATTTTGCTCTTCCTTCTTCTTGAGTTTCATGTGTTTTGCCAATTCTATCTTTGGTATTCTAAGTCCCTGGGCTAATATGCACTTATCAGTGATTGCAAGTCATGTGTGTTCTTTTGTGATTGGGTTACCTCACTCAGGATGATATCCTCCAGATCCATCCATTTGCCTAATAATTTCATAAATTTGTTGTTTTTAATAGCTGAGTAGTACTCCATTGTGTAAATGTACCACATTTTCTGAATCCATTCCTCTGTTGAGGGACATCTGCATATTTTCCAGCTTCTGGCTATTATAAATAAGGCTGCTTTGAACATAGTGGTGGATGTGTCCTTATTACCAGTTGGAACATCTTCTGGGTATATGTCCAGGAGAGGTATTGCTGGATCTTCCAGGATTACTATGTCCAATTATCCGAGGAAACTCCAAACAGATTTCAAAAGGGATTGTAAAAGCTAGCAATCCCACCAGCAGTGGAGGAGTAGTCTTCTTTCTCCACACCCTCATCAGCATCTGCTGTCACCTGAATTTTTGTTCTTAGCCATTCTATCTGGTGTGAGGTGGAATCTCAGGGTTGTTTTGATTTGCATTTCCCTGATGATTAAGGATATTGAGCAGTTTTTCAGGTGCTTCTCAGCCATTCTGTATTCCTCAGTTGAGAATTCTTTGTTTAGCTCTGCATCCCATTTTTTTCTTTTATTATTTTCCTTATTTACATTTCAAATGTTATCCCCCTCCTAGTTTCCCCTCTGAAAATCCCCCACCCACTCCCATTCCTAGTCCTGGCCTTCCCCTATACTGGGGCATAGAAGCTTCATAGGGCCTAGGGCCTCTCCTCCAACTGATGATCAACTAGGCCATCCTCAGCTACATATACAGCTAGAGCCACATGTCCTACCATTTGTTTTCTTTGATTGTTGGTTTAGTTCCAAGGAGCTCTGGGGCTACTGGTTAGTTCATATTGATGTTCCTCCCTTGGGGATTCAGACCCCTTCATCTCCTTGGTGTACCCTATTTTATATAGGGTTATTTGATTTTCTGGAGTCCAGCTTCTTGAGTTCTTTGTATATATTGTATATTAGTCTCCTACTGGATTTAGGATTGCTAAAGATCCTTTCCCAATCTGTTGGTGGCCTTTTTGTGTTATTGACAGTGTCTTTTGCCTTACAGCAGCTTTGCAAATTTTATGAGGTCCCATTTATCTGTTCTCGATCTTACAACACAAGCCATTGCTGTTCTGTTCAGGAATTTTTCCCTTGTGCCCATATATTGGAGGCTTTTCCCAATTTATCCTCTATAAGTTTCAGTGTCTCTGGTTTTACATGGAGTTTCTTGATACACTTAGACTTGAGCTTTGTACAAGGAGATAAGAATGGATCAATTCACCTTCTTCTACATGATAACTGCCAGTTGAGCCAGTACCATTTGTTGAAAATGCTGTCTTTTTTTTCACTGAATGGTTTTAGCTCCCTTGTCAAAGTTCAAGTGACCATAGGTGTGTGGGTTCACTTTTGGGTCTTCAATTCTATTCCATTGATCTACCTGTCTGTAGCTGTACCAGTATCAAACATTTTCTATAAAGTAAGAAACAAGACAGGATTTTTCACTTTTTCTATACCTATTGGACATTGTACTTGAAATCTTATCTCTAGAAAAAGACAACTGAAAGTAATCAAGAAGATACAGTTTGTAAAGGAAGAAATCAAAGTGTCTGTATGTGCAGACAATATATTTGTATATATATGTGACCCTAAAAATTCCACTAGGGTATAAATAAAGTAGCTGTGTGTGAAACTAAATCACAAAAGTCAGTAGTCCTTCTATATAAAAATGACAAATTGACTGAGAAAAAAATCAGAAAAATCATACCTTTCACAATAGGCTCAACTGATGTAAAATATCTTAGGGTAACTCTAACCAAGGACATAAAGACTTGTATGATAGAAAACTTTAAGACATTGATGAGTAAAAATGAAGAAGACTTCAGAAGTAGGAAAATCTCCCAAGTGGATTGATTAATATAATGTAGCAGGCCACCACACGAAAGCAATCCAATGTATGAATTCATTGTAATCCTTATCAAGTTCCAAACATTTTTTCATAGAACTTTAAAGAACTATTTTTACCCATATGGAAACACAACAAACAAAGTAACAAAAAATCAGACAAACAAACAAAAAACATGGTAGCTAAAACAAATTCTGAATTGAAAACAAAAAACCTTCTGTATTTATCACCATACCTGATTTCAGTTGTACTACAAAGCTATAGTACACAAAGAAAAACCCAAAGACAAACAAAAGGCCCCAGCAAGATATTGGCACAAAACCCAGACATGTTGATCATTGGAATAGAGTTGAAATTCAACAATTAATAAATGGGATCTCATAAAACTGAAACCTTTCATAAGGCAAAGAACACTGTCAATTGAACAAAGCCTCAGCTTACAGAATGGGACTAGATGTTCTCTAACTACATATCCGATAGAGTACTAATGTCTGAAATACATAAGGAACTCAAACAACCAATCTTAACCAAAACCAAAAAACCTGGACACCAAGAGAGCAAATAACTCCATTAGAAACTGGGGTACATGTCTAAACAGGGAATTATTAATACAGCACACTTAAATGTCTGAGCATCACTTAAAGAAAGGTTCAACCTCTTTAACCATAATTGAAATGCAGATCAAATGAAATAAAAAACACTGTTGGTGTTGGTGGGTTACACAGGACAATGGATCAAAGAAAAAGATCCACTCTAGGATGAATTTAGCCTTCTGAGCAGTAGAGGGAGAAGTCTATGAAGAAACTGAACCCCAATAGCCTTTCTGAAGCTCTTTTTATTGTTACACAAAAGACACCTTAAGTCAGTTTTCCCATACCAAGCTTCTCATCTGACATAAGGGCTGACTGTCTTGAAAGATCCACCACTCAAGCAATTCTCAGGCAAGGAAATTTTTTGTCAAAGTTCTGAGAAACCTTCAAAGGAATAGCTCCATAATATCTCAAATAACAATCACTGTCAAAAGGCTACTTCAAAGCTCAGGTGCCAAGGCTCTAGATTCATAGCAGATACAAAGGTTCTGCTAAAATTCTGCTACAAACTACTTTGTCTTACTTTTATCTTACACTGGTCAGAATGGCTAAGATCAATAAGACAAGTGACATCTCAGGTAGTAAGGATATGGAGTAAGGGGAACCCTCATCCATTGCTGGTGAGAGTGTGAACTTATATAGTTATTATGTAAATTGATGTGGCCATTCCTCAGGAAGATGGGAATTGATCTACCTCAAGATCCATATACTCAAAGGGCACTTAATCCTTCCACAGAGATACTTGATCAACCATGTTTATTGCTGCTTCATAAATAATATCACAAAGGTCCCTCCACAGATGAATGGATAATGTAAGTGTGATATATTAACACACAGGCACATTACCAGCCTAATGAGAGACAGCCAAGGTGGTGTTATTCTGAGTGCTGAGGCACCTCACCTCTAGAGTGCAGCAAACAGCAATTTCTCAGGCTCCTTGCTGGTATTCAGCTGTTGATAAAACTTCAAAGCTCACCCACACAGTGATGTATTTCTTCCAATGAGGTCACACCTATTTCAACATGGCCACACTGATGCCACTCCCTATGGGCCAAGCATTTAATCACATGATTCCAAGGGAGGCTGTACCTATTCAAACCACCATATTCCTGGCCCCCATATGCTTGTAGCCATAACACAATGCAAAATACATTTAGTCCAACTTCAAAAGTTTCCATATTCTATTTCAGTATCAACAATGTTTAAAAGTCTAAAGTTCAGTGCATTTTCTGAACAGTTAAAAGTTTAAAATTCAGCCTTTTTTGAGATTCAGGCAATCTCCTAAATGGTGGACTTAGCTCGCTTTTCTATTACATCTTCACCAGTTTTCTGTGCTTGAAGACTTCCTTCACTGCATAAGCTTCTCTGTCAAAGACATGCTTTGGCACCGCAGGCTAATCTATTATAAAACCAAAATAAAAAAACTGATCACATATATTACCATTCTAAAATAAAGAGAAGGCAGGGAAGTAAGGAAATACAGGACTAAAGCAAGACCAAAACCCAGCTGGGCAATCTCTATCCTCTGCTTCTCTTTGGATCTCTAACTTCTTTCAGCTTTGTTGACTGCAAGATATTTCTTTCTCTTGGACTGGTTCCATTCCCTGTAAGCAGGGATGGAGACCAAGGGGATACAAATTGGAAAGGAAGAAGTCAAAATATCACTATTTGCAGATGATATGATAGTATATTTAAGTGACCCTAAAAATTCCTCCAGAGAACTCCTAAACCTGATAAACAGGTTCAGTGAAGTAGTTAGATATAAAATTAACTCAAATAAGTCACGGCCTTTCTCTACACAAAGCATAAACAGGTTGAGAAAGAAGTTAGGGAAACAACACCCTTCACAATAGTCACAAGTAACATAAAATACCTTGGTGTGACTCTAACAAAGGAAGTGAAATATCTGTATGATAAGAACTTCAAGTCTCGGAAGAAAGAACTCAAAGAAGGTCTCAGAAGATGGATAGATCTCCCATGCTCATGGATTGGCAGGATCAATATAGTAAAAATGGCTATCTTGCTGAAAGCAATCTACAGATTCAATACAGTACCCCTCAAAATTCCAACACAATTCTTCAACGAATTAGAAAGGGCAATTTGCAAATCCATTGAAATAACAAAAAACATAGGATAGCAAAAGCTCTTCTCAATGATAAAAGAACCTCTGGTGGAATCACCACGCCTGACCTAAAGCTGTACTACAGAGCAAATGTGATAAAACCTGCATGGTACTGGTATAGCAACAGACAAGTAGACCAATGGAATGGAATTGAAGACCCAGAAATGAACCCATACACCTATGGTCACTTGATCTTTGACAAGGGAGCCAAAACCATCCAGTGGGAAAAAGACAGCATTTTCAACAAATGGTGCTGGCACAACTGGAGGTTATCATGTAGAAGAATGCAAATTGATCCATTCTTATCTCCTTGTAGTAAGGTCAAATCTAAGTGGATCAAGGAACTCCACATAAAGCCAGAGACACTGAAACTTATAGAGGAGCAAGTGGGGAAAAGCCTGGAAGATATGGGCACAGGGGAAAAATTCCTGAATAAACAGCAATGGCTTGTGATGTAAGATGGAGAATCGACAAATGGGATCTCATAAAATTGCAAAGCTTCTCTAATGCAAAAGACACTGCCAATAAGACAAAAATACCACCAACAGATTGGGAAAAGATCTTTACCAATTGTAAATCAAATAGGGGACTAATATCCAATATATATAAAGAATTCAAGAAGGTGGACTTCAGAAAATCAAATAACCCCATTAAAAATGGGGCTCAGAGCTAAACAAAGAATTGTCAACTGAGGAATACCGAATGGCTGAGAAGCACCTGAAAAAATGTTCAGCATCCTTAATCATCAGGGAAATGCAAATTAAAACAACCCTGAGAATCCACCTCATGCCAGTCAGAATGGCTAAGATCAAAAATTCAGGTTTCTTCAGATGCAGGGTAGGATGTGGAGAAAGAGGAACACTCCTCCATTGTTGGTGGGATTTCAATCTGGTACAAGCACTCTGGAAATCAATCTGGCTGTTCCTCAGAAAATTGGACATAACACCAAAACCAAATTCACACAATATCTTTGCACAAATTCATCCCTTCACAGGATAATAAAGAGGAAACACCACCACAAGGATGGAAATTATGCCCTAGAAAAAGCAAGAAAGTAATCCTTCAACAAACCTAAAAGAAGACAACTAAAAGAACAGAATCCCAACTCTAACAATAAAAATAACAAGAAGCAACCATTCCTTTTCCTTAATATCTCTTAATATCAATAGACTCCATTCCCAAATAAAAAGACAGAGACTAACAGAATGTCTACATAAAAAAGACCCGACATTTTGATGCTTATAGGAAACCCACTTTAGGGAAGAAAGACAGAAAATACCTCAGGGTAAAAGGCTGGAAAACAAATTTTCAAGCAATAGGTCAAAAGAAACAAGCAGAAGTAGCCCTTCTAATATCGAATAAAGTTGACTTCCAACCCAAAATTATCAAAAAAGACAAGGAGGGGCACTTCATACTCATCAAAGGTAAAATCTTCCAAGATGAACACTCAATTCTGAATATCTATGCTCCAACTGCAAGGGCATCCACATTCATTAAAGAAACTATAGTAAAGTTCAAAGCACACATTGCAGTACACACAATAATAGTGGGAGACTTCAACACAACACTCTCAGCAATGGACAGATCATGGAAACAGAAACTAAACAGAGACACAGTGAAACTAACAGAAGTTATGGAACAGATGGTTTTAACAGATATCTACAGAACATTTTATCCTAAAACAAGTGGACAGACCTTCTTTCCAGCACCTCATGGTACCTTCTCCAAAATTGACCAAATAATTGGTCACAAAACAGGCCTCTACAGATACAAAAGTATTGAAATAATCCAATGCATTCTATCAGATCACCAGGGACTAAGGCTGATCTTTAATAACAACATAAACAATAGAAAGCGAACATTTATGTGGAAGCTGACCAACACTCTACTCAATCATACCTTGGTCAAAGAAGAAATAAGAAAGAAATGAAAGAGTTTTTAAGAGTTTAATGAAAATGAGGCCACAGCATAACCAAACTTATGGCACACAATGAAAGCAGTCCTAAGAGGAAAACTCATAGGTCTGAGGGCCTCCAAAAAGAATCTAGAGAGATCATACACTAGCAGCTTGACAGGACACCTGAAAGCTGTAGAACAAAAGGAAGCCAATTCACCCAAGAGGAGTAGAAGGCAGGAAATAATCAAAATTAGGGCTGAAATCAACCAAGTGGAAACCAAAAGAAAAAAACCAAACCAGGAGCTTGTTCTTTGAGAAAATCAACAAGATAGATAAATCCTTAGCCAGACTAACTGGAGGACACAGGGACAGTATCCTAATTAACAAAATCAGAAATGAAAATGGAGATATAACCACAGAACCCGAGGAAATCCAAAACATCATCAGTTCCTACTACAAAAGGCTATACTCAACAAAACTGGAAAACCTGGATGAAATGGACAAATTTCTTGACAGATAGATGCAGAGAAAGCAATTGACAAAATCCAACACCCATTCATGATAAAAGTTTTGGAAAGATCAGGAATTCCAGGCCCATACCTAAACACAATAAAAGCAATATACAGTAAACCAGTAGCCAACATCAAACTAAATTGAGAGAAACTTTAAGCAATCCCACTAAAATCAGGGACTAGACAAGGCTGCCCACTTTCTCCCTACCTATTCAATATAGTACTTGAAGTCCTATCCAGAGAAATTAGACAACAAAAGGATGTCAAGGGGATACAAATTGGAAAGGAAGAAGTCAAAATATCACTATTTGCAGATGATATGATAGTATATGTAAGTGATCCTAAAAAATCCACTAGAGAACTCCTAAACCTGATGGACACCTTCAGTGAAGTAGCTGGATATAAAATTAACAAACAAACAAAAAAGAATAAAAAGAAAAAAAGAAATCAATGGCCTTTCTCTACACAAAGGATAAACAGGCTGAGAAAGAAATTAATGAAACAACACCCTTCACAACAGTTACAAATAATAAAAAATACCTGGTGTGACTCTAACAAAGGAAGTATAAGACCTGTAAGATACGAACTTCAAGTCTCTGAAGAAAGAACTCAAAGAAGATCTCAGAAGATGGAAAGATCTCCCATGCTCATGGATTGGCAGGATCAAAATAGTAGAAATGGCTATCTTGCTGAAAGCAATCTACAGATTCAATGCAATCCCCATCAAAATTCCAACTTAATTCTTCAATGAATTAGAAAGGGCAATCTGCAAATTCATCTGAAATAACGAAAAACCTAGGATAGCAAATACTCTTCTCAATAATAAAAGAACCTCTGGTGGAATCACCATTCCTGACCTAAAGCTGTACTACAGAGCAATTGTGATAAGAACTGAATGGTACTGGTACAGTGACAAAATTGTAAGCATGAAAGAGAATAGAAACAGGAGACAATGGAGAAATAACTCACTGTCTTCTTCAATTTCTCCTCCATCTTAGTTTTGAGCAGGGTCTCTCCCTGAACCTGGAGCTTTCTGACTCAGCTGGAGGGACTCCAGCAAGCTCCAGGGATCTTCCACTCTCCAGGTTCCCAGTGCTGGGTTTCAGGGGTGTGTCATAGCACATGGAGTTTTATGTGGGTGCTGTAGATCTCTACTGAGGTCCTCATGCACAGCCAGCACTTAACTGATGGAGCCTTCTTAGCTCTTGTAATACAAGTTCTGATGTCATAAGCAGGGCATTAAATATTGGCTGTCGTGTCCAGTTTGCTCTGTGATATCTGTCCCTTGTGGTCTTCGTGATATTTATGGGGATCCCATTCTGTGGTGAACAGGAATCCCTAATGACTCCTATTTGCCAATCCACCAGAGGTTGATGTTGCTGGTATAAATTTTGGGGCTGTTTTGATTGAGTTCTTATACTTCTACTACCTTTCTAACTCCTGTTCCATGCTAATCCCTTCCAACTCCCCAACAATAGGTAGGAGAGAAAGAAAGTTAGAGGGGAAAAGTGGCATAGACATCTATAGGCTACTTCCTGCAGATTAGGTGTCTCGAGTTCCTTGGGGTTTGTTCAGTGTTCATTGTCAGACTATGTAGTAGCCCAGTAAAACAGCAATTTACCAATCCAGCAATAGCAAACACAGCAGCAGGAACCAGCAGGGATCGCTATCAGTGAGAGCAGCAACAAAGGGAGCAGCAACCCTCAGAGGCCCTCTAGGGTCCTCATTCATTTATACCCTTTCCAGAGTCCTCAGAGCTAAACTATCTTCAGCTGGCAAAGATCACACTCCTGCTTGTGCATGAGGCAAATCATAATCACCTGCAGAGAAGCAGGCTCATATCACACCTGGTATTAAACCAAAAAACATTCAAATAACAGAAGTGGGTTTCCAAAGAATCCAAAATTCTCACTTCCTGGTGGTGAGAGTCTCTTTTATTGTTTGTTTAGAAGTTCCAACTTGAGTGATTCAGTGGTTGAGTGTTCCTTGATTATGGTGGTGTCTGTCCTGTACTTTTATTAAGGTCTCCAGCTGTCCAGTGAATCATGAAATTTCCCTTCCTCTGCATTAAAAGGTTGGAACTCAGGGCTCTTTTCTATCATTTTGACCCTATATTCTTCCTCCTTGTTCTCTAGTTCTTCCAGTGGGTTCCTGCCACACCAACTCCAGTAGAATCTGTGTGACAAGTTCCACAGACTGAGACAAAAACTTCAAAAGAAGGAGGTCTCCTGGAACCGGTTGTGGAACTCTTGGCCAGAACAAAATATTGAGGCATAATTCTTCTGGCAATTTATGTGTTTTATATTCTTTTAATTTTTTCCTATTTATGAGATGTTCCTGATAGCCTAGGTAAGACCTTAAGTGAGAATAATGGGTAAGAAACCATCCCTTGAGATGGGGTCACTAGACATGACCTTATCTCCAGAAAAACCAGCACTTCACTTAATAAATCATTGACACGATAGTATTGATAGATTAAAACTTTCCCAACAATAACATTTCATATGGCTGCATGTGTGTCATCAGAAAGTAGGCTTTGATATATTGTTTTAGAAACCCTTAAATAAAGAGAATTAAATAGTTTAAATTTACACTTTGAAGATTTATAAAACATCAGGTACTAGATGTTGAAAAATAACTGATTATAAAAATGTATTAACTTGTTCTTGGAAATTTGCCAGTAGCCTTGGATGATTTTTTTCTGTGCCATGGAACAAAAATGTTATGTGTTCTATCCATGATTGTTTCACTGAACACACTTTTTCAGAAGTCATAATACTGGGATGATTTTGTATTTTATTGTGCCAAATGACTATGATGATATCAGTTCTCTCTGACTGCTTTAGTGAACTCCTCGGAGTTGTAATACTTGTTTCTTTATGCATAAAACCCCTTGTTTGACAACTGCAAAAATACATTTAGATTCAAACACTCTCTGTGTTTGTTTTCAGTTTGTCACCTTTGAATCCTTACCTACCTAGCTTTTGAGGACCCTAGTCCCAGGGAGTCCCATACCTTACTGGGGTGGTCCGTGGCAGGTTCCATGTTTTAAGATTCTAGGAAGTACTCTTCAGCACAGATCTGATTTGTACTATCTGTTCCCTGCATTCTTCCAGCTGTGTGAACTAGGAAGACAACATTTGTCTTCTTGCACTGTGAGGTCAGGGGCTGGTGAAGGACAGAATCTACACGTCCAAGGCTAATGTGGAGACTCTTTTTCTGTTGGGTTCTATCTTAGTCATAGAGGCAAGTTTTCATAACTGAACCCAGAGCTTGGCAGTAAAGTTGCTATAGTTAGTTTAGCCAGCATGTGCTGAGAAACCCCATCTCTGATTGAGACTGCTGGAGTTATCCATGACAGCATATACATTGGTTTTAGGGATCTCAACTCCAGTGCTCATGACTGCAGAGTAAGCACTTTATCCACTGAGCTGTGTCTCTAGTCCCCTCTTCTTGAGAATGAGAGAATGTTTCAACTGAGCTAAACAACAGCTAGGGATTCTCTCTCTCTCTCTCTCTCTCTCTCTCTCTCTCTCTCTCTCTCTCTCTGTGTGTGTGTGTGTGTGTGAGTGAGTGCTTATATTCCTGCTTGCATGTGTAGAGTCTGTGGTTTGTCATTGGCTATCTTCCTTGATCATCTACCAACTTGTTTTTGAGAGAGTTTCTCAATGCCTTGAGTTCCTCCATTGTCCAGACTAGGTGGCCTGTGATTGCTTGGGATCCTTCCTTTTCTACTCCCCCCTGCTGGCATTACAGGTACATGCCACTCCCCTTATCTTTTTTCCTGGGTGCAGTGGGTCTGAGTTGGTGTCTTCATGCTAGTGTGCAGAAGACAGTTGGCCAGTGAGACATTTCCCCAGCCCCTCAACTACTCATATCTTAATCACAGACATTCATCACTTGCACCTTCAGGGAGCCCACACACACACACACACACAACATGACATAGTTTAATATAATTCATTTTATTTCCTCCCTTCTTTCTTGGTCCTTCTGTATTGCATTCTTCCCTAAAAGGAATCATATACGTTCTTTGTATAACTATTTTATTTACTTATGCTTTACACTTTTTCCTTTACATATTTCTGTCTCTGTGTGTATGTATGTGTGCACACTTCCCATATGTTTATGTTCAGAAAACAGAGGAAAACTTGTGGGAGTTTATTTTCAGCTTCTACCATGTGAGCTCAACGGATTGAACTCAGCTCCTCAGTATTACCAGATGACATTCTTACCCACTGAGCCATCCTCTCCCCAGCCCCACAATACCCTTGTTTACTGACCTTTTAGTATATTTTAAGTCCTTTATATGATCACCAATACAACAATATTATCTATAATCACAAATTTAACTCAGAGAATGGTGTTATTGCCAAAAATAGACAGCTAGCAGGATTGTAGAATTGGTTTCCAGCTGCCCGTTAAGTGACTGCAGTACAGAAGGCTTATCTCACACTGAGCCAATCTTTGTTTTTCTTTTCTGCTGTCCATTAGTTTTCTTTCTTTTATAGTTCTCTCTCTTTTTTTTTTAAATACAACTTCACAAGCATTTATTAATTCACAGCACATGCAAGCTGTCAGAATAAAGATGAGAATGATCTGGAACCCAGCCTTAAGGCTCCTATAGAACCTCTCTTGAAATTAGAAGAGAATTCAAACACAGCACTATTCCCAAAGGAAAGTCACTGTAGTTTAATACTTGTCTTCCTACCACATAGCAATAAGGACAAAACCTAAGTCTAGGAGAGCATGGGGCTACAACACCTATAATCACTTGGGAGGCAGAGACAGGAGGATGAGGAGGCCAAGGCCATCCTGTGACTACAGAGTGTCTGAGGCCAGCCTGGAGTACATGAGGCCTTGTCATAAAAACAAAAACAAAAACAAAAACAAAAACAAAAAGAGGCAGACTGATTTTATTCTTGTTGATTATTCTTAGCATCTATCACACTGTCTAACTTGCAATCCTCCTGCCTCAGCCTCCTGCATCATCACATATGGATTTTGTCAAATTATTGGCACTTCACCAACACTTTCATGCTCTTAGCTTTATTGAAGAATCTATCTCAGCACTGTCTTCAGTTTATTTCGAGACAACCAGCTCCTTAAGTAACAAGAAGACACAAACTCAAAAGAATTACTGACTTTTAAAATTATCCCCCCCCCACACATCCCAGAATTTACTTGTGTGTAAAAAGGGAACATAGTGCATGAGGTTCACAGCATCTTCTCAGGCTTATGCAGAATTGAGGAATTTAAAAAAAAAAAAAACTTCCCATTAAAGTAGTTGGAAGATAACTGCAAATCTGACATTCTTGAAGATGTACTATTCTCTTCTTAAATACGTTCTCTTATTTGTTTGTCTATTTATGTTGTTGCTTTAAAAATGAATCCATGTGTATGGCTGTATTTCCTGGGCATATGAAGTGCACCCCATCCATGGGGTGCTTGCAGAGGCCAGTCAACCGGAACTGGAGGTACGGAGAGTTGTGAGTCTTGAATCTGGGTCCTCTGGAAAAGCGGCCAGTGTTCTTCACTGCTGAGCCATCTCTGCAGCCCTGGTAAGAGGTAGATCCTTCAGCACGTGGGGTCTAGTGAAGGTGTTTAGGTGCTGTGTGTACGTCCTAAGAGGGGTTTGTGTGACCCTGTCCCTTCTATTGCTTTTGCTTCCTGGTTGTGGGATGAACACTTTACGTGGCTACATGTCGATCACCAGTGTAATGCAATACTATCATGAAACACCTAGATGATTTGATCTGTCCAATTATGTCATGGAAACTCTGAAATCATAAGCCAACATAACCTTGTATCTTCATAGTTGTTTTTTTTTTATATACCAGCTGTTTGTGTCTGGTGAAGAAAAACTGACATTTGTTGAACTAGGCATGTTGGATAAGGGATATTCAATCTTTACCTCAATTAAACTTTAAAATAACTTGAGGTATTTTTTTCTTGGTAAACAGGTGTCTCATATTCAATAATTTGCATTACATTACTGCTATGTGAAATGAATTTATTAACAACCAAGCCCCCATCATATAATATTGGGGTTTTTTGAAAGGTTAAGATTGTCAGCAGAGGTCATAAAGCTGACACAATGGCAGGAGTGATGCTTTCATAGAAAGATCAAGAACAATCCACACACGCAGGAAGGAAAGTCAAGAGTGGACATGAGGATGATTGATCTGACCATGGTGGCACCTGGATCTTACATAGCCAGTGTGTGGATGTGTGAGAAATAAGACCAGAAGACATTGTTGCTGCATTACTATTATGTCCTTCTTCTGTTTCTTTTTCAGCCCTTCTTACTTAGGTACTGGTGGTTGTCTTCTCTTTTAAGGAAAACAATGTGTTGTGTCTGGAAATAGGAATTTAGATTATCAACAAACAAAAGCAACATTGTAACGTGTCAATCAATAGTAACGTGTCAAGGGTGTACTGGAAATGTCAATGCCGACAGCAGTCTTTGTAATCAACAATTTATTAAATATTATAGCATTTCTTTACAATCATAATCAAGATAGATAATGATAGAAAGAATGAACCCAGAGTTCTCCACGGGACCTGGGACAGAATTATAGATGCTCTTTATTTTCTTTTTTTTTCTTATTTTTTTTTAATATTTTTATTACATATTTTCCTCAATTACATTTCCAATGCTATCCCAAAAGTCCCCCATAGCGCCCCCCACTTCCCTACCCACCCATTCCCACTCTTTTGGCCCTGGCATTCCCCTATATTGGGGCATATAAAGTTTGCAAGTCCAGTGGGCCTCTCTTTCCATTGATGGCCGACTAGGTCATCTTTCGATACATATGCAGCTAGAGACAAGAGCTCCGGGGTTCTGGTTAGTACATCATGTTGTTCCAACAATAGGGTTGCAGATCCCTTTAGCTCCTTGGGTACTTTCTCTAGCTTTTCCATTGGGAGCCCTGTGATACATCCAATAGCTGACTGTGAACATCCACTCCTGTGTTTGCTAGGCCCCAGCATCGTCTCACAAGAGACAGCTATATTTGGGTCCTTTCAGCAAAATCTTGCTAGTGTATGCAATGGTGTCAGCGTTTAGAAGCTGATTATGGGATGGATCCCTGGATACAGCAGTCTCTAAATGGTCCATCCTTTCATCACAGTTACGAACTTTGTCTCTGTAACTCCTTCCCTGGGTGTTTT
This sequence comes from Mus caroli, assembly GCF_978045245.1. Lineage (NCBI taxonomy): Eukaryota > Metazoa > Chordata > Mammalia > Rodentia > Muridae > Mus > Mus caroli. The sequence continues at coordinate 58,371,668 of NW_028227274.1, read as the reverse complement.
GTTCCCAATTCTAAGAAGGTGCATAGTGTCCACACTTTGGTCTTCATTCTTCTTGAGTTTCATGCATTTAGCAAATTGTATCTTATATCTTGGGTATCCTAAGTTTTGGGCTAATATCCATTTATCAGTGAATACATATTGTGTGAGTTCTTTTGTGATTGTGTTACTTCACTCAAGATGATGCCCTCCAGGTCCATCCATTTGGCTAGGAATTTCATAAATTCATTCTTTTTAATAGCTGAGTAGTACTCCATTGTGTAAATGTACCATAATTTCTGTATCCATTCCTCTGTTGAGGGACATCGGGGTTCTTTCCAGCTTCTGGCTATTATAAATAGGGTTGCTATGAACATAGTGGAGCATGTGTCCTTTTTACCAGTTGGGACATCTTCTGGATACATGCCCAGGAGAGGTATTGCTGGATCCTCCGGTAGTACTATGTCCAATTTTCTGAGGAACCGCCAGACTGATTTCCAGAGTGGTTGTACAAGCTTGCAATCCCACCAAAAATGGAGGAGCGTTCCTCTTTCTCCACATCCTCGCCAGCATCTGCTGTCACCTGAATTTTTGATCTTAGCCATTCTGACTGGTGTGAGGTGGAATCTCAGGGTTGTTTTGATTTGCATTTCCCTGATGATTAAGGATGTTGAACATTTTTTCAGATGCTTCTCTGCCATTCGGTATTCCTCAGGTGAGAATTCTTTGTTCAGTTCTGAGCCCCATTTTTTAATGGGGTTATTTGACTTTCTGGAGTCCACCTTCTTGAGTTCTTTATATATATTGGATATTAGTCCCTTATCTGATTTAGGATAGGTGAAGATCCTTTCCCAATCTGTTTGTGGTTTTTTTGTCTTATTGATGGTGTCTTTAGCCTTGCAGAAGCTTTGTAGTTTCATGAGGTCCCACTTGTCAATTCTCGATCTTACAGCACAAGCCATTACTGTTCTATTCAGGAATTTTTCCCCTGTGCCCATATCTTCAAGGCTTTTCCCCACTTTCTCCTCTATAAGTTTCAGTGTCTCTGGTTTTATGTGAAGTTCCTTGATCCACTTAGACTTGACCTTAGTACAAGGATATAGGAATGGATCGATTCGCATTCTTCTACATGTTAACAACCAGTTGTGCCAGCACCATTTGTTGAAAATGCTGTCTTTCTTCCACTGGATATTTTTAGCTCCCTTGTCGAAGATCAAGTGACCGTAGGTGTGTGGGTTCATTTCTGGGTCTTCAATTCTATTCCATTGGTCTATTTGTCTGTCACTATACTAGTACCATGCAGTTTTTATCACAATTGCTCTGTAGTAGAGCTTTAGGTCCGGCATGGTGATTCCACCAGAGGTTCTTTTATCCTTGAGAAGAGTTTTTGCTATCCTAGGTTTTTTGTTATTCCAGATGAATTTGCAGATTGCACTTTCTAATTCGTTGAAGAATTCATTTGGAATTTTGATGGGGATTGCATTGAATCTGTAGATTGCTTTTGGCAAGATAGCCATTTTTACAATGTTGATCCTGCCAATCCATGAGCATGGGAGATCTTTCCATCTTCTGAGATCTTCTATAATTTCTTTCTTCAGAGACTTGAAGTTCTTATTATACAGATCTTTCACTTCCTTAGTTAGAGTCACGCCAAGATATTTAATATTATTTGTGACTATTGAGAAGGGTGTTGTTTCCCTAATTTCTTTCTCAGCCTGTTTATTCTTTGTGTAGAGTAAGGCCATTGATTTGTTTGAGTTAATTTTATATCCAGCTACTTCACCGAAGCTGTTTATCAGGCTTAGGAGTTCTCTGGTGGAATTTTTAGGGTCACTTATATATACTATCATATCATCTGCAAAGAGTGATATTTTGACTTCATCTTTTCCAATTTGTATCCCTTTGATCTCCTTTTGTTCTCGAATTGCTCTGGCTAGGACTTCAAGTACAATGTTGAATAGGTATGGAGAAAGTGGACAGCCTTGTCTAGTCCCTGATTTTAGAGGGATTGCTTCAAGCTTCTCACCATTTACTTTGATGTTGGCTACTGGTTTGCTGTATATTGCTTTTATCATGTTTAGGTATGGGCCTTGAATTCCTGATCTTTCCAAGACTTTTATCATGAATGGGTGTTGGATCTTGTCAAATGCTTTTTCCGCATCTAAGGAGATGACCATGTGGTTTTTGTCTTTGAGTTTGTTTATATAATGGATTACGTTGATGGATTTCCTTATATTGAACCATCCCTGCATCCCTGGGATGAAACCTACTTGGTCAGGATGGATGATTGTTTTGATCTGTTCTTGGATTCGGTTAGCAAGAACTTTATTGAGGATTTTTGCATCAATATTCATAAGGGATATTGGTCTGAAGTTTTCTATCTTTGTTGGGTCTTTTTGTGGTTTAGGTATCAGAGTAATTGTGGCTTCATAGAAGGAGTTGGGTAGAGTACCTTCTGTTTCTATTTTGTGGAATAGTTTGTGAAGAACTGGGATTAGATCTTCTTTGAAGGTCTGATAGAACTCTGCACTAAACCCATCAGGTCCTGGGCTTTTTTTAGTTGGGAGACTATTAATGACTGCTTCTATTTCTTTGGGGGATATAGGGCTGTTTAGATCATTAACCTGATCTTGATTCAACTTTGGTACCTGGTATCTGTCTAGGAACTTCTCCATTTCATCCAGGTTCTCCAGTTTTGTTGAGTATAGCCTTTGGTAGAAGGATCTGATGGTGTTTTGGATGTCTTCAGGATCTGTTGTTATGTCTCCATTTTCATTTCTGATTTTGTTAATTAGGATGCTTTCCCTGTGCCCTCTAGTGAGTCTGGCTAAGGGTTTATCTATTTTGTTGATTTTCTCAAAGAACCAGCTCCTTGATTGGTTGATTCTTTGAATAGTTTTTCTTGTTTCCACTTGGTTGATTTCGCCCCTGAGTTTGATTATTTCCTGCCGTCTACTCCTCTTGGGTGAATTTGCTTCCTTTTGTTCTAGTGCTTTTAGGTATGTTGTCAAGCTGCTAAGTGTGCTCTCTCTAGTTTCCTTTTGGAGGCACTCAGAGCTATGAGTTTTCCTCTTAGAAATGCTTTCATTGCGTCCCATAAGTTTGGGTATGTTGTGGCTTCATTTTCATTGAACTCTAAAAAGTCCTTAATTTCTTTCTTTATTCCTTCCTTGACCAAGGTATCATTGAGAAGAGTGTTGTTCAGTTTCCAAGTGAAGGTTGGGTTTCTATTATTTGTTTTGTTATTGAAGATCAGCCTTAGTCCATGGTGATCTGATAGGATGCATGGGACAATTTCAATATTTTTGTATCTGTTGAGGCCTGTTTTGTGACCAATTATGTGGTCAATTTTGGAGAAGGTACCATGAGGTGCTGAGAAGAAGGTATATCCTTTTGTTTTAGGATAGAATGTTCTGTAGATATCTGCCAGATCCATTTGATTCATAATTTCTCTTAGTTTCACTGTGTCCCTGTTTAGTTTCTGTTTCCATGATCTGTCCATTGGTGAAAGTGGTGTGTTGAAGTCTCCCACTATTATTGTATGAGGTGCAATGTGTGCTTTGAGATTTACCAAAGTTTCTTTAATGAATGTGGCTGCCTTTGTATTTGGAGCATAGATATTCAGAATTGATAGTTCCTCTTGGAGGATTTTACCTTTGATGAGTATGAAGTGCCCCTCCCTGTCTTTTTTGATGACTTTGGGTTGGAAGTCAATCTTATCAGATATTAGAATGGCTACTCCAGCTTGTTTCTTCATACCATTTGCTTGGAAAATTGTTTTCCAGCCTTTCATTCTGAGGTAGTGTCTATCTTTTTCTCTGAGATGAGTTTCCTGTAAGCAGCAAAATGTTGGGTCTTGTTTGTGTAGCCAGTTTGTTAGTCTATGTCTTTTTATCGGGGAGTTGAGTCCATTGATATTACACAATATTAAGGAAACGTAATTGTTGTTTCCTGTTATTTTTGTTGTTAAAGTTGGCATTCTGTTCTTGTGGCTGTCTTCTTTTAGGTTTGTTGAGGGATTACCTTCTTGTTGTTTCTAGGGCGTGGTTCCTGTCCTTGTATTGGTTTTTTTCTGTTATTATCCTTTGAAGGGCTGGATTCGTGGAGAGATAATGTGTGAATTTGGTTTTGTCGTGGAATACTTTGGTTTCTCCATCTATGTTAATTGAGAGTTTGGCTGGGTATAGTAGCCTGGGCTGGAATTTGTGTTCTTTTAGTGTCTGTATAACATCCGTCCAGGATCTTCTGGCTTTCATAGTCTCTGGTGAAAAATCTGGTGTAATTCTGATAGGCTTGCCTTTATATGTTACTTGGCCTTTTTCTCTTACTGCTTTTAGTATTCTATCTTTATTTAGAGCATTTATTGTTCTGATTATTATTTGTCGGGAGGTATTTTTTTTCTGGTCCAGTCTATTTGGAGTTCTATAGGCTTCTTGTATGTTCATGGGCATCTCTTTCTTTAGATTTGGGAAGTTTTCTTCTATAATTTTGTTGAAGATGTTTGCTGGTCCTTTGAGTTGAAAATCTTCATTCTCATCCACTCCTATTATCCGTAGGTTTGGTCTTCTCATTGTGTCCTGTATTTCTTGGATGTTTTGAGTTTGGATCTTTTTGCATTTTACATTTTCCTTGATTGTTATGCCGATGTTCTCTATGGAATCTTCTGCACCTGAGATTCTCTCTTCCATCTCTTGTATTCTGTTGCTGATGCTCATATCTATGGTTCCAGATTTCTTTCCTAGGGTTTCTATCTCCAGTGTTGCCTCATTTTGGGTTTTCTTTATTGTGTCTACTTCCCTTTTTAGGTCTAGTATGGTTTTGTTCATTTCCATCATCTGTTTGGATGTGTTTTCCTGTTTTTCATTAAGGACTTCTACCTGTTTGATTAGGTTATCCTGTTTTTCGTTAAGGATTTGTAACTCTTTAGCAGTGTTCTCCTGCAATTCTTTAAAAATTTTTTGTGCTTCCTCTTTATTGTCTTCTACCTGTTTACCAGTGTTCCTTTGTATTTCTTTAAGTGTGTTATTAAAGTCCTTCTTGAAGTCCTCTACCATCATCAGGAGATATGCTTTTAGATCCGTGTCTATCTTTTCCGGTGTGTTGGGGTGCCCTGGACTGGGCGAAGTGGGAGTGCTGGGTTGTGATGATGGTGAGTGGTCTTGGTCTGTTAGTAAGATTATTACGTTTACCTTTCGCCATCTGGTAATCTCTGGGGTTACTTGTTGTCGTTGTCACTGTTTAAAGATTGGAGCAGAAGCTGTGTTCCATTCACCAGAAGTCTCAAAATCCTGTGGCGGGGGTCGTGGGTCGCTGGCAGTACCCCGGTGCTGGTCCAGCCGGAAGAGGCTAGAGCGCAGGGTCGGCTGACACCCGCCAGCTACCCAGGTGCTGATCCGGCAGGATGAGGCCTGTGGCCCTACTCTGTCCGGTTTCTGCTTCCCTAACTAATGCAGTCTCAGGTCCCGCGCGCAATTGGTTTGGAGCAGAAGCTGTGTTCCACTCACCAGAAGTCTTAAGATCCTGTGGCGGGTGTTGTGGATAGCTGGCGAGTGTCACTCGACCCTGCACCCTTGCTACCCAGGTGCTTTTCTGACCGGAAGAGGCTTGTGGCTCTATGTAGGCCGGATTTCTCTCTCCCCAACCAGAGCAGTCTCAGGTCCCGCGTGACTGGACTGGAGCAGAAGCTGTGTTCCACTCACCAGCAGTCTCAAAATCCTGTGGCAGGGGTCGTGGGTAGCTGGCGGGTGTCAGCCGACCCTGCGCTCTAGCTACCCAGGTGCTGATCCGGCCTGATGAGGCCTGTGGCCCTACTCAGGCCGGTTTCGCTTCCCTAACTAGTGCAGTCTCAGATCCCGCGCGCAATTGGATTGGAGCAGAAGCTGTGTTCCACTCACCAGAAGTCTCAAGATCCTGTGGCGGGTGTTGTGGGTAGCTGGCGAGTGTCAGCCAACCCTGCGCCCTTGCTACCCAGGTGCTTTTCTGACCGGAAGAGGCTTGTGGCCCTATGTAGGCCGGATTTCTCTCTCCCCAACCAGAGCAGTCTCAGGTCCCGCGTGATTGGACTGGAGCAGAAGCTGTGTTCCACTCACCAGCAGTCTCAAAATCCTGTGGCGGGGGTCGTGGGTAGCTGGCGGGTGTCAGCCGACCCTGCGCTCTAGCTACCCAGGTGCTGATCCGGCAGGATGAGGCCTGTGGCCCTACTCTGGCTGGTTTCTGCTTCCCTAACTAATGCAGTCTCAGGTCCCGCGTGCAATTGGTTTGGAGCAGAAGCTGTGTTCCACTCACCAGAAGTCTTAAGATCCTGTGGCGGGTGTTGTGGGTAGCTGGCGAGTGTCACTCGACCCTGCACCCTTGCTACCCAGGTGCTTTTCTGACTGGAAGAGGCTTGTGGCCCTATGTAGGCCGGATTTCTCTCTCCCCAACCAGAGCAGTCTCAGGTCCCGCGTGACTGGACTGGAGCACAAGCTGTGTTCCACTCACCAGCAGTCTCAAAATCCTGTGGCGGGGGTCGTGGGTAGCTGGCGGGTGTCAGCCGACCCTGCGCTCTAGCTACCCAGGTGCTGATCCGGCCGGATGAGGCCTGTGGCCTTCTTTATTTTCTCTAGAAAGATTCTGATAGGTATTTTAAGAATTGATTGGTAATAGTAAACTTGTGATTGGTGGTCATGCTTTCTTTTACTTTGGTTCTTAAAGTCTTCTTGTTAATAGAATCTGTAAGTCATGCAAGTCACTTTCTAACACAGGCATAATGAGGGCGAGAAGAAATGTTCAGGTGTGTGTGTGTGTGTGTGTGTGTGTGTGTACCTTGTGAATGCAATGAGCACTCAGAACATGATGCACAGAAAAAAAAGGAATAATTGTCCAAAAGTTCCAGAGAGGTCCAGGTTACAATAGAAAATTATTTTAAGGAAGTGTAGTGGTAACACCGAGCTCAGCATTTATGTGTGTGTGAACGTGTGTGTTTGTGTTTATGTGGTGTGCTGTATGTATGTTTGTGTATATGTGGTGTGCTCTCTCTCTCTGTGTGTGTATGTGTGTGTGTGTGTATTTGTGTTCAAGCATGCATGTGAAGTTCAAAGACAGAGAAAAAGGTTTTAGGGAATACAAACAGTTGAAGAGGGATTGGAGATTGTTAGGTTCTGACATAGTATTAACCTGTGACCCTATTCCTTAGGGGTTTCTCCCATAGATATAGTAGATAGGCTAGTATAATGAAAAGATGCCAGAGTGGGAATTTATCTAATGATTCCCTGGTATTAACCAGTTGGTCTTGTAATTGTCAGAAGCTATCAGCAAAATGAGTTTGAGCTATTTTTTTTTAAATATGCCTCTTTAAGGAGAACTTTGGCATCTTCAGCCACTGTATCAAGGAAATGAAATTGTAGGTAATAGGTTTTCCTGAAGTAAAGACCTGTTGCCAGGAGCCCACCATTAGCTGAGGTAAATTTCTCCACACATTTCAAAAGCAATCCTCCTAATGGTTCCTCCTTAAATTCCAACAAATTAGGAGATTTAAGTTTTTTTTTCAGCAGTTCAAGAGACACTTTGTTATCCTTAGCCATGAACTTTAGGGATTCATCATTGACTCCAAAGAGGTCACGATAGTAGTCTAACCTCTTCTTCAGCCTCTCCTTATCCAAGTCCTGTAAAATGCCCACTACAGGAACAGTCGCCAAAAGTCTATTCGTCATGGCCTGCAACCAGATATACTGCTTAGTAGAGTTGTACTTTTTTTGAATGGCTGCCTCAGTTATATTAGGCAAGGAAAGCAGAAAGTTGTGGCGCTTTTCAGCAGGAAGGTCCTTAAGCAGGGTGTCCATCAGGACTGGAAAATCATAGTCAGATAAATCGTGGTTAGATATCAAGAAAACCTGAGGTTGATCAATTTTACTATCCTTAAATGTCTTTAGACAGTACTTTCGGATATCACTCAGGATTGTTTCCCTGTTAAAGTTACGTGGTTTGGATTTCTTTTCATTGTCAAGATCACAGTCCACCTTGCTTCTCACGAAGTAGTAATTCTTTTTCATAATTCTGATTGCTTTGGCAAGTTCTATTTCATGGTTTGTAAATCGTGTGGCAGAAACAATAATGAAGAAGTCATACTTTTTGAATTCTACTGTTTCTAGATAAGTTTTTGGTGGAAAGTTCCGTGTTCCAATACCAGGCAGGTCCCATAAGATCAAATTTTTAACTTTGGGGTGTTCAAATGGATCCGCCTTCATGGTTGTCTCTGTCACCCCCACTTTAGCTGCACCTTTCCCTTCGTGTTTAACCTCTCTCAGGGCATTGATGATGCTGGACTTCCCTGCTCCAGACTCTCCTGTCACAGCAATATTTATTGGGGCATCATCAATAGCTTTTAATGCATCACTGATTACAGAGTTTGCCCCCTGAATGTCCCCCTTTTTCAGGCATAACTGTATTGAACGGGTGGTTTCCTCAGAAATAATTTTGGTTTCTTGCTTATAATTCCTAAAATATTCAGTGAAGGTGGACTCCAAATCTCCTTTGTCTTCATCCTTAGGCATATTAGAGAAGAGCTGACCCATGATTGTGAACAAAAAAGGCACTGAAAGAAGAAGAGAGAGTAAGATGTAAAAGATTGAAAATGCCTTTGTGCTTCTCACTGAGTTCTCGGTGTCTCAGACTCAGTTATGTTCTGATGCTGACAAGTTCCCATATATATTGTGCTGGTTATTCTTTGTCAGTAAGATACAATCTAGATTCCTCTTGATAATGGAAACCTGGGATGAGGAATTCCTCTATCAGATTGGACTGGGGGCATGCCAGTGGGACATTTTCTTTCTTTCTTTTTTCATTCTTTAATCTTTTTTTTTTTTAATAGTCTAGTCTTTGTATGCTCCTGGTCTGCCCTCTGACTATTCCATATCCCATACCTCCTCCCCCAGACCCAGTCTCCCAGAGGATGTCCTCACACCCACCCCACCAGACCACCACACATATACAGCAGAGAACTGCCAGAACTTGACTAGTGAGAGAAGATGCATCTAAGCACCAAGCGACTTGAGGCCCCAGGCAGTGGGACATGTTTGGTTTTTTGTTTGTTTCTTTTTTTTTTTTTTTTTTCTGATTGAGGATTGATGTGGGAGGTCCTAGCCCAGTGTGGGTGTTGCCATCCCTAGGGTGGGTGTTACCATCCCTGGACAGGTTGTCCTGGGTTGTGAATTAAAGCAAATGATCCAACTCTAGGAAACAAGCCAATAAGCAGCATTCACTTATTATTACTGCTTGAGCTTCTGCCCTGACTTTGCTCTATGATGGACCATGATCACAATGTATAAACCCCACAAAACACTTTTCTCCCTCAAATGGTTTTGGCCACAGTGTTTTTCATAACAATATAAAGCAAACTAAAACAGGTATCTGGTATCTACTACCTCTCAATTAATCCCTTAAGTATGGAAAAATTAAAAATTAAGTAAAGTAACAGGAAATAATATAAAAAATTTTATGTGCCCCAGAGCCAGCATCAGCAACTATAAAAACAAAAGCAACCGTGCTGCATCTAATCTGACTGGAGGATTCTCTATGAAATCAAATGTCTTCTCCATCTGTGCACACTACCTTCAGTGTGTGCCTTCCAAAATGTGGGAACTTAATCAACATACTTCTAGTTTTTCAAACTCAAAACCAAGTAAAAATGAACAATAATCAACATCACTGTTTAATTAACGCCAAATCTGTAATGATCACATAAATAATTGTCTGTTTTATTTCATTTTCAAAAGATGTGAGTAAGTGCAGGTAATACATTTGGTTGAAATAATTTTTACTTTGCCTAGAATTTCCTTTCCTTCTGTCCTTTTCATGGATTGGAACTCCCCTTGAGGACTGTAAACTTGTAATAATCTAAAACTTGTTTTCCCTTAAAGTCCACGTTAAAATCCATTTATCAGTACAATATTTCAGTGTCCTCATTCATCATTTAGATCCACTGTTTTCTTTTAAGCTGTTTATTTCATGAGAAGAATCCAACTGTGCACTGCAGATGCATAGGTCCCTTGTTAGAGTGCTTGCTCAGTATCAGTAAGGCCCTAGGCTCAATCCCCAAGTCTTGGGCTGTCTTCTCATCTCAGGACTTTGTACTTAGTGAGTGCTTCCTTTCCTTGATGCTCTCCCCCTGTAACTATCTGGTTATTAATTTTATTACCTTTCTGCAGGCTCTATTTCTGTTAGGCAGGATTCAGGAAAGAACATTAGCTGTTCTCAACTCTTAAGTTTTACTCTCCCATCCTTTTTTTTTTTTTGTCAGCTCCTGGTTTTGTGATGCAGTCTCCAGTATAATAGCCATCTGCAAGGTCTTCCCAAGGAAGATGAACACAGCAGACAAGAAGGCTATGGCAATAATTAACTAGGAAGCAAGATCAACTTGATACACAACAAACCTCATACACATTGAAGAGATATTCTGCTGCCTGACACACCCATTACAACCATCCTAGGGAGAGGAGTAAGAGGCAAGCAAATCAATTGTGTGGATGTATATATGTGTGTGTGTATATATATATATATATATATATATATATATATATATATATATAATCTCCACACACATATACATATATACATATACATCTATCTATCTATCTATCTATCTATCTATCTATCTATATCTATATGTGGGGAATGCAGGCTGGTCTCCAGTCGAGGTGAGGTCTGAACCCCGATGGTCATAATTCACCTACATGACATAGTAGGTGTTCCCTCATGCTCCTGGAACTCTGGCCTATGTCTAAGGTACCACCTCACACAGCCTCCACAAGAGAAGCATGGTCAGTAGTCATGTAAGCAATGGCCCAAGCTTCTGACCTTCAAGCTAAACTCCTCCCCAGTTACCTAGCAACAGTGAAGACTATAAAAAATTGTGCTCAGCCCGCACCTCTCTCTCTTATTCCTTTGTCCTCTCACCTCTCTCACTTCTCTCTCCTCTTCCCTCTCTTTGTCTTCTTTCCTCTCTTCTCTCTTCTCTCTTCTCTCTCTCTCTCTCTCTCTCTCTCTCTATCTATCTCTCTCTCTCTCTCTCCCTCTCACTTCTACCTTCTCTCTTTCCCCTACATTTCTATAATAAAGCTCTTAAACCGTCTCTTAAAGAGTCTCTGCTCTGCTCCTTCAAGTTCCGCTGAGTGCTATGGACATTGTTGTGAACTTCTTTCCTCTACCCTCTCTCCCACAACCCTGGTCGTTTAGCAAAGTAGCTGGGGGGGGGGTGGGTGGGTCCCCTGGCAGGGCTGCCCCTGAAGAGTAGGATAGTAGAATGCCTACCCAGGGATGAGTGGATAGGGTAGGTAGCAGCCCTCCCAGCCTGACTGACTAGAGAATAGGGAAACTTTGGTGGGGCAGTGGGCATATTTTTCCTTCAGTTTTTCCCCAGGGCCCCCGGACCCCCCTTCCCCTTTTATTTTGTTCACAACATATAGATCATCTCCCTTTGGTCTACCTCAACTTGAATGATAGGCTGTATCCATGCAAAGCCAGTTCTGCCCAGGTCCCACCAAAGCCCCTCTAGCTTCCAAGCTGAGGATTTCCATTGTCTGGGCATGCTCCTGAATGCCTTCTTACCTATGAAATCTTAAGAGAAAAAGGAAGAGGGTTAGAAGTTCTTGCCCACTTACCAGAAACTCCTGTGTCCACTGGATTTGTTTAATGTAGTTCAGCTGCAGGGAGCAACCTTCACTGTGCTCCAGGCTGTTCACATGAGACCCACCCCTGCTTTATCTGTGGAAGGCAGCAGATTCAACTCAGTTATATAGATTGTACACATCCTCCTGGCTTATGCTCCTCCCCTCTTCTTGTGGGTTTTGGCTAATCATGGAGGAGCATAGATCTAACTACTTTTCAGAAACTCCTGCATTTCAAAGAAGATGAAAGTGAAACAAGGAGGGCGCAGGGTCGGCTGACACTCGCCAGCTACCCACAACACCCACAACAGGATCTTAAGACTTCTGGTAAGTGGAACACAGCTTCTGCTCCAATCCAATTGCGCGCGAGACCTGAGACTGCATTAGTTAGGGAAGCAGAAACCGGCCAGAGTAGGGCCACAGGCCTCATCCTGCCGGATCAGCACCTGGGTAGCTAGAGCGCAGGGTCGGCTGACACCCGCCAGCTACCCACGACCCCCGCCACAGGATTTTGAGACTGCTGGTGAGTGGAACACAGCTTCTGCTCCAGTCCAATCACGCGGGACCTGAGACTGCTCTGGTTGGGGAGAGAGAAATCCGGCCTACATAGGGCCACAAGCCTCTTCGGGTCAGAAAAGCACCTGGGTAGCTAGGGCGCAGGGTCGGCTGACACTCGCCAGCTACCCACAACACCCGCCACAGGATCTTAAGACTTCTGGAGAGTGGAACACAGCTTCTGCTCCAATCCAGTTGCGCGAGGGACCTGAGACTGCATTAGTTAGGGAAGCAGAAACCGGCCTGAGTAGGACCAAGGGCTCTTCCGGCTGGACCAGCACCGGGGTACTGCCAGCGACCCACGACCCCCGCCACAGGATTTTGAGACTTCTGGTGAGTGGAACACAGCTTCTGCTCCAATCTTTAAACAGTGACAACGACAACAACTAACCCCAGAGATTACCAGATGGCGAAAGGTAAACGTAATAATCTTACTAACAGAAACCAAGACCACTCACCATCATCAGAACCCAGCACTCCCACTTCGCCCAGTCCAGGGCACCCCAACACACCGGAAAAGATAGACACGGATCTAAAAGCATATCTCCTGATGATGGTAGAGGACTTCAAGAAGGACTTTAATAACACACTTAAAGAAATACAAAGGAACACTGGTAAACAGGTAGAAGACAATAAAGAGGAAGCACAAAAAATTTTTAAAGAATTGCAGGAGAACACTGCTAAAGAGTTACAAATCCTTAACGAAAAACAGGATAACCTAATCAAACAGGTAGAAGTCCTTAATGAAAAACAGGAAAACACATCCAAACAGATGATGGAAATGAACAAAACCATACTAGACCTAAAAAGGGAAGTAGACACAATAAAGAAAACCCAAAATGAGGCAACACTGGAGATAGAAACCCTAGGAAAGAAATCTGGAACCATAGATATGAGCATCAGCAACAGAATACAAGAGATGGAAGAGAGAATCTCAGGTGCAGAAGATTCCATAGAGAACATCGGCACAACAATCAAGGAAAATGTAAAATGCAAAAAGATCCTAACTCAAAACATCCAAGAAATACAGGACACAATGAGAAGACCAAACCTACGGATAATAGGAGTGGATGAGAATGAAGATTTTCAACTCAAAGGACCAGCAAACATCTTCAACAAAATTATAGAAGAAAACTTCCCAAATCTAAAGAAAGAGATGCCCATGAACATACAAGAAGCCTATAGAACTCCAAATAGACTGGACCAGAAAAGAAATACCTCCCGACACAAAATAATCAGAACAATAAATGCTCTAAATAAAGATAGAATACTAAAAGCAGTAAGAGAAAAAGGCCAAGTAACATATAAAGGCAAGCCTATCAGAATTACACCAGCTTTTTCACCAGAGACTATGAAAGCCAGAAGATCCTGGACAGATGTTATACAGACACTAAAAGAACACAAATTCCAGCCCAGGCTACTATACCCAGCCAAACTCTCAATTAACATAGATGGAGAAACCAAAGTATTCCACGACAAAACCAAATTCACACATTATCTCTCCACGAATCCAGCCCTTCAAAGGATAATAACAGAAAAAAAACCAATACAAGGACAGGAACCACGCCCCAGAAACAACAAGAAGGTAATCCCTCAACAAACCTAAAAGAAGACAGCCACAAGAACAGAATGCCAACTTTAACAACAAAAATAACAGGAAACAACAGTTACTTTTCCTTAATATCTCTTAATATCAATGGACTCAACTCCCCGATAAAAAGACATAGACTAACAAACTGGCTACACAAACAAGACCCAACATTTTGCTGCTTACAGGAAACTCATCTCAGAGAAAAAGATAGACACTACCTCAGAATGAAAGGCTGGAAAACAATTTTCCAAGCAAATGGTATGAAGAAACAAGCTGGAGTAGCCATTCTAATATCTGATGAGATTGACTTCCAACCCAAAGTCATTAAAAAAGACTGGGAGGGACACTTCATACTCATCAAAGGTAAAATCCTCCAAGAGGAACTATCAATCCTGAATATCTATGCTCCAAATACAAAGGCAGCCACATTCATTAAAGAAACTTTAGTAAATCTCAAAGCACACATTGCACCTCATACAATAATAGTGGGAGACTTCAACACACCACTTTCACCAATGGACAGATCATGGAAACAGAAACTAAACAGGGACACAGAGAAACTAAGAGAAATTATGAATCAAATGGATCTGGCAGATATCTACAGAACATTCTATCCTAAAACAAAAGGATATACCTTCTTCTCAGCACCTCATGGTACCTTCTCCAAAATTGACCACATAATTGGTCACAAAACAGGCCTCAACAGATACAAAAATATTGAAATTGTCCCATGCATCCTATCAGATCACCATGGACTAAGGCTGATCTTCAATAATAAAATAAATAATAGAAACCCAACCTTCACTTGGAAACTGAACAACACTCTTCTCAATGATACCTTGGTCAAGGAAGGAATAAAGAAAGAAATTAAGGACTTTTTAGAGTTCAATGAAAATGAAGCTACAACATACCCAAACTTATGGGACACAATGAAAGCATTTCTAAGAGGAAAACTCATAGCTCTGAGTGCCTCCAAAAGGAAACTAGAGAGAGCACACATTAGCAGCTTGACAACATACCTAAAAGCACTAGAACAAAAGGAAGCAAATTCACCCAAGAGGAGTAGATGGCAGGAAATAATCAAACTCAGGGGCAAAATCAACCAAGTGGAAACAAGAAAATCTATTCAAAGAATCAACCAGTCAAGGAGCTGTTTCTTTGAGAAAATCAACAAAATAGATAAACCCTTAGCTAGACTCACTAGAGGGCACAGGGAAAGCATCCTAATTAACAAAATCAGAAATGAAAAAGGAGACATAACAACAGATCCTGAAGACATCCAAAACACCATCAGATCCTTCTACCAAAGGCTATACTCAAGAAAACTGGAGAACCTGGATGAAATGGAGAAGTTCCTAGACAGATACCAGGTACCAAAGTTGAATCAAGATCAGGTTAATGATCTAAACAGCCCTATATCCCCCAAAGAAATAGAAGCAGTCATTAATAGTCTCCCAACTAAAAAAAGCCCAGGACCTGATGGGTTTAGTGCAGAGTTCTATCAGACCTTCAAAGAAGATCTAATCCCAGTTCTTCACAAACTATTCCACAAAATAGAAACAGAAGGTACTCTACCCAACTCCTTCTATGAAGCCACAATTTCTCTGATACCTAAACTACAAAAAGACCCAACAAAGATAGAAAACTTCAGACCAATATCCCTTATGAATATTGATGCAAAAATCCTCAATAAAGTTCTTGCTAACCGAATCCAAGAACACATCAAAACAATCATCCATCCTGACCAAGTAGGTTTCATCCCAGGGATGCAGGGATGGTTCAATATATGGAAATCCATCAACGTAATCCACTATATAAACAAACTCAAAGACAAAAACCACATGGTCATCTGGTTAGATGCGGAAAAAGCATTTGACAAGATCCAACACCCATTCATGATAAAAGTCTTGGAAAGATCAGGAATTCAAGGCCCATACCTAAATATGATAAAAGCAATCTACAGCAAACCAGTAGCCAACATCAAAGTAAATGGTGAGAAGCTTGAAGCAATCCCTCTAAAATCAGGGACTAGACAAGGCTGTCCACTTTCTCCATACCTATTCAACATTGTACTTGAAGTCCTAGCCAGAGCAATTCGAGAACAAAAGGAGATCAAAGGGATACAAATTGGAAAAGATGAAGTCAAAATATCACTTTTTGCAGATGATATGATAGTATATATAAGTGACCCTAAAAATTCCACCAGAGAACTCCTAAGCCTGATAAACAGCTTCGGTGAAGTAGCTGGATATAAAATTAACTCAAACAAATCAATGGCCTTTCTCTACACAAAGAATAAACAGGCTGAGAAAGAAATTAGGGAAACAACACCCTTCTCAATAGTCACAAATAATATTAAATATCTTGGCGTGACTCTAACTAAGGAAGTGAAAGATATGTATAATAAGAACTTCAAGTCTCTGAAGAAAGAAATTATAGAAGATCTCAGAAGATGGAAAGATCTCCCATGCTCATGGATTGGCAGGATCAACATTGTAAAAATGGCTATCTTGCCAAAAGCAATCTACAGATTCAATGCAATCCCCATCAAAATTCCAAATCAATTCTTCAACGAATTAAAGTGCAATCTGCAAATTCATCTGGAATAACAAAAAACCTAGGATAGCAAAAACTCTTCTCAAGGATAAAAGAACCTCTGGTGGAATCACCATGCCAGACCTAAAGCTCTACTACAGAGCAATTGTGATAAAAACTGCATGGTACTGGTATAGTGACAGACAAATAGACCAATGGAATAGAATTGAAGACCCAGAAATGAACCCACACACCTACGGTCACTTGATCTTCAACAAGGGAGCTAAAAATATCCAGTGGAAGAAAGACAGCATTTTCAACAAATGGTGCTGGCACACCTGGTTGTTAACATGTAGAAGAATGCGAATTGATCCATTCCTATCTCCTTGTACTAAGGTCAAGTCTAAGTGGATCAAGGAACTTCACATAAAACCAGAGACACTGAAACTTATAGAGGAGAAAATGGGGAAAAGCCTTGAAGATATGGGCACAGGGGAAAAATTCCTGAATAGAACAGTAATGGCTTGTGCTGTAAGATCGAGAATTGACAAGTGGGACCTCATGAAACTACAAAGCTTCTGCAAGGCTAAAGACACCATCAATAAGACAAAAAAACCACAAACAGATTGGGAAAGGATCTTCACCTATCCTAAATCAGATAAGGGAGTAATATCCAATATATATAAAGAACTCAAGAAGGTGGACTCCAGAAAGTCAAATAACCCCATTAAAAAATGGGGCTCAGAACTGAACAAAGAATTCTCACCTGAGGAATACCGAATGGCAGAGAAGCATCTGAAAAAAATGTTCAACATCCTTAATCATCAGGGAAATGCAAATCAAAACAACCCTGAGATTCCACCTCACACCAGTCAGAATGGCTAAGATCAAAAATTCAGGTGACAGCAGATGCTGGCGAGGATGTGGAGAAAGAGGAACGCTCCTCCATTGTTGGTGGGATTGCAAGCTTGTACAACCACTCTGGAAATCAGTCTGGCAGTTCCTCAGAAAATTGGACATAGTACTACCGGAGGATCCAGCAATACCTCTCCTGGGCATATATCCAGAAGATGTCCCAACCGGTAAAAAGGACACATGCTCCACTATGTTCATAGCAGCCCTATTTATAATAGCCAGAAGCTGGAAAGAACCCAGATGTCCCTCAACAGAGGAATGGATACAGAAATTATGGTACATTTACACAATGGAGTACTACTCAGCTATTAAAAAGAATGAATTTATGAAATTCCTAGCCAAATGGATGGACCTGGAGGGCATCATCTTGAGTGAAGTTACACAATCACAAAAGAACTCACACAATATGTATTCACTGATAAGTGGATATTAGCCCAAAACTTAGGATACCCAAGATATAAGATACAATTTGCTAAACGCATGAAACTCAAGAAGAATGAAGACCAAAGTGTGGACACTATGCACCTTCTTAGAATTGGGAACAAAACACCCAGGGAAGGAGTTACAGAGACAAAGTTCGTAACTGTGATGAAAGGATGGACCATTTAGAGACTGCTGTATCCAGGGATCCATCCCATAATCAGCTTCTAAACGCTGACACCATTGCATACACTAGCAAGATTTTGCTGAAAGGACCCAAATATAGCTGTCTCTTGTGAGAAGATGCCGGGGCCTAGCAAACACAGGAGTGGATGTTCACAGTCAGCTATTGGATGTATCACAGGGCTCCCAATGGAGAAGCTAGAAAAAGTACCCAAGGAGCTAAAGGGATCTGCAACCCTATTGTTGGAACAACATGATGTACTAACCAGAACCCCGGAGCTCTTGTCTCTAGCTGCATATGTATCGAAAGATGACCTAGTCGACCATCAATGGAAAGAGAGGCCCATTGGACTTGTAAACTTTATATGCCCCAATATAGGGGAATGCCAGGGCCAAAAGAGTGGGAATGGGTGGGTAGGGAAGTGGGGGGCGCTATGGGGGACTTTTGGGATAGCATTGGAAATGTAATTGAGGAAAATATGTAATAAAAATATTAAAAATTTAAAAGAAAAAAAAGAAAAAAAAAGAAAGTGAAACAAAAGAAAAAGCTGTTTTTCATGCCAGAAACACTTAATTTCTTGGCAGAAAAAGCAGGGCAGTGTTAAAATAACAGTGTGGGACATGGAAACTGATAGGGCATGAAGAAGCAGTTTACTATGTAGGCTTGAAGTGAACCCTTGAGTTTTTCTGATCCCTGACTCCACAAACACAGCCTAAGCTAATATCACACAACACATTGTCGGGGAGTCTGTGCAGATGCTAATTTTAGTCTCACTCTAGACACAATCCATCTCCTCCTCTTTGACTATAACCTTATTTCCCTACCATTGGAGCTTCATGTTCCTTAATTGTTGTTGTCAACTCCTCTGTCCTGTTGGGATTTTGTCTGGCTAAGGCTTGACAGGTCTTACACCTGCTGTCACAATCACTGTGAGTTTATACATGTAGATTTCCTGCAGTGTTCAAAAGACACTATTTTTTTGTATTTCCACCAACTCTGGAAATCCAGAGCAGACTGTACTTACAACACAGAGACAACAGATTTTATTTAACTTACTACACAGAGACAACAGATTTTATTTAACACCCAATAATGTTCAAGACAGAAATGCTCCATTCCCCTTTCCCAATAATCCGCTCTCACATTCCTAAGACTTAGCAGATAGAAGTTCCAAGATTAAAAAACTCTGGTGTTTGGAGTGAACAATCCCTTGATCATGCCCTTGGCAGGCATAGTCCTGGGGTCAGTTCTGCAGGACACAGAGACAATTAAGGAGGAAATTGTTTTTTGAGCTCTGTAAGACCTGCTTGAGTAACCCTTTAACAATTATGCCAACTGTTCTACTGAAAGGAAAAGAAAACAGAGACTGTGAAGGATTCCATCTTGTGGGTCTAGCTGTAAGTTGAGGGCCAATCCTGGGGCATATGTAGAAACTTCCTCTAAATGGGGACTTTCTTTTCATACCAGTCACTAAGGATTGGTAGATGCGGGGATGACAGAGCATAGGAAGAGATGAAGCACACAGCAGAACATCTTCCCTGAGTACTGCCTGAGCAGCTCATTGCTGAGGACCCATGAGATGGGCAACCACAGCAAGCTGGACTCAGTGATGTGTGAGCTTCAGAGCTGATGAGAAGAGTGAGACACAAGGAATGGAGTAAAATTCTCTGCTGAAGCTGTAGTGTAAGTTCCCCTGCCTGTGGCAGGGAAGACATGAGGAAAGACATTGTTCTGAAAGAGAAGATAACCAGATTAAATAAATGAAAATAACAGCCAGATTAGATAATTGAGCACCATAGCCACATGTACTGTTGAAAGGGACAGTCACCTACAGGACACAGACAAAATGTCCCTGAAGGCACACAGCTATTCTCCTCTCTTCAGTTTTTTCCCTCTCATTCAGTTCTAGCTCCTGATTTTGTGATGCAGACTCCAGTGTAATAGCTGTCTGCAAGTTCTTCCCACTGAAAATGAACACATGACCAGAAGGTGGCACCAAAATCAGCATTACAAAAGGAAGCCTACCTAAAGGCTAGCTAGCTGCCATCACACCCTGACAGAGCACATGAGCACATGTTCCTCACAGATGCAGAGAAGTTCCTTAGTATTCTTTGCAATAAAAAAAACCCACAGTGAACAAGATTCCCAGAGGCACAGATTTCCACAGCCAGCTCCAGCAGATGCACCATGCTGAGAGAACTCTTCTCCACAGGCCAGGGTCCTCAGTAATGTTAGGAATGAAATAGTTGCTTCTGTTCTAGGAATCAAGTTGAGCCTGAGATACAATAAACTCATAAACATTGCAGAGATTTTCTGCTCCATGAAACATTCATTATAGCCATTTTAGGGAGAGGAATAAGAAGCCAGCAAATCAATTGGATAAATTTGACCAAAACCACCATCCATATCATCCCCTTAGGTCTACCTCAGCTTGAATGATGTGAGCAAAGACCATGATGCATAAGTCAGTCCTGTCCAACTCCCACCAAAGTATCTCTATCTTGCAAGTGGAGGATCCTCACTCTCTGGGCGTGTTCCTAAAAGTCTTGTTATTTATCCGTTCTTTAGAGAAAAGAGATGGTTAGGGTTAGAAGTTAGTTCTGAATGTTCCTGCCCACTTACCAGAAACTCCTGTGTCCAGTGTATTCACAAACTGTAGTTCCACTGTCGGAAGCACTGTCCTGTGTGTGCTCTAGTCTCTTCCCATGAAACCTACTCCTACTCTGTTGCTCAGGTGAGTTCCACAGGACTTACACACCCTTCTGGCTTCTGCCCCTCCCCTCTCAGTGTGTGTTGGCCAATCATGGAGGAACATAGATTTAGTTGCTTTCAGAATCTCCTTCATTTTCAAGAGGAAGGTGAAAAGGAAACTTATATCAGGTTTTCATTCTATTGTCAGTTCATTTGTTGGCTGAAAGTGCTACACAGTCCTAACATAACACTGGGGCGGGGGGATGGTGGTGGTGATGGAAAATGAAGAGGTACACAGAGAAACAGTTCACTAACTAGGCTGGAACCCTATCTCTGAAAGATGATTTTCCTAATCCCTGACTCCACAAATGCAGCCTCAACTAACATCACACAACACATACATTGCAGATGCCAATTTTAGTATCATCCAAGAAAAAACCTATTTCCTCACTATTGGAGATTCACATCCCTTAATTTTTGTAATTGTCAGCTTCCTGGTCAATGCAGAAATTTGGTCTGGCTCAGAGATTGACAGGATTACACATGCTGTCATAATCACTGAAGTTCACATGTCAAGCTGCCTTGCTGTATCCAGAAGATACAGTTTCATAAACTGATTCTGGCAGTCTTTTTAAAAATCAACTCTTCCACCATCATTCTTCTACTTTTGGAAGTAGAATTATATGTATATGCATGTGATGTATATGTATATATTATATGAATATGGATATGAATATACTATATTTAGGGCTGGATATTCTTCAGTGTCCTACTCTCTGCATTTTGGCCAGTTGTGGGTCTATGTATTGGTTATTGTTTACTGCAAATATGAGCATACATAAGAACGGTTGAGAGATGCCATAATCTATGGGTATAATGATAAATCATAAGGAGCTGGCTTAATATTATATCCATTTAACAGGATTAGCAATTCCCACCTAGAGACTATGATTTTTCTAGCCTTAAGGTTTTCCTTAGATGTGGACAAACTGTGATTTCGAATCAGGAAACAATTGGTTACATAGACAACATTCTTGCTACTGTTACACTTGTGGGTATATTTTATCTGGTAACTTATTATTGTAGATTCACAGGTGGGTATGATTGATGGCTATTTTTACTTTTTGGTATTGTCAATAGAACTTTCCAGTAGGGCTGAGGCTTCTGTCTCAGGGTCAGCTTGATTTTTCCACGTTCTATAACTTAAGTATGTGTTGTTGCTTCCTGTGAGATGAAGAGAGTGAATCCACTAGAAAGGGTTAATAGATAATAATGAAATAGGAAGATTTAAATTGAGTAGAGGAAGGAGGATATGGTAGAAGAAGAGGGTTTTTTGAAGGGGTGAACAGCACTCAAGTGTTTTCTTTTTTTATTTTTTTAAGTAGATATTTTCTTTATTTTCATTTCAAATGCTATCACCTTTCCTATTTTCCTTCCCGAAAGTCCACTATACCCTCCCCCTACCCTGCTCCCCAACCCACGCAATCCTGCTTCTTGGCCCTGGCATTCCCCTGTACTGGGGCATATAATCTTTGCAAAACCAAGGGCCTATCCTCCCACTGATGACTGACTAGGCCAACCTCTGCTACATATGCAGATAGCGACACAAGCTTTCGGGGGTACTGGTTAGTTCATATTGTTGTTCCTCATATAGGGTTGCAGACCTCTTTAACTCTTTGGATACTTTCTCTCCCTCCTCCATTGGGGGCTGTGTGTTCCATCCAATACATGACTGTGAGCACCCACTTCTGTTATTTGTCAGGCACTGCCATAACCTCACAAGAGATAGCTATATCAGGGTCCTATCAGCAAAATCTTGCTGGCATATGCAATAGTGTCTGGGTTTGGTGGTTGTTTATGGGATGGATCCCTGGGTGGGGCAGTCTCTGGATTGTTCTTCCTTCTGCCTCACCTCTGAAATGTGTCTCTGTAACTACTTCCATGGGTGTTTTCTTCCCCATTCTAAGAAGGGGCAAAGTGACCACATTTTGCTCTTCCTTCTTCTTGGGTTTCATGTGTTTTGCAAATTCTATATTTGGTATTCGAAGTCCCTGGGCTAATATCCACTTATCAGTGATTGCAAGTCATGTGTGTTCTTTTGTGATTGGGCTACCTCACTTAGGATGATATCCTCCAGATCTATCCATTTGCCTAATAATTTCATAAATTTGTTGTCCTGACCTTCCCCTATACTGGGGCATAGAAGCTTCACAGGGCCTAGGGCCTCTCCTCCAACTGATGATCAACTAGGCCATCCTCAGCTACATATACAACCAGAGCCACATGTCCCGCCATTTGTTTTCTTTGATTGTTGGTTTAGTTCCAAGGAGCTCTGAGGCTACTGGTTAGTTCATATTGATGTCCCTCCCTTGAGGATTTAGACCCCTTCATCTCCTTGGTGTACCCTGTTTTATATAGGGTTATTTGATTTTCTGGAGTCCAGCTTCTTGAGTTCTTTGTATATATTGTATATTAGTCTCCTACTGGATTTAGGATTGGTAAAGATCCTTTCACAATCTGTTGGTGGCCTTTTTGTGTTATTGACAGTGTCTTTTGCCTTACAGAAGCTTTGCAATTTTTATGAGGTCCCATTTGTCTATTCTCGATCTTACAACACAAGCCATTGCTGTTCTGTTCAGGAATTTCCCCCCTGTGCCCATATATTTGAGGCTTTCCCCACTTTATCCTCTATAAGTTTCAGTGTCTCTGGTTTTATGTGGAGTTTCTTGATACACTTAGACTTGAGCTTTGTACAAGGAGATAAGAATGGATCAATTCATATTCTTCTACATGATAACCGCCAGTTGAGCCAGCACCATTTGCTGAAAATGCTGTATTTTTTTCCACTGGATGGTTTTAGCTCCCTTGTCAAAGTTCAAGTGACCATAGGTGTGTGGGTTCATTTTTGTGTCTTCAATTCTATTCAATTGATCTACCTGTGTGTAGCTGTACCAGTACCAAGCCTTTTCCCTAAAGTAAGAAACAAGACAGAATTTTTCACTTTTTCTATACCTATTGAACATTGTACTTGAAATCTTATCTCTAGAACAAGACAACTGAAAGGAATCAAGAAGATACAGTTTGTAAAGGAAGAAATCAAAGTGTCTGTATGTGCTGACAATATATTTGTATATATAAGTGACCCTAAAAATTCCACTAGGGAATAAATAAAGTAGCTGTGTGTGAAATTAAATCACAAAAGTCAGTAGTTCTTCTATATAAAAATGACAAATGGTTTGAGAAAGAAATTAGAAAAATCATACGTTTCACAATAGGCTCAACTGATGTAATATATCTTAGGGTAACTCTAACCAAGACATAAAGACTTGTATGAAAAATAAACTTTAGGACATTGATGAGTAAAAATGAAGAAGACTTCAGAAGATGGAAAATCTCCCATGTGTATGGATTAATATAATGAAGCAGACCACAGTACAAAAGCAATCCAATGTATGAATTCAATGTAATCCTTATCAAGTTCCAAACATTTTTTCACAGAACATTAAAGAACTATTTTTACCCATATGGAAACACAACAAACAAAGTAACAAAAAATCAGACAAACAAACAAAAAACATGGTTGCTAAAACAAATTCTGAATTGAAAACAAAAAACCTTTTGTATATATCACCATACCTGATGTCAGTTGTACTACAAAGCTATAGTACATAAACAAAAACCCAAAGAAACAAACAAAAGACCCCAGCAAGATATTGGCACAAAACCCAGACATGTTGATCATTGGAATAGAGTTGAAATTCAACAATTAATAAATGGGATCTCATAAAACTGAAACCTTTCATGAGGCAAATAACACTGTCAATTGAACAAAGCCTCAGCTTACAGAATGGGACTAGATATTCACTAACTACATATCCGATAGAGTACTAATGTCTGAAATACATAAGGAACTCAAACAACCAATCTTAACCAAAACCAAAAAACCTGGACACCACGAGAACAAATAACTCAATTAGAAACTGGGGTACATGTCTAAACTGGGAATAATTAATACAGCACACTTAAATGTCTGAGGATCACTTAAAGAAAGGTTCAACCTCTTTAATCATAATAGAAATGCAGATCAAATGAAATAAAAAATACTGTTGGTGTTGGTGGGCTACACAGGACAATGGATCAAAGAAAAAGATCCACTCCAGGATGAATTTAGCCTTCTCAGCAGTAGAGGAATAAGTCTATGAAGACCTGAACCCCAATAGCCTTTCTGAAGCTCTTTTTATTGTTACAAAAATACACCTTAAGTGAGTTTTCCCATATCAAGCTTCTCATCTGACATAAGGGCTGACTGTCTTGAAAGATCCACCACTCAAGCAATTCTCAGGCAAGGAAATTTTTTGTCAAATGCTGTGAGAATCCTTCAAAGGAATAGCTCCATAAAATCTCAAATAACAATCACTGTCAAAAGGCTACTTCAAAGCTCAGGTCCCAAGACTCTAGATTCATAGCAGATACAAAGGTTCTGCTAAAATTCTGCTACAAAGTACTTTGTCTTACTTTTATCTTACACTGGTCAGAATGGCTAAGATCAATAAGACAAGTGACATCTCAGGTAGTAAGGATATGGAGTAAGGGGAACCCTCATCCATTGCTGGTGAGAGTGTTTACTTATATAGTTATTATAGAAATCGATGTGGCCAATCCTCAGGAAGATGGGAATTGATCTACCTCAAGATCCATATACTCAAAGGGCACTTAATCCTTCCACAGAGATACTTGATCAACCATGTTTATTGCTGCTTCATAAATAATATCATAAAGGTCCCTCCACAGATGAATGGATAATGTAAGTGTGATATATTAACACACAGGCACATTACTCAATTAAAAAGAATGAAGTAGTGATATTCATAAGTAAATAAATGGAACTAGAAAATATTATCCTAAGTGAGGTAACCCAGCATCAGAAACACACATATGGTATGTATTCACTTTTACGTGGATATTACCTGTTAAGTCAATGGTAAGCAAGCTACAACCCTAAGACCCACAGAGGTTAGGTATAGGGGCTAGTAAGGACAGACAGATAGATAGACTGACTGACTGACTGAGTGACTTCCTTAGGGAAAGAAAATAGAACACACAGTTGTGGATAGATGGAGAGATATGTGTTTGTGTGTGTGTATGTGTGTGTGTGTTGGGAGGGCTAGAACAGGAGGATCGTGGGTAACTCCTGTTTTTGTTTGTTTTATCGAATTCCAGTGTATAAGTTTTTGTTCTATTACATTATGTATTACATATTGTATGTTACGTATTACACACTGTTACATGTTGTATGATGTATTATATCATGTATGATGTTTTATGTATTATATCTTATGTATTGTTATCTGTTAGAAGTCTTTTCTAGTGAGAGATAGAAAGGTATTGGATCTGTATGGGACATGAAGTGAGAAGGAATTGTGAGGAGTAGCGGGAGAGAAACTGTCATCAGAATATAAAATGTGAGAAAAAGTAATCTATTTTCAAAACAGGGGGAGAAGATAAAAAGAAGACAAACATTAATATACTCTGGTCAGGATGTGGGATAATGGAAATTCTTATTCATGGTTGGTGTAAGTGTAAACTGATACAGATCTTCTGGAAACCACTGTGTATGTTTCTCAAACAAAAATGAAACAACAAATATAAATCAATCCACTAAATATGCAGCTATATCAATCCTAGGCATTTACCCAAAGGACTCTATATCTTACCTAGGGATATTTGCTTGTTCATGTTCGTTCCCACTCTACTCCCCATATCCAGGGGACAGAATCAATCTAAATGTCCATCAACTGATGAATGGGCAATGAAAACAGGAAACATACACACAGTAAGAAGTCTGTCTATTCATCTGTGAAGGAGAATACATCATGAAAATTTCAGTAAATGGTCTGATCTGGTAAACACAATGGTTGGTGTATCCCAAACCCAGAAAGACAAACACCACATGTTCTTTCTCAGTGGATGAGATTGAATCTTTAGATTTGAGTCATTCACTTGGAATAACCAGAGAAACTGGAAAACTAGAAAAAGGTCACTGTAGAAAGGGAAGGAAGACCTTAGGGAATTTTTGTGGTTGATTTTAATATCTACTGGTCACAAATTAGAATCACTTGGTAGGGAGCCTCTCCCGAAGAAGTGTCTTGATTGCCTTGAGGATGCTGGAAGACCCACCCAGATGCAGAGGACCAGGCAGGGATGACCACTTGCCTTGTGCTGGCTTCGCCTTCCCACTTAACTGCAGGTTCATTTACCCTGTCACTGCTTCTTGATTCCATCACTGACATCAGAACAGGAATTTCCAGGAATCCATCACTGTCTCTGGATCAGTGACTCTCCAGGAAGCTTCCAGGTTTTCTGTGCCAGATTGTAACTTCTTAGGTACCCACCTTGTGGGCTGAGCAACTGTGTGGTTGTTTGGCTGACTAGTGAGAGACAGCCAAGGTGGTGTTATTCTGACTGCTGAGGCACCTCACCTCTAGAGTGTAGCAAACAGCAAGTTCTTAGCCTCTATGCTGGGATTCAGCTGTTGATAAAACTTCAAAGCACACCCACACAGTGATGCATTTCCTCCAACGAGGTCACACCTATTTCAACATGGCCACACTGCCTAATAATGCAGTGATTAATCACATGATTCCAAGGAGGCTGTACCTATTCAAACCACCGTATTCCACTCCCTGGCTCCCATATGCTTGTAGCCATAACACAATGCAAAATGCATTTAGTCCAATTCCCGAAGTTTCCATAGTCTATCTCAGTATCAACAATGTTTAAATGTCTAAAGTTCAGTGCATTTTCTGAACAGTTAAAAGTTTAAAATTCAGTCTCTTCTGAGATTCAGGCAGTCTCCTAAAGGGTGGACTTAGCTTGCTTTTTCTATTACATCTTCACCAGTTTTCTGTGCTTGAAGACTTCCTTCACTCTTTTGGCACCACAGGGTAATCTACTATAAAAACAAAATAAAAAACTGATCACATATATTACCATTCTAAAATGGAGGGAAGGCAGGGTAGTAAGGAAATACGGGACTAAAGCAAGACCAAAACCCAGCTGGGCAATCTCTATCCTCTGCTTCTCTTTGGATCTCCAACTTCTTTCAGATTTCTTGACTGCAACATATTTCTTTCTTTTGGACTGGTTCCATTCCCTGTTAGCATCTTACCTTATCCCACAGCATTGGCATCTCTAATGTCTTAAAGTCTTTAAGGCAATACAAGCTTCACCTTCAGAGCTTTACACAATGGTCTTTTTGGGCCTCCATGCAGGGAGACCCCTGCCACACGTCTGGCTTCACATACACCTACAGATATGTACATACATACATACACATACGTACACATGCACACATTGGGTGGATGGAGCAAAGCTTCAACTAACTTTACACACACACACACACACACACATATATTATATATATATATATATATATATATATATATATATACATATATATATGTATATATATGAAGATGGAGCCAAGTTTCAATGAATAGGTTCCAACAACCTTCATACACATACGTACATACATACTACATACATACATACATTTACATATTGGTAGGTGGAGCAAACACCAATGAGGAGACTTCAACAAATTTATTTTTTCTTAGCCACTTTATAGTCATGGAGGGACTCTGTTTCCTTAGTCATGGAGGGAGATTCCTTAACCCCTTCTATTCTTGATTCTAAAGCCAGAGCTACATGGCCAAATCTATCAAGTTCTGCCACTATGGAGCTGGACATAGCACCATTTTTCTGTTACATTTAACCAGTTTTCTGTGTATGAAGATTTCCTTCATTGCCTAAGCTTGGCTGTGAAAGACAAACTTTGACACCACAGGGTAAATTGATGAGGGCAAAGTGTGGAATTGGTTATTGGCCACTCAGAAGAGTTCATCTGAAAGAATAAGGCTTGATTCATGGAAGCAGGCACTTTCTGTGACCATAAAGAAACTCTCCGGACTCTTTAAAATCTTGGCTCTGGTGGTAAGGAGAAGAGTACAATGGGAAATAGCATACATGTGTGGGTACACACACACACACACACACACACACACACACACACACACACACAGACTTGGTGGAAGAAACAATCTCCAATAGCTTTTCACAAACACACACATACATACACATATACATCTATAAATATGTACATACACAGACATACATACATACACATGTGCACATTGGGTAGATGGAGCAACCAACTTTACATATATACACATACATGTGTTTTATGGATGGATGGAGCAAAGTTCCAATGAGTAGGTTCCGACAAACTTCATACACACACACACACACATGTACATATTGGTGGGTGGAACAAACACCAATCAGTTGACTTCAATAACTTTAATTTTTTCTTATCCTTTTTTTACCATCTAACACAAATTTCTTTCTTTCTTTCTTTCTTTTATTTTTAGATTTATTTATATAACTACATTATATCTGTCTTCAGACACACCAGAAGAGGGCATCAGATCTCATTACACGTGGTTTTTGGGATTTGAACTCAGGACCTCCAGAAGAGCAGTCAGTGCTCTTAACCGCTGAGCCATCTCTCTAGCCCTAACACATTTCTTTATGTAAGAAAGATTACCACATAGCCCCAAATTACATATTCTTTAAAAATCAATCACCACTACAACATATTCTTCAAAAACCGATAAAATCTTCACACAAAAGGAAATCACAACAGGATTATTAGTTATATATATACTTCTTTAGCTAACTAAACATTTCCCATCTATCTTTCTTAACATAAGTTCAATATAACCCCAAAGCAATACTTCTTTTGACATTAGTAAACAAAGTTAAGCAATTCAGTCCATAGCAGCAAGTTTTTTCTATCATTAGTTGACAACAATTTGTTATTACCAAGAAACAGATCATCATCTTTCTTTCATCTTATTTTTGAAGTCCCATTTGTTTAAACTGGCTAACCATCTGTTCTTTGTTCTTATGCTCATGATAGAATTATTTACTCTTTATTCATAACCCGCCTTTTCATGAAGGACACTAAATCTGTGCCTGTGGCCACATCCCTAGATCACAAGATCCAGGAAACCAGACTCAACCTAGAATGAAATGTTTTCTTCAATCATTAACTTCTCCCAAGCCTGTTTTTCTCTCTTGTACAATCACTCACTTGTAAGCCATGAAAGCTCACTGTGCCCCTTTCCTCACCTATGCAGCCTTTGTTTACTGTTCTATTAGGAAAGGGCATATTCTATTCTTGTTTCTTATTTTTTCATATATTTCTGGCAGAACAACCTAAATCCTCCCCTTACACTCTCTATCAAATACTCTAACTTCCTTAAACTATTTAAATCCAACCAGGAATTCTGTAATATCATTAGCTAATCTAAATAATATGACCTCATAAATATTCATCTTCATGCTGATCTGCAGGAAAATTGCCCAGTTGAGTGGACTCTCACCCAGGAAGGAATCACACCAGGTTATAGGCAGTGAGGCCCTTCCCAGCTCCAGTCACACGATGTTACAGACATACTCAGAATATAGCAATGACAAACAAGTAGGCACATCAGAAGCAAGCAGCAATCCCGAAATCGAGCCCCTGGGTTTGTGCCTCTCCAGTTACACTCATAATAGCTGGACAAAACAGTAGGCTATCTCTAGGAAGCTCACTTGACCACAGCAGTTCTTCCTTCATGGCATCTGCCACTTGAATGCCCTGGAACTTGCTCTGTAGACTGACTGACCTTAAACTCAGAGGTTGGCATGCCCCTGTCACCTGAGTGCTGGTATTAAAAGCTGGACCTAAACTTTTCTTTAATTCCTTTTTATAAAATAGAAGCTTATCTGGATGGGATCTTGCCCTGAGGTTACCACTCCCTTAATTCCATTTAATACCTTTAATCTGTTTATCTCATTGAACACAGGATTTAGCTCCTTTCCACTTCCTGCTGCCCCTTTACTCCTTGAACCATACTTCCCCCCCTTTCTAAGTTTGCACGGTTTCATCAAAATCATCTTCAAAATGAATTAACCACAGGACAGTGTCTAGATTAGGCTGTTTTGAGATTTTCTTTGCTAATGCAATTAATCTAAATGTTTTCACTTTAGCCTTAGACTGAGTCTTTGGACAAGGGCAAAAAGCAGTCACATTCTTCACCAAAATAACACAAGTATGTTGTCTAGGGAACATACTAAACTGCTTCTTCTCTGAAAGCTCTTAATCTATGACTCAAATATTACATCATCCCCACCAAGACTGTCTTCAATGCTCTTACTAGTATGGCCCATTAAATAGCTCTTAGAGCCTTCTACTGCTTTCTTAACACAAAGTCCCAAAGTCCAAATTTCTCCAAATGATAACATTGTCAGGTCTATCACAGTCATACCCATGTCCCTGGTAACAATTTCCGTCTTTGGGTTTCAGTTGCTGTGAAGAGACTCCATGACCAAGGCAACTCTTATAAAGGAAAATATTTAAATGGGACTGGCTCACAGTTCAGATGTTTATTCCACTTTCATCATGTGGGAAGCATGAGCTGAGAGGACTACATCTTGATTTGCAGGCAGC
This sequence comes from Mus caroli, assembly GCF_978045245.1. NCBI lineage: Eukaryota > Metazoa > Chordata > Mammalia > Rodentia > Muridae > Mus > Mus caroli. The sequence goes on along the minus strand of NW_028227274.1, from coordinate 58,340,604 downwards.
AGAAGGAGACTGTGTACAAAACTGTGTATAAGTTAAACATCTATGAGACCTCAAATACATCTACTTCCCCCAACAGACAACACCTATTCTAGCAAGGCAATACCTAAATGAATCTATGGGGCCATGCATATTCAAACCATCAAACATGCCAAGTGTTTTATGTACTGAACATAGAGACCCCATCTTCCTGAATCTTTTTTAGGATGTTTTGATTAGGAAAATGGCTACAAAACACCTATTGTATTTTTTGTGCATATGCATTTGTATGTTTACTGGTATTTTTTTGTGTGTATATATGTATGTAAGTATATATGTATTTAAGTATGTATATATAGATGAAAGAGAAAAGGATATAGGGGAAATTTTAGAACTGAAGAAGGATTGGGGATTGTCAAGTTCTGACATATTAAGACACATGATCTTTATCCCCCAGGTTTTCCTATGGTGGTAGTGGATTGGCTGTAAAGAAAAGATATCAGAGGAGTAATTTTCCTAGTGAATTCATGGTATAGGCCACTTGATTTTGTCAAGGTCAGAAGCTATGGATAAGTTGAGTTTGAACTAGGTTTTGAATATGTCCATCGAAGGAGAACTTTGGCATCTTCAGTCACACTGTCAAGGATATGAAGTTGTAAATAATAGATTGCAGGGAAGTAACAACCTACAGCAAGGAGCCTACCAAAAGCTGATGCAAGTTTCTTGAAATTGTTCCTAAACGTTTCCTCTCTATAATTCTTCCACAAATGAGGAGTCTTCATTGTTTTCTTTACTTGTTCAACAGGCACTTGGAAATCCTTAGCCACCAACTCCAGGGATTCATCATCCACTCCAAAGATTTTTCGATAGTGGTTTAAAGTGTTCTTTATCTTCTCCATATCTTTATTCCTGAGGTTGCCCAGTACAGGAAAAATTGCCACTACTCCAATCTTGAAGGCTTCTAGCCAGATAAACTGCTGTGTAGCCTTGTACTTTCTGTCAATGGCTTCGTCTGTAAAGTTAGGCAGGGAAAGAATAAAATTGTGGCGCTTTTGAACATGGAGTTCCTTAATCAGGGTGTCCATCAGGACTGGAAAATCATATTTAGATAAATCATAGTTAGAGATCAAGAAAATTGGTGGTACAGCCATGTTATTATCATTAAAGACTTTCACAGAATAGCTTTGGATCTGCTTCAGGGCCTTTTCTCTTTCAAAAGTACGTGGTTTGGTTTTCCTTTCATTTTCTACATCAATGTCCACCTTGGTTCTCACAAAGTAGTAATTCTTTTTCATAATTGTGATTGCTTTGGCGAGGTCTACTTCAAGTTTTGTAAAACGTGTGGCAGAAACAATAATGAAGAAATCATATTCTTTGAAGTTTACTTCCTCCAGATAAGTTTTTGGTGGGAATTTCTGAGTTCCAATACCAGGCAAGTCCCATAAGGTCAACGTTTCAATTTTGGGATGTTTGTAAGAAGTTCTCTTCATAGTTGTCTCTATTACCCCAACTTCAGCTGCCCCTTCCTCTTCAGGTCCAATCCCTATCAGGGCATTGATGAAGCTGGATTTTCCTACTCCAGACTCTCCTGTCACAGCAATATTTATTGGAGCATTATCAATATTTCTTAATGTATCACTGATTAAACAGTTCGCCCCATGAATGTTTCCTTTGTTCAGGTGTAATTTTATTAAATCGATGGTTTCCTGAGAAATGATTTTGTTTTCTGTCTTAATGTCTTTAAAATATTCATTGAAGCTGGACACCAAATCTTCATTGTCTTCTTTCTTAGATGTGTCAGAGAAGAGCTGACCCATGTTGACGATTTAAAAGGTTACTGAAAGAAGGAGGGGAGAGTAAGTTGCAAGAGATTGAAGATGACTTTTTGCTTAGCAATATTTTTTTTAACCTGTGCTGTAAACTTAGTTACCTTCTTATTGAGTAATCCCCATGTCTGTCTGTGTTGTCTTCTCTGTCTTTCTCTCTTTCTTTCCTTTTCTTTACTTCTTCCTTCCTCCTTCCCTCTCTCCTTCTCTCTCTTCATTCCTCCTTCCCTCTCTTCTTTTCTCCCTCCCTTCCTCCTTCCCTCTCTCTTTCTCTTCCTTCCTTCCTTCCTTCCTTCCTTCCTTCCTTCCTTCCTTCCTTCCTTCCTTCCTTTCTTCCTTCCTTCCTTCCTTCCTTATCTACAAGATACAAACTAGACAGTCCTTTTGAATGAGAAAAGCTGATTTGAGGAATTATCTCCCTCAGACTGGACTGGAGGCATGACTATGGGACATATAAAAACATGAGCAAATGTGTTACATCTAACCTGACTTGAATATTCTATATTAAATCAAATATCTTCTCCATGTGTGCACATTTCATTCAGTGTTTGCCTTAAAATGTGTGGGAACTTAATCAACATACTTCTAGTTTTTCAAACTAAAAAACAAATAAAAATGAAAAATAATTGACATCAGGGTTTAATCAACACCAAATCTGTAATGATCATATAAATCTCTTTTGTCTGTTATTGCTTTTATCAAAAGTTTTCAGTGAGTTCAACTATTTGTATTTCACTTTTATCATTTTTAATTTGCCCTCATAAACTTTCCTTCTGTCTTTTTCAGGAACCGAACTCATCTCCATGAGAAATATTTACTTTTTATTGATTAATTAATTTATTTACTTTACATCCTTACCACAGTTTCCTCTCACTCCTCTTCTGGTATCCTTACTCCCTTCCCTTCCTCTCTTTCTATTTCTCTTCAGAAGAGGGGAAGAAGATCCCCCTGGATATCAACCAGCCCTGTAATATCAAGTTGCAGTAAGAATGTATGCATCCTTTCCTATTGATGTTAGAGGAGGCCACCCAGTAGGAGGAAAGGGTCCCAAAGCAAAGACAGCCTCTACTTCTGCTCTTAGGAGTCCCACTTGAAGACCTAGGTTGTCTTAGTCAGGGTTTCTATTCCTGCACAAACATCATGACCAAGAAGCAAGTTGGGGAGGAAAGGGTTTATTCGGCTTACACTTCCATGCTGTTGTTCATCACCAAAGGAAGTCAGGACTGGAACTCAAACAGGTCAGGGAGCAGGAGCTGATGCAGAGGCCATGGAGGGATGTTCTTTACTGGCTTGCCTCAGTCTGCTCTCTTTATAGAACCCAAGACTACCAGCCCAGAGATGGCACCACCCACAAGGGGCCTATTCCCCCTTAATCACTAATTGAGAAAATGCCTTACAGTTGAATCTCTTGGAGGCATTTCCTCAACTGAAGCTTTCTCTGTGATAACTCCAGCAGTGTCAAGTTGACACAAAAATAGCCAGTACAAAGGTATACAACTGTAAGAAATAAATTTGTTATAACATAAACCTTCTTTATTGTTAAAGTCAGTGTTAACATCCATTTATTTAATACAATGTTTCAGTGTCCTCAAGTCTCCATTTAGACTCACTATTTTCTTTTAAACTTTTTATCTTATGAAAGAAATCTAGCCTGCCTCTCACTATGAAGTGCACTTGGACAGATGACCCAAGTGGACCACCCAGTGTATGATGGGGATGGTCCCATAGATGAAGCCACAGGATCTCCATGACACAAGAAACAAGAGGATACCCTAGAGGAGTCTCAGTAAGGATCCCATATGATGGTGTCACAGAAGTCCAGAGATCTCAAGCTAGACTAATGACTCAATTCAAGTAAGTCTGCATGTAAAGATGTGTGGACAAAAGAGTAAACTGTGTGACACACTGTGATACAACACTGCTTCCATGATGAGGTGTTTGTTTGTTTGTTTGTTTGTTTTAAATTTGTAAAGAATTTTACCTTTTGTTTACTTTGGGGAGGGTATTGCAAGGGCCATGGACACATATGAAAGAGTAGAGAGATGAGGAGGATTGGGGTGCAAGATGTGAAATTCACATTCTAGCTGATAAACAACTTCAGCAAAGTGAATAAACCAGTAGCCTTCCTTTATACAAAGGATAAACAGGCTGAGAAAGAAATTAGGAAAACAATTCCCTTCACAATAGACACAAATAGTATAAAATATCTTGGGGCAACTCTAACCAAAGAAGTGAAAGACCTGTATGAAAATAACTTCAAGTCTCTCAAGAAAGAAATCAAAGAAGATCTCAGAAAATGGAGAGATCTACCATGCTCGTGGATTGGCAGAATTAACATAGTAAAAAAATGTCCATCCTACCAAAGACAATCTGTAGAGTCAGTGCTATCCCTATCAAAATTCCAACACAATTCTTCAAAGACATGGAAAGAGCAATTTTCAAACTCATCTGGGAAGGCAAAAAACCCAGACAAGTGAAAATAATTTTTTTTTATTTTCTGGACTCACTGCTCTGACCTTTGATCTTCTTTTTTTTTTTTTTTTTTTTTTACCAAGTGTCATACTTGTTTATTCTTTTTTTTAATTACGTGTTTTCCTCAATTACATTTCCAATGCTATCCCAAAAGTCCCCCATACCCCCCCCCCACTTACCTACCCTCCCATTCCCATTCTTTTGGCCCTGGCATTCCCCTGTATTGGGGCATATAAAGTTTGCAAGTCCAATGGGCCTCTCTTTCCAGTGATGGCCGACTAGGCCATCTTTCGATACATATGCAGCTAGAGACAAGAGCTCCGGGGTACTGGTAAGTTCATAATGTTGTTCCAACTATAGGGTTGCAGATCCCTTTAGCTCCTTGGGTACTTTCTCTAGCTTCTCCATTGAGAGCACTGTGATCCATCCAATAGCTGACTGTGAGCATCCACTTCTGTGTTTGCTAGGCCCCAGCATAGTCTCACAAGAGACAGCTATATATGGGACTTTTCAGCAAAATCTTGCTAGTGTATGCAATGGTGTCAGCCTTTGGAAGCTGATTATGGGATGGATCCCTGGATATGGCAGACTCTAGATGGTCCATCCTTTCATCACAGCTCCAAACTTTGTCTCTGTAACTCCTTCCATGGGTGTTTTGTTCCCAATTCTAAGAAGGGGCACAGTGTCCACACTTTGGTCTTCATTCTTCTTGAGTTTCATGTGTTTAGCAAATTGTATCTTATATCTTGGGCATCCTAAGTTTTGGGCTAATATCCACTTATCAGTGAATACATATTGTGTGAGTTCCTTTGTGATTGGGTTACCTCACTCAAGATGATGCCCTCCAGGTCCATCCATTTGGCTAGGAATTTCAAAAATTCATTCTTTTAAATAGCTGAGTAGTACTCCATTGTGTAAATGTACCATATTTTCTGTATCCATTCCTCTGTTGAGGGACATCTGGGTCCTTTCCAGCTTCTGACTATTATAAATAAGGCTGCTATGAACATAGTGGAGCATGTGTCCTTCTTACCGGTTTGGACATCTTCTGGATATATGCCCAGGAGAGGTATTGCTGGATCCTCCGGTAGTACTATGTCCAATTTTCTGAGGAACCGCCAGACTGATTTCCAGAGTGGTTGTACAAGCTTGCAATCCCACCAACAATGGAGGAGTGTTCCTCTTTCTCCACATCCTCGCCAGCATCTGCTGTCATCTGAATATTTGATCTTAGCCATTCTGACTGGTGTGAGGTGGAATCTCAGGGTTGTTTTGATTTGCATTTCCCTGATGATTAAGGATGTTGAACATTTTTTCAGTGCTTCTCTGCCATTCGGTATTTCTCAGGTGAGAATTCTTTGTTCAGTTCTGAGCCCCATTTTTTCATGGGGTTATTTGATTTTCTGGAGTCCACCTTCTTGAGTTCTTTATATATATTGGATATTAGTCCCTTATCTGATTTAGGATAGGTAAAGACCCTTTCCCAATCTGTTGGTGGTCTTTTTGTCTTATTGATGGTGTCTTTTGCCTTGCAGAAGCTTTGCAGTTTCATGAGGTCCCACTTGTCAATTCTCGATCTTACAGCACAAGCCATTGCTGTTCTATTCAAGAATTTTTTCCCTGTGCCCATATCTTCAAGGCTTTTCCCTACTTTCTCCTCTATAAGTTTCAGTGTCTCTGGTTTTGCTGTAGATTGCTTTTATCATGTTTAGGTATGGGCCTTGAATTCCTGATCTTTCCAAGACTTTTATCATGAATGGGTGTTGGATCTTGTCAAATGCTTTTTCCACATCTAAGGAGATGATCATGTGGTTTTTGTCTTTGAGTTTGTTTATATACTGGATTACGTTGATGGATTTCCGTATATTGAACCATCCCTGCATCCCTGGGATGAAACCTACTTGGTCAGGATGGATGATTGTTTTGATGTGTTCTTGGATTCGGTTAGCAAGAACTTTATTGAGGATTTTTGCATCTATATTCATAAGGGATATTGGTCTGAAGTTTTCTATCTTTGTTGGGTCTTTTTGTGGTTTAGGTTTCAGAGTAATTGTGTCTTCATAGAATGAGTTGGGTAGAGTACCTTCTGTTTCTATTTTGTGGAATAGTTTGTGAAGAACTGGGATTAGATCTTCTTTGAAGGTCTGATAGAACTCTGCACTAAACCCATCTGGTCCTGGGCTTGTTTTTGGTTGGGAAACTATTAATGACTGCTTCTATTTCTTTGGGGGATATAGGGCTGTTTAGATCATTAACCTGATCTTGATTCAACTTTGGTACCTGGTATCTGTCTAGAAACTTCTCCATTTCATCCAGGTTCTCCAGTTTTGTTGAGTATAGCCTTTTGTAGAAGGATCTGATGGTGTTTTGGATGTCTTCAGGATCTGTTGTTATGTCTCCTTTTTCATTTCTGATTTTGTTAATTACGATGCTTTCCCTGTGCCCTCTAGTGAGTCTGGCTAAGGGTTTATCTATCTTGTTGATTTTCTCAAAGAACCAGCTCCTTGATTGGTTGATTCTTTGAATAGTTCCTCTTGTTTCCACTTGGTTGATTTTGCCCCTGAGTTTGATTATTTCCTGCTGTTCACTCCTCTTGGGTGAATTTGCTTCCTTTTGTTCTAGAGCTTTTAGGTGTGTTGTCAAGCTGCTAATGTGTGCTCTCTCTAGTTTCTTTTTGGAGGCACTCAGAGTTATGAGTTTTCCTCTTAGAAATGTTTTCATTGCGTACCATAAGTTTGGGTATGTTGTGGCTTCATTTTTATTGAACTCTAAAAAGTCCTTAATTTCTTTCTTTATTCCTTCCTTGACCAAGGTATCATTGAGAAGAGTGTTGTTCAGTTTCCTCTTGAATGTTGGCTTTCTATTATTTATTTTGTTATTGAAGATCAGCATTAGTCCATGGTGATCTGATAGGTTGCATGGGACAATTTCAATATTTTTGCATCTGTTGAGGCCTGTTTTGTGACCAATTATGTGGTCAATTTTGGAGAAGGTACCATGAGGTGCTGAGAAGTAGGTATATCCTTTTCTTTTAGGATAGAATGTTCTGTAGATATCTGCCAGATCCATTTGATTCATAACTTCTGTTAGTTTCACTGTGTCCCTGTTTAGTTTCTGTTTCCATTATCTGTCCATTGGTGAAAGTGGTGTGTTGAAGTCTCCCACTATTATTTTGTGAGGTGCAATGTGTGCTTTGAGCTTTACTAAAGTTTCTTTAATGAATGTGGCTGCCTTTGTATTTGGAGCATAGATATTCAGGATTGATAGTTCCTCTTGGAGGATTTTACCTTTGATGAGTATGAAGTGCCCCTCCCTGTCTTTTTTGATGACTTTGGGTTGGAAGTCAATCTTATCAGATATTAGAATGGCTACTCCAGCTTGTTTCTTCATACCATTTGCTTGGAAAATTGTTTTCCAGCCTTTCATTCTGAGGTAGTGTCTATCTTTTTCTCTGAGATGAGTTTCCTGTAAGCAGCAAAATGTTGGGTCTTGTTTGTGTAGCCAGTTTGTTAGTCTATGTCTTTTTATTGGGGAGTTGAGTCCATTGATATTAAGAGATATTAAGGAAAAGTAATTGTTCCATCCTGTTATTTTTGTTGTTAAAGTTGGCATTCTGTTCTTGTGGCTGTCTTCTTTTAGGTTTGTTGAGGGATTACCTTCTTGTTTTTCTAGGGCGTGGTTCCGGTCCTTGTATTCGTTTTTTTCTGTTATTATCCTTTGAAGGGCTGGATTCGTGGAAAGATTATGTGTGAATTTGGTTTTGTCGTGGAATACTTTGGTTTCTCCATCTATGTTAATTGAGAGTTTGGCTGGGTATAATAGCCTGGGCTGGAATTTGTGTTCTTTTAGTGTCTGTATAACATCTGTCCAGGATCTTCTGGCTTTCATAGTCTCTGGTGAAAACTCTGGTGTAATTCTGATAGGCTTGCCTTTATATGTTACTTGGCCTTTTTCTCTTACTCTTTTTAGTATTCTATCTTTATTTAGTGCATTTATTGTTCTGATTATTATGTGTCAGGAGGAATTTTTTTTCTGGTCCAGTCTATTTGGAGGTCTGTAGGCTTCTTGTATGTTCATGGGCATCTCTTTCTTTAGATTTGGGAAGTTTTCTTCTATAATTTTGTTGAAGATGTTTGCTGGTCCTTTGAGTTGAAAATCTTCATTCTCATCCACTCCTATTATCCGTAGGTTTGGTCTTCTCATTGTGTCCTGGATTTCCTCGATGTTTTGAGTTAGGATCTTTTTGCATTTTCCATTTTCTTTGATTGTTGTGCCGATGTTCTCTATGGAATGTTCTGCACCTGAGATTCTCTCTTCCATCTCTTGTATTCTGTTGCTGATGCTCGCATCTATGGTTCCAGATTTCTTTCCTAGGGTTTCTATCTCCAGTGTTGCCTCATTTTGGGTTTTCTTTATTGTGTCTACTTCCCTTTTTAGGTCTAGTATGGTTTTGTTCATTTCTATCACCTGTTTGGATGTGTTTTCCTGTTTTTCTTTTTGGACTTCTACCTGTTTGGTTGTCTTTTCCTGTTTTTCTTTAAGGACTTCTACCTGTTTGATTGTGTTATCCTGTTTTTCTTTGAGGACTTGTAACTCTTTACCAATGTTCTCCTGTAATTCTTTAAGTGAGTTATTAAAGTCCTTCTTGATGTCCTCTACCATCATCATGAGATATGCTTTTAAATCCAGGTCTAGCTTTTCGGGTGTGTTGGCATGCCCTGGACTGGGCGAAATGGGAGTGCTGGGTTCTGATGATGGTGAGTGGTCTTGGTTTCTGTTAGTAAGATTCTTACGTTTACCTTTCACCATCTGGTAATCCCTGGAGTTAGTTGTTATAGTTATCTCTGTTTAGAGATTGTTCTTCTGGTGATTCTGATTACTGTCTATCAGCAGACCTGGGAGACAGGCTCTCTCCTCTGAGTTTCAGTGGTTAGAGCACTCTCTGCTGGCAAGCTCTCCTCTTACAGGGAAGGTGCATAGATATCTGGTGTTTGGACCTCCTCCTGGCCGAAGAAGAAGGCCCAAAACAGGACCTTTCCCAGATGCTGTGTTGCTTTGGCATGTCACAGAAGCTGTCAGCTTCTGTGGTGCACACTCTCACCTGTGCAGACTATGTTCCTCAGTTTGGTGGAGTTCTGGAACCAAGATGGCATTCCCTGCTCCTGAGGCAGAAGGTTCCCGTGCAGGGCGGACTCCTGTCCTCCTCCGGCTGGGAGGGTGGCCGGATGTCTGCAGCCTGAAAAGGGTGCTGCCTCAGCAGCTCTGTGGCTCCTGCATGTCCCAGAAGCTGTCTGCCTCTGTGGTGCACACTTTCACCTGTGCAGACTAAGTTCCTAAGTTCGGCGGAGTCCCGGAACCAAGATAGAAAATAATTCTTAACAATAAATGAACAGCTGTGGGAATCACCTTCCTCAACCTCAAGCTTAAGTACAGAGCAATGGTGATAAAAACTGCATGGTATTGGTACAGAGACAGACATGTTGATCAATGGAATAGAATCGAAGACTCAGAAATAAAACCACACACCTACCATCACTTGATCTTTGACAAAGATGCCAAAAATATACAATGGAAAAAAAGAAAGCATCTTTAATAAATGGTGCTGGTCTAACTGGCTGGATGTATGTAGAAAAATGAAAATAGAGCCATATTTGTCACTTTATCACATATTTATCATTCAAGTCCAAGTGGATAAAGAACCTCAACATAAAACCAGATACACTGAATCTAATAGAAGAGAAAGTGGGAAAGAGCCGTGAACTCATTGGCACAGGATGAAATTTCCTAAACAGAACTCCAATGGCTCATGCTCTAAGATCAAGAATTGATAGATGGGACCTCACAAAACTAGAAAGCTTCTGTAAGGCAAAGGACACAGTTGATAAGACAAATTAGCAACCTACTGATTGGGAAAAATATCTTCACTAACCCCACATCTGATAGAGAGCTAATATCCAATATATATATGAAGTACTCAAGAAGTTAAGCACCAAAAACCAAATAACCCAATGAAAATATGGGGAACAAAACTAAACTGAGAATTCACAACTGAAGAATCTCAAATGGCTGAGAAACACCTAAAGAAAGGTTCAGAGTCCTTAGTGTTCAGAGAAATGCAAATCAAAACAATCCTGAGATTTCACCTTACACTAATTAGAATGGCTAAGATGAAAACCACAGGTGACAACACATGTTGGCAAGGATGTGGAGAAAGAGAAACACTCCTCCATTGCTGGTGGGATTGCAAACTGGTACAACCACTCTGGAAATCAATCTGGAGGTTCCTCAGAAAACTGGAAATAGATCTACCTGAACACCCAGCTATACCACTCATGGGAATATACCCAAAAGATGCCCCCCCATGCCACAGGGGCATGTGTTCCACTATGTTCATAGAAGACTTATTTGTGAAAGCCAGAAGCTGGAAATACCCTAGATGTCCCATGACAGAGGAATGGATACAGAAATTGTGGCTTATTTACACAATGGAATACTACTCAGCTATTAAGAACAAGAACATCCTGAGTTTTGCAGGCAAATGGATGGAACTAGAAAATATCATCCTGAGTGAGGTAACTCAGACCCAAAAGGATATGCATGGTATGTACATACTAATAAGTGGATATTAACCACAAAAAAGAAAAAGGAAAAAGAAAAGAAAAAAACCCATACAGAATACACAAGATTCAGTCCATAGAATTTAAAGGGCTCAACAAGCTGAAGTGCCCAATTGAGGACTCCTCAGTCCCACTTGGGAGAGAGAAGAACGCAATCACAAGTGGGGAGGGAGGGAGGGACATGGGAGGGAAAGTGGAAGGGGTGGGGGGAGTGGGGGGTAGAGGGGAACTTGATCTGGTATTAGGTGAGGGAAAAGGACTGAAGCCCTGAGGGCCAGCAGAGAGAATGCAAACAGAAAACCTCAGGAAATAGGAGGTTGGGGGACCCCCGGAATGCACCAGAAACCTGGGAGGTGAGAGACTCATAGGGAGGGACCTTTGATGAAATGCCCAACAGTAAGGAGAGGGAACTTATAGAGCTCATCTCTAGCAGGAAGACAGGACATCAAGTGAGGGATGGGGTTGCCATCCCACAGTCACACCTCTGACCCATAATTGTTCCTATCTGAAAGAATTACAGGTATGGAAATGGAAAGGCGTCTGAGGACAAAAAGGTCCAGTGACAGGCCCAAAGTGGGATCCAGCTCAAGGGAGGTTCCAAGGCCTGACACTATTATTGAGGCTATGGAGAGCTCACAAAAAGGGATGTATCATGACTGCCCTCTGAAAGACCCAACAAGCAGCTGAAAGAGCCAGATGCAGCTATTTGCACCCAAACAATGGACAGAAGCAGCTGACCCCTGTGGTTGAATTAGGGAAGGCTGAAAGAAGCTTAGGAGAAGGGCGTTTCTGTAGGAGGACCAGCAGTCTTAATTAATCTGGACCCCTGAGATCTTTCAAACACTGGACCACCAAACAGACAGCATACACCAACTGATATGAGGCCCCCAACACACATACATAGAGGACTTCTGGGTCTGTGTTCATTCAGAGATGATGCACCTAACCCTCAAGAGGCTGGAGGCCTCAGGTGGTTTAGAGGTCAGGTGGGGTGAGGGGTGGGGGCATCCATGTGGATACGGGGTGAGGTGAGGAGGAGGTGTGTAGTGTGGAGCAGTCGGAGGGTGGATGAGGATGGGTGGGGAATGGAATATAGAGTGTAAAAAATGATTTACAAATAAAATTAAATTAAAAAAATAAAATAGTTACCTTAATTTGGGGGGGGGATGGTGTTGCAAGGGCCGAGGGCACATGTGAGGGAATGGGGAGATTAGCAGGACTGGGGGTCATGATGTGGAATTAACAAAGGATCATTACACAGTTAAAAATGATATCAAACCAGTCACCAAAAGACAGATATTACAGATTCCATTTACCTGAAGTATCAAAAGTAATCAAATTCACAGAGACAGGAAATAGAATGTTGGCTAGCAACAAGTGGCTATGGGCAGAAAGGAGGTGTTTTTAAATTAGTTTAGAATTTCTGCTTTGCATTATGCAAATGATTTGTAGATTTTTTTTTTACAAACAACTTAAGTGTAGCATTATTGAAATTCACACATAATAATGTGAAATGGTGACTTCTGTGTTATACTCCTCTTGCCACAATTAAAAAGTTTATAAGCATTAAACTAAAAATAAAAAAAAAGCAATTTGATATAGGTCAGTTGTTAGAGGGTTTTCCCAGCATGAATGAGGCCTAGGGTTCAATCCCCAACACCTCATTAAATGCATGTGGTTATGGATCCCTATAATTCAGGTCCTAAGCAAGAAGAGGCATGAGGATTGGGATTTCAAGGTCATTCTTGGTATGTAGTGAGTTATAGGCTAGCCTGGGCTACTTGAGACTCTGTTTCAAAAGACTAAATACCAACTCCAGCAATCTTGCTGTCAGGCCTAAGGAGTTGAGTTTAGTTGTTGGGTAATTAACTCAGAATGTGTATTTCTGCCCTTTATTCTCAACAAATCTGCCTACAAGACCTCCCATGGCAGCATAATGGACCTTGCTATCCCCTAAGGAAACAGCAAACCCCTGCTGTCACTCTGGGGCCCGTTCTTTCTGTCTCACCCATATCAAATCAGTATGCAGACTTAAGTTGGATTCCAAATCCACTCACAACTTATCATTCCTACTACAATATCTTCTGCCAAGACCTCCCCAATCCCACATTTGATTATGTTCTTGGCATTACTGTATTTCCTATGACTATTCTTGCAACAGCATGGATTAACAAATAGCCAGAATTATCCCATTGATATTGAAGTACTGGCATTTGAAAGCAATTCTAAGAAGCACCATAAAGATCCCCATTCTGATAAGGGAAACATCATTAGGTGTACAGTGTGCATGCTACATATAACATAAGCCTCGAGTTTAATTATTACACCTCTGGAGCTGCTGGTGTCAGAATTTCAGACACCGTGTTATCTTGGGCTGTCTTCTCATCTCAGGACTTTGTACTTAGTGAGTGCTTCCTTTCCTTGATGCTCTCCCCCCATAGCTATCTGGTTATTAATTTTACTATCTTTCTGTAGGCCCTATTTCAGTAAGGCAGGATTTAGGAAAGAACACAAGCTGTTCTCAACTCCTCAGTTTTCCCCTCCCATCCTTTTTTGTCTAGCTCTTGGTTTTGTGATGCAGACTCCAATATAGTAGCCATCTGCAAGGTCTTCCCAAGGAAGATGAACACAGCAGACAAGAAGGCTGTGGCAATAATTAACTAGGAAGCAAGATCAACCTGAGACACAACAAACCTTATACACATTGAAGAGATATTCTGCTGCCTGATACATCCATTACAACCATCCTAGGGAGTGGAGTAAGAGGCAAGCAAATCAACTGGATAAGTTATTTATTTATTTATTTATTTATTTATTTATTTATTTATTTAACCAAAATCAACATCCATACCACCTCCCTTAGGTCTACCTTAACTTGAATAATGGTATATTCATGCACAGCCAGTTCTGCCCAGCTCCCACCAAAGCCCCTCTAGATTCCAAGCTGAGGATTTCCATTGTCTGGGCATGGTCCTGAATGCCTTCTTACCTATTAAATCTTAAGAGAAAAGAGATGAGGGTTAGAAGTTAGATCTGAACATTCCTGCCCCCTTACCAGAAACTCCTGTGTCCAGTGGATTTTGTTTACTGTAGTTCAGGTGCAGGGAGCACCCTTTACAGTGCTCCAGGCTCTTCACATGAGACCCACCCCTGCTTTGTCTGTGGAAGGGAGCAGATTCAACTCAGTTATATAGGTTGTACACATTCTTCTGGCTTATGCCCCTCCCCTCTTCTTGTGTGTGGTGGCTAATCATGGAAGAGCATAGATCTAATTACTTTCCAGAATCTCCTGCATTTCAAAGAAGATGAAAGTGAAACAAAAGAAACGGTTCTTTTTCATGCCAGAAGTACTTAATTTCTTGGCAGAAAAAGCAGGGCAGTGTTAAAATAACAGTGTGGGACATGGAAACTGATAGGGCATGAAGAAGCAGTTTACTATGTAGGCTTGAACTGAACCCTTGAGTTTTTCTGATCCCCGACTCCACAAACACAGCCTAAACTACAGTCAAACAACACATTGTAGGGGAGTCTGTGCAGATGCTAATTTTAGTCTCACTCTAGACACAATCCATCTTCTCCTCTTTGACTACAACCTTATTTCCCTACCATTGTAGATTCACATCCCCTCTCTTGAAAGTCCCACTCCTCAACTCCATAGTAATGTCAAAATTTCAGTGGGTATTCAGAATAGAGCACACATATCTAAAGAGTGAAGGCTCACATCCAAAGAAAGAAAAATGAAATGGTTCTTTTCCTCTCTCAGAATGGTGCTTCCAGCCCCATTCACTTGCCCTTGAATTTGACAGTTTCAGTTTGTTTCACAGATTAGTAATATTCCATTCTGTACAGTGTCACACTTCATTATCAATTCCTCAGTTGATGGACATCTAGATTCTTCCCATTTCTTGGCTAGTGTGAAGAAAGCAGGAATGATGGCTGAACAAATAGCTCTGTAGTAGGAGATAGAGGAGTTTGAGATTATTTCCCAGGGCAGCATGGTTGGACTGATATCGTAAACCCATTTTCCCCTTTTGTGGAATTTCCACACAAATTACTTTGGTGGCTGCACAGGTTGGCACTCCCACCAGCAGGGACAGCTTGCTCTCCTTCCCCTACACCCACAACAGCATTTATTGCTATTTGTATTTTTGTTTTTAGCCAATCTCTGGTAAGATGAAATGTCAGAGTAATTTTGATTTGAGTTGCCCTGATGGGTAAGAATGCTGAATGTTCCCAGAGCTCTGCCTAGCATTTGGCTGGGAGTCCTTGCATCTGTTTCTATCAGCTACTGCATGAAGCTTCTTGGATGACAGTTGGGCTAGGCACCAATCTATGAGTATACCAGTATACTATTAGGAGTCATTTTTTTTAATCCTTGTTTTCTGGGCTTTCCAATGTTTGGGTCCAGGCTGTCCAGGCAGTTTGTGGAAGCAGGAGCTTTCTCTTACTGTTTCGCCTGCCTAGGGATTCTTTCTTCCTTTTAGGTTGCCATCTCTAATCTCTGCAAGATTGGAAGAAACAGTTGGAACTACATTAGGAAAGGTCATAGGCTTAGAGAAGTGTTGAGTCACTCCATTCAAACTCAGCGATATATTTAACTTGTCAAGTCTCTCATTGCAGAGGAAGAAAGTAAAGTATAGAAACCATTAGTTCTGCCATAACTTTAAAGTACATTGCTCAACTATTAGCAAGGCTCTTAAATTTTATTTCAATATTAATTGTAATATTTCTTTTCATATAAACATATTTTCATGAACACAGTTTCATTATTTGCTCCAAGTTTCAGCTTTTGTAGTTTCAGTCAATTATTTTTGAATGCCTTATTGCTAGGGAAAACATGTGTAAGCATGCTTACAAGTAGTAGGTTCTGTGGAAGAAGACTCAATTTCTTGCATTGCTGAATGTCTCAGGGAACTACCATAGTCTAGCTTAAGACTGAAGGCCTTAAGGTGTGAGAGACCACACTGTGGGAAACCAGACCCTCAACAATTCTCACCCTGAAGATCCAGGTGATCCTTTGATGGGAGTTATGTCACCCCTTCCTTCACGTCTCCAGTTGGTGCCTGGAACTGTTTAGATAAAGCCAGCATCACCTCCTCCTTCATGTCTCCTTTTGGTGCCTGGGACTGTTTAGATAGGTATGACACTCCAAGATTAGCTGCAAGATGTTTGAAGCCTGCAATCAGCATTCATCCCAGATGTCCATCCCTTTTCTCTGTACTTTTATTATACACCCTCAACTCCTCCCTATTTTCTCTCATTGTATGCTTAAAACCAGGCTCCTAGCCTCCATTAAACAGACCTTGACAAATGTTTGCTTGGTCTCACTCCCTTTTCTCTGCCTATTTCTCTTACAGTCCTTGGTCCTCCTCGACCCAAGGAATAACTAAGTCCTGTTGACTGATGACTCTGAGGACTTGATGAATGTGGTAACCAAGTTGGAGGTCCTGATCTGCAGTAGGTCACACAAGGTGATGACATTCTAATAGCCAAAGAGGTAAGTACAATTTGTGGTGCCAAGACTGAGTCACTTAAGCAGCCTTGGAGGGTGTACCACACATGGAAGTTGGGGTGAGGTATGGCTGTATTTGTTCTTACAATGGTACCATGCAGCAATAGGTTCCATAGGGGAGGGAACTATGTAAGTAGAGGTAGCCATGTGAACCAGTGTAGTGTTCTGTATTCCATTACAATTCCTTGTGGAGTTCAAAACCGTTGATGGCTGCAGTATTGCCGTATAGAAAAAAAAATGTCTTGATGCTTAAGTGCTGATATGTACAATTTTGGTTCTACTATGTACAATCCCTGAGTTGTAAGATGACTTTCCATATTCAGACAAGTTCATGATGGGGATCAAGAGCATTCTAAGCAAGGTGATTTACTCTTTTCATGACCTGATCATTGGGACTCACCATTTTCCATAATTTTTTCTTTTTTCTTAGATAGGGTTCCTCTATATAGCTCTGGAAGTACTGGATCTCACTCTGTAGATTAGGTTGGCCTGGAACTCAGAGATCCACCTGCCTCTTCCATAATTCTTTTTCATGTGGATTGCATTCTAGTGTTCTCTAAATATTATCAGCAAGCATTATCTGCTTGTTCTTTGCTTTTATTTTTTTCTCTCTTTTTCTTTGAGACATGGTTTTTCTGTGTAGCCATGGCTGTCCTGGAACTCACTCTGTAGAACAGTCTGGTCTCAAACTCAGAAATCCACCTGCCTCTGCCTCACAAGTGCTGGGATTAAAGGCATGCACTACCACTGCCTGGCACTTGGTATTATTTGTTAAATGAGGCAGGGGTTGTCTGGTGATTCTCATTAGCTATCTTTTTGGAAACTCTGTATCTCTCTTTATAGAAAAAAATACTTTGGAGCAATTGGTGTTTATGTGTGTGGCATAACTATAGAAAGCAACTGAACCACCAACATAATTTCTATAGCCTTTTAAGAATTGATTGTTTTTCCTTTTAATGTTAATATGTTAATTCTATGTAAATAGTCCAAACTTTCTATGGGATCCTGTTTGGTGGAAAATCTTTGTGGGAGGTATCTGTGGTTGAACTAGGTCATGCAAATGGAGCCCAAATGATGAGATCATAGGAAGATTAGACAGGAAAGCATCCTCTGCACACACCCTGTGGAAGACCAAGTGAAGACATCACCAGGAAGGATGCTTTCACTGAGGATTTAGCCACATTGTTACCTGGATTTCAATCATTAGTCATTAGAAGTGTAAGAAGAAATTCTATTCTTCAACCTATTCCATAGGTTTATAGCTACTCAAACTATTTTAGAAAAAACATTTTCCCTTTCTTCTGTGTTTCCTTTTCTGTGCTATTTATTTTTACTTCATTACAAAGAAGATATGATGTAAATTAGGGAATGGGAAATGAGACAATCAGCAACTTACAGTAATACTAAGGAAGGTATGATGGGTTCTTGGGATGTTAAGGAGCAACACATGTCTTTTTTTCAGAAATAATTTATTAAATGACTTTTATTATTCATATGGAATAGAGCAGCCCTTTACTGTCACAGCATTCAAAACACCAATCACTATAAAGCAGAGAAATTTCATCATGTCCCCTAGTTCTGGCATAGAATTATAAAGCTTCTTTAGTATTTTCTCAAGGATTCTGACTAGATAGGATTTTTGTAAAATTCTTAGTCCTTATTGAAGCTACTGTGATTTATCTTTCCCTTTTTAATTTAATTACATATTTAAAATGTTTCTTAATTTACTTTTATTGTATGAATGTTTGCCTTACATGTATGTCAGTGTACCACATAAATGTGTTCCTGGTCCCTGTGGAGGTGAGGAGATGAGATCATATCCCCTGAGACAGAATTTGCAGGTAACTGTGAGCTACTCTGTGGGTTCTGGCAGTTAAATCCTGGTCCTTTGCAAGCTTAGCCAGTATTCTTTACCAATGGGCCATCTCTCTTTACCTCGAAGACATCCCTGTACATGCCCATCCCCTTTTTGCCATTTTCTGGAGTTCTAGGGAATGAACTTGAGGCCTCATGAGTGTAAGGCAGGTATTAAACCAATGAGTTATTGCCCCAAACCTCCCTTCTTTTTTTTTTAAATGAAAAAACATTTTTGCATGTGTATTTCCATATGTGATATCAGGCATGAACATGACATGGCATGTATGCAGAGATCAAAGGGTGAGCTTGCGTGTTGGCTTTTACCTTCCACTTGCTTGAGTCAGGGCCTCTTATTTACTGCTGTATGTGGCAGGATAGCTGGCCCCATGATCTTCCAAAATTTTTCTCATTCTGCCTCCCATCTCACCATAGACGTGCATGGATTGCAGATGCTTAGCTGGCTTTATGTGGGTTCTGGGAATCTGAACTCAGGTCTTCAGACTTGCAAGGTCTACTTTATCTACTGAGTCATCGCTCTAGCCCAGTTATGGTTTCTTCTTTAATAATTCTCTTTCAAGAAAATCTACAGTATCAAGTTTAAAATTATACAGGTCATTATCAAGAATCTTGAGGCAGATAGTTTCATTCCATCTACAGTTTAAAAACAACAACTCCACCAAAAACAGCAACAAAAACCCCTGGATATTTATGAAAGAATGTAAATAAGCTGCTACTTAGCACCTCTCTCCATATACACAGTTGACGATTGCCAGCTAGGGAATGGTGCCACCCACAGTGGAAAGGGTTTCCTACCTCAATTAATATAAGCAAAATAATTTCCCAAATGCAAGCCCCCAGGCTCATCTTTCATGAGTCTCTAGAGTTTGTCCAGTTGACAACACTAAACACCTCAATGCTAACCCTGAACATGGATGTTGATTTATATTGAACAAATTTAAATATAAGTAAAATTACTTGATCTGAGAGTTTACTCAAAGTGAGGGGATAGTTTTTAGCTATCAGTTTATTTATACATATCTGATCCCCTTGCTGTAGCTAATGTTGATACATAATCACTAAATGTGGATAAAGTCTGAATAAGCTGGACATTCCAATATATTGTTTTACAGTCAGTGTCCTGTTTTTCTTTAATTGATTCTAATTTTTTGACAGTCACAGGACTTCAGCTTAATTAGAAGGCAACTTATTTCTTAAACATATCTCTTTCAGAAGAGTTTTAGCATCCTCAGTCACCATGTCAAGGAAATGATATTTCAGGTAAAATATTTCTTTAAGAAAATGATTTTTAGTAACTAAGTAACCGTTAGCCAAACAGAACTCCTGAATATATCTTGAAAGCCTTTCTTGTATTGTTTCTTCATCTGTAGGTTTGAACACGGCAGGAGATTTTATCATGGCCTCCACCTGATCCACCCCTATTTTCCAGTCTCTTGCTAATCTCTGCAAAGATGCTTCATCCACTCCAAACACAGTGCGGTACAATTTCATGCTTTTCTCCAGAGTCTCCAAATCACTGTCCAAGAGAAAGGTCAGTGTAGGGATGATATTTACTAGGTCAGCAGCAAAGCCTTCCAGCCAAATCCTCTGTTTCAGAGATTGCCGCTTCTTTTCAATGACTGATTCTGTAATATTGGGTAAGGAGAGCATAAAATTGTGTCTCTTGTAGACAGGGAGGTCACTTATCAGCTTGTCCATCAGGACAGGGAAGTCAAAGTGACAAACATTTTTGTTAGAGACCAGGAAGATCGGTGGCTCAGCAATGCCGTTCTCCCTAAAGGTGTTCACACAGTTTTGGCGGATGTCCTGCAGGACCTTTTCTCTGTCAAAGGTTTGAGGTTTGCCGTCTGCTTCGTTTGATATGTCAGAGTCCACCTTGGTTCTCAGGAAGTAGAATTCCTTCTTCATCATGCTAATTGCTTTGGCGAGGTCTATATCATTTTTCTTGAAGCGTGTGGCCGATATAATAATGAAGAAATCGTACTCATAGAACTTCATTTTCTCAAGGTAAGTGTTTGGTGGGAAATTTGTGCTTCCAATCCCAGGCAGGTCCCAAAAAACCACATTGGGCATATTGGGATGTTTGTATGAACGTATTTTCATGGTTGTCTCCACCACCCCAGTTTCAGCTGCACCATTCTCTTCATTCCTAATGCCTCTCAGGCTATTGATGAAGCTGGACTTTCCTGATCCCGTCTCCCCAGTGACAGCAACATTGAGCAAACTACTATCAATTTCTTTTAATGCATCACTGATTGCAGAGTTTGTCCCTTGAATGTTCCCCTTTTTCATCCTTAATTCAATCAAATTGAGGGTCTCTTGAGAAATGATTTTTCTTCCCGTATTAAATTTCTTAAAATATCTAGTAAAGCTGGAGGGCAAATCATCATCATCACTCTTAGGTGAAGAGAACAGCTGACCCATGACTTCAAGCAATAAAGGCACTGTAAGAAAGAAGGGAGAACAAAGAGGGTATACATGGAATTTCAGATTTTCATTGTAGCAAATTTCAAGCACATCGCTACATATACCATTCATAGTGGTTGTAGTTATGCATTCAAAGTCCCCTGTGTTCATTTTACACAATTGGGACTTTGACTAACATTATCCAATTTCACTCTTCCCACAGCCTGGCAGACTACCACCCTTCTTTTCACTTCTATGAGGTTGGCTACTCTAGGTTTCACCTATGAGTGACAGAGTAGGGTCATTCTTTCTGCAGATAACTGAGACCATCACATGAGACTTTAATGGTTTATTCTCCACTGTCTCTTCACAAGTTCATTTTACCTTTCAGGCTCCTCTGTGCCTCTGTTAAATGTAGACCCTACCAGCAGAGGTCCCACCCCTTCCAGCTTCCAGTGTACTTCATCTGTATCTGGTCATGGGCTCCCCATTGCCCTTCTTGGGCTGCATGTCTGTATCCATCATTCTTTATAATCTAAGCTATTTGGCCTTTGTAATTGTTCAGATCTTATGGTATTTTAAAGGAAGATACTTCCTTACCCTTCTTATTCCTTCTGCTTAGACTTGTTAACAGTCTCTTAAAATTTCTGGCTTCTGGTCACACACAATTCCTTATTTATCTGCTCAGGCTATTCAACATTCTGAATTTGCTGTTTTACTGAAGTCTCTTCATTTGAACATTTTTTGATGGATCCAGCCTGATCTAAAATATACAAAACTTTCCCAGTAGAGTTGGGTTGAAGGCCAATGGCCACGCCTCTTTCTAAGGAGGAATGGGACCAGACTTTGGAAAATGTAATGCATATTTAGGTGGGGTTTAGTGTCTGCCTGTCCAGCCACCAAAGTCACAAGGATATGTTTGGTTTCCTTTAAAGATAGTTAGCTTCCCTGAATAACAATAACCAATACAGGTAAAGTAATGTAAGGGACATCACCCATGCTGGCAGATTCTTTGTTCTGAGGTGGCACAAGCAGGGTACCTGCAGAATTACAAATGAACACAGGCAACATATGCAGGTTTCTGGAGAAGGAGTAGTCAAGGCTGAATGGATTTAGATAATACTAACTCCTTGAACTTGGATGAGACAATCTGTATTGACACTTGGTCTATATCCAGAGGTTTGACTTTATGAATATTCCAGTGGGGAAAGGAAGACTGGTTGGTATTTGATCAGCTACTATGCAGACAACATATCTAGAAGGACATGCATAACTGAGTTCTACAGCAGCAAGAGGCCCAGGTACTTATTTAGGTAGCATTCCATAGCCCATGGAGTCATGGAAACCAGGCGGCAGGTGCTATGAGCAAAGTTTAAATTCTTTACTCCCCGAAGCCACTATGCACTGTTACTGCATTCACACAAAATCAGAACAGAAGCTGGCAGTGATAGCCTACCTTTAATCCCAACCTTTCACAGGCAGAAGTAGGCAGATCTCTGTGAATTTGAGGCCAGACTGGTCTACAGGATGAGTTCCAGGACAGCCAGAGCAGCAGAAGCAGAGAAATCCTGTTTTGAGAAACAAAAACTACACTCCAAAAAATTGGACACAGGAAGCTAACATGAGATGGAAAGTCAGTAAAGCAGTTGGCATTCCTGTAAAATGCTTGTGCCTCCTGAATACAGTACAGTCATGTGATGTCAGCCTCCATGTATGGATGTATCAGAAAGGGCAAGAGCAAGTGTCAATCTGTTCTTGACTGAACAGGGCAGATGCCTTCACTCAGCTCCCTCAAGATATTCTTTCCTTTCTTGTCAGCTAAAATGTTATTTTGACAGCTGAGGCAGTTCTGTCCATCACTTGCATGTGAGCATGCTCAGGGAATGTAATCCTAAAATGCTTATGCCTGAAAATTCACACACCTCTATGTGAAGATGTATGGACCCCCCTAAATAAAATTCCCATGCTTCCTTTGTTGGTGAGTGAGTTAGAGCTTTACTTGGGAAATGATTCCTGTACAAGCTTTGCCTGATTTAGGTACTAAGTATTTGTCTGCCATGTCCTATTTGGCTTGTTTATTTTGGCTTTGTAGTAAGAGGTGCACTCAGTGGATCAGGCCACACATTGGTTGTACCCAGATGAAAGCTTTTAATTGCCTATTCTAGGAAAGACCCATCTCCACTGTCAGGAATAAAACAGGGAAGGGAAGCATCTTAGGGACCTGGATTTCAGTTTGCCAACAGCCAGGTGTTCCTGAGAACCCTTTCCTGCCTCTCTAAATCTTCAGAAGTTGTTCCAATCTTATGAATGTTGCCAGAGCTTGAGCCTGCTAAGAGTTCTGTGATAGAGGGAGAAAGACCAGATGGATCAGGGAAGCATTCAGAGTGTCACACACAGCTTTGAGATTGCATCTTGATCCTGGTGTCTGGAGAACTGACATTTTTGTCCATAAAGTCTCCATGTAGACTAACAGGAGTCTCCTTCATCTGGAATGGGAGGCTAGTCAGGGAAACTTGACTATGAAAGTCTCAAAGGAGGTCTGAGGAGATTGGAAGCAATTCTGGGTCTAACTTCTAGCAATCTAAAGTATTAGCCAGGACCACATCATTTTGTAAAACAACCACATTTAGATAATTTCAGGAATGATAGGTCTCCATGACTAAAATCGCCTTTACCTCTAGATTCTTGATCTCCACACACTCATAGACTGCTTGAGTGGGAGCACACACTACAGGCTCCTCATCAGTCGCATGACAGAGAACATCACCTCTTTCTCTGGGACCCTAAGAATGGATTTCCCAGTCTGCCACGTGGGCTTGATCTCAGAGCCTTTCCTGTGCCATTGTCTTCCTTTTCTATCTACAGCACACACAACCCCTTATCTACCCCAGTATGCTTCTTGAACCCCAGACCTGGCATCTTTCCTGATGACAAGGAGTTGGAATTTCTCATCCTATAGATTTGTATATAGGATAACGTATTCAGTGTGTGTGTGTGTGTGTGTGTACTTTGGTTTGTTTTATTGATTGGATGGTTTCCTTTTCATGTTCCAGATCATCCAGAAATGTGATTTTGCAACTCAATCCTGTAAACACTAAAGTCAAATTTCAACTAAAGAGTTTGCATGTTGACTAGTCTTGCCCTCCCCCCCAGCCCAATACCCCAGTGTCATACCATTTCCTGTTTAGTTATCTTATTTAATGTAAGGGCTATATAGCAGCATATAAGTTTTCTAAAGATTTTCAACTGAAAGGTAACACTTTTAAAGATCAGACTTAAGATGGAAGCTTACTTAGATATATGGGAAAAACTCATTGGAGTAGAAGACTTAAAAAATCCTGACATCATAAATTTAACAAAATTATTCTTGTGGTTTTCTTAAAATGTGTTTGATATATATTTGCATGCATGTGTATGTTGTGTCATGTCTGCATGTATGCTTATACTCATATACTACTATGCACCCGAAATTGTCGTGTAGTGGGCATTAAGCTAAATTATAACTGGTAGAGTAGCCCAAAATGCCTTATAGTTTGCATAACAAATAAATCTTTGAGAAATAACTTAGATTCTCTGGTAAAAGATGAGACTGCCTTCAGAATTCCTTATGTGTATTCTTCCTGTGCTTCTCGACAATTGGGTTAATAATTGTCTCTTAAATGATGTAAGGCTCTTTGTTTCCCTGCGACAGATTGAAGTAAGAACTATTAAGATTAATTCCCTATAAGATATTCCTACTCAGAGACAATGGATGCTCATCTCTGGGCCTGCCCTGCCACAGGACAATAACATAACCAATAAAACTGGGCACAGACACTGCCCAGAACAGCATCCACAGATTTGTTTTTCTTTCTTAATATTTATATAGGTTTTGAGTCAATACTTATCTGACCTCTAATTTAACTGCACACATCTATTCTCTTTTGTCTTCTGAGAATATGAGTGGCATGGCTTCTGATTTAAGGTATCTATTTGTACTGTTTTCTGCTTCTTTCCAGAGCTCTGACTGTTGCAATAGGGGACATAACTTCATTATTGATAACAGCTCCATGGGGCCTGTTCTGAGAAATTGCTCTAAATATACTATGACCCTATGATAAAGCAATCATTTCAACCTTGCCAGGTCTTTTAGGCAATAAATAACTTAGTTGTTTATTTATATCATTAAGCTTTACAATATTTAAAAAAATTAAAAAAGGATTTAATAAGTAAGAGAAAAAGTGCTTAAAAGGTCATAAGTAGGTGAATACATTTTTAAAGAAAATGTTGAAGAAAAGGAATTTTAGCTTGTGAATTGGTTCTGTTCTGCAAGGATGGCTCCAGGGTGAGGGGTGAAAGAAACCAAAATCCCAAAGTATAATCATCCATAAATATTTTGTAAAAGCTAAAAAAGCCCATGGGTCATAAAAGGGTTTTAAAAATTCCCAAGGTCACAGTTCACTACACTGAAACAAATCTAAAAATTGAGTCTTGTTTATATTAACGAGGTTCCCTTAAGATCTTGATTTGCTTTGGTTTCACTTACAAAAGTAGAACTTAAGATAATCAGAGCCATAGGCTGTGATGAGTTACAAAAATATTAGATTCAACAGCCCTTCCTGGGGCTAGTACAGAATACATTTTTATTTAATGTTATGGGATTCAATGTCTGAATACCTAAATTCATATATACTTTCTTGTAAAATGATCTGAACTTTATGTTTCCTTAAGATAACTATTTTTATTTTCTCCTGACATGCATGTGACTTCTGACAAGGACAGGCCCTCTGCCTTAGCACTGTTGTTAACAACACAACAAAGTGCCAAGTAACAGTGGTGACAAAGTCTAAGCTCTCTCCCCATACTCAGAAAAATGGCCTCAAAGATACATAACACATCCTGCACGGGTGGGGGCACTGCTCAGTGCCTGGCCTCCTGGCTATGTAATTCCTACTAAACTATCAAGATGACTCCATGAGACTCCATGATCTTGTCCCCTCTGACTTTCGTACCCCAAGCTGGACAGGTATCCAGGTTATACTCAATCAACTTTAGATAAAACTAACGGAGGGGATGGGGAGAGGCAGATTTAAGCTTTCCTAATAGTTACTGAAATTAAATATTAGGTAATATATTTGGCCAGTCACAAAAGCTGACTGGACTCTGACGAAAATGCAAACAGTGATATAGACCAGGGCAACCAAGAGCCTGAACACACTGCATTTAGCCTGAGGAGAAGGAGGAAGTCATGAAGGCAAAAGATGCTGGAGATCTTTTCACAAAAGCTTCACATTATTTTAGTCCTCATCCCGGTTCTAATTAGACTCTGAAGTTTGTCTTGGGCCAGCAAGATGGCTCAGCAGGTAAGAGTACTTGTCACTAAGCTAAGTGATCTGAGTTCTAGTCCCAAGAATTCACATAGTAGTGAGAGAGAATTGACTTCTACAACTTTTCTTTTGACTTTTATATGCATGCTATGGCATGTGAGCTTCCAGCCCCAGTATATGAATATACAAAAGATGAATAAATAAATGTAATAAAAATATTAAAATGCATTGTATACAATTTGTAAGAATTACTAACATGATAAAGAGGAAAATAACAGCAGAAAATGGTGTTCAATGTCTTTGTGCTGTGTATGAATACAACAAATGACAGTGATATGAAATATCAATCACTGAAGAAGGATGCATGCCTTCATAGCACCCCAGCTCTATACTAAAACCCAGGACGTTAAAGAAGATTGCTCAATTAAAATGTCCAGAGCATCTACCACTGCTGTTTTTGTAAATGGACTTGTTGTCAAGTTGCCTTCTGCACATTTCTGATTATGCCAGAGACAAGGGTTTTGTTGCTGTTCTTTGTGCCCCATTTGCTTTGGTTTTGAAGTGGGTATGTTTTAAAGCATCATCTTATAACTGGTCAAAGGGCTGAGAATAAGAGAGTTGAGTGCTCATTTCTAAATAGAATAGGTGTGTGTGGGGGGTACATCTATATCAATCCCCCTCTTATTCAGGCTCAGGAAACATCATGGAAGAGCCAGGGACTGAGGCCAGGGGAGTGGTGTGAATTAATGTCTTATTAATGCAACGTGGAATTTGCATTCATGCCTGCTGAACAAGACTTAAATGAGAGATAGCCCTTCAACATTTTAGCATTAATGAGACTAGGGCACAGGAGGCCTTATCCTTAGCCAAGAAGATAGTAGAGTAATATAAGAATAATGCCTGGTGGGGGAGGGAGTGTCATTTTTTTTTCTTTTTAGAGATGTAGCTATTTGAAAGTTGCCCATAATCCAGTTAAACTCTACACCCAGAACATGCAAGCAACCCTAAAATCAGTGGAGTATTTGAAAATAAAAAAAAAAAAAGACAAGAGAGTCCCAGAGTGAATAAGAGTGAGAAAAGAGGGGAAGGATGGGGGAAGATGATCAAAGTATTATATCCACATATGACATCTTCATACAGTAAATAGATATATTTTTAAAACAAACAAACATACAAATCCTAGAATTGCTCCCCAGCAGGTTATAGCAGAAACTTTAAACTGTGTGTCATCTTTTCCTTCAGTGTAGCTTCCACTGGAGTTTACAGTAAATCTGCTGCACTGTGTGGAGAGAGGCAAGAAAATAGTGCTAGGACTTAACTGGATCAAGACACAGCAATTTTCATATATTCTGTAGTGACATTTCATAACACACATCCTTCAAGGTTTATTTATAGTTGTTACAGGAAGTGGAGAACAAAGAAGCAAAACCACCCCTCCTGAAAATTTGGTAAATTTTAAATAATCATTAGGTCATTCAGTTTATCTCTGTCTAAAGAACATCTGTAAACAAGTCCTTACGACCTCCACTCAAAGCCCCATAGCTTTCCAACTGAGGATCCCAGCTCTGAGGCCATGTCTCTAAATGTCTTGTTACCCACAGGCTCCTTAGGAAAGAGAGGATGATAGTGAGTAATCAGATCTGAAAGCTGAGTTACCAGAAAATCCTGTGTCCAGTGGATGCACTCACTGTTCCAGAGAGGAATAACCCTCAGGTGCGCTCTTGGCTTGAGTCTACTTCTGATTCTCAGCAGCAGCAAGAAAATTGGGCAGGATTTTTGTACTCTGCTGATTTTGGTCTTCCCTTCTGAGTGTGCTACCCAATCACAGGGGAGTATGCATCTCGAGTTCCAGGATTTCCAAGAACAGGAAAGTGAAACTAAACTAGCTTTCATTCCTCTAAAGGGATTGTTTCTAATAAGTAGAAATTGTGTTAAAAACAAAGCTGTATTAACACCACTTTAGTGAGTGACAGTAGCTCCAAAAACAACTTAACTGCCTAGGTCGGAAGATCCTCCATGGCCCCTTAGAACTCATTTTCTTCTTACCCCTGTGCTAGATTGTTTTATGTCAAGTTGACATAATCTAAAGTCATTTGAGGAGGGAAACTCAGCTAAAATGTTTTTCTAAGATTAGGCTGCAGGCAAGCCTGTGGGACATTTTCTTAATAAGTGATGGAGGAGGGAGGGTGCAGACAATTGTGGGTGGTGTCATTCTTGAGCTGGTGTTTCTGGAGTCTATAATATAGCAGACTGAGCAAGCCAGTAAGCAGCAGAGACTCATGACCTCTACTTTAGCTCCTTCTCCAGGTTTTTGTCCTATCTTCTTTGAATGATTAACAGTGATATAGAAGTATAAATCCAAATAAACTCCTTTCCTCCCCAATGTGTTTTTGGTGGTTCATCACACACACATCACAATTCACTCCTGATTCCACAATCACATTCTGAGTTTAAGTGACTTAGCACAATTCCTGGGTCCTGTGCCACTGCCAATTTTAGTTTCACAACTTCCTCCAATTTTGCCCTCTGACTACAATCCTGTTTGGCCCTATAACCATTATGGAGTCATATTCTTCAGTCATTCACACTACTGTAGCAGTCTGGAGGGAGAACTGGACCATTGGGAATGAGAAGACAGTCACAGTTGGAAAGTCAGTGTGGTTGAAGGTACACAGGTCCTCAGGATTTCATACATGGAGATCTACACTCCCATCCCTTTACTACAACTCTCCACAAATCCAGGAGTGGGTGGTGTTTATTAACATTTCAACAAAAGTAACTAAGGCTCTAACAATTAAGTCATTTGCCCCAAATCACATAGGATGGTGTCAGGCTTATCACTGCTGTGATGAAACACTATGAGCAAGGAGTCCAAAGGAGGGAAGTGTTAACAGGATTACACTTTCACATCACTGTTCATCACTAAAGCCAGGATTAGCAATGCAGGAGAATTCCCACCCACAATGGGCTGGGCCCTCCCCCATCAATCACTAATTAAGAAAATGCCCCATGTGGGCTTGTCTGCTTATAGCTAGATCTTCTGGAGACACTTCCTCAACTGAGGTTCCCTCCTCTCAGATAACTGTAGCTTATGTCAAGTTGACACAAAACTAGCCAGCACAGAGGAAGTATTTTCCATCATTTAAAAATTGTTGTCATTCAGGCACTGATTAATTAAAGCTTTCCATATGTTAAGACCAACCTTTTGGGATGGAGATCCAGAGGGAAAGCTAAGCTTTTACCCAAACTTGTTTTCCTAGCCCTGAATCAAGTGAGGGACAAAGACTGTGATGAATCATAATCCAGTCTGTTGTCTAATGAGGTCCTCAAGAAAGATCTCCTGGGTAGATAGCAAGTAAGGTCAGGTTATGAGCCTAACACTAAAAAATATATATGTTATGGGCACTAGAGAGATGGCTTCTTCATTAAGAGCATTTACTGTTCTTGCAGAGGACCCTTGAGTGTGTTTTCCAGCACCACTGTCAGGTGACTCAGAACCATGTGTAACTTCAATTCCATAGATACTGATTCTCTATGACCTCTGCTGTCCCCTGTGCCCACATGGTGGCGATAGACTCACAATGATGTATGTGCACACACACACACACACACACACACACACACACACACACACATACATACACACACAGACAAATAAATCTCTCTATATAACACATACATATTACATTTTTATTTGAGGGGTACTGAAGATCAGTGTTTGTAATGGTTCTTTTAACTCAGGATGTGCTGGTGAGGTCTATTCTGATAGTATGAGGATCTCAACAGTCTCTTTTCTTTCCCTCCTCCTCTTCCTCATTCCTCTTCATCTGGTGGTGCCCAGGGATGAAATGAAGGACATGGCCCCTGCTGGGAAAAATATCCTACTGCTCAGTCACACCTCAAACCTTCAGTCACTTCTCAATGGCCTCAAGCCAATATAAAGAACACATCCTGTCTTAGTTAGGGGTTCTTTTAGAACTGTGAATAGATGCCATGCCCATGAGAACTCTATAAGAAAACATTTAATTGGTGCTGGCCTACAATTCAGGGATTTAGTTGATCACTGTTATGGTGGTAAACATGGTGGGGAAGCAGTAACATGTAGTGACCCATTTTTCCCAACAAGGCCACACCTTCAGTAATGACACTACCTGAGTCTTTGGGGGCTATTTTCATTCAGACACCTAAACTGGTAATGGTCACCAAATGAGAGAGAGAACATGCAGCATTTTTCTTTCTCCGTCTGTATGACAGTATTCAATATGAACTTTTCTTGATCCATCCATTGACTTGCAGTGTAGACAATTTCCTTTTTTTTTTTTTGAACAAATCACTAGTATTCCACAGTGCATACACACTACACTTTTATCATCCACTAACTGGTTGAAAGATATTTATGCTGTTTCTATTTTCTAGCTATTGTGTATACAACAGCAATGAACCTGGCCAAGTGCCACGTGTACTCCAGTGGTGTTTGCATGACAAGTCCAAAAGCTTGGCCAAAGTCCTGAGGGAAAACTTTTCATCGAAACTGATTTCCTAGAATCCTTGGTGTCCCATAACAGGATGCGGCTCCAATATGTCCTTGCTAAAGTCTGGTGAAGGGTTTTGTGTGCTTGGTTTCAGTATTGCATTATTATAAATGCCTCCAAGGAATGATTTGACAAATAGCTAACTTAGATTGAACTGGCCTCTATGCGTGTTCCAATATCTGAAGCAATGTTGAGCTGAACTTGGGCTTTGAATTTCGTAATAATATTACTTATTCAGATGAAATGGCTCCAGTGTTGAAAGAGAGATAGTGAAAAAAAAAATCAGGCATTGCAGTTTACTCGATTAGAGTAGAAATCTCAGGGCAAGTTCAACAAAGTAAACTTGGAATTCTCATTTCAGTCATGTATGGCAGACTACATTACATATTAGAAGAAAGTTGGTGGGCTCCTCTGATAAATGGAGGTTCCCTACAGATACTTATAATAACAAGTAAGTCACTCCCATATGCAGAGGTTTACAATGGCCTAGGCTGAAGGTAGGTTGTGGTCTAAGAAGGAACTAGAGTAAATACTTAGAATAACAGCTGAGTCACTCCTATATCCTGGAATTTACAATGGCCTAGGGAGAAGGTGGATTATACAATAGACTAGAATTGGAACTATGGCAACTATTGCAAGAGCATAAAGCCCTTGCCCCTGCCTTCCAAGAACAAACTGACCTTAGGTAGGGCTGATTTTATCCCAGTTCTTTAAAGAGACTTGTTCCTGTCAGGATTTATTTATTTATTTATTCATTTATTTTATTTTTTTTAATTTTTAATTTTTTTATTACATATTTTCCTCAATTACATTTCCAATGCTATCCCAAAGTCCCCCATAGCGCCCCCCACTTCCCTACCCACCCATTCCCATTCTTTTGGCCCTGGCATTCCCCTATATTGGGGCATATAAAGTTTGCAAGTCCAATGGGCCTCTCTTTCCATTGATGGCCGACTAGGCCATCTTTCGATACATATGCAGCTAGAGACAAGAGCTCCGGGGTTCTGGTTAGTACATCATGTTGTTCCAACAATAGGGTTGCAGATCCCTTTAGCTCCTTGGTTACTTTCTCTAGCTTCTCCATTGGGAGCCCTGTGATACATCCAATAGCTGACTGTGAACATCCACTCCTGTGTTTGCTAGGCCCCGGCATCGTCTCACAAGAGACAGCTATATTTGGGTCCTTTCAGCAAAACCTTGCTAGTGTATGCAATGGTGTCAGCGTTTAGAAGCTGATTATGGGATGGATCCCTGGATACAGCAGTCTCTAAATGGTCCATCCTTTCATCACAGCTACGAACTTTGTCTCTGTAACTCCTTCCCTGGGTGTTTTGTTCCCAATTCTAAGAAGGTGCACAGTGTCCACACTTTGGTCTTCATTCTTCTTGAGTTTCATGCGTTTAGCAAATTGTATCTTATATCTTGGGTATCCTAAGTTTTGGGCTAATATCCACTTATCAGTGAATACATATTGTGTGAGTTCTTTTGTGATTGTGTTACTTCACTCAAGATGATGCCCTCCAGGTCCATCCATTTGGCTAGGGATTTCATAAATTCATTCTTTTTAATAGCTGAGTAGTACTCCATTGTGTAAATGTACCATAATTTCTGTATCCATTCCTCTGTTGAGGGACATCTGGGTTCTTTCCAGCTTCTGCATATTATAAATAGGGCTGCTATGAACATAGTGGAGCATGTGTCCTTTTTACCGGTTGGGACATCTTCTGGATATATGCCCAGGAGAGGTATTGCTGGATCCTCTGGTAGTACTATGTCCAATTTTCTGAGGAACCGCCAGACTGATTTCCAGAGTGGTTGTACAAGCTTGCAATCCCACCAACAATGGAGAAGTGTTCCTCTTTCTCCACATCCTCGCCATATCTGCTGTCACCTGAATTTTTGATCTTAGCCATTCTGACTGGTGTGAGGTGGAATCTCAGGGTTGTTTTGATTTACATTTCCCTGATGATTAAGGATGTTGAACATTTTTTCAGGTGCTTCTCTGCCATTCGGTATTCCTCAGGTGAGAATTCTTTGTTCAGTTCTGAGCCCCATTTTTTAATGGGGTTATTTGACTTTCTGGAGTCCACCTTCTTGAGTTCTTTATATATATTGGATATTAGTCCCTTATCTGATTTAGGATAGGTGAAGATCCTTTCCCAATCTGTTGGTGGTTTTTTTTGTCTTATTGATGGTGTCTTTAGCCTTGCAGAAGCTTTGTAGTTTCATGAGGTCCCACTTGTCAATTCTCGATCTTACAGCACAAGCCATTACTGTTCTATTCAGGAATTTTTCCCCTGTGCCCATATCTTCAAGGCTTTTCCCCACTTTCTCCTCTATAAGTTTCAGTGTCTCTGGTTTTATGTGAAGTTCCTTGATCCACTTAGACTTGACCTTAGTACAAGGAGATAGGAATGGATCGATTCGCATTCTTCTACATGTTAACAACCAGTTGTGCCAGCACCATTTGTTGAAAATGCTGTCTTTCTTCCACTGGATGTTTTTAGCTCCCTTGTCGAAGATCAAGTGACCATAGGTGTGTGGGTTCATTTCTGGGTCTTCAATTCTATTCCATTGGTCTATTTGTCTGTCACTATACCAGTGCCATGCAGTTTTTATCACAATTGCTCTGTAGTAGAGCTTTAGGTCCGGCATGGTGATTCCACCAGAGGTTCTTTTATCCTTGAGAAGAGTTTTTGCTATCCTAGGTTTTTTGTTATTCCAGATGAATTTGCAGATTGCACTTTCTAATTCGTTGAAGAATTGATTTGGAATTTTGATGGGGATTGCATTGAATCTGTAGATTGCTTTTGGCAAGATAGCCATTTTTACAATGTTGATCCTGCCAATCCATGAGCATGGGAGATCTTTCCATCTTCTGAGATCTTCTATAATTTCTTTCTTCAGAGACTTGAAGTTTTTATTATACAGATCTTACACTTCCTTAGTTAGAGTCACGCCAAGATATTTAATATTATTTGTGACTATTGAGAAGGGTGTTGTTTCCCTAATTTCTTTCTCAGCCTGTTTATTCTTTGTGTAGAGAAAGGCCATTGATTTGTTTGAGTTAATTTTATATCCAGCTACTTCACCGAAGCTGTTTATCAGGCTTAGGAGTTCTCTGGTGGAATTTTTAGGGTCACTTATATATACTATCATATCATCTGCAAAGAGTGATATTTTGACTTCATCTTTTCCAATTTGTATCCCTTTGATCTCCTTTTGTTGTCGAATTGCTCTGGCTAGGACTTCAAGTACAATGTTGAATAGGTATGGGGAAAGTGGACAGCCTTGTCTAGTCCCTGATTTTAGAGGGATTGCTTCAAGCTTCTCACCATTTACTTTGATGTTGGCTACTGGTTTGCTGTAGATTGCTTTTATCATGTTTAGGTATGGGCCTTGAATTCCTGATCTTTCCAAGACTTTTATCATGAATGGGTGTTGGATCTTGTCAAATGCTTTTTCCGCATCTAACGAGATGACCATGTGGTTTTTGTCTTTGAGTTTGTTTATATACTGGATTACGTTGATGGATTTCCGTATATTGAACCATCCCTGCATCCCTGGGATGAAACCTACTTGGTCAGGATGGATGATTGTTTTGATGTGTATTTGGATTCGGTTAGCAAGACCTTTATTGAGGATTTTTGCATCTATATTCATAAGGGATATTGGTCTGAAGTTTTCTATCTTTGTTGGGTCTTTTTGTGGTTTAGGTATCAGAGTAATTGTGGCTTCATAGAATGAGTTGGGTAAAGTACCTTCTGTTTCTATTTTGTGGAATAGTTTGTGAAGAACTGGGATTAGATCTTCTTTGAAGGTCTGATAGAACTCTGCACTAAACCCACCTGGTCCTGGGCTTTTTTTAGTTGGGAGACTATTAATGACTGCTTCTATTTCTTTGGGGGATATAGGGCTGTTTAGATCATTAACCTGATCTTGATTCAACTTTGGTACCTGGTATCTGTCTAGGAACTTCTCCATTTCATCCAGGTTCTCCAGTTTTGTTGAGTATAGCCTTTGGTAGAAGGATCTGATGGTGTTTTGGATGTCTTCAGGATCTGTTGTTATGTCTCCTTTTTCATTTCTGATTTTGTTAATTAGGATGCTTTCCCTGTGCCTTCTAGTGAGTCTGGCTAAGGGTTTATCTATCTTGTTGATTTTCTCAAAGAACCAGCTCCTTGATTGGTTGATTCTTTGAATAGTTTTTCTTGTTTCCACTTGCTTGATTTCGCCCCTGAGTTTGATTATTTCCTGCCGTCTACTCCTCTTGGGTGAATTTGCTTCCTTTTGTTCTAGTGCTTTTAGGTATGTTGTCAAGCTGCTAATGTGTGCTCTCTCTAGTTTCCTTTTGGAGGCACTCAGAGCTATGAGTTTTCCTCTTAGAAATGCTTTCATTGCGTCCCATAAGTTTGGGTATGTTGTGGCTTCATTTTCATTGAACTCTAAAAAGTCCTTAATTTCTTTCTTTATTCCTTCCTTGACCAAGTTATCATTGAGAAGAGTGTTGTTCAGTTTCCACGTGAAGGTTGGGTTTCTATTATTTATTTTGTTATTGAAGATCAGCCTTAGTCCATGGTGATCTGATAGGATGCATGGGACAATTTCAATATTTTTGTATCTGTTGAGGACTATTTTGTGACCAATTATGTGGTCAATTTTGGAGAAGGTACCATGAGGTGCTGAGAAGAAGGTATATCCTTTTGTTTTAGGATAGAATGTTCTGTAGATATCTGCCAGATCCATTTGATTCATAATTTCTGTTAATTTCACTGTGTCCCTGTTTAGTTTCTGTTTCCATGATCTGTCCATTGGTGAAAGTGGTGTGTTGAAGTCTCCCACTATTATTGTATGAGGTGCAATGTGTGCTTTGAGATTTACTAAAGTTTCTTTACTGAATGTGGCTGCCTTTGTATTTGGAGCATAGATATTCAGGATTGATAGTTCCTCTTGGAGGATTTTACCTTTGATGAGTATGAAGTGTCCCTCCCTGTCTTTTTTGATGACTTTGGGTTGGAAGTCAATCTTATCAGATATTAGAATGGCTACTCCAGCTTGTTTCTTCATACCATTTGCTTGGAAAATTGTTTTCCAGCCTTTCATTCTGAGGTAGTGTCTATCTTTTTCTCTGAGATGAGTTTCCTGTAAGCAGTAAAATGTTGGGTCTTGTTTGTGTAGCCAGTTTGTTAGTCTATGTCTTTTTATCGGGGAGTTGAGTCCATTGATATTAAGAGATATTAAGGAAAAGTAATTGTTGTTTCCTGTTATTTTTGTTGTTAAAGTTGGCATTCTGTTCTTGTGGCTGTCTTCTTTTAGGTTTGTTGAGGGATTACCTTCTTGTTGTTTCTAGGGCGTGGTTCCTGTCCTTGTATTGGTTTTTTTCTGTTATTATCCTTTGAAGGGCTGGATTCGTGGAGAGATAATGTGTGAATTTGGTTTTGTCGTGGAATACTTTGGTTTCTCCATCTATGTTAATTGAGAGTTTGGCTGGGTATAGTAGCCTGGGCTGGAATTTGTGTTCTTATAGTGTCTGTATAACATCCGTCCAGGATCTTCTGGCTCTCACAGTCTCTGGTGAAAAATCTGGTGTAATTCTGATAGGCTTGCCTTTATATGTTACTTGGCCTTTTTCTCTTACTGCTTTTAGTATTCTATCTTTATTTAGAGCATTTGTTGTTCTGATTATTATGTGTCGGGAGGTATTTCTTTTCTGGTCCAGTCTATTTGGAGTTCTGTAGGCTTCTTGTATGTTCATGGGCATCTCTTTCTTTAGGTTTGGGAAGTTTTCTTCTATAATTTTGTTGAAGATGTTTGCTGGTCCTTTGAGTTGAAAATCTTCATTCTCATCCACTCCTATTATCCGTAGGTTTGGTCTTCTCATTGTGTCCTGTATTTCTTGGATGTTTTGAGTTAGGATCTTTTTGCATTTTACATTTTCCTTGATTGTTGTGCCGATCTTCTCTATGGAATCTTCTGCACCTGAGATTCTCTCTTACATCTCTTGTATTCTGTTGCTGATGCTGGTATCTATGGTTCCAGATTTCTTTCCTAGGGTTTCTATATCCAGTGTTGCCTCATTTTGGGTTTTCTTTATTGTGTCTACTTCCCTTTTTAGGTCTAGTATGGTTTTGTTCATTTCCATCATCTGTTTGGATGTGTTTTCCTGTTTTTCATTAAGGACTTCTACCTGTTTGATTATGTTATCCTGTTTTTCTTTAAGGATTTGTAACTCTTTAGCAGTGTTCTCCTGCAATTCTTTAAGGGATTTTTGTGCTTCCTCTTTACTGTCTTCTACCTGTTTACCAGCGTTCCTTTGTATTTCTTTAAGTGTGTTATTAAAGTCCTTCTTGAAGTCCTCTACCATCATCAGGAGATATGCTTTTAGATCCGTGTCTAGCTTTTCCGGTGTGTTGGGGTGCCCTGGACTGGGCGAAGTGGGAGTGCTGGGTTCTGATGATGGTGAGTGGTCTTGGTTTCTGTTAGTAAGATTATTACGTTTACCTTTCGCCATCTGGTAATCTCTGGGGTTAGTTGTTGTCGTTGTCACTGTTTAAAGATTGGAGCAGAAGCTGTGTTCCACTCACCAGCAGTCTCAAAATCCTGTGGCTGGGGTCGTGGGTAGCTGGCGGTACCCCGGTGCTGGTCCAGCCGGAAGAGGCCTGTGGTCCTACTCAGGCCGGTTTTCTGCTTCCCTAACTAATGCAGTCTCAGGTCCCGCGTGCAATTGGATTGGAGCAGAAGCTGTGTTCCACTCTCCAAAAGTCTTAAGATCCTGTGGCGGGTGTTGTGGGTAGCTGGCGAGTGTCAGCCGACCCTGCGCCCTAGCTACCCAGGTGCTTTTCTGACCAGAAGAGGCTTGTGGCCCTATGTAGGCTGGATTTCTGCCTCCCCAACCAGAGCAGTCTCGGGCCCCGCGTGATTGGACTGGAGCAGAAGCTGTGTTCCACTCACCAGCAGTCTCAAAATCCTGTGGCGGGGGTCGTGGGTAGCTGGCGGGTGTCAGCCGACCCTGCGCTCTAGCTCCCCTGGTGCTGATCCGGCTGGATGAGGCCTGTGGCCCTACTCAGGCCGGTTTCTGCTTCCCTAACTAATGCAGTCTCAGGTCCCGCGCGAAATTGGATTGGAGCAGAAGCTGTGTTCCACTCACCAGAAGTCTTAAGATCCTGTGGCGGGTGTTGTGGGTAGCTGGCGAGTGTCAGCCGACCCTGCACCCTAGCTTCCCAGGTGCTTTTCTGACCGGAAGAGCCAGGATTTATTTATGCCTTTCTCTCTTTTGTGTAAAGAGTCATTATGTTCGGATGACCTAAATGTATCTCAGTGTATCACCTAACTTCCTTGTTTTTTATGTTATATAAGTTTGATGCTTGGTTTGAGAAATTACATTCAGATCCAGCAGTTTTGTGTTCCTGTCTGTTTATCACTCAAGGACTCTGTGCCTACCTGAGCACTAGGACCCTGATTTCTCCTGAGGTTTGAGGGATTCTGACTGAGCCAGCCCACATCAGCTGAGAAAGCATGGGTGGAGCAGAATGCTGAGTCCTTTGGGCTCATGCCAAGGAAATGTATAGCTGGATTATATGATAGTTTATTTATTATTTATTTATTTACTTTTGAGAATTGCCCACACCAAATTCCAGAGTCACCAGTTTGCAGTTCCCTATCTATTTCTTTAGAGACTTATAGTTTTTATTATAGAAGTTCTTCTCTTCCTGGGTAAATTTTATTCCTAGATGTTATTTTCTTTGAGCCTATTGGGAATGGAATTTTTGTGTCCATGATGTATTTATCACTTTCTCTCTTTTTGTTGTTGATGTATAGGCAAATTAATATTATGTGGAAGCTGATGTTGTATTTGCCACCTTGCTAAATTTGTTTATCATTTCTAGCAGTTTTCTGGTACAAGTCTTAGAATCACTATAGGTATGTATATGGTATGTATAATCGGTCATCTGCATATATTGATAGTCTGACTTCTTCTTTCCATATTTGTATTCCTTTAATTTCATTCACTTACTTTGTTGTTCCAGCTTGTACTTTGAGCACAATATTGATTAGGAATGGAGTTAGTGGACATCCCTATATCATTCCTTACATCAGTGGATTG
Source organism: Mus caroli (assembly GCF_978045245.1). NCBI lineage: Eukaryota > Metazoa > Chordata > Mammalia > Rodentia > Muridae > Mus > Mus caroli. Next base: position 58,301,978 of record NW_028227274.1, on the reverse strand, counting down.
TATCAAGCTCCCAATTTAGTGTGATATTGGCTGTGGATTTCTATCTATAGATTTTATTATGTTGAGCTATGTTAAATATACATTCTCTAGGTTTTTTTTATTTTTTTATTTTTTTACAAAGTCACATTAGATTTTCAAGAGCTTTTCCTAGATCTATTGGGATGATCATATGATTTTTGTTTTTAAACACATTTACATGGTTTATTACATTTATTGACTTGTGGATGTTAAGCCATCCCTACATTTCAGGAATAAAAACAACTTGCTCCTAGTGCATAATCTTTTTGATGTAAGTCTTTGTTTTGTTTGCAAGTAATTTATTGAGCATTTTTTAGTCTGTGTTCTACAGGGATAATGGAATATACTTTTGTTTTTGTTGGCTTCATAGAAATTTGATCCTTCCTTCCTTCCTTCCTTCCTTCCTTCCTTCCTTCCTTCCTTCCTTCCTTCCTTCCAATTCTTTAAGAAGAATTGGCTGTAGATTTTTGAAAGATTCTGGTATAATTCTGGATCCATCTGAATCTGGAACTTTCTTAAGCTAGAAGACATTTTATTACTGTTTCCATATCCTCTGTTATGGGTCTATTTAGATTATTCACTTCTTGGTTTAATTTTGGTGGTTTGGCTGAATCTAGAACTCATCCATATCTTTTTGGTTTTCCAGATTAATGAAGTACGTATTTTTAAAATATTCCCTTATAATATTCTGAATTTATTTGGTGTCTGTTGTAATGTTTCTCTATTCGTTTATGCTTTTGTTATTTGGGTCCTCTCTTTTGATCAGCTGAGCCAATCTTGTTTATCTTCTCAAAGAACCAGCTCTTGGATTTTGTTGATTTTATATTGTTTTCTTTGTTTCTATTTTATTGATTTATACTATGATTTTTATTATATCTTGCCATTGACTGGGTTTAGATTTGATTTGTTTTCCTAACTTTTTCAGTTACACCATCAAAACATTTTCCTCTTGATATCTTCTGGTTAAAGTTTGAAGTCTGTTTTGTGAGATGTTAGGACACCTGTTTGCTTCCTGTGCCCATTGATTAGAGTACTTTTATCCTTTTGTTTGTTTGTTTGTTTGTTTGTTTTTTCAAGTCAGGGTTTCACTGTGTAGCCTTGGCTATCTTGGAACTCACTTTGTAGACCAGGCTGCCCTCGAACTCAGAAATCCTCCTGCTTCTACCTCCTGAGTGCTGGGATTAAAGGCATGTGCCACCACGCCTGGCAGTTATCCATTCTTTTATCCTATGATGGTGACTATCTTTAAAGTTAAGATTTCTCTTAGATAATAGATAGATGATTTTGCTTCCTGATCCATTCACTTATATCTCCTGTTGGAGAATTAAGTCTATAGGTTATTAAAGTTATTAATGAAATGTATGTTTTGTTGTGGTCACCATGCTGTTGCTTTTTGTGTGTTCAGTTGTACTTTGTATTTTAATAGTTTAATAATTTTGGCTTCATGCTTATTACCACAGAGCCCCTGCCATTCTCATTCCTTTCTTATCCCTTATTATTGCTTTTTACATTTTCTTTAGCTTTAGTTTGTTGGATATACAATTTTTATATCAATTTAAATTTCAATGATTTCTTGACAATTCTTTTTAAATATATATTTTTTACACTCCATATTTTATTCCCCCATCTTCCTTCCAACTGTTCCACATCCCATATCTTCTCTCCATCCCTTGTCTCCATGGGGATATCTTCACCCTCCTACCCCACCTGATCCCTAAATTCCCTGGAGCCTCCAGTCTCTTGAGGATTGGGTGTATTGTTTCACACTGGCTCCAGTTGGTATCCCTCAACCAGCGGGAGAAATCAGGGTCCCCGTACTCAGGTAGGCTAGGAGTCTGTGAGTGACAAATCAAGAGAGTATTGGATCTGAATGTAATTTCTCAAAGCAAGCATCAGACTTATATTACAGAAAGAAACTAGGAAGTTAGGTGATACATTAAGGTCATCTGAGGCATGATAACTGTTTACACAAAACAGAGAAATGCATACATAAAATCTGACAGGAAGTAGGCAGTGTTTACAACTGGAAAAAAATCAGTGTTTACAACTGGGATAAAAATCAGCCCTACCTAAGGTCAGCTTATTCTTAGATGCCAGAGGCAAGGGTTTTATGCCCTTGCTGTAATTCCAATTCTAGTCTATGGTACAATCTACCTTCTCCCTAGGCCATTGTAAATTCCTGGATATGGGAGTGACTCAGCTGTTATTCTAAGTATTTACTCTAGTTCCTTCTTATATCACAACCCACTTTCTGTCTAGGCCATTGTAAACCCCTGCATATGGGAGTGACGTAGTTGTTATATTAAATATCTGTAGGGAACCTCCATTTATCAGAGGAGCCCACCAACTGTCTTCTAATATGTCATGTAGTCTGCCATACATGACTGTAATGAGAATTCCAAGTTTACTTTTTGGAACTTGCCTTGAGATTTCTACTCTAATCCAGTAATCCTGATTTCTAATCCCGATTTCTTTCACTATCTCTCTTTCAACACTGGAGGTATTTTGTTTGAAAAGGGAATATTCTTAGCAAATTCAAAGCCCAAGTTAGGCTCAAGATTGCCTAGGATATTGGAACACTGGTGGACTCCAGGAAGCAATGTTCAATCTAAGTTAGCTATTTGTCAAATCATTCCTAGGAGGCACTTATAACAAAACAACACTGAATCAAAGCATACAAAACCCTTCACCAGACTATCACAAGGACATATCTGGGCCACATCATTGTATGGGACATCAAAGACTCCAGGAAACAAGTTTTCATGTATCTCTTTGCCTCAGGACGGGTCCAAGCTTTTGGACTTGTCAAAAAGACTCCACAGGAGTGGGTGTGACAGTGAATCATCTCTGAATGAACACAGACTCAGGTTGTATGTTGGGGGCCTTATATCAGCTTGTGTATGCTGCATGTTTGGAGTTCCAGTGATTGGGAGATCTTGGGGGTCCAGATTTATTGAGTCTGCTGGTCCTCTACAGGATCACCCTTATCCTCAGTTTCTTTCAGCCTTCCCTAATTCAACACCAGATCTCGGCTGCTTCTGTCCCTTGGTTGGGTGCAAATATCTGCATCTGTCTCAGCTGTTTGTTGGGTTTTTCAGAGGGCAGTCATGATAGGTCGCTTTTTGTGAGTGTTTTATAACCTCAGAAATAGTGTCAGACCTTGGGAACTCTTCTTGAGCTGGATTCCACTCTGGGCCTTACACTGGAACTTCTGCATGACCTCTGACCAGGCTCTTCTGAATTTCATAGTCTCTGTTGAGAAGTCTGGTGTAATTCTGATAGGTCTACCTCTATATCTTACTTGGTCCTTTTCACTTTCAGCTTTTAATATTCTTTCTTTGTTCTGTGCATTTAGTGTTCTGATAATTATGTGATGAGATTTTCTTCTCTGGTCCCATTAAATTGGTATCCTATAGGCTTCTTGTACTTTTATGGCCTTCTTTTTCTTTAGGGTGGGCAAGTTTTCTTCTATCATATTGTTGAAGTCATTTTCAGGTCCTTTGAGCTGGGAATTTTTATTCTCTATTCTGATTATTCTTAGCTTTGGTCTTTCCATTGTGACCTGAATTTCATGAATGCTTTCGGTTAGGAGACTTTTATGTTTTGAATTTTCATTGACAGTTGTGTCAATCTCTTCTCCTGTGTCTTCTACACCTGATAGTCTCCCTTCTATCTTTTGTATTCTGTTGGTAATAGTTAAATCTGTAATTTCTGGCCTCTTTCCTAGGTTTTCCATTTCTAGATTTGCCTCCATTTGTGTTTTCCTTAGATTTTACTTCTACTTTTAGGTCTTGGATTGCTTTATTCAATTCCTTCACCTTTTTACCTGTGTTTTTCAGTATTTCTTTCAGTGAGTTATTGATATACTACTTACAGGACTCTATTATCTTCATGAGATAGGATTTTAGAGCAGATTCCTTATTTTCAGGTGTGTTGGTGTATTCAAGGCTTACTGTGGTAGGAAAACTGGGTTCTGATACTGCCCACGTACTTTGGCTTCTATTGTTTATGTTTGTGTTTTTGCCTTTTACCATCTGGTTATCCCTGATGTTTATTGGCCTGAGTGACTGCATGAAATCTGCTTTTTTTTTTTGTCCCTAGTTTTTTTCAGGTCTCCCGGGGCAGGGATGTGGCAGCCCTGGCTGTATCAGACCACCTCGGGGTCTTCCATCTGAGGGCTTTTCACAGGGACAGAGAAGATGCAGATCTTTTGCCCTGGCTGCATTAGATCTCCTGGGATGCCTTCAGACTGTTGGGTCTTCAGTGGAGCAGTCAAGGTGTTGTCCAACTGCCCTGAGTGCAGCTGATCCTCAACTGTTCTGAGTATAGCATGTCCTTAACTGCTCAACTGCTTGAGTGCAGTGGGTCCTCTAGGTTGGATCAGGATATTACATCTTCAGGGGAGCATACCAACTAGGAGTATGCCCCAGTAGCAGGGACCTAGGTGGAAGGGAATGAAGAGGAGTGGTATTCAGGAAGGCAGGAACTTTGGCGGGTGATGGGTCCCAAGCCCACCAGGCTCCCAGCAGCAGCTCTAGGACACAGGGGTGGAGTGGGGGCTTTTTACAACTGCTCAGAGTGCAGTGGGCCCTCTAGGATGGATTTGATTGAGTGGAGAGGTTGGATGAGGTACAAAAGGGACCTGTGGATGGTAGCATGTAGGGCTGGTCCTAGCAGAAGCCTAGAGATTGGTTGGGGCATAGGGAATAGGACTTTGTTTCTTTCTTTAGTCAAATGTCTTTATCTCTATGTAAGCATTGCAATGTGGAGAGGGGAGTGAGTCTTAGCAGGGTGGATGTATCCAGTTTTTCTTTGTGGGATTAGTGTTAGTTTTGTGGTGACACAGGAGGCATTAGGATGGGGGAACTGTGATCCCCTACTTTGTGCAGGATGATATGAGAGATGAATTCCTGGAGTAACATTCTTGGAAAATGTAGATCAGCCCGGTAAAAAAAGGAGGGCTATGGTAATTGGTGTGTGGGGTGGCAATATAGGAAGGTCTCAGCTGGAGAAGCCAGGATTTCTCATCTAGTTCAGGAAGTCCCTGTGTAATGGAGGCATCAATATGACTTTTTAATACATATCTATCACTGTACCTGCCTTATTCATGCCTCATATTGGTTTTTATCCTTTGGTGCCACCTACAGCAGAGAAATATATAAGCAACTATTGCTTTCTTGCCATTTAACCAAAATTATGAAAATCTATATTAATACAGATAAACATGTAGGTGAGATGGAGGAGGAGGAGGAGGAGGAGGAAGAGGAGGAGGAGGAGGAGGAGAAGAAGAAGAGGAGGAGGAGGACAAAGAGGAGGGGGAGGAGGAGGAGGAGGAGTGGGTTGGGGAGGAGGAAGAAGAAGAAGAAGAAGAAGAAGAAGAAGAAGAAGAAGAAGAAGAAGAAGAAGAAGAAGAAGAAGAAGAGAGGAGAAAGAGTTTATACTCTAGTTCCCTGATTACATTTTTCTTGCTTTGACAGTTGACTCCTAGAGTCCTGTTTCCCAGGGTCCACCTTTCCCTCTCCATGGAGAGATTTTGACCTCCCTTATGAGAGAGGATTACCTTATTGTGATCAGCCACACATACCTGGTCCCATGAATGTTAGTTGAACAAGTGAGTGATTTTTGCTTGTTTTGTTTCCCATTTAACTGTCTATACTGCCTCCATTAGTAGATAAAACCAAGAGACCAGAGAGGTGAAGTCATACTGTTCTAGTGTGTGTTGTTGAGCTCCTCCCTGTACCTCAACTCAGCTCTTCTGCCTTTAGGTGCCTCACTGCTCACTGACCTGTAGGTGTGCCTACTGTTCTCCCATTCTCCATTGCTTTACCATATCATGAAGACACCATGCTAAAGGGTCTTTATGAAGCAGCAGCCATGAAGTGTGAGAACACACTGGGAATTGGAACTTGCTGAAGGTTGTCTATGGCACCAGGGAGAGTCTGGACATGGTATCCAGGGTTCTAGTAAATGTTTTTGACAAGATGCTGGAAATGGCACCACCACTATAATCAGCTTGCTTTGGAATGCAGGTGGCCTTGAGGAGAACTTGACTCCCTCCTGGATGGAACACAGCCCATCATGCCGCTTCTGATTATAATATATATATATATATATATATATATATATATATATATATAAAATTCATTATATATTATAATGTATATAACACATAATATTATATATTATATATTGTTATTATTAAGCATATATAACAATCACTACGTAGGAGCATACCCCTCTGGAGCAAATCTCTGCAGATCCATGAAGATGTAATATCTTGTGGTGATGTTATATAGACAAATAGATGGCTTAAGTCTTAATGATGATCCTATAAGAATTCCTAAAATTATATTGGTGATTATTAAGCTCTTTTATTAATGGGACAGCTATTAAGTTCTTCTCTGATAATCAAAGTTGCAATGAGAACTTGTCAGTCTCCGATGTGTCACCAGTAAATTGCTCTAGATGGTAACCAGACTTTCCCCTACTCAGAGCACATTTCAAGAGGTTGTAAAGCAAACATAGGTTATTAAAAGATAACTATCCTAGGTTTTTTGTTATTCCAGATGAATCTGCTGATTGCCCTTTCTAATTCGTTGAAGAATTGAGTTGGAATTTTGATGGGGATTGCATTGAATCTGAGATTGCTTTGGGCAAGATAGCTATTTTTACTATATTGATCCTGTCAATCCATGAGTATGGGAGATCTTCCATCCTCTGAGATCTTCTTTAATTTCTTTTTTCAGAGACTTGAAGTTCTTATCATACAGATCTCTAACTTCCTTAGTTAGAGTCACGACAAGGTATTTTATATTATTTGTAACTATTGAGAAGGGTGTTGTTTCCCTAATTTCTTTCTCAGCCTGTTTAAACTTTGTGTACAGAAAGGCCATTGACTTGTTTGAGTTAATTTTATATCCAGCTACTTCATTGAAGCTGTTTATCAGGCTTAGGAGTTCTCTGGTGGAATTTTTAGGTTCACTTATATATATAAAGAACTCAAGAAGGTGGACTCCAGAAAAATCAAATAACCCCATTAAAAATGGGGCTCAGAGCTGAACAAAGAATTCTCACTGAGGAATACTAAATGGCAGAGAAGCACCTGAAAAAATGTTCAACATCCTTAATCATCAGAGAAATGCAAATCAAAACAACCCTGAGATTCCACCTCACACCAATCACAATGGCTAAGATAAAAAATTCAAGTAACAGCAGATGCTGGCGAGGATGTGGAGAAAGAGAAACACTCCTCCATTGTGGGTGGGATTGCAAGTTTGTACAACCACTCTGGAAATCAGTCTGGCAGATCCTCAGAAAATTGGACATAGTACTACTGGAGGATCCTGCAATACCTCTCCTGGGCATATATCCAGAAGATGTCCCAACCGGTAAGAAGGACACCTGCTCCACTATGTTCATAGTAGCCTTATTTATAATAGCCAGAAGCTGTACAGAACCCAGATTTCCCTCAACAGAGGAATGGATACAGCAAATATGGTACATTTACACAATGGAGTACTTCTCAGCTATTAAAAAGAATGAATTTATGAAATTCCTAGGCAAATGGATGAACCTGGAGGGCATCATCCTGAGTGAGGTAACCCAATCACAAAGGAACTCACACAATATGTACTCACTGATAAGTGGATATTAGCCCAGAAACTTAGGAAACCCAAGATATATGATACAATTTGCTAAACGAATGAAACTCAAGAAGAATTAAGACCAAAGTGTCAACACTTTGCCCCTTCTTAGTATTGGGAACAAAACACCCAAGGAAGGAGTTACAGAGACAAAGTTTGGAGCTGTGACTAAAGGATGGACCATCTAGAGACGACCATATCCAGGGATCCATCCCATAATCAGCTTCCAAAAGCTGACACCATTGCATACACTAGCAAGATTTTGCTGAAAGGAGCCAGATATAGCTGTCTCTTGTGAGACTCTGCCGGTGCCTAGCAAACACAGAAGTGGTTGCTCACAGTCAGCTATTGGATGGATCACAGGTCCCCCAATGGAGGAGCTAGAGAAAATACCCAAGGAGCTAAAGGGATCTGCAACCCTATAAGTGCAACAACATTATGAACTAACCAGTACCCCAGAGCTCTTGACTCTAGATGCATATGTATCAAAAGATGGCCTAGTTGGCCATCATTGGAAAGAGAGGCCCATTCGACTTGCAAACGTTATATGCTGCAGTATAGGGGAACTCCAGGGCTAAAAAATGGGAGTGAGTGGGTAGGGGAGTGTGGGCGGGGAGTGTATGGGGGACTTTTGGGATAACATTGGAAATGTAATGTGGAAAATACCTAATAAAATTATTAAAAAAGAAAAAAAGATAACTAATGATTTATTATAGGTGTTATGACAGAAGATAAACTATTGACTTGGTTTATGTATACAAAATGTCACTTATAACTTAATTATGGTTTTAAACCTTTAGTGAACCTATGGAGCTGAGACAGGTGATGGATGTTTAGTCAGATAATTACTTCTAATGGATATGCATGTAAATATTCTCTGTTGTAAACTTCTTTTTATTTTAAATTTGTTTTTTAAAAACAATGTTTTTATTAGATATTTTTCTCATTTACATTTCAAATGCTATCCTGAATATACCCTATATCCTCTGCACACCCTGCTCTCCAACCCACCCACTCCTGCTTCCTGGCCCTGACATGCCCCTGTACTGGGGAATATAATCTTTGCAAGACCAAGTGCCTCTCCTCCCAAGGATGACTGACTAGGCCATCTTTTGCTACATATGCAACTAGAGACACAGCTCTGGGTGTACTGGTTAGTTTATACTATTGTTCTTTCCTATAGAGTTGCAGACCCCTTCAGCTCCTTGGGTACTTTCTCTAGCTCCTCCATTGGGGGCACTGTGTCCCATCCAATAGATGACTGTGAGCATCCACCTCTGTATTTGCCAGGCACTGGCGTAGCCTCACAAGAGACAGCTATATCAGGGTCATGTCAGCAAGGACTTGTTGGCATCTACAAATTGTGTCTGGGTTTGTTGGTTGTATATGGGACAGATCCCCAGATGGGGCAGTCTCTGGATGGTCATTGCTTCGGTCTCTGCTCCACACTTTTTGTCTATAACTCCTTAAAAGGGTATTTTGTTCCCCCTTCTAAGAAGTAACAAACTATCAACACTTTGTCTTCCTTAATCTTGAGTTTCATGTGTTTTGAAAATTGTATCTCGGCTATTCCAAGCTTCTGGGCTAATATCCACTTATCAGTGAGTACATATCATGTGAGTTCTTTTGTGATTGAGTTACCTCACCCAGGACGATGCCTTGCAGATCCATCCATTTGCCTAGGAATTTCATTAATTCATTCTTTTTAATAGCTGAGTAGTACTCCATTGTGTAAATGTACCACATTTTCTGTATCCATTCCTCTGTTGAGGGGCATCTGGGTTCTTTCCAGCTTCTGGCTATTATAAATAAGGCTGCTATGAACATAGTGGGGCTTGTGTCCTTCTTTCTGGTTGTTACATCTTCTGGCTATATGCCCTGGAGAGGTATTGTGGGATACCCCAGTAGTACTATGTCCAATTTTCTGAGAAACTGCCAGACTGATTTCCAGAGTGGTTTTACAAGTTTGCAATCCCACCAACAATGGAGGAGTGTTTCTTTCTCCACATCCTCGCCAGCATCTGCTGTCACCTGTATTTTTGATCTTAGCCATTCTAATTGGTGTGAGGTGGAATCTCAGGGTTGTTTTGATTTGCATTTCCCTGATGATTAAGGATGCTAAACATTTCTTCAGGTGCTTCTCAGCCATTTGGTATTTCTCAGGTGAGAATTCTTTGTTTAGCTCTGAGTCCCATTTTTAATGAGGTTATTTGATTTTCTGGAGTCCACATTCTTGAGTTCTTTATATATATTGGATATTAGTCCCCTATCTGATTTAGGATAGGTAAAGATCATCTCCCAATCTGTTGGTGGCATTTTTTTTGTTTTATTGATGGTGTCTTTTGCCTTACATAAGCTTTGCAATTTTATGAGGTCCCATTTGTCTATTTTTGATCTTACAGCACAAGCCATTGGTCTTCTCTTCAGGAATTATTCCCCTGTGCCCATATCTTTGATGCTTTTCCCCCGTTTCTCCTATATAAGTTTCACTGTCTCTGGTTTTATGTGGAGTTCCTTGATCCACTTAGATTTGACCTTAGTAAAAGGAGATAGGAATGGATCAATTCGCTTTCTTCTACATGATAACCACCAGTTGTGCCAGCACCATTTGTTGAAAATGCTGTTTTTATCTACTGGATGGTTTTAGCTCCCTTATCAAAGATCAAGTGACCATAGATGTGTGGGTTCATTTCTGGATCTTCAGTTTTATTCCATTGGTCTACTTGTCTGTCCCTATACCAGTACCATGAGTTTTTATCACTATTGCTCTTTAGTACAGCTTTAGGTCAGGCATGGTGATTCCACCAGAGGTTCTTTTATCCTTGAGAAGAGTTTTTGCTGTCCTAGGTTTTTTGTTATTCCACATGAATTTGCACATTGCTCTTTCTCATTCGTTGAAGAATTGAGTTGGAATTTCGATGGGGATTGCATTGAATCTGTAGATTGTTTTTGGCAAGATAGCCAGTATTACTATATTGATCCTGCCATCCATGAGCATGGGTGGTCTTTCCATCCTCTGATATCTTCTTTATTTTCTTTCTCCAGAGACTTGAAGTTCTTATCATACAAATCTTTCACTTCCTGAGTTAGAGTCTTGCCAAGGTATTTTATATCATTTATGACTATCCAGAAGGGTGTTGTTTCCCTAATTTCTTTCTCATCCTATTTAAGCTTTGTGTAGAGAAACGACATTGAGTTGTTTGAGTTAATTTTCTATCCAGCTACTTCATTGAAGCTGTTTATCAGGTTTAGGAGTTCTCTGATGGAATCTTTAGGATCACTTATATATACTATCATATCTTCTGCAAATAGTGATATTTTGAATTCTTCCTTTCCAATTTATATCCCCTTGATCTCCTTTTGTTGTCGAACTGCTCTGGTTAGGACTTCAAGTACAATGTTGAATGGTTTGGGAGAAAGTGCACAGACTTGTCTAGTATCTGATTTTATTGGAATTGCTTCCAGCTTCTCATCATTTACTTTGATGTTGTCTACTGGTTTGCTGTGTATTGCTTTTATTATGTTTAGGTACGGGCCTTGAGTTCCTGATCTTTCCAAGACTTTTATCATGAATAGGTGTTGGATTTTGTCAAATGTTTTCTCTGCATCTAACGAGATGATCATGTGGCTTTTGTCTTTGAGTTTGTTTATATAATGGATTACGTTGATGGATTTCCATATATTAAATCATCCCTGCATACCTGGAATGAAACCTACTTGGTCAGGATGGATGATTGTTTTGATTTGTTCTTGGATTTGGTTAGCTAGAATTTTATTGAGTATTCTTGCATCGATATTCATAAGTGAAATTGGTCTGAAGTTTTCTATCTTTGTTGGGTCTTTCCCTGATTTAGGTATCAGAGTAATTGTGGCTTCATAGAATGAATTAGGTAGAGTAGCTTCTGCTTCTATTTTGGGGGATAGTTTGTGAAGAACTGAAATTAGATCTTCTTTGAAGGTCTGGTAGAACTCTGCACTAATCCAATCTGGTCCTGGGCTTTTTTTGTTTGGGAGACTATTAATGACTGCTTCTATTTCTTTACAGGATATAGGACTGTTTAGATCATTAACATGATCCTGATTTAACTTTGTTACCTGGTATCTGTCTAGAAATTTGTCCATTTCATCGAGGTTTTCCAGTTTGGTTGAGTATAGCCTTTCGTAGAAGGATCTGATGGTGCTTTTGGATTTCTTCAGTATCTGCTGTTATGTCTCTCTTTTCATTTCTGATTTTGTTAATTAGAAGGCTGTCCATGTGCTCTGTAGTGAGTCTGGCTAAGGGTTTATCTATCTTGTTGATTTTCTCAAAGAACCAGCTCCTCGTTTGGTTGATTCTTTGAATAGTTCTTCTTGTTTCCACTTGATTTATTTCGTCCCTTAGTTTGAATATTTCCTGTGGTCTCCTCCTCTTGGGTGAATTTACCTCCTTTTGATCTAGAGCTTTTAAGTGTGTTGTCAAGCTACTATTGTGTGCTCTCTCTAGTTTCTTTCTGGAGGCACTCAGAGCTATGAGTTTTCCTCTTAGAAATGCTTTCATTTTGTCCCATAAGTTTGGGTATGTTATAGCTTCATTTTATTAAAGTCTTAAAAAGTCTTTAATTTCTTTCCTTATTCCTTCCTTGACTTAGGTATCATTGAGAAGAGTGTTGTTTAGTTTCCACATGAATGTTGGCTCTCTATTATTTATGCTGTTATTGAAGATCAGCTTTATTCCATGGTGATCTGATATAATACATAGGACAATTTCAATACTTGTGTATCTGTTGAGGCATGTTTTGTGATCAATTTTATGGTCAGTTTTGGAGAAGGTACCATGAGGTGCTGAGAAGAAGGTATATCCTTTTGTTTTAGGAGAAAATGATCTGTAGATATCTGTTAAATACATTTGTTTCATAACTTCTGTTAGTTTCACTGTGTCCCTGTTTAGTTTCTGTTTCCATGATTTGTCCATTGGTGAAAGTGGTGTGTTGAAGTCTTCCACTATTATTGTGTGAGGTGCAATGTGTGCTTTGAGCTATACAAAAGTTTCTTTAATGAATGTGGCTGCCCTTGCATTTGGAGCATAGATATTCATAATTGAGAGTTCGTCTTGGAAGATTTTTACTTTGATGAGTATGAAGTGCCCCTCCTTGTCTTTTTTGATTACTTTGTATTGGAAGTCGATTTTATTAGATATTAGAATGGCTACTCCAGCTTGTTTCTTCAGACCATTTGCTTGGAAAATTGTTTTCCAGCCTTTCACTCTGAGGTAGTTTTTTTTCCTGAGATGGGTTTCCTGTAAGCAGCCAAGTGTTGGGTGCTGTTTGTGTAGCCAGTCTGTTATTCTATGTCTTTTTATTGGAGAATTGATTCCATTGATATTAAGAGATATTAAGGAAAAGTAATTGTTGCTTCCTTTTATTTTTGTTCTTAGAGTTGGCATTCTGTTCTTGTGGCTGTCTTCTTTTAGGTTTGTTGAAAGATTACTTTCTTGCTTTTTCTAGGATATGGTTTCTGTCCTTGTATTTTTTTTTTTTTGTTATTATCCTTTGAAGGGCTGGATTTGTGGAAAGATAATGTGTGAATTTGGTTTTGTCATGGAATACTTTGGTTTCTCCATCTATGGTAATTGAAAAATTTCCTGGGTATAGTAGCCCGGACTGGCATTTGTGGTCTCTTAGTGTCTGTATCACATATGTCCAGGATCTTCTAGTTTTCATAGTCTCTGGTGAAAAATCTGGTTCAATTCTGATAGGCCTGCCTTTATATGTTACTTGACCATTTTCCCTTACTGCTTTTAATATCCTATCTTTATTTAGTGCATTTGTTGTTCTGATTATTATGTATTGGGAGGAATTTCTTTTGTAGTGCCGTCTATTTGGAGTTCGATAGGCTTCTTATATGTTCATGGGCCTCTCTTTCTTTAGTTTTGGGAAATTTTCGTCTATAATTCCATTGAAGATATTTGCTGGCCCTTTAAGTTGAAAATCTTCATTCTCATCTACTCCTATTATCCATAGGTTTGGCCTTCTTACTGTGTCCTGGATTTCCTGATGTTTTGAGTTAGGATCATTTTGCATTTTCTTTCATTGTTGTGCCCATGTTCTCTATGGAATCTTCTGCACCGAGATTCTCTCTTCCATCTCTTGTATTCTGTTGCTGATGCTGGCATCTATGGTTCCAGATTTCTTTCCTAGGGTTTCTATCTCCAGCGTTGCCTCTCTTTGGGTTTTCTCTATTGTGTCTACTTCCCTTTTTAGTCTATTATGGTTTTGTTCATTTCCATCACCTGTTTGGATATGTTTTCCTGCTTTTTCTTTAAGGACTTCTACCTGTTTGGTTGTGTTTTCCAGTTTTTCTTTAAGGATTGTAACTCTTTAGCAGTGTTCTCCTGTATTTCTTTAAGTGAGTTATTAAATTCCTTCTTTATGTCCTATGCCATCATCATGACATATGCTTTTAAGTCCGGGTCTAGCTTTTCGGGTGTGTTGGGGTGCCCAGGACTGGCTGAGGTGGGAGTTCTGGGTTCTGATGATGGTGAGTGACCTTATTTCCTCTTAGTAAGATTCTTACATTTGCCTATTGACATGTGGTAATCTCTGGAGTTAGTTTTTGTAGTTGTCTTTGGTTAGAGTTTGTTCCTCTTGTGATTCTGTTAGCCTCTATCAGCAGACATGGGAGACTAGCTCTCTCCTGACTTTCAGTGGTTAGAGCACTCGCTGCAGGCAAGTTCTCCTCTTGCAGGGAAGGTGTACAGATATCTGGCATTCTCACCTGTCTCCTGGCAGAAGATGAAGGTCTGAAACTGGGCCTGTTCCAGAAGTTGTTAGCTTCTGTAGTCCACACTCTCACCTGCTCAGACTAGTCTCAGAGGGATCTGCAACCCAAGATGGCTCAATAGGGTACTCTAGCAAAGGCCTCCTGGGGTGGTGGTGGTGGTGGACACCTCTCCTCTGGCAGTTAAGGTGCCCTGGTGTCTGGGGTCTGCCTCAGAAGCTCTGTGGCTTCTGCCTGTTCCAGAAGCAGTTAAGTTCTGTAGTCCACACTCTCACCAGCACAGACTAGTCTTGGCAGGATCCGGGAACTTAGATGGCTGGCTCTTGTGGCCACTTTTCTATTTCTTTAGAAGAATCTTTGAAACAGCATCCATGGCTCAAATAAATGGTCATCCTCAAACATGGATGTCTGTATGGCGTTATTAAAATGTCTTACATGCTGTCAAACAGCTAGTCCAACAATGCTGTTTTCCAGTGGAAGGTCCAAGAATCCAGCTGAATGTCTCATCTGGTCTTCAGTATCTGGAATCCTGAAGCAGTAGTCTCTAATGGCAATGAAGATGTGGTCTAGCCAGTGGGAGTGACAACAAGAAGGGAAAGAGCAGAAAGTTCTTTCTTTTATGTTCATTATATGGGCTGGAAGCAGAATTCATGGCCCAGATTAAATGTGTACCTCCCACTTCATAAAATCCACATTAAAAGTTGGTCTTCACACTTAAATAAAATGCTTTAATTAATTAAAAACAACCCCCCCCACTGGTGTACCCAGCCACTTGGGTTATAGTTAATTTCAGTTGTAGTCAAGATGATAACCAAGAATATCCACCAGAGATGGTCAGCCTCCTAAAAATATAGTCATTAAAAAAAAAAGGAAACTAAGTCAGCTGGATCGCAGGCTAAAACATCCTATATGTCTAATGTGGTAAGTGAATGAATCTCCTGACAAATCCCTGTGATACTTTTGAGAATTCATTTCACAGACTCCACAGTACAGATCAGCTTGATCTGAACTCAGAAGCCAGAGAACAAGTGTCTGCCCAATTCCACCATCTTTTGGGGAAAAATTGTATTGCTCTCAATTCTGGATCTGAACAGGCAACACCCCCAGCAGTGATCCCCATCTGATTTGGAATGGAAAAGGCATTTGTTGAAAGCACAATCACCCTGAATATCAGAGAAACATGATGTGCATATTGTTCTCCACAGAAGACACAAGGACAGAAAACTGAAGTGAAAACTCCATTTATATCCCAAATGCTTCACCCACTCCTCGTTGGTTCTGGAGTTAGAGGTCTCCCAAAAGCCTCACTATCTAAAAAGTAGAAGACCCGGAAGGAAGACTTCACTTAGTAAGGAAGCCTGGTACCCATAAATTCCTTTAAATCTGCCTCAGTAACCAAAGATTACCCAAACCATAGAAAAGTCTGCCACTTCCCTAATGTTTCTGAGTTGGAGGTAGGTTAAGGTGGAATTCCAAGACTGCAAGAAGAGTAAATGTTAGTTAACATATCAACTTAGAAATGATTTAAAGAAATAGAGGGCATCCATGCTATTGTGGGATATTCACCAGAGATGATTATCTGGGTTTAAGCCAAAAGAAAGGCCAGGCAGGACTCCAAGTGGCACCAAACCAACCACAAAACCTTCAACCCAAAATGTGTCCTGTCTGCAAAGTGTGCAGGAGCAAAGACAGAGCATAGATGGAGGGAATGGCTAACCAAATGACTGGTCCAAATTGAGACCTATCCCATGGGCAAATCTCATCCCTGACTCCATTAATAATGCTCTGTTATGCTTCCAATCTGGGGGGCCATCATAACTAATCTCTGAGAGGCTCCTCCCAGCAGACAATGGAAAAAGATAGAGAGACTCACAACCAAACATTAAATGGAGCTCCCGGAGTCTTATAGAAGACTTGGCAGGAGGATTAAGGGTCTTGAAGGGCATAGGGACTTTACAGGAAGACCAACAGAGTCAACTATTCTGGACTCTTGGCACTTTCTGGGACTGAACCTTGAACCAAAGAGCTGCATGTGCTTGTCAGGAGCCATAATGGGACAAGATAATAACTAGCAGGTGATCATCCTGAAATGACCTGCTTTAGATTATTATATAATCTGTGACAGGTGTATCCTTATGAAGCAAGGCTGTAAGGAAATTCATTTTAGGAAATATTCCTGCTATTACTATGCTTTTCCTGTTATAATTAAACATATATAACAATCAGTAGGTATTAGCACACCCCTTTGGAGCAGATCTCTACAGATGTAGGGAGATGTGCTGACTCATAGTTGCTATATAGGTAAATAGATGACTTAAGTCTTAATGACGATCTAATAAGAATTCCTAAAATTCTATCTGTGATTATTAAGCTCCTTTATAGTGGGACTGCTTGTAGGTCCTTTTCTGATAGTCAAAACTGAAATGGAACTCTGCCAGTCTCCCAAGTGTCACCAGTTAATTGCTCTTAGATGGTAACCAGACTTTCTCCTACTCAGAGCACATTCCAGGAGGTTGTAAAACAATTAACCAAAGACCATAAAAAGGGAACTAATGATTTATTATATGTTCTACACAGAAGATAAAATATCAACTGGGTTTATCTATATAAACACATTACTAATAACTTAGTTATGGTTTTAAACATTCAGTGAACCTGTGGAGCTGAGACAGGTATGGATGTATATGTAATGGATATGCATGTAAACATTCTCTGTTGTAAACTTCTATCTCAATGTAAGATTTGATTTTTTTGTGTGAACTTGTGATGAACTCTGTAACATGTGATCCTGTATTCTGAAAGATGTATAAGTACTGAGGGCAAAGAGAAGAGAGGAGAGAGAGTTTTTTGCTTTTCCCCACTTAGAGTAGAAATTTTTTGCCTTTCCCCACTTAGGATCTTTCTGCTTTTCCCCTTAGATAGCTTTCATAGGAAACTTTTTACAACTTAGGAATAAACTCCATAACCTCCTCTCTAAGTGTCCTGCTTCTTCCTGCAACTTCTGACTTGCTGGCTCAAAGTTAGAGCCCAGCAGTTCCTGCTGAGACAGAACAAAGCCACATTGCTTAATCCTAAACTGTTAGCCTACAGGTGTTAATCATCTAAACCAGCAGCAATCGTTTACCCCCAGAAAGAGCAGGAAAGTTTTTTAGGACTTTTTAGAAGTTATCATCAGCATTTCAGTACAGTTAGAGAGCTAGAAATCCCTGGGACACTCAGACTTTAAAGCCATCCCTCGTGTCCAACTCCATGCCCCCACCACTACCCTCTACAGGTCATGAGGCTTGCAGCATGGGCTGGACCTAGGCCCCTTGCACATATGGACCAGATGTACAGCTTAGTCTTCATGCATGTCCCCCAACAACAGGGGTTGTCCCTGTATCCATCACCTGTGTGCCTGTGGTTCCTGAACAAACAATGTTTCCTTGTTTTTCCTCAATGGGAGAGGATTCTCCTAGTTAGGCAGTGACATATTGTGCCAGAGTAAGGCAGTATCCAGGGGGGCTTCTCCTTCTCAGAGGAGAAGGGGACGGGTTGGGGGAAGGGACTGAGTGAGGGGTGAGACTGGGAGGGGAGGTGGCAGATATTGGAATGTAAAGTGAATAAATAAACATTAAAAAAAAGTCTGACTCACAGGTCTCCAAAGTCAAGTGTTAGCCAGACTCTCTTTGGACATTCTCTTTCAGGAGAGTCTATTTGCTCGCTTCAGCATCTTTCCAAGTTCATGGTGGTTTCAGAATGGTGGTTCTCCCATCATCTTCAAACTGTGAGTGGTGTTACTACCTAACCATCCTTTAGCATTCAAGCCCCACTCAGATCCCTTCTTCTGTTTCTCTGTTCTGAAAGTAGGGGAATAATACAGTTGCAGATTAAGTGTTCCCAAAGAAAGGTCCATTTGTCACCAGCCTGTTGTTATTGGGACATGGTAGAACCTTTAAGTAATGGTCCCTAGTCTGAAGGTTTGAGGTAATTACGGGTACACTGTAGAGGGGACACTGGGATTGCTATTTATCATGATCTGATTTTATGTTTTCCACTGTGAGGTTTTACTGCAGGTCCATAGCAATGGGGCTATCTAATCACAGACCAGAGACACGGAAAGTATAAGCCAAAGGTAAACATCTTTTCTCTGTATGATGATTATTCTGATATTTGTTATAGAAACACTGAGTTAACTAACACAAAGCCTCTTGGTTTATAGTATGATAATCCAGAGTAACTTGCTTATTTAAGGCAATTGATTAACACATTTTATTCCATGATCACCTTAAAGGTTCTTTTTCATTTGACTGCTATAATTAACTAGTTTCACAGATCAAAATTGTAGGCATAGTTCTTTTAGCATCCCTATCACAATAGGATAATATAGGAAAATGTCCAGTTCATACCTGCCAAAAAATTGGACAACTTGATAAAATGAGCAGTTCTTTGAATGGTGTCCAATTTCAAAATGGCTCCAGAGGAAATAGACAACCTGCACAGCCTTTTGTAAAATAAACAAATTCGCTAGCAAAACTTCAGGTCCAGATATATTTGCTGATTAGAGACCTGTTTTGTGTTTTACATTCTCTTAGTAAGTCATATATATGTAGACATATCTCCATGTGTTTCTTGTTTTCTGTTTTTTTTTTTTTTTTTTGGAATGGAAGATTTCAAAGTATTTCTTGGTGGCCTACCTATGTTTCATTAGTAATAATGTTTTCATCTCTAATCTTATTAATTTGTATCTTCTCTACTTCTTTTGGTTATTTTGGACTAAGGTCTGTCAATTTTGTTTATTCTGCTGAAAAACCAAATATTTTCTTCATTGGAGTCCCCAAAGTTTGGTGAATGTATATTTATACCTATTATGTATCCTTGATGAATTGTTACTTTATTAATGTACAGAAGTCTTCAATATCTGACAAATTCTGGCTGTAAGTTAATTTTGTCAGATAGCAGAATAGCTTGCTATGCCAGGTTATCTTCAGTTTCTATGGGGGTTAGGCGATGTGGGCTGTGAGGTGGGGGGGGGGAGGTACTGTTAACAGCTAGTTTTTTTTATCCTGCTGGTTGCAGGCATAAATTTCAGTATGTAAGTATATATTTCAGTATATACCAACTTTTGAAGCTGGATCCCCTCATTTTGGCAGGGCTTGGGTTGCTTTTGTTCCACCATCTATGTCTTGCCTAAGTTTGCTTCTGTGAATTTGTGACCAGGTAAACTGCAAGCTGGTGTTTGCTTGACCTTTGAGATCTTTGTTCACTTAATATGTGGGGGTGTGATTGTCTTTGTCACAGAACTTTCCACCCACCAGTGAAGGGCATTTTGCTGTTTCTCTTGGTATCCCCCACCTCCTTTTTGCTAGCCCAAGGTATAGAATGTCATGGAAGGCTCTCTCTCCAGGCAGGACTTTGTTCAATTTATACCATCATTATCACAATATCATTACACTAAGGTGTGTTTGTGTCTTACTAACTGGGTTGGAGAATTAAGCAGGGAAAGGTTTTTTTGTGAAGATATTAGGTATTATTATAGGGACTGCATTGGCTGTGGTTACATTTTGATATCATTGGTGTCTCAAAATTATAACTGATGACTCTGAGGACTTGATGAATGTGGTAACAAAGTCGGAGGTCCTGATCTGTAGTAGGTCACACAAGGTGATGTCATTCTAATAGCCAAAGAGGTAAGTACAATTTGTGGTGCCAAGAGTGAGTCACTTAAGCAGCCTTGGAGGGTGTACCACACATCGAAGTCAGGGTGAGGTATGGCTGTATTTGGTCTTACAATGTTACCATGCAGCAATAGCTTCCATAGGGGAGGAAACTATGTAATCAGAGATACCCATGTGTACTGGCTAGATTTATGTCAACTTGACACAGCTGGAGTTATTACAGAGAAAGGAGCTTCACTTGAGGAAATGCCTCCATGAGATACAAATGTAAGGTATTTTCTCAATTAGTGATCAAGGGGGAAAGGCCCCTTGAGGGTGGGACCATCTCTGGGCTGGTAGTCTTGGTTCTATAAGAGAGCAGGCTGAGCAAGTCAGGGGAAGCAAGCCAGTAAGGAACATCCCTCCATGGCCTCTGCATCAGCTCCTGCTTCCTGACCTGCTTGAGTTCCAGTCCTGACTTCCTTTGGTGATGAACAGCAATGTGGAAGTATAAGCTGAATAAACCCTTTCCTCCGCAACTTGTTATTTGGTCATGATATTTGTGCAGGAATAGAAACTCTAACTAAGACAAATTTGTTCCGTAATATTGAGGTATTCCTTTGACAACCTGACCATGTTTTGGGGAGGACTGTGGAAGGACTTTGGACTTTGGGCTTGAAGATCCATTTGTTGTTAAGAGCTCTGCTGAATATTGTGTAGGAGCTCTGAAGATAATGTTGAGAACAGTGCAGGTCTGGCTTATGAAATTTCAGAGGGAAAATTAAAGACTCCTTTCAGGGCCATTGGTGTTTTGATTGTGAAGATTCTGTAGTTCTGGTTTACTAGGGCTGAAGAATCAGCTGTGATTAACAAGATACTAGAACTTCTAAAGCAAAAACTTTGCATTACTGGGACTATTGATGCTGGTTAGCTGGAGCTAAAATATTAGCGGTAATTAAGAATAGACCAGCATCATTGAGGTGACATCTTCTGGAAAGTGTTTTCTGAAAGCACAAAGAGTCTGTGTTCCAGAGATAGACAAGGCTGTACTCCTGCTGCAGTGGGCCTTGGTAATGTGTAAGGGTCACCCAGGTTGTACTGGTTTTGAAGGCATGAAGGGGTCTCGCAGAGCAGCTCAGACTCAGCACTGTGAGAGGCCATTGAAGGCCATTGGTGAAGGTGCAGCCTCAGGTGTAAATGATGGCTGAGGACTGAAGGGGTCATGCAGTGCTTTGGAGATGCCAGTACCATGAGATGACCACAAAGAGCAGCAGCAGCATTGGAGTACAGCCATCTGGAGCCTAGAGGACTAAGAGTGTGCTACAAAGGGCATGGCTGGAGAAGTGACCCAAGCCCTTGGAGAAGCCCAGAAGATCGTGAGATGGATCCCAGACATTGGACGGTTGGATATTGATTTTTGCTTTTGATTGTGACTGTGCCCTGATATTTTTCCCTCTTGAAGGAAAAAACTATTTTAGTGGAGCCCACAGTTAAGAGACTTTTAATTGTAAAATGACTTTGGATTTTAAAACAAATGGATATTTTAAAGAGATTGAAAATTTAAGAATATGTAAGGACTGTGGGATGTTTAAAGTTATTTAGACCTTGGGGATGAATAAGAATGTAAGGGTTGAGGCTTACTAGTGATGTGTTTGTATGTCAAGTTGACAAGGGGTCAATTGTACTGGCTAGGTTTGTGTCAACTTGACACAGCTGGAGTTATCACAGAGAAAGGAGCTTCAGTTGAGGAAATGCCTCCATGAGATACAACTGTAAGGCATTTTCTCAATTAGTGATCAAGGGGGAAAGGCCCCTTGTGGGTGGGACCATCTCTGGGCTGGTAATCTTGGTTCTATAAGAGAGCAGGCTGAGCAAGCCAGGGGAAGCAAGCCAGTAAAGAACATCCCTCCATGGCCTCTGCATCAGCTCCTGCTCCCTGATTTGCTTGACTTCCAGTCCTGACTTCCTTTGGTGATGAGCAGTAATGTGGAAGTATAAGCTCAATAAACATTTTCCTCCCCAAATTGCTTCTTGGTCCTGATGATTGGACAGGAATAGAAACCCTGACTAAGACACCATGAAAAGCAGTGTAATGGTCTGTATTCCATTACAACTCCTTGTGCCAAGACTGAGTCACTTAAGCAGCCTTGGAGGGTGTACCACACATGGAAGTCAGGTTGAGGTATGGCTGTATTTGGTCTTACAATGGTACCATGCAGCAATAGCTTCCATTGGGGAGGGAACTATGTAAGTAGAGGTACCCATGTAAACCAGTGTAATGGTCTGAATTCCATTACAATTCCTTGTGGATTTCAAAACCATTGATGGCTGCAGTATTGCCTTATAGAAAAAAAAAGTCTTGATGCTAAAGTGCTGATAAGTTCAATTTTGGTTCTTCTATTTACAATCCCTGAGTTGTAAGATGACTTTCCATATTCAGACAAGTTCATGATGGGAATCAAAAGCATTCTATGCAAGGTGATTTACTCTTTTTGTGACCTGATCATTTGGATTCACCATCTTCCATAATTCTTTTTACTTTTTCTTTTTTCTGAGACAGGGTTTCTCTGTATAGGTGTGGAAGTCCTGGATCTCACTCTGTAGACCAGGCTGGACTAGAACTCAGAGATCCACCTGTCTCTTCCATAATTCTTTTTCATGTGGATTGCATTCTAGTGTTCTCTAAATATTATCAGCAATCATTATCTGCTTGTTCTTTGCTTTTATTTATTTTTCTTTTTTTCTTTGAGACAGGGTTTTTCTGCATAGCCATGCCTACCCTGATCTCACTCTGTCTCAAACTCAGAAATCCACCTGCCTCTGCCTCTGCCTCACATGTGCTGGGATTAAAGGCATGCACTACCACTGCCTGGCACTTGGTATTATTTGTTAAATGGGGCAGGGATTGTCTGGTCATTCTCATTAGCTATCTTTATTGGCAACTCTGTATCTCTCTTTATAGAAAAAAAAATACTTTGGAGCAATTGGTGTTTGTGTGTGGCATAGCTATAGAAAGCAACTGAACCACCAACATAATTTCTATAGCCTTTTAGGAATTGATTGTTTCCCCTTTTTAATGTTAATATGTTAATCATATGTAAATAGTCCAAACCTTGAGTGGGATCCTGTTTGGTGGTAAATCTTTGTGAGAGGTATCTGTGGTTGAACTAGGTCATGCAAATGGAGCCCTACTGATGAGATCATAGGAAGAATAGACAGGAAAGCATCCTCTGCACACACCCTGTGGAAGATCAAGTGAAGACATCACCAGGAAGGATGCTTTCACTGAGGATTTAGCCACATTGTTACCTGGATTTCAATCATTAGTTATTAGAATTGTAAGAAGAAATTCTATTTTCAATCTATTCCAAAGGTTTATAGCTACTCAAACTATTTTAGAAAAAAAATTTCCCTTTCTTCTGTGTTTCCTTTTCTGTGCTGTTTATATTTACTTCATTGCAAAGAGAATAAGATGTAGACTAGGGTATAGGTAATGAGACAACACCTTGGGATGTTAAGGAGCAACACATGTTTTATTTTTTTTCAGAAAGAACTTATTAAATGACTTTTATTATTCATGTAAAATAGAGCAGCCCTTTACTGTCACAGCATTGAAAACACTAATCAGTATAAAACAGAGAAATTTCATCATGTCCCCTAGTTCTGGCATAGAATTAGATAGCTTCTTTAGTATTTTCTCCAGAATTCTGACTAGATAGAATTTTTGTGAAATTCTTAGACCTTATTGAGGCTACTGTGATTTATCTTTCCCTTTTTAATTTAATTACATATTTAAAATGTTTCTTAATTTACTTTTATTGTATGAATGATTGTCTTACATGTATCTCAGTTTACCACATAAATGTGTGCCTGGTCCCTGTGGAGGTGAGGAGATGAGATCATATCCCCTGAGACAGGATTTGCAGGTAACTGTGAGCTACTCTGTTCATTCTGGCAGTTAAATCCTGGTCCTTTGCAAGAGTAGCCAGTATTCTTAACCAATGAGCCATTTCTCTTAACCTCGAAGACATCCCTGTACATGCCCACCCCCTTTTTGCCTTTTTCTGGAGTTCTAAGGAATGAACTTGAGGCCTCATGAGCGTGAGGCAGGTATTATACCAATGAGTTATTGCCCCAAACCTCCCTTCTTTTTTTTTTTTTAAATGAAACTTTTTTGTGTGTATATTTCCATATGTGATATCAGGCATGAACATGACATTGCATGTATGCAGAGATCAGAGGATGAGCTTGCATGCTGGCATTTACCTTATACTTGCTTGAGTCAGGGCCTCTTATTTACTGCTGTATGTGGCAGGATAGCTGGCCCCATGATATTCCAAAATTTTTCTCATTCTGCCTCCCATCTCACCATAGAAGTGCATGGATTACAGATGCTTAGCTGGCTTTATGTGGGTTCTGGGTATCTGAACTCAAGTCTTCAGACTTGCAAGTTCTACTTTATCTACTGAGTCATCTCTCTAGCCCAGTTATGGTTTCTCCTTTAATAATTCTCTTTCAAGAAAGACTACAGTATCAAGTTTAAGGTTATATAGGTCATTATCAAGAATCTTGAGGCAGCTAGTGTCATTCCATCTACAGTTTAAAAACAACTACAACAAAAACCAATGGAGAGTTATGAAAGAATGTAAATAAGCTGCTACTTAGCACCTCTCTCCATATACACAGTTGATGATTGCCATCTAGGGAATGGTGCCACCCACAGTGGAAAGGGTTTCTTACCTCAATTAACATAAGCAAAATAATTTCCCAAATGCAAGCCCCCAGGCTCATCTTTCATGAGTCTCTAGAGTTTGTCCAGTTGACAACACTAAACAACTCAATGCTAACCCTGAACACGGATGTTGATTTATATTGAACAAATTTAAATGTAAGTAAAATTACTTGATCTGAGAGTTTACTCAAAGTGAGGGGATAGTTTTTAGCTATCAGTTTATTTATACATATCTGATCCCCTTGCTTTAGCTAATGTCGATACACAATCACTAAATGTGGATAAAGCCTGAATAACCTAGATAAACCCAGTATATTGTTTTACAGTATCAGTGTCCTTTTTTTCTTTAACTGATTCTATTTTTTTGACTGTCACAGGACTTCAGCTTAATTAGAAGGCAACTTGTTTCTTAAATATATCTCTTTAAGAGGAGTTTTAGCGTCATCCAGCACCATGTTAAGGAAATAATATTTCAGGTAAAATATTTCTTTAAGAAAATGATTTTAAGTAACTAAGTAACCGTTAGCCAAACAGAACTCCTGAATATATCTTGAAAGCCTTTCTTGTATTGTTTCTTCATCTGTAGGTTTGAACACGGCAGGAGATTTTATCATGGCCTCCACCTGATCCACCTCTATTTTCCAGTCTCTTGCTAATCTCTGCAAAGATGCTTCATCCACTCCAAACACAGTGCAGTAGAACTTCATGCTTTTCTCCAGAGTCTCCAAATCACTGTCCAAGAGAAAGGTCAGAGAAGGGATGATAGTCATTAGGTCAGCAGCAAAGCCTTCCAGCCAAATCCTCTGCTTCAGAGATTGCCGCTTCTTTTCAATGACTGAATCTGTGATATTGGGTAAGGAGAGCATAAAATTGTGTCTCTTGTAGACAGGGAGGTCACTTATCAGCTTGTCCATCAGGACAGGGAAGTCAAAGTGACAAACATTTTTGTTAGAGACCAGAAAGATCGGTGGCTCAGCAATGCCGTTCTCCCTAAAGGTGTTCACACAGTTAAGGCAGATGTCCTGCAGGACCTTTTCTCTGTCAAAGGTTTGAGGTTTGCCATCTGCTTCGATTGTTATGTCATAGTCCACCTTGGTTCTCACGAAGTAGAATTCCTTCTTCATCATGCTAATTGCCTTGGCGAGGTCTATATCATTTTTCTTGAAGCGTGTGGCTGAAATAATAATGAAGAAATCATATTCATAGAACTTCATTTTCTCCAGGTATGTGTTTGGTGGGAACCTTGTGCTTCCAATCCTAGGCAGGTCCCAAAAAACCACATTAGGCATATTGGGGTGTTTGTATGGTTGTCTTTCCATCGTTTCCTCGTTCACCCCAGTTTGAGCTGCACCTTTCTTTTCATTCCCAATGCCTCTCAGGGTATTGATGAAGCTGGACTTCCCTGCTCCAGTCTCCCTGGTGACAGCCTCATTGAGCGAGGTACTATCGATTTCTTTTAATGCATCATTGATTGCAGAGATTGCCCCCTTAAAGTTCCCCTTTCTCATCCTTAATTCAATCAAATTGAGGATCTCTTGAGAAATGATTTTGCTTCCCGTCTTAAATTTCTTAAAATATTCAGTAAAGCTGGAGGCCAATTCTTGGTGCTCACTCTGAGGAGAAGAGAACAGCTGACCCATGACTTCAAGCAATAAAGGCACTGGAAGAAACAAGGGAAAACAAAGAGGGTGTGCATGGAATTTCAGATTTTCATTGTAGCAAATTTCAAGCACATTGCTACATATACCATTCTTAGTGGTTGTAGTTATGCATTAAAACTCCCCTGTGTTCATTTTACACAATTGGGACTTTGACTAATATTATCCAATTTCACTCTTCCCACAGCCTGGCAGACTCCCACCCTCATTTTCACTTCTATGAGGTTGGCTACTCTAGGTTTCACCTATGAGTGACAGAGTAGGGTCATTCTTTCTGCAGGTAGCTGAGACCATCACATGAGACTTTAATGGTTTATTCTCCACTGTCTCTTCACAAGTTCATTTTACCTTTCAGGCTCCTCTGTGCCTCTGTCACATGTAGACCACACCAGCAGAGGTCCCTCCCCTTCCAGCTTCCCGTGTAATTCACCTGTATCAAGTCATGGGCTCCCCAGTGCCCTACTTGGGCTGTATGTATGTAACTGTGTCCATCATTCTTTATAATCTAAGCTATTTGGCCTTTGTAACTGTTCAGTTCTTATGGTATTTTAAAGCAAGATACTTCCTTACTCTATGTATTCCTTCTGCTTAGACCTGGTAACAGCCCCTTATACTTTCTGGCTTCTGGTTGTCACACACAGTTCCTTATTTATCTGCTCAGGCTATTTAACATTCTGAATTTGCTGTTTTACTGAAGTTTCTTCATTTGACATTTATTAATGGATCCAGCCTGATCTGTAATATACAACACTTTCCCAATAGAGTTGGGTTGAAGGCCAATGGCCAAGCCTCTTTCTAAGGAGGAATGGGACCAGACTTTTCAAATACTAATGCATATTTATATGGGGTTTAGTGTCTGCCTGTCCAGTCACCAAAGTCACAAAGATATCTTTGGTTTCCTTTGAAGATACTTAGCTTCCCTGAATAACAACAGCCAATACAGGTAAAGTACTGTAAGGGACATCACCCATGCTGGCGGATTCTTTGTTCAGAGATGGCACAAGCAGGGTACCTGCAGAATTACAAATGAACACAGGCAACATATGCAGGAGTTGGGAGAAAGAGTAGTCAAGGCTGAATGGATTTAGATAATGCTAACTCCTGGAACTTGGATGAGACAATCTGTATTGACACTTGGTCTATATCCAGAGGTTTGACTTTATGAATATTCCAGTGGGTAAGGAGGACTGGTTGGTAATCGATCAGCTACTATGGGGACAACATATCTACAAGGACATGCATAACTGAGTTCTACAGCAGTCAGAGCCCCAGGTACTTATTTAGGTAGCATTCCATAGCCCATGGAGTCATGGAAACCAGGAGGTAAATGCTATGAGCAAAATTTAAATTCTTTACTCTCAGAAGCCACTAGGCACTGTTATTGCATTCACACAAAATCTGAACAGAAGCTGGCAGTGATAGCCTGCCTTTAATCCCAACCTTTCACAAGCAGAAGTAGGCAGATCTCTGTGAATTTGAGGCCAGCCTGGTCTACAGGATGAGTTCCAGGACAGCCAGAGCAGTAGAAGCAGAGAAATCCTGTTTTGAGAAACAACAACGACACCCCAAAAAATTGGACAGAGGAAGCTAACATGAGATGGAAAGTCAGTAAAGCAGTTGGCATTCCTGTAAAATGCTTGTGCCTCCTGCATACTGTGCAGTCATGTGACATCAGCCTCCATATATGGATTCTAAGAAAGGGCAAGAGTGTCAGTCTGTCCCTGACTAAACAGGGGAGGCACTTCATGGACAGATGCCTTCACTCAGCTCCCTCAAGCCATCCTTTCCTTAATTGTCAAGCTAAAATATTATTGTGACAGCTGAGGATTCAAGAGGCAGTTCTTTCCATCACTTTCAAGTGAGCATGCTCAGGGAATGTAATCCAAAAATGCTTATGCCTGAAAGTTCACACACCTCTATATGAAGAGGTATGGACCCCATAAATAAAATTCCCATGCTTCCTTTGTTGGGGAATGGGTTAGAGCTTTACTCAGGAAATGGCTCCTGTACCAGCTTTGCCTGATTCAGGTACTAAGTATTTGTCTGTCGTGTCCTATTTGGCTTGTTTATTTGGCTTTGCACTAAGAGGTGCACTCAGTGGATCAGGCCACACATCTTTAGTACCCAGACAAAAGCTTTTAATTGCCTATTATGGGAAAAACCTGTCTCCACTGTCAGGAATAAAACAGGGAAGGGAAGCATCTTAGGGACCTGGATTTCAGTTTGCCCACAGCCAGGTTGTCCTGAGAACCCTTTCATGCCTCTGTGAATCTTCAGAAGTTGTTCAAATCTTACGAATGTTGCCAGAGCTTGAGCCAGCTAAAAGTTTTGTGAAAGAGGGAGAAAGACCAGATGGATCAGGGAAGAATTCAGAGGGTCACACACAGCTTTGAGATTGCATCTTGATCCTGGTGTCTGGAGAACTGACATTTTTGTCCATACAGTCTCCATGGAGACTAACAGGAGTCTCCTTCATCTGGAATGGGAGGCTAGTCAGGGAAACTTGACTATGAAAGTCTCAAAGGAGGTCTGAGGAGATTGGAAGCAATTCTGGGTCTAACTTCTAGCAATCTAAAGTGTTAGCCAGGACCACATCATTTTGTAAAACAACCACATTTAGATGATTTCAGGAATGATAGGTCTCCATGACTGAAATCGCCTTTACCTCTAGATTCTTGCTCTCCACACTCTCATAGACTGCTTGAGTGGGAGCACACACTACAGGCTCCTCATCAGTCACACGACAGAGAACATCCCCTCTATCTCTGGGACCCTAAGAATGGATTTTCCACTCTGCCACGTGGGCTTGATCTCAGAGTCTTTCCTGTGCCATTGTCTTCTTTTTCTATCTACAGCACTCACACCTCCTTATCTACCCCAGTATGCTGCTTGAGCCCAGACCTGGCATCTTTCCTGATGATAAGGAGTTAGAATTTCTCATCCTATAGATTTGTAGAAAGGATAAGGTATTCAGTGTGTGTGTGTGTGTGTGTGTGTGTGTGTGTGTGTGTGTACTTTGGTTTGTTTTATTGATTGGATGGTTTCCTTTTCTTGTTCCAGATCATCCAGAAATGTGATTTTGCAACTCAGTCCTGTGAACACTAAAGTCAAATTTCAACTAAAGAGTTTGCATGTTGACTAGTCTTGGGCTCCCCCCATCCCAATACCCCAGTGTCATACCATTTCCTGTTTAGTTATCTCATTTAAGGTAAGGGCTACATACCAGCATATAAGTTTTCTAAAGATTTTCAACTTAAAGGTAACACTTTTAAAGATCAGACTTAAGATGGAAGCTTACTTAGATATATGGGGAAAAAATCATTGGAGTAGAAGACTTAAAAAATCCTGACATCATAAATTTAACAAAATTATTCTTGTGGTTTTCTTAAAATGTGTTTGATATATTTTTGCATGCATGTGTATGTTGTATCATGTCTCCATGTATGCTTAAACTCATATACTACTATGGGCCCCAAGTTGTCTTATAGTGGGAATTAAGCTAAAGTATAACTGGTAGAGTATCCCAAAATGCCTTTTAGTTCACATAACAAATAAATCTTTGTGAAATAAATTATATTTGCTGGTAAAAGATGAGGCTGCCTTCAAAATTGCTTTTGTGTATTTTTCCTGTGCTGCTGGACAAGTGGGTTAATAATTGTCTCTTAAATGCTCTAATGCTCTTAGTTTCCTTGAGACAGATTGAAGCAAGAACTATTAAGATTAATTCCCTATAAGATATTCCTACCCAGAGAAAATGGAGGATCATCTCTGAGCCTGCCCTGCCACAGGACAATAACATAACCAATAAACCTGGGCACAGACACTGCCCAGAACAGCATCCACAGATTTGTTTTTCTTTCTTAAGATTTATATAGGTTTTGAGTCAATACTTATCTGACTTCTAATTTAACTGCACACATCTATTCTCTTTTGTCCTCTGAGGATATGAGTGGCATGGCTTATGATTTAAGGTATCTGTGTGTACTGTTTTCTGCTTCTTTCCAGAGCCCTGACTGTTACAATAAGAGACTTAACTTCATTATTGATAACAGCTCCATGAAGCCTGTTCTGAGAAATTGGTCTAAATATACTTATGACCCTATGATAAAGCAATCATTTCAACCTTGCCAGGTCTTTGAGGCAACAAATAACTTAGTTGTTTATTCATATCATTAAGCTTTACAATATTAAAACAATCAAACATTTCAATAAGTAAGAGAAAAAGTGCTTAAAAGGTCACAAGTAGGTGAATACATTTTTAAAGAAAATGTTGAAGAAAAGGAATTTTAGCTTGTGAATTGGTTCTGTTCTGCAAGGATGGCACAAGGGTGAGGGGTTAAAGAAACCAAAATCCCAAAGTATAATCTTCCATAAATATTTTGTAAAAGCTAAAAAAGCCCCTGGGTCATAAAAGGGTTTTAAAAATTCCCAAGGTCACAGTTCACTACACTGAAACAAATCTAAACATTGAGTCTTGTTTATATTGACGAGGTTCCCTTAAGATCTTGATTTGCTTTGGTTTCAGTTACAAAAGTAGAACTTAGGCTAATCAGAGCTACAATGTAAAAGCTGTGATGAGTTACAAAAATATTAGATTCAACAGCACTTCCTGGGGCTAGTACAGAATATATGTTATTTAATGTTATGGGATTCAATATCTTAATACCTAAATTCATACATACTTTCTTGTAAAATGATCTCAATTTTATGTTTCCTTAACATAAATATTTTCATTTTCTTTTATCATGCATGTGACTGCTGACAAGGACAGGCCCTCTGCCTTAGCACTGTTGTTAAAAACACAACAAAGTGCCAAGTAACAGTGGTGATAAAGTTTAACCTCTCTCCCCATACTCAGAAAAATGGTGGCCTCACAGATACATAACAGATTTTGCATGCGTGGGGGCGCTACTCAGCGCCTGGCCTCCTGGCTAGGTAATTCCTACTAAACTATCAAGATGACTCCATGAGACTCCATGATCTAGTCTCCTCTGACTTTCCTACCCGAGGCTGGACAGGTATCCAGGTTATACTCCATCAACTTCAGATTAAACTAATGGAGGGTGTGGGGAGAGGCAGATTTAAGCTTTCCTAACAGTTACTGAAATTAAATAATAGGTAATATATTTGGCCAGTCACAAAAGCTGACTGGACTCTGATGTAAATAAAGACAGTGATATAGATCTGGGCAACCAAGAGCCTGAACACACTGCATTTAGCCTGAGGAGAAGGAGGATTTCATGTAAGCAAAAGATGCTGGAGATCTTTTCACAAAAGCTTCCCATTCTTTTAGTCCTCATCCCCTGTTCTAATTAGACTCTGAAGTTTGCCTTGGGCCAGCAAGATGGCTCAGCAGGTAAGAGTATTTGTCACTAAACTAGGTGATCTGAGTTCTAGTCCCAAGAATTCGTATAGTAGTGAGAGAGAAGTGACTTCCACAACTTGTCTTTTGACCTTTATATGCATTCTATGTCATGTAAGTGTCCAGCCCCACTACATGAATATACATAAAATGAATAAATAAATGTAATAAAAATATTAAAATGCATTGTATACAATTCGTAAAGAATAACTAACATGATAAAGAGGAAAATAACAGCAGAAAATGATGTTCAATGTCTTTGTGCTCTGTATGAATACAACAAATGAGAGTGAAGTGAAATATCAATCACTGAAGAAGGATGCATGCCTTCATAGCACCCCAGTTCTATTCTAAAACCCAGGATGTTAAAGAGGATTGCTCAGTTAAAATGTCCACAGCATCTACCACTGCTGTTTTGGTAAATGGACTTGTTGTCAAGTGGCCTTCTGCATATTTCTGATTTTGCCAGAGACAAGGGTTTTGTTGCTCTTCTTTGTGTCCCATTTGCTTTGTTTTTGCAGTGGGTAGGGTTTTAAAGCATTGTCTTATAACTGGTAAAAAGGCTGAGAATAAGAGAGTTGATTGCTCGTTCCTAAATAGACTAGGGGGGAAGGTACATCTATATCAATTCCCCTCTTTAGTCAGGCTCAGGAAACATCATGGAAGAGCTAGGGAATGAGGCCCGGAGAGTGGTGTGACTTAATGTCTTATTAATGCAACATGGAATTTGCACTCATGCCAGCTGAACAAGACTTAAATGAGATCTAACCCTTCAACATTTTAGCATTAATGAGACTAGGGCACAGGAGGCTTAATCCTTACCCAATACAATAATAGAGTAATATAAGAAAATGCCTGGTTGGGGATGGAGTGTCATTTTTTTTTTCTTTTTAGAGATGTAGCTACTTGAAAGTTGCCCATAATCCAGTTAAACTCTACATCCAGAACATGCAAGCAACCCTAAAAGCAGTGGAGTATTTGAAAAAAAAAAAAGACAAGAGAGTCCCAGAGAGAATAAGAGTGAGAAAAGAGAGAAATGATGGGGGGAAGATGATCAAAGTATTATATCCACATATAACATCTTCATACAGTAAATAGAAAACAAAACAAACAAACAAATCCTAGAATTGCTCCCCAGCAGGTTATAGCAGAAACTTTAAACTGTGTGTCATCTTTTCCTTCAGTGTAGCTTCCACTGGAGTTTACAGTAAATCTGCTGCACTGTGTGGAGAGAGGCAAGAAAATAGAAGCAAGAGAATAGTGCTAGGACTTAACAGGATCAAGACACAACAATTTTCATATATTCTGTAGTGACATTTCATAACACATATCTTTCAAGGTTTATTTAAAGTTGTTACAGGGAGCGGAGAACAAAGAAGCAAAACCCCCTCTCCTGCAACCTGGGTAAATTTTAAATACTACTTAGGTCATTCAGTTTAGGTCTGTCTGAAGAACATCTATAAACAAGTCCTCACTACCTCCACTCAAAGCACCGTAGATTCCCAACTGAGGATCCCAGCTCTGAGGCCATGTCTCTAAATGTCTTGTTACCCACAGGCTCCTTAGGAAAGAGAAGATGATAGTGAGTAATCAGATCTGAAAGCTGAGTTACCAGGAAATCCTGTGTCCAGTGATGCACTCACTGCTCTGGAGAGGAATAGCCCTCGGGTGTGCTCTTGGCTTGAGTCTACTTCTGATTCTCAGCAGAAACAAGGCTTCTTGTATGTTCATGGGCATCTCTTCCTTTAAGTTTGGGAAGTTTTCTTCTATAATTTTGTTGAAGATATTCTCTGGCCCTTTAAGTTGAAAGTCTTAATTATCATCTACTCCTATTTTCCGTAGGTTTGGCCTTCTTATTGTGTCCTGGATTTCCTGGATATTTTGAGTTAGGATCTTTTTGCAGTTTGATTTTCTTTGATTGTTGTGCCCATGTTCTTTATGGAATCTTCTGCACCTGAGATTCTCTCTTCCATTTCTTGTATTCTGTTGCTGATGCTGGCATCTATGGTTCCAAATTTCTTTCCTAGGGTTTGTATCTCCAGCATTCCCTCTCTTTGCATTTTCTCTATTGTGTCTACTTCCCTTTTTAGGTCTAGAATAGTTTTGTTCATTTCCATCACCTGTTTGAATATGTTTTCCTGTTTTTCTTTAAGGATTTCTACCTGTTTCATTGTATTTTCCTGTTTTTCTTTAAGGACTTGTAACTCTTTAGCAGTGTTCTCCTTTATTTCTTTAAGTGAGTTATTAAAGCCCTTCTTGATGTCCTGTACCATCATCATGAGATATGCGTTTAAGTCCGGGTCTAGCTTTTCGGGTGTGTTGGGGGTTCCCAGGACTGGCTGACTTTCGAGTGCTGGTTTCTGATGATGGTGAGTGACCTTGTTTTCTGTTAGTAAGTTTCTTACCTTTGCCTATTGCCATCTGGTAATCTCTGGAGTTAGTTGTTATAGTTGTCTTTGGTTAGAGCTCGTTCCTCTCGTGATTCTGTTAGCCTCTATCAGCAGAGCTGGGAGATTAGCTCTCTCCTGAGTTTCAGTGCTTAGAGCACTCTCTGCAGGCAAGTTCTCCTCTTGCAGGGAAGGTGTACAGATATCTGGCATTCTCACCTGCCTCCTGGCAGAAGATGAAGGTCTGAAACAGGGCCTGTTCCAGAAGTTGTTAGCTTCTGTTGTCCACACTCTCACCTGCTCAGACTAGTTTCATAGGGATCTGCAAACCAAGATGGCTCAATCGGTTACTCCAGCAATGGCCTCCCAGGTGGGGTGGACACCTCTCCTCTGGCAGGGAAGGTGCCCTAATGTCTGGGATCTGCGTCAGAAGCTCTGTGGCTTCTACCTGTTCCAGAAGCAGTTAACTTCAGTAGTCCACACTCTCACCTGCACTGACTAGTCTTGGCGGGATCCGGGAACCAGGATGGCTATCTTGGGTCACTTTTCTATTTCTTTAGAAAAATCTTTGAAACAGCATCCATGGCTCAAATGGAAATGGTCATCCTCAAACATGGATGTCTGTATGGCATTATTAAAATGTCTTTCAGGCAGTCAACCATCAATTCCAGCAATGGCTGTTTTCCAGTGGAAGGTCCAAGAATCTAGTTGGATGTCTTATCTGGTCTTCAGTATCTGGATTCCTGAAGCAGTAGGCTCTAATGGCAATGAAGATGTGGTGTAGCCAATGGGAGAGACAACAAGAAGCGAAAGAGCAGAAACTTCCACCATCTTTTGGGGAAAAAATTGTATTGCACCCAATTCTGGGTCTGAACAGGCAACCCCCCCCAGCCCCCAGCAGTGATCCACATCTGATTTGGAATGGGCAAGGCATTTGTTGAAAGCACAATCATCCTGAATATCAGAGAAACATGATGTGCATATTGTTCTCCAGAGAAGACACAAGGACAGAAAACTGAAGTGAAAACTCCATTTGTATCCCAAATGCTTCACCAAGGCCTCATTGGTTCTGGAGTTAGAGGTCTCCCAAAAGCCTCACTATCTGAAAAAGTAGAAGACCTGGAAGGAAGACTTCACTTAGTAAGGCAGCCTGGTACCCATACATTCCTTTAAACCTACCTTAGTTACCAAAGATTACGCAAACCATAGAAAAATCAGCCACTGCTGTAATGTTTCTGAGTTGGAGGTAGTTTAAGGTGGAACTCCAAGGCTGCAAGAAACGCCAATGTTAGTTAGCATATCAACTTAGAAATGCTTTAAAGAAATAGAGGGCATCCATGCTATTGTGGGATATTCACCAGAGATGATTATCTGAGTTTAAGAAAAAGAAAGTCCTTATTAGATGGCTGCCAACTGCACTGAGTGTTTAGGTGTCTGTGTGAGTTTTTAAGCACAAAACCCACATCCTGAGTTAACATACATGACTTACCATAGACAATTAATCATAATTGAAACTACAGAAGCAAAAAACCAAAGTTAGTGTTTTCGGGACTTTCCTAGTGTCATGGATTTTGGTGAATTAGGTCTTTGTTTTTGCTGAGGTAGCTAGTGTTGTTTATGTGTGACTTTATGGGCTGAATGGCACTTCAATTATATGATGTCAGTTGTGCTAAATTCTGGGGGTGGGGTCGCTTGCTACAGTGTTAAATACATATGATGATAGTGGACTTTAAAGACTTGGTGAAACAAATATAAATTATAGAAATGGTAGCTGCAATTGTTAAAACATACAGTAGAAACCTACCTGTGAGGCATGTGCTCTAATAAGAAATGGATTCTCTTTGTATTAGTTGAGAAGTGCAAATGTATTTATGAAGCAGTAGTTTTAAGGGCATTGTTTTTTTTAGTCAAAATCTAAAATTAAGTTTGAGATGGTTCCTGTTGTGTGTGGCACATATGACTGTGTGCTTGTGTACCTGTGTGTATGTTTTGTGTGTGTGTGTGTGTGTGTGTGTGTGTGTGTGTGTTTGTGTGTGTAAGTATGGTTTACAGAAGCCAAAGTAAGATGCTAGGTGTTCTATTATTAAACATTCCACCTAATTCATTTGAGAGAGGTTCTCACTGAATCTGGAGCTAGGCTGGTGCCAGGTCAGAAAGCCTTGGCAACATCCCTGTCTTCACACTCTCCTCAAAGTGTTGTGCCAGTTTTACCTTATGGCACAGGTTCTCATTATTTTGTGTCAAACACTCCAAGGCATTTTTCCAGCACAGCTTCTCAGATATCTGAGGGACATAACAACAACAACAATATGTTATTTTTATCTTAACCAAGTGAGTTATTG
The DNA here is from genome assembly GCF_978045245.1 of Mus caroli. Taxonomy (NCBI): domain Eukaryota; kingdom Metazoa; phylum Chordata; class Mammalia; order Rodentia; family Muridae; genus Mus; species Mus caroli. The sequence continues at coordinate 58,265,444 of NW_028227274.1, read as the reverse complement.
AGAGAAAAATTACTACAGTAATGAAAACGGTGAGGGGAATGAAAATGGGAAGGATGCTGAGGTGAATGATAGGAAGGATTAGTAGGAAAAAAAACCAAAAACCAAAAACCAAAAACCAAAAACCAAAAACCAAAAACCAAAAACAGAAAACACTTGTCTCTCTGCCTGACAACCTGAGCCTTATTCCAGAACCATCATGGTGAAAGGAGAGAATCAACTTGGTATTCAATCTTTTTATCCACGGACTATGGTAAGCAATGAGTGTGCTTTGCAATCCTGATGACTCTTTTGTAAACACATAACTAAAAAATACTAAGACAGAAATTGAAAGTCTTCTGTTTAATTAAAAATTATGCAATGGGAAAAAAATTAACAGGCAAGAAATTAAAAAAAAAACTTTAAATTTGCAAATATAAGTACGATCATATCAATACATATATAAATTCTAAGTGGTTTAAGAGGCCCAATTAAAAATGTCAATTTTATTGAAAGAAAAAAATCAGTTTTGAACAATTCTGAGATTCCACCTTATACCTATCAGAATGGCTAAGATAAGAAACTCAGCTGACAGTAGGTGTTGGCAAGGATGTGGAATAAAGTGACCACTCCTCCATTGCTGGAGGGACTGCAAACTAGTACAACCACTATGGAAAACAATTTGATGGTTTTTCAGAAAACTGAGAATAGTACAAGGCAAGATTCAGCTATACCACTCCTGGGCATATATCCGAAAGATGCTTCACCATTCCACAATGATGCTTGCTCAACAATGTTCAAAGTGGTTTTATTTGTAATAGTCAGAAACTGTAAACAGCCTAGATGACCCTCAACTGAAGAATGGAAAAAGAAAATGTGGTTCATGTGCACAATGGAATACTACTCAGCTATTAAAAAAAAAGACATCATGAATTTTATAAGCAAAAGGATGGAACTAGAAAATACTATGCTGAGTTAGGTAACACAGACCCCAAATTACATACACAGCATATACTCACTTTTAAGTAGATATTAGCCATAAAGTACAAGATAACCATGCTACAATTCACAGACCCAAAGAAGCCATATAACAAGGAGGGGTCAAGGGAGGATGGTTGAATCTTTCTCAGAAGGGGAAATAAAGTAGATACTTGAGGTAGGAGGAGGGTGGGAATTGAGTGGGAGATGAGATGGTGAGGGGAACTGGGTGGGGGTATCAGGTTTAGGGAGAGCAGGGGAGACAGAATGGAAGTAGTTAGTGGGAAGGGGGCATCTCTAGAATGTGCCAGAGACCTGGGATGGGGTTGGGAGTGGCCCCAAGGAGTCTATGTGGGTAACCCTAGCTGAGACTGTTAGCAATGGGGGATATGGCATCTGAAGTGGCCACCACATTTGGCCAGGCAAGACTCAAAGTGGAAGGATAAGGGCACCAAACCACCCACAAAACCTTCAACCCAAAATGTGTCCTGTCTGCAAAGTGTGCAGGAGCAAAGATAGAGCAAAGATGGAGGTAATGTCTAACCAATGACTGGTCCCAATTGAGACCTATCCCATGGGCTAGATCTCATCCCTGACACCATTAATAATTCTCTGTTATGCTTCCAATCTGGGGGGCCATCATAACTAATCTCTGAGAGGCTCCTCCCAGCAGACAATGGAAAAAGATACAGAGACTCACAACCAAGCATTAAATGGAGCTCCCAGAGTCTAATAGAAGAGTTGGCAGGAGGATTAAGGGTCTTGAAGGACATAGGGACTGTACAGGAAGACCAACAGTGTCCACTAACCTGGACTCTTGGGGCTTTCTGGGACTGAACCTTGAACCAAAGAGCTAGCATGTGCTTGTCAGGAGCCATAATGGGACAAGATAGTAACTAGCAGGTGATCATCCTGAAATGACCTGCTCTGGATTATTATATAATCTGTGACAGGTGTATCCTTATTAAGCAAGGCTGTAAGGAAATTCATTTTAGGAAATATTCCTGCTATTACTATGCTTTTCCTGTTATAATTAAACATATATCACAAACACTAGGTATTAGCACACCCCTTTGGAGCAGATCTCTGCAGATGTAGGGAGATGTGCTGACTCATAGTTTTGCTATATAGGTAAATAGATGACTTAAGTCTTAATGACAATCTTATAAGTATTCCTAAAATTCTATCTTTGATTATTAAGCTCTTTAATAGTGGGACTGCTAGTAGGTCCTTTTCTGATAGTCAAAACTGAAATGAGAACTCTGCCAGTCTCCCAAGTGTTACCAATAAAATGCTCTTGGATGGTAACCAGACTTTCTCCTACTCAGAGCACATTCCAGGAGGTTGTAAAACAATTAACCAAAGGCCATAAAAAGGGAACTAATGATTTATTATAAGTTCTACACAGAAGACAAAATATCAACTGGGTTTATCTACATAAACACATTACTAATAACTTAGTTATGGTTTTATACATTCAGTGAACCTGTGGAGCTGAGACAGGTATGGATGTATATGTAATGGATATGCATGTAAACATTCTCTGTTGTAAACTTCTATCTCAATGTAAGATTTGATTTTTTTGTGTGAACTTGTGATGAACTCTGTAACATGTGATCATGTATTCTGAAAGATGTATAAGTACTGAGGGCAAAGAGAAGAGGGAAGAGTTTTTTGCTTTTCCCCACTTAGAGTAGAGATTATTTTGTGTTTCCTCACTTAGGATCTTTCTGCTTTTCCCCTTAGATACCTTTCATAGGAAACTTTTTACAACTTAGGAATGAACTCCATAACCTCCTCTCTAAGAATCCTGCTTCTTCCTGCAACTTCTGCCTTGCAGGCTCAAAGTTAGAGCCCAGCAGTTGCTGCTGAGATAGAACAAAGCCACATTGCTTAATCCTCAGCTGTTAGGCTACAGGTGTGAATCAACTAAGGCAGCAACAAACTTTTACTCCCAGAAAGAACAAGAAAGTTTTCAGGACCTTTTATAAGTTCTCATCAGCATTTCAGTACAGTAGAGAGTTAGAAAGCCCTGGGACCCTCAGACTTTAAAGCCACCCCTAGTGTCCTACTTTGTGTCCCCACCACTATACAGGTGGGGAGGCTTGCAGCATGGGCTGGACTTAGGCCCTTTGCACTTATGGAGCAGATGTACAGCTTATTCTTCATGCATGTCCCCCAACAACTAGAGCAGGGGCTGTCCCTGTACCCATCACCTGTGTCTCTGGTTCCTGTACTAACAAGGCTTCCTTGTTTGGCCTCAATGGGTGAGGATTCGCCTAGTTCTGCAGTGACTTGATGTACCAGAATAAGTCAATACCCAGGGGAGGCTTCTCCTTCTCAGAGGAGAAGGGGAGGGGGTGGGAGAAGAGACTGAGTGAGGGGTGGGACTGGGAGGGGAGGGGGCAGTTATTGGAATGTAAAGTGAATAAATAAATATATGAAAAAAAAGTTTGACTCAACGGTCTCTAAAGTCAAGTGTTAGCCAGCCTCTCTTTGGACATTCTCTTTCAGGAGAGTCTATTTGCTCGCTTCAGCATCTTTCCAAGTTCATCTTGGTTTCAGAATGGTGGTTCTCCCATCATCTTCAAACTGTGAGTGCTGTAACTACCCAACCATCCTTTAGCATTAAAGCCCCACTCATATCCCTTCTGTTTCTCTGTTCTGTAAGTAGGTGAATAATACAGTTGCAGATTAAGTGTTCCCAAAGCAAGGTCAATTTGTCACCAGCCTGGTGCTATTGGGACATGGTAGAATCTTTAAGTAATGGGGCCTAGTAAGAAGGTTTGAGGTAATTAGGGGTACACAGTTGAGGGGACGCTGGGATTGCTACTTATCATCATCTGATTTTGTTTTCCACTGTGAGGTTTTACTGCAGGGCCATAGCAATGGGGCTATCTAATCACAGACCAGAGACATGGAAACTATAAGCCAAAGGTAAACATCTTTTCTCTGTATGATGATTAGTTCTGATATTTGTTATAGAAACACTGAGTTAACTAACACAAAGCCTCTTGGTTTATAGTATGACAATCCAGAGTAACTTGCTTATTTTAAGGTGATTGATTACCAAATTTTATTCCATGATGATCTTAAAGGTTCTTTTTCATTTGACTGAGTATATTAACTAGTTTCACAGATCAAAATTGTAGGCATTGTTCTTTTAGCGTCCCTATTACAATAGGATAATATAGGAAAATGTCCAGTTCATACCTGCCAACAAATTGGACAACTTGATAAAATGAGCAGTTCTTTAATTTTGTCCAATTTCAAAATGGGTCCAGAGGAAATAGACTACCTGCACAGCCTTTTGTATAATAAACAAATTCAATAGCAAAACTCCAAGTCCAAATATGTTTGCTCATTAGAGATCTGTTTTGGTGTTTTATATTCTCTTGGTAAGTCACATATATTTAGATATCACTCCATGTGTTTCTATTTTTCCAGTTTTTTTTTTTCGGAGTATAGTTTTTTAAAGAATTTTTCACTGACCTAGCTCTCTTTCATTATTAGTATCTGCTAGAATGTTTTCATCTCTAATATTATTAATTTGTATCTTCTCTACTTCTTTTGGTTATTTTGGACTAAGGTCTGTCAATTTTATTTATCATGCTGAAAAACCAAATATTTTCTTCATTGGAGTCCCCAAAGCTTGGTGAATGTATATTTATATCTCCTATGTATAAGTGATGTATTGTCTTCATTATCTAAATTTAATTTTGTAAGATAGCAGAATAGCTCACTATGCCAGGTTATCTTCAGTTTCTATGGGGGTTAGGAGATGTGGGCTGTGAGGTGGGAGGTGTTTCAATAGCTAGTTTTTTGTGTCCTGCTGGTTGCAGGCATAAATTTCAGTATGTAAGTATACATTTCAGTACATATTGACATTTGCAGCTGGTTCCCCTCATTTTGGCAGGGCTTGGGTTGCTTTTGTTCCACAATCTATGTCTTGCCTAAGTTTGTTTGCTCCTGTGAGTTTGTGACCAGGTAAACTCCAAGCTGGTGTTTGCTTGACCTTTGAGATCTTTGTTCACTTAATATGTGGGGTTGTGATTGGTATTATCACAGAACTTTCAACCTACCAGTGAAGGGCATTTTGCCTTTTCTCTTGGTATCCTCCACCTCCTTTTTGCTAGCCCAAGGTATAGAATGTCATGGAAGTCTCTCTCTCCAGGCAGGACTTTGTTCAATTTATACCATCATTATCACAATATCATTGCACTAAGGTGTATCTGTGCCTTACTAACTGGGTTGGAATATTAAGCAGGAAAAAGTTTTTTTTTCCTGAAGATATTGGATATTATTATAGAGGCTGCATTGGCTTTTGTTCTATTTGGATACCATTGGTGTCTCAAAGTTGTAACTGATGACTCTGAGGACTTGAAGAATGTGGTAACAAAGTCAGAGGTCCTGATCTGTGGTAGGTCACACAAGGTGATGACATTCTAATAGCCAAAGAGGTAAGTACAATGTGGTGCCAAGACTGAGTCACTTAAGCAGCCTTGGAGGGCGTACCACACATGGAAATCAGGGTGATGTATGGCTGTATTTTATATTTGGTCTTACAATGGAACCATGCAGCAATAGCTTCCACAGGGGAGGGAACTATGTAAGTAGAGGTACCCGTATAAGCCAGTGTAATGATCTGTATTCCATTACAACTCCTCGTCGAGCTCAAAACCATTGATGGCTGCAGTATTGCCTTATAGAAAACAAAATATGACTTGATTCTACAGTGCTGATAAGTAGAATTTTGGTTCTACTATTTACAATCCCTGAGTTGTAAGATGACTTTCCATACTCAGACAAGTTCATGATGGGAATCAAGAGAATTCTATGCAAGGTGATTTAGTCTTTTCTTGACCTGATCATTGGGACTCACCATTTTTCATAATTCTTTTTACTTTTTCTTTTTTCTCAGACAATGTTTCTCTGTATAACTCTGGAATTACTCGATCTCACTCTGTAGACCAGGCTGGCCTGGTAATCAGTGATCCACTTGATTCTTCTATAATTCTTTTTCATGTGAATTGCATTCTAGTGTTCTCTAAATATTATCAGCAAGCATTATCTGCTTGTTCTTTGCTTTTATTTCTTTTTCTTTTTTTCTTTGAGACAGGGTTTTTCTGTGTAGCCATGGCTGTCCTGGAACTCACTCTGTAGAACAGGCTGGTCTCAAACTCAGAAATCCACCTGCCTCTGCCTCTGCCTCCCAAGTGTTGAGATTAAAGGCATGCACCACCACTGCCTGGCACTTGGTTTTATTTGTTAAAAGGGGCAGGGATTGTCTGGTGATTCTCATTAGCTATCTTTTTTGGCAACTCTCTGTCTCTCTTTATAGAAAAAAAATACTTTGGATCAATTGGTGTTTGTGTGTGGCATAGCTATAGAAAGCAAGTGAACCACCAACATAATTTCTATAGCCTTTTTATAATTGACTGTTTTCTCTTTTTAATGTTAATATGTTTATCCTATGTAAATAGCCCAAACCTTCAGTGGGATCCTGTTTGTTGAAAAATCTTTGTGGCAGGTATGTGTGGTTGAACTAGGTCATGCAAATGGAGTCCAAATGATGAGATCATAGGAAGAAGAGACAGGAAATCATCCTCTGCACACACACTGTGGAAGATCAAGTGAAGACATCACCAGGGAGGATGCTTTCACTGAGGATTATAGCCACATTGGTACCTGGATTTCAATCATTAGTCATTAGAAGTGTGAGAACAAATTCTATTCTTCAACCTAGTCCACAGGTTTATAGCCACTCAAGCTATTTCAGAAAAACATTTTCCCTTTCTTCTGTGTTTCCCTTTCTGTGCTGTTTATTTGTACTTCTTTTCAAGGAAGATAAGATACAGATTAGGGAATGGGCAATGAGACAATCAGCAGCTTACAGTAATACTAAGGAAGTTATGATGGGTTCTTGGGATGTCAAGGAGCAACACATGTCTTTTTTTCAGAAATAATTTATTAAATGACTTTTTGTATTCATGTGGAATAGAGCAGCCCTTTACTGTCACAGCATTCAAAACACCAATCATTATAAGGCAGAGAAATGTCATCATCTCCCCATGTTCTGGCATAGAATTAGAAAGCTTCTTTAGTAATTTCTTAAGGATTCTCTCTAGATTATAGGATTTTTGTGAAATTCTTAGTCCTTATTGAGGCTACTGTGATTTCTCTTTCCCTTGTTAGTTTAATTACATATTTAAAATGTTTCTTAATTTGCTTTTATTGTATTAATATTTGCCTTACATGTATGTCCGTTTACCACATAAATGTGTGCCTGGTCCCTGTGGAGGTGAGGAGATGAGATCAGAGTATATTAAGTAGTTCCACAGATCAAAATTGTAGGCATAGTTCTTTTAGCGTCCCTATCACAATAGGATAATATAGGAAAATGTTCAGTTCATACCTGCCAGCAAATTGCACAACTTGGTATAATGAGCAGTTCTTTGAATGGTGTCCATTTTCAAAATGGCTCCAGAGGAAATAGACTACCTGCACAGCCTTTTGTATAATAAACAAATTCACTAGCGAAACTCCAGGCCCAGATATATTTGCTCATTAGAGACTTGTTTTGGTGTTTTACATTCTCTTGGTAAGTCATATATATTTAGACATTTTTCCATGTCTTTCTAGTTTTCCAGTTTTTTTGGAATATAGCTTTTCAAAGTATTTCTCAGTGACCTAACTCTCTTTCATTAGTATCTGTTAGAATGTTTTCATCTCTAATCTTATTAGTTTGAATTGTCTCTATTTCTTTTGCTTATTTTGGCCTAAGTTCTATTAATTTTGTTTATCATGTTGAAAAACCAAATATTTTCTTCATTGGTGTTATCAAAGTTTGGTGAATGTATATTTATAACTGTTACCTGTCCCTGATGAAATGTTACTTTTTTAATGTACAGTCGTCTTCATTATCTGACAATTTCTGGCTGGAATTTAATTTTGTCAGATCGCAGAATAACTAGCTATGCCAGGTTATCTTCACTTTTCATGAGGGGTGGTTAGGAGATGTGGGCTGTGAGGCAGGGTGTGGTCTTAACAGCTAGGTTTTTGTGTACTGGCTGGTTGCAGGCATAAATTTCAGTATGTTAGGCAAGTGTATATATCAACTTTTGCAGCTGGATCCCTCATTTTGGCAGGGCTTGGGTTGCTTTTGTTACACCATACATGTCTTGCCTAAGTATATTTGCATCTGTGAGTTTGTGACCAGGTGAACTCCAAGCTGGTGTTTGCTTGACCTTTGAGATATTTGTTCACATAATATGTGGGGATGTGATTGGCATTACCACTGAAGTTTTCGCCCACCACTGCAGGGCATTTTACCATTTCTCTTGGTATCTCCCACCTCCTTTGTGCTAGCCAAAGGTATAGAATGTCATGGAAGGCTCTCTCTCCAGGTATGTCTTTGTTCAATTTATACCATCATTATCACAATATCACTACACTAAGGTGTGTTAACTCTTACTAACTGGGTTGGAGAATTAAGCAGGAAAAGGTTTTTTCCTGAAGATATTGGGTCTTATTAAAGAGGCCACATTGGCTTTGCTTCTATTTGGATATTGAAAAAAATATAGCCTTTAGCTTGGCTAATGTGTACCAAAGCTGTTTGCAGAAGCTTTTTCCCTCCCCACTGCTGCTTGAGGAATTTTCCCTTTCCCTGCCAATGTAAGCAAGTTCAATAGTTTAATACCACCCAGCCCCTTCCCCATCTGAGAGGACTAAGAGGTCATGATGACCATAGCTGCAGGAGCAAGATTAGCTGTTCTCAAAAATTAGCTATGATACAGATAACATTTCTTGGAAGTCCTGCCTCAATTTGAATTCCAAGATAAACCACATACTACCTTAACCTAGTTGACAAAGTTTCTGGCACATCAATATCTGCCCCATAAGTTCAAAATGTACTATTGCTTTGTTGATCAAATCATAATATCCTACCATGGGGACAAGCAAAGTGAGTCACTAGGCCAGAGGTAGTCACTATACAAACCAATCAATGCCTGAAAAAGTTACTGGCTACACCAATGAAAATAAGACAGCTACTCTGTTGCTCATATCTGCCCCTTACTAAGGTATAAAAAAGTGTGTTCTTTCTTTGTTCTAGGTCTCTCCTCTAGCATGCGTGCTGAAAGGGGAGTCCCTAACATGTTGGAATAATAAAAATCCTCATGTGTTTTGCAGTGATGGCTGTCTCTGTGGAATTTGTGAGTGAGGGTCTTTTGATGAACTCCAAAATTTGGTGTTGGCAGGGAAGGCCCTCCTCAAGAGGACACAGACACTGTGCAGCAGAGGTAAAGTGGGATCCCTGTTTGTCTGTCTGTCTGTTTCTGTCTGTTTTTGTCTGTCTGTCTTGTCTGGTGTGTGTGTGTGTGTGTGTGTGTGTGTGTGTGTGTGTGTCTGTCTGTCTGTTTTGTTCACTTGTGTGTTTTGCTTTTTGTTTTGCTTTTGGTTTGTCTGGTTTCAGGTTTTGGTTTCAGGTCTGTTTTTGGTCCCAAGGAGATGACTGGTTATCTTGGTTTTAGGTTCTGGGGGCCTTCTCATAGAGAGAGGCCCATTTGGAGTGGTTGCAGTGACAGACAGACGTGCCAAAATGCCACTGCGTCCAGTGATGTGCCAGTGTCAAGCTGAGAAGTTGGATCTGAAATGAAACCCAGCAGCAGCTAGGGTTCAGAATTTGCCTGGAACAGATAGTGTTAGGCTTCTATGGAAATCGAGTGTAAAACGCCCTGTATTGGTCTTGTTTGGCTGGTTACTTTCTGTTTCTGTGGAATTACTGTGATGCTTTATCTGCACGGTTTCTGTTGTGTGTCTTGTGTGTCTCTTTGTGTTCAGATTTGGACTGACGCCTGACAACTGTTTTTTAGTTATGCCTTCTGGAAAAGCCTAAGAATCCTGTTAGACCCCTATGCTGACCTCTTCCTTTCAGTTCTCAGCTGCCCTGCCTCCCACTCTTCAAGTCCAGAGAGCAGCAGGCAGGGCGCAGCAGCTCCACCCACAGACTTGGAGCCTAGGGAAGAAAGAGCTCAGGAAACCAGATCAGATGAGCAGTGGTCCCTGAGAAGTCAGTGGCCCCAGATGTTGTGTCTGCTGAAGGGGAGATGGAGGAGGCTTTGGGAGTGGCCGTCCAGGAGTGCTATGTGGTGTTCATAGCCCTGGCTGCTTCTCATACTTGCCTAATAATGTTTCCCTTTCCCCTGCATCCCACCAGCAGGCCTCCAGGCTTTGGCAGTAAGCCAGAGTGCCTCTTATTAACAGAAAAAGTACTTTCACTTTGAGATGTCAGTGGCCCAGTGCTGCAGGCTGTGAGAGCTGAGCTCCCTTCCCCACCCTGTGTGTCTTATCTCCATAGGTCCCACCCCTATGCTGATGGTAGTGAGTCTGCTCAAAGCTCCAGGGAGGGAGGCATTCACTTACTTCTTCTGCTCAAGGTAGGGTAGGACTTCTCCTACCGCCAGGCTCTGATGGGGAGTGGGGGTGTAGTGAGACAGAAGGGTAAACCAGGGCAGAGGCGAACTATGAGAGAGGAGAGGTGACAGGATGGGGACGTGGTAATTAGATAACATCCAGAGGAAGCAAAGACAAGGAGGATGAACAAAAAGATTATATATATCACCCAGCCCCTTCCCCATCTGAGAGGATTAAGATGTCATGATGACCATAGTTGCCAGAGCAAGATTAGTTGTTCTCAAAAATTAGCTATAACACAGATAACATTCCTTGGAAGCCCTGCCTTAGTTTGAATTCCAAGATAAACCACATACTACCTTAACCTTGCTGACAAAGTTTTCTTGCACATCAATATCTGCCCCATAAGTTCAAAATGTACTATTGCTTTGCTGACCAAATCATAATAACCTACCATGGGGACAAGCAAAGTGAGTCACTAGGCCAGAGGTAGTCACTATACAAACCAATCAATGCCTGGAAAGGTTACTTGTTAGACCAGTGAAAATAAAACAGCTACTCTGTTGCTCATATCTGTCCCTTACTAAGGTATAAAAAGTTTGTTTTTTCTTTGTTCTCGGTCTATCCTCTGGCCTGCATACTGAAGGGGAGTCCCTAACATGTTGGAATAATAAAAATCCTCATGTGTTTTGCAGTGATGGTTGTCTCTGTGGACTTTGTGAGTGAGGGTCTTTTGATGAACTCCAAAAATATCATTGGTGTCTCCACAATTATAACTGATGACTATGAGAACTTGATGAATGTGGTAAGAATGTCGGAGGTCCGGGTCTGCAGTAGGTCACAAAAGGTGATGACATTCTAATAGCCAAATAGGTAAGTACAATTTGTGGCAGCAAGACTGAGTCATTTAAGCAACCTTGGAGGGTGTACCACACATGGAAGTCAGGGTGAGGCATGGCTGTATTTGGTCTTACAATGGCACCATGTAGCAATACCTGCCATAGGGGAGGGAACTGTGTAAGTAGAGGTACCCATGTGAACCGGTGTAATGATCTGTATTCCATTACAGCTCCTTGTGGAGCTCAAAACCATTGATGGCTGCAGTATTGCCTTATAGAAAAAAATGTCTTGAATCTACGGTGCTGATGTGGACAATTTAGGTTCTACTATTTACATTCCCTGAGTTGTGAGATGACTTTCCATATTCAGACAATTCACGATGGGAATCAAGAGCATTCTATGCAAGGTGATTTATCCTTTTCTTGACCTGACCACTGGGACTCACCATTTTCTATGATTCATTTTCATGTGCATTGTATTCTAATGTTCTCTAAATATTATTAGCAACCATTATCTGGTTGTTCTTTGGTTTTATTTCTTTTTCTTTTTTTCTTTGAGACAGGGTTTTTCTGTGTAGCCCTGGCTGTTCTGAAACTCACTCTGTAGAACAGGCTGGCCTCAAACTCAGAAATCAACCTTCCTCTAGCTCCCAAGTGCTGCAATTAAAGGTGTGTACCATCACTGCCTGGCACTTGGCTTTATTTCTTAAATGGATCAGGGGTTGTGTGGTAATTCTCATTAGCTATCTTTTTTGGCAAGTCTGTATCTCAATTTATGACAAAAATACATTGGAGCAATTGGTGTTTGTGTGTGGCATAGCTATAAGAAAGCAACTGAACACCAGCATAATTTGCATAGCCTATTAAGGTCTGATTGTTCTTCCTTTTTAATGTTAATATGTTAATCCTATGTAAATAGCCCAAACCTTCAGTGGGATCCTATTAGGAGGAAAGATTTTGGGAGGCATCTATGCTTGAAGTAGGTCATGAAAATAGAGTCCAAATGTTGAGATCATAGGAAGAAGAGACAGGAAATCATCCTCTGGCACACACTATGGAAGACCAAGTGAAGACATCACCAGGATGTTTTCACTGAGGATTTACCCACATTGGTACTTGGATTTCAATCATTAGTCATTAGAAATTTGAGAACAAAATTCTATTCTTCAACCAAGTCTACAGGTTTATAGCTGCTCAAATTATTTCATAAATACATTTTCCCTTCCTTCTGTGTTTCCCTTACTGTGCTGTTTATTTGCAGTTCATTTCAAGGAAGATTAGATATAGACTAGGGTATGGGCAATGAGACAATCAGCACATTACCAAAACACTAAGGAAGCTATGATGGGTTCTGGGGATGTCAATAAGCAACACATGTCTTTCTTTCAGAAATAATTTATTAAATGACTTTTGGAATTCATGTGGAATAGAGTAGCCCTTTACTGTCACAGCATTCAAAATACCAATCATTATAAAGCAGAGAAATTTCATCATCTTCCCTAGTTCTGGCATAAAATTACAAAGTTTCTTTAGTATTTTCTCAAGGATTCTGACTAGATAGATTTTTTGTGAAATTCTTAGTCATTATTGAGGCTAGTGTGATCTCTAGATTATTGTAACTCTTTCCCTTTTAAATTTAACTACATATTTAAAATGTTTCTTAATTTACATCTATTGTATGAATGCTTGCCTTACATGTATGTCTATTTATCACATAAACATGTGCCTGGTCCCTGTGGAGGTGAGGAAATGAAATAAGATCCCCTGAGACAGGAGTTGCAGTAACTGTGAGCTACTGTGTGGAATCTGGCAGTTAAATCCTGGTCTTTCGCAAGAGCATCCAGTATTCTTGATCACTGAGTCATTTCTCTTAACCTCAAAGACATTCTTGTACATGCCCACCCCCTTTTTGCCTTTTTCTGGAGTTCAAGGGAATGACCTTGAGGCCACATAAGTGTGAGGCAGGTATTATACCACTGAGATATTGCCCCAAACCTTCATCCTTTTTTTTTTGGAATGAAAAAATTTCTTTTCTGTGTATGCATATCCATGTGTGATATCAGGCATGAACATGACATGGCATGTATGCAGAGATCAGAGGACAAGCTTTCGTGTTGGCTTTTACCTTCCACTTGCTTGAGTCAGGGCCTCTTATTTACTGCTGTATGTGGCAGGATAGCTGGCCCCATGATCTTCCAAAACTTTTCTCATTCTGCCTCTCATCTTCCCACAGAAGTGCATGGATTACAGATGCTTAGCTGGCTTTATGTGGGTTCTGGGAATCTGAACTCAAGTCTTCAGACTTACAAGTTCTACTTTATCTACTGAGCCATCGCTCTAGGCCGGTTAAGGTTTCTCTTATAAAATCTCTATCAAGAAAGTCTACAGTATCAAGTTTAAGGTTATATAGGTCATTTTCAAGAAGGCACAGCAGTATCTTGTGGCAGCTAGTGTCATTCCATCTATAGTTAAAAATCAACAATAAAAAACAAAACAACAACAACAACAACAACAACAAAAAACCACCAGAGGGCTATGAAAGAATGGAAATACGCTGTTACTTAGCACCTCTCTCCATATACACACTTGATGATTGCCAGCTAGGGAATGGTACCACCCACAGTGGAAAGGGTTTCCTACCTCAATTAACATAAGCAAAATAATTTCCCAAATGCAAGCCCCCAGACTCATCTTTCATGTGTCTCTAGAGTCTGTTGAGTTGACAATACTAAACACTTCAATGCTAACCCTGAACTTGGATGTTGATTTATATTAAACAAATTTAAATGTAAGTAAAATTATTGATCTGAAAGTTTACTCAAAGTGAGGGGATAGTTTTTAGCTATCAGTTTATTTATACACATCTGATCCCCTTGCTCTAGCTAATGTGGATATATAATCACTAAATATGGATAAAGCCAGAATAACCTGGATAAACCCAGTATATTGTTTTACAGTATCAGTGTCCTGTTTTTCTGTTTATTGATTCTATTTTTTTGAAAGTCACAGGACTTCAGCCTAATTAGAAGGCAACTAGTTTCTCTTTCTCTTTCTTTCTTTCTTTCTTTTTGGGGGGTGGGGTTTCGAGACAGGGTGTCTCTGTGTATGCCCTGGTTTTCCTGGAACTCACTCTGTAGATCAGGCTGGCCTCGAACTCAGAAATCCACCCCCTCTGCCTCCCCAGTGCTAGGATTAAAGGCATGCACCATCACTGCCCAGTAGCAACTAGTTTCTTAAACACATCTCTTTAAGAAGAGTTCTAGCATCCTCAGTCACCATGTCAAGGAAATACAACTTCAGGTAAAGTATTTCTCTATAAAGAATTTTAGGAAGTAAGTACCCATTAGCCATACAGAACTCCTGAATATATCTTGAAAGCCTTTCTTGTATTGTTTCTTCATCTGAAGGTGAGAACACGGCGGGCGATTTTATCATGGCCCTCACCTGATCCACCTGATCTATTCCCCAGGCCCTAGCCAATCTCTGCAAAGATGTATCATCCACTCCAAACACAGAGCTGTAGAACTTCATGCTTTTCTCCAGAGTTTCCAAATCACTTTTTAAGGAGAAGCTCAGTAGCCTATCTGCAAAGCCTTCCAGCCAAATCCTCCACCTCAGAAACTGTAGCTTCTTTTCAATGACTGAATCTGTGATATTGGGTAAGGAGAGCATAAAATTGTGTCTCTTGTAGACAGGGAGGTCACTTATCAGCTTGTCCATTAGAACGGGGAAGTCATAGTGACAAACATTTTTGTTAGAGACCAGGAAGATCGGTGGCTCAGCAATGCCATTCTCCCTAAAGGTGTTCACACAGTTAAGGCGGATGTCCTGCAGGACCTTTTCTCTGTCAAAGGTTTGAGGTTTGAAATCCTCTTCGTTTTGTAAATCAGAGTCCACCTTGGTTCTCACGAAGTAGAATTCCTTTTTCATCATGACGATTGCTTTTGCGAGGTCTATATCATTTTTCTTGAAGCGCGTGGACGAGATAATAATGAAGAAGTCATACTCATAGAACTTCATTTTCTCGAGGTAAGTTTTTGGTTGGAAATCTTCACTTCCAGTCCCAGGCAGGTCCCAAAAAACCACATTGGGCATTTTGGGGTGTTCGTATGGATGTCTCTCCTTAGTTTCGTCTGTCACCCCAGAGTGAGCTGCACCTTCCTCTTCATGCCCAATACCTCTTAGGGTGTTGATGAAGCTGGACTTCCCTGATCCAATCTCACCAGCGAGAGCAACATTGAGCGGGGTATTATCAATATCTCTTAACATGTCTCTGACTGTAGAGTTTACCTCCTGAATGTTCCCTTTTTTCATGTTTATTTCAATTGAAGTGATGATCTCATGAGGAATGATATTGATTCCTGTCCCACATTCCTTTAAGTATTCAGTAAAGCTGGAGGGCAAATCTTGGTCCTCACTCCTACGTGAAGAGAACAGTTGACCCATGACTTCAAGCAATAAAGGCACTGGAAGAAAGAAGGGAGAACAAAGAGGGTGTGCATGGTATTTCACATTTTCATGTAGCAAATTTCAAGCCCATTGCTACTATACCATTCATAGTGGTTGTAATTATGCATTCAAACTCCCCTGTGTTCATTTTACACAATTGGGACTTTGACTAACATTATCCGATTTCACTCTTCCCACAGCCTGGCAAACTACCACCCTTCTTTTCACTTTCATGAGGTTGGCTACTCTAGGTTTCACCTATGAGTGACAGAGTAGGGTCATTCTTTCTGCAGGTAGCTGAGACCATCATATGAGACTTTTAAGGTTTATTCTCCATTGCCTTTTCACAAATCCATTCTACCTTTCAGACTCCCCTGTGCCTCTGTTAAATGTATGGACCCCATAAATAAAATTCCCATGCTAATAATTTCAGGAATGATAGGTCTCTGTGTCTAAAATCACCTTTACCTCTAGATTCTTGCTCTCCACACTCTCATAGACTGTTTGAGTGGGAGCACACACTACAGGCTCTTCATCAGTCACATGGCACAGAACCTCCCTTCTTTCTCTGGGACCCTAAGAAGGGATTTCCCACTCTGCCAAGTGGACTTGACCTCAGAGCCTCTGCTGTGCCATTGTCTTCCTTTTCTATCTTCAGCACTCACACCTCTTTATCTACCCCAGTATGCTTCTTGAACCCAGAGCTGGCATCTTTCCTGATGATAAGGAGGTGGAATTTCTCATTCTATAGATCTGCATAAAGGATCAACATATTCAGTGTGTGTGTGTGTGTACTTTGTTTTTGTTTTATTGATTGGATGGTTTCCTTTTCATGTTCCAGATCATCCAGAAATGTGATTTTGCAATTCAGTCCTATAAACACTAAAGTCAAATTTCAACTAAAGAGTTTGCATGTTGACTAGTCTTGCCACTCCCCCTCGCCCCTATCCCCCAGTGTCATACCACTTCCTGTTTGTTATTTCAATAAAGTTAAGAGCTACATACCAGAATATAATTTTTCTAAGTTTCTTCAACTGATAGTTTAAACTTTTAAAGAAAAGATTTAAGATGGAAGCTTACTTAGAAATATGGAAAAAGATCACCAGAGTAGAAGATTTAAAAAAATCCTGACATGATAAATTTAATAAAAGAATTCTTGTGGTTTTCTTTAAATGTGTTTGATGTATATTTTCATGCATGTGTATGTTGTATAATGTCTACATGTATGTTTATGCTCATATACTGCTTATGGGCACCAAATTGCCTTGTAGTGGGCACAAAGCTAAATTACAATTGGTAGAGTAGCCCAAAATGTCTTTTAGTTTGCATAACAAATAAATCTTTGAGAAATGACTTAGATTTGTGGGTAAAAGGTGAGGCTGCCTTCAGAATTGCTAATGTGTATTCTTCCTGTGCTGCTGGACAATTGGGTTAATAATTGTCTCTTAAATGTTATTATGCTCATTGCTTCCCTGAGACAGATTGCAACAAGAACTATTAAGATTAATTCCCTAAAAGATATTCCTACACAGACAATGGATGCTCATCTCTGGGCCTGCCTTGCCACAGGACAAAAGCATAAGCAATAAAACTGGGCACAGACACTGCCTAGAACAGCATCCACAGATTTGTTTTGCTTTCTTAAGATTTATATAGGTTTGAAGTTAAAACTCATCTGACCTCTAATTTAACTGCACACATCTATTCTCTTTTGTCCTCTGACGATATGAGTGTCGTGGCCTCTGTTTTAATGTATCTGTATGTTCTGTTTTCTTCTTCTTTCCAGAGGCCAAACTGTTGCAATAGGGGTCTTAACTTAATTTTTGATAACAGCTCCATGGGTCCTGTTCTGACAAATTGGTCTACATATACTTATGACCCTATGATAAAGCAATCATTTCAACTTTGCCAGGTCTTTGAGGCAACAAATACCTTAGTCGTTTATTTATATCATTATGCTTTACAATGTTAAAAAATAAAACAGGATTTAATAAGTAAGAGAAAAAGTGCTTAAAAGGTCATAAATAGGTGAATACATTTTTAAAGAAAATGTTGAAGAAAAGGAATTTTAGCTTGTTAATTGGTTCTATTATGCAAGGATGGCTCCAGGGTAAGGGATGAAACAACCCAAAATCCCAAAGTATAATCTTCCATAAATATTTTGTAAAAGCTAAAAAAGCCCATGGGTCATAAAAGGGTTTTAAAAATTCCCAAGGTCACAGCTCACTACACTGAAACAAATCTAAAAATCCAGTCTTGTTAATTTTAATGAGGTTCCTTTAAGTTATTGATATGCTTTTGGTTTTACTTACAAGAGTAGAATTAAATTAAGATAACATTCATCAGAGCCATAATGTAAAGGCTATGATGAGTTACAAAAGCACTGGATTCAACAGCACTTCATGGAGCTAGTAGAGCATACATTTTTATTTAATGTTATAGGATTCAATATCTTAATACATAAATTCATATATATATTTCTTGTAAAATGATCTGAACTTTATGTTTCCTTAAGATAACTATTTGTGTTTTTACTAATGTGTGACTGCTGACAAGGACAGGCCCTCTGCCTTAGCACTGTTGTTAGCAACACAACAAAGTGCCAAGCAACAGTGGTGACAAAGTAAAAGCTCTGCTCCCCACAGTCAAAGAAATGGTGGTCTTACAGAGACATAACACATCATGCACAGGTGGGGCGCTGCTCAGCACCTGGCTTCCTGACTAAGTAATTCCTACTAAACTATAAAGATGACTCCATGGGACTCCATGATCTAGTCCCCTCTGACTTTTGTACCCCAAGCTGGACAGGTATCCAGGTTATACTCAATCAACTTTAGATAAAACTAATGGAGGGGGTGAGGAGAGGCAGATTTAAACTTTCCTAATTTTTCCTGAAATTAAATATTCGGTAATATATTTGGCCGGTCACAAAAGCTGACTGGAATCTGACAAAAATGAAAACAGTGATATAGATCAGGGCAACCAAGAGCCTGAACACACTGCATTTAGCCTGAGGAGAAGGAGGAAGTCATGAAGGCAAAAGTTGCTGGAGATCTTTTCACAAAAGCTTCACATTCTTTTAGTCCTCATCCCCTGTTCTAATTACACTCTGAAGTTTGTCTTGGGCCAGCAAGATGGCTCAGCAGGTAAGAGTACTTGTCACTAAGCTAAGTGATCTGAGTTCTAGTGCCAAGAAGTTACCTAGTCGGGAGAGAGAAGTGATTTCCACAACTTGTCTTTTGATCTTCATATGCATGCTATGGCATGAGCGTCCAGCCCCAGTACAATAATATACATAAAATGAATAAATAAATGTAATAACAATAAGTAAAATGCATTGTTCAGAATTCTTAAAGAATTACTAACATGATAAAGAGGAAAAAACAGCAAAAAATGGCCTTCAATGTCTTTGTGCTGTGTATGAACACAACATATGACAATGATATGAAATATCAATCACCGAAGAAGGATGCATGCTTTCATAGAACCCCAGTTCTATACTAAAACCCAGGACGTTAAAGAGGATTGCCCAGTTAAAAATGTCCAAAGCATCTACCACTGCTGTTTTGGTAAATGGACTTGTTGTCAAGTTGCCTTCTGCATATTTCAGATTATGCCAGAGATAGATTATGCTGTTCTTTGTGTCCCATTTGCTTTGTTTTTGCAGTGATTAGATGTTTAAAGCATTGTCACATAACTGGTCAAAGGGCTGAGAATAAGAGAGTTGAGTGCTCATTCCTAAATAGACCAGAGAGGAGGAACATCTATATCCATTCCCCTATTCAGTCAGGTTCAGGAAACATCATGGAAGAGCCAGAGGATGGGGCCCGGAGAGTGGTATGACTTAATGTCTTATTAATGCAACGTGGAATTTGCACTCATGGCAGCTGCACAAGACTTACATGAGATCTAGCCCATCAACATTTAACATTCATTAGACTAGGGGCACAGGAGACCTTATCTTTAGTCAAGGAGATAGTAGATTCATATAAAAATAATGGCTGTTGGGGGAAGGTGTGCCATTTTTTTCTTTTTAGAGATGTAGCTACTTGAAAGTTGCCCATAATCCAATAAATCTCTACATCCAGAACATGCAAGCAACCCTAAAATCAGTGGAGTATTAAAAAAAAAAAAAGAAAGACAAGAGTTCCAGAGAGAATAAGAGTGAGAAAAGAGGGGAAGGATGGGGGAAGATGATCAAAGTATTATATCCACATATAACATCGTCATACAGTAAATAGAAATTTTTTTATAACAAAACAAACAAACAAATCCTAGAATTGCTCCCCAGCAGGTTATAGCAGAAACATTGCACAGTGTGGCATCTTTTCCTTCAGTTCAGCTTCCACTGGAGTTTACAGTAAATCTGCTGCACTGGGTGGAGAGAGGCAAGAAAATAGTGCTAGGACTTAACATCGAGACACAACAATTTTCATATATTCTGTAGTGACATTTCATCACACACATCCTTTAAGGTTCATTTTCAGTTGTTAGAGGGAGTGGAGAACAAAGAAGCAAAACCACCCCTTCAGCAAACTGGGTAAATTTTAACTAATCCTTAGGTCATTCAGTTTAGGTCTGTCTGAAGAACATCTATAAACAAGTCCTCACTACCTCCCGTCAAAGCCCCAATAGCTTTCCAACTGAGAATCCCAGCTCTGAGGCCATGTCTATAAATGTCTTGTTACCCACAGGATCCTTAGGAAAGAGAGGATGATAGTGAGTAATCAGATCTGAAGCTGAGTTACCAGAAAATCCTGTGTCCAGTGGATACACTCACTGCTCCGGAGAGGAATAGCCCTCGGGTGTGCTCTTGGCTTGAGGTCTACTCTGATTCTCAGGAGAAGCAAGAAAATTGGGCAGGATTTTTGTACTCTGCTGGCTTTTGTCTCCCCTTCAGAGAGTGCTAGCCAGTCACAGGGGAGTATGCATCTCGAGTTCCAGGATTTCCAAGAACAGGAAAGTGAAACTAAACTAGCTTTCATTCCTCTAAAGGGATTGTTTCTAATAAGTAGAAATTGTGTTAAAAACAAAGCTGTATTAACACCACTTTAGTGAGTGACAGTAGCTCCAAAAACAACTTAACTGCCTAGGTCAGAAGATCCTCTATGGTCCCTTAGAACTCTTTTCCTTCTTACCCCTGTGCTAGGTTGCTTTATGTCAACTTAACATAAGCTAAAGTCATTTGAGGAGGGAACCTCAGTTAAGAAAATGTTTTCCTAAGATTGGGCTGCAGTTAACCATGTGGGATATTTTTTTAATTAGTGATTGAGGAGGGAGGGTGCTGATCATTGTGGGTGGTGTCATCCTTGAGCTGTGCTCCTGGAGTCTGTAATATAGCAGGCTGAGCAAGCCAGTAAGCAGCAGCCCCTCATTTCCTCTACTTCAGCTCCTTCTCCAGGTATCTATCCTATTTTCTTTCAATGATTAACAGTGATCTGAAAATATAAATCCAAATAAACACCTTTCTTCTGCAAGGTGCTTTTGGTGGTTCATCTCACACACACACATCACAATGAACTCCTGATTCCACAAACGCCTCCTGAGTTAAAGTGACACAGCAAAATTCCTGGGTCCTGTGCCACTGCCAGTTTTAGTCTCACCCCTTCCCCCAATTTTGCCCTCTGACTACAATCCTATTTGACCCCATAACCATTATGGTGTCATATCCTTTAGTCTTTCCAACTACTGTAGTGGACTGGATGGAGAACTGGACCATTGGGGATGAGAAGACAGTTATGATTGGAAAGTTAGTATGGCTGAAGGTACACAGCTCATCAGGACTGCACACATGGAGATCTACACTCCTGTCCCTTCTCTACAATTCTCCACAAGTCCAGGAGTGTGTGTGTTTATTAACATTTCAAAAAAAGTAACTGAGACTTTAACAATTAAGTCATTTGCATAGACAACATAGGATGTTGTCTTAGGCTTATCACTGCTGTGATGAAACACTATGAGCAAGGAGTTCAGAGGAGGGAAGAGTTAACTGCATTACACTCGCACATCACTGTTCATCACTAAAGCCAGGATTAGCAATTTAGGAATATTCCCATCCACAATGGGCTGGGCTCTCCCCCATCAATCAATAATTAAGAAAATGCCCCCACAGGCTTGTCTGCTTATAGCTAGATCTTCTGTAGATACTTCCTCACCTGAGACTCCCTCCTCTCAGATAACTATAGCTAATGTGAAGTTGACACAAAACTAGCCATCACAGAGAAAGTATTTTCCAATATTTAAAAATTGCTGTCATTCAGGCACTGATTAATCGAAGCTTTTTATATGATAAGACCAACCTTTGGGGATGGAGATCCTGAGGGAAGCTAAGCTTTTAACCAAACTTGTTTGCCTAGCCTCGAATCAAGTGAGGGACAATGACTGTGATTAATCATAATCCAGTCTGTTGTCTAATGTGCTCCTCAAGAAAGATCTCCTGGATAGGTAGCAAGTAAGGTCAGGTTATGAGCCTAACACTAAAAAAATACATGTTATGGGCACTGGAGAGATGGCTCCTTCATTAAGAGCATTACTGTTCTTGCAGAGGACCCTTGGGTGTGTTTTCCTGCACCACTGTCAGGTGACTCAGAAACATGTGTAGCTTCAATTCCATAGAATCTGATTCTCTATGACCACTGCTGTCCCCTGTACCCACATGGTGATAATAGACTCACAATGGTACATGTACACATACACACACACACACACACACACACACACACACACACTCTCTCTCTCACACACGAACACAAAACAAATCTCTCTATATAACCCAGACTTATCACATTTTTTTGGGGGGGACACTGAAGATCAGTGTTTGTCATGGTTCTTTTAACTCAGGATGTGCTGGTGAGGACTATTCTGATAGTATGTGGATCTCTACAGTCTCTTTTCATTCCCTCCTCCTCGTCCTCTTTCCTCTTCATCTGGTGGTGCCCAGGGATGAAATGAAGGACATGGCCCCTGCTGGTAAAAATATGCTACTACTCATTTACACCTCCAAACCTTCAGTCACCTCTCAGTGGTCCCATAACCATTATAACAAAGACAGCCAGTCTTAGTTAGGGGTTCTATTGCTGGGCATAAATGCCATGCCCATGGCAACTCAAAAAGAAAATATTTAACTGGTGCCGGCCAACAATTCGTGGATTTAGTTTATCACTGTCATGGTGGGAAACATGGCAGGGAAACAGTGACATGCAGTGACCCATTTTTCCCAATAAGGACACACATTCAATAATGCTGCTACCCGAGTCCTTGGGGGCCATTTTCATTCAGACAACTAAAGCTCAAGTTTTCTTTCTGGGTCTGTATTGCACTATTCAATATGAAACTTTCTTGTTCCATCCATTTGCTTGCAGTGTTGATGATTTCATTTTTTTTAATAAATCAGTAGTATTCCACAGTGCATACACACTATACTTTTATCATCCACTAACTGGTTGAAAGATATTTATGCTGTTTCTATTTTCTAGCTATTTTATATTTCTAGCTATTGTATATACAGCAGCAATGAACATTGCCGAGTGCCACATGTACTCCAGTGGTGTTTGTGTGACAAGTCCAAAAGCTTGGCCGAAATCCTGAGGGAAAATGATTCATGGAAACTGATTTCCTGGAATCCTTGGTGTCCCGTAAAAGGATGTGGCCCCAATATGTCCTTGTGAAAGTCTGGTGAAGGGTTTTGTGTGCTTGGTTTCAGTATTGTTTTATTATACGTGCCTCCTAGGAATGATTTGACAAATAGCTAACTTAGATTGAACATTGCTTCCTGGCCTCTACCCGTGTTCCAATATCCTAAGCAATGTTGAGCTGAACTTGGGCGTTGGATTTCACAATAATGTTACTTATTCAGATGAAATGGCTCCAGTGTTGAAAGAGAGATAGTGAAAAAATTTCAGGCATTATAGTTTACTCGATTAGAGTAGAAATCTCAGGGCAAGTTCTACAAAGTAAACTTGAAATTCTCATTACAATCATGTATGGCAGACTACATTACATATTAGAAGAAAGTTGATGGGCTCCTCTGATAAATGGAATTTCCCTAGAGATACTTATAATAACAACAAAGTCACTCCCATATGTGGGAGTTTACAATGGCCTAGGCTGAAGGTGGGTTGTGGTCTAAGAAGGAACTAGAGTAAATACTTAGAATAACAGCTGAGTCACTCCTATATCCAGGAATTTATAATTAAGTTATAAAGTTAGAGTCATGCCAAGGTATTTTATATCATTTGTGATTATTGAGAAGGGTGTTGTTTCCCTAATTTCTTTCTCATCCTATTTAACCTTAGTGTAGAGAAAGGCCATTGACTTGTTTGAGTTAATTTTATATCCAGCTACTTCATTGAAGCTGTTTATCAGGTTTAGGAGTTCTCTGGTGGAATTTTTAGGGTCACTTATATATACTATCATATCATCTGCAAATAGTGATATTTTGACTTCTTCCTTTCCAATTTGTATCCCCTTCATGTCCTTTTGTTGTCAAATTGCTCTGTCTTGAACTTCAAGTACAATGTTGAATAGGTAGGGAGAAAGTGGGCAGACTTGTCTAGTCTCTGATTTTAGTGGGATTGCTTCCAGCTTCTCACCATTTACTTTGATGTTGGCTACTGGTTTTCTGTAGATTGCTTTTATTATTTTTAGGTATGGGCCTTGAATTCCTGATCTTTCCAAAACTTTTATCATGAATGGGTGTTGGATTTTGTCAAATGTTTTCTCTGCATCTAACTAGATGATCATGTGGCTTTTGTCTTTTACTTTGTTTATATAATCGATTACATTGATGGATTTCCATATATTAAATCATCCCTGCATCCCTGGAATGAAACCTACTTGGTCAGGATGGATGATTTTTTTGATGTGTTCTTGGATTTGGTTAGCGAGAATTTTATTGACTTTCTTGCATTGATATTCATAAGGGAAATTGGTCTGAAGTTCTCTATCTTCGTTGCGTCTTTCTGTGGTTTAGTCATCAGAGTAATTGTGGCTTCATAGAATGAATTAGGTAGAGTACGGTCTGCTTCTATTTTGTGGAATAGTTTGTGTAGAACTGTGATTAGATCTCCTTTGAGGGTCTGATAGAACTCTGCACTAAATCCATCTGGTCTGTGCTTTTTTTTTTTTTTTTTTTTTTTTTTGGTTGGGAGACTATTAATGACTGCTTCTATTTCTTTAGGGGATATAGGACTGTTTAGATCATTAACCTGATCCTGATTTAACTTTGGTACCTGGTATCTGACTAGGAATTTGTAGATTTCATCGTGGTTTTCCAGTTTTGTTGACTATAGACTTTTGTAGAAGGATCTGATGGTGTTTTGGATTTCTTCAGGATCTGTTGTTACGTCTCCCTTTTCATTTCTGATTTTGTTAATTAGGATGCTGTCCCTGTGCCCTCTAGTGAGTCTGGCTAAGGGTTCATCTATCTTGTTGATTTCCTCAAAGAACCAGCTCCTCATTTGGTTGATTCTTTGAATAGTTCTTCTTGTTTCCACTTGGTTGATTTCGCCACTGAGTTTGATTATTTCATGTCTTCTACTCCTTTTGGGTGAATTTACTTCCTTTTGTTCTAGAGCTTTTATGTGTGTTGTCAAGCTGCTAGTGTGTGCTCTCTCTAGTTTTGTTTGTTTGTTTGTTTTTTGAGGCACCCAGAGCTATGAGTTTTCCTCTTAGAAATGCTTTCATTGTGTCCCATAAGTTTGGGTATGTTGTAGCTTCATTTTCATTAAACTCTAAAAAGTCTTAGATTTCTTTCTTTATTCCATCCTTGACCAAGGTATCATTGAGAAGAGTGTTGTTCAGTTTCCATGTGAATGTTGGCTTTCTATTATTTATGCTGTTATTGAAGATCAGCTTTAGTCCATGGTGATCTGATAGAATGCATGGGACAATTTCAATATTTTTGTATCTGTTGAGGCCTGTTTTGTGACCAATTTTATGGTCAGTTTTGGAGAAGGTACCATAAGGTGCTGAGAAGAAGGTATATCCTTTTGTTTTAGGATAAAATGATCTGTAGATATCTGTTAAATCCATTTGTTTAATAACTTCTGTTAGTTTCACTGTGTCCCTGTTTAGTTTCTGTTTCCATGATTTGTTCATTGATAAATGTGGTGTGTTGAAGTCTCCCAATATTATTGTGTGAGGTGCAATGTGTGCTTTGAGCTATACTAAAGTTTCTGTAATGTATGTGGCTGCCCTTGCATTTGGAGCATAGATACTCAGAACTGAGAGTTCCTCTTGGAAGAAGTGCCCCTCCTTGTCTTTTTTGATAACTTTGGGTTGGAAGTCGATTTTATTCGATATTAGAATG
Organism: Mus caroli; assembly: GCF_978045245.1. Classification (NCBI taxonomy): domain Eukaryota; kingdom Metazoa; phylum Chordata; class Mammalia; order Rodentia; family Muridae; genus Mus; species Mus caroli. The sequence goes on along the minus strand of NW_028227274.1, from coordinate 58,239,479 downwards.
ACTACTCCATCTTGTTTCTTCAGATCATTTGCTTGGAAAATTGTTTTCCAGCCTTTCACTCTGAGGTAGTGTCTGTTTTTTTCCCTGAGATGGGTTTCCAGGAGCAGCCAAATATTGGGTGCTGTTTGTGTAGCCAGGCTGTTAGACTATGTCTTTTTATTGGGGAATTGATTCCATTGATATTAAGAGATATTAAGGAAATGTAATTGTTGTTTCCTATTATTTTTGTTGTTAGAGTTGGCATTCTGTTTTTGTGGCTGTCTTTTGAGTTTGTTGAAGGATTCCTTTCTTGCTTTTTCTAGGACGTAGTTTCCTTCCTTGTATTGTCTTTTTTTCTGTCATTATCCTTTGAGGGGCTGGATTAGTGGAAAGATAATGTGTGAATTTGGTTTTGACATGGAATACTTTGGTTTCTCCATCTATGATTATTAAAAGCTTGCCTGGGTATAGTAGCCTGGGCTGGCATTTGTTTTCTCTAAGGGTCTGTATAACATCTGTCCAGGAATTTCTGGTTTTCATAGTCTCTATTGAAAAATCTGGTGTAATTCTGATAGGCCTGCCTTTATATGTTACTTGACGTTTCTCCCTTACTGCTTTTAATATCTTATCTTTATTTAGTGAATTTGTTGTTCTGATTATTATGTGTTGGGAAGAATTTCTTTTCTGGTCCAGTCTATTTGGAGTTCTCTAGGCTTCTTGTATGTTCATGGGCATCTCTTTCTTTAGTTTTGGGAAATTTTCTTCTATAATTTTGTTGAAGATATTTGCTGGACCTTTGAGTTGAAATCAAATTCAACTCAAATGAAATCTTCATTCTCATCTACTCCTATAATCTGTAGGTTTGGTCTTTTCATTGTGTCGTGGATTTTCTGGATGTTTTGAGTTAGGATCTTTTTGCATTTTGCATTTTCTTTAATTGTTGTGCCCATGTTCTCTTTGGAATCTTCTGCACCTGAGATTCTTTCTTCCATCTCTTGTATTCTGTTGCTGATGGTTCTATGTTTCCAGATTTCTTTCCTAGGGTTTCTATCACCAGCATTGCCTCTCTTTGGGTTTTCTCTATTGTGTCTACTTCCATTTTTATGTCTAGTATGGTTTTGTTCATTTCCACCACCAGTTTGGATATGTTTTCCTGTTTTTCGTTAAGGACTTCTACCTGTTTGGTTGTATTTTCCTATTTTTCTTTAAGGACTTGTAACTCGTTAGCAGTGTTCTCCTATATTTCTTTAAGTGAGTTATTAACAGCCTTCTTGATGTCCTGTACCATCATCATGAGATATGCTTTTAAGTCTGGGTCTAGCTTTTTGGGTGTGTTGGGGTGCCCAGCACTGGCTGAGGTGTGAGTGCTGGGATCTGATGATGGTTAGTGATCTTGTTTTCTGTTAGTAAAATTCTTATGTTTCCCTTTTGCCATCTGGTAATCTCTGGAGTCAGTTGTTATAGTTGTCTCTGCTTAGAGCTTCTTCCTCTTGTGATTCTGTTAGTCTCTATCAGCAGACCTGGGAGACTAGCTCTCTCCTGAGTTTCAGTGGTTAGAGCACTCTCTGCAGGCAAGTTCTCCTCTTGCAGGGAAGGTATACAGATATCTGGCATTCAGACCTGTCTCCTGGCAGAAGATGAATGTCTGAAACAGGGCCCATTCCAGAAACTGTTAGCCATTGTAGTCCACACTCACCTGCACAGAGTAGTCTCAGAGAGATTTGCTCCAGCAAAGGCCTCCTGGGCAGGGTAGACATCTCTCCTCTGGCAGGGAAGGTACCCAAATGTCTGGAGCCAAATGTCTGGAGCCAAAACGGGGTCTGCCTCAGAAGCTCTGTGGCTTCTGCCTGTTCCAGAAGCAGTTAACTTCAGTAGTCCACACTCTCACCTGCACAGACTAGTCTTGGTGGGATCCGGGAACCAAGATGTCTGCCCCGGGTCACTTTTCTATTTCTTTAGAAGAATCTTTGAAACAGTATCCATGGCTCAAATGGAAATGGACATCCTCAAACATGGATGTCAAAATGGCGTTATTAAAATGTCTTACAGACTGTCAACCAGCTAGTTCAACAATGGCTGTTTTCCAGTAGAAGGCCCAAGAATCCAGTTGGTTGTCTCATCTGGTCTTCAGGATCTGGAATCCTGAAGCAGTAGGCTCTAATGGCAATGAAGAAATGGTCTAGCCAGTGGGAGTGACAACAAGAAAGGAAAGAGCAGAAACTTCCTTATTTCCTGTTCATTATATGGGCTGGAAGCAGAAGGCATGGCCCAGCTTAAATGTGTACCTCCCACTTCATAAAATCCACATTAAAAGTTGGTCTTCACACTTAAATGCTTTAATTAATTAAAAACAACCCCCCCCACTGGTGTACGCGGCCACTTGGGTTATAGTTAATTTCAGTTGTAGTCAAGATGACAACCAAGAATAGCCACCACAGAAGGTCAGCCTCCTAAAAATTTAGTCATTAAAAAAAAAAAAAAAAAAGGAAACTGAGTTAGCAGGATTGCAGGCTAAAACATCCTATATGTCTAATGTGGTAAGTGAATGAAGTCTCTTGAGCAATCCCTGTGATACATTTGAGAATTCATTTCACAGACTCCACAGTAAAGATCAGATAGATCTGCACCCAGAAGCCAGAGAACAAGTGTCTGGCCAATTCCACCATCTTTTGGGGAAAATTTGTATTGCTCTAAATTCTGGGTCTGAACAGGCAAACCCCCCAGCAGTGATCCCCATCTGCTTTGGAATGGGCAAGGCATTTGTTGGAAGCACAATCACCCTGAATATCAGAGAAACATGATGTGTATATTGTTCTGCAGAGAAGACACAAGGAAAGAAAACTGAAGTGAAAACTCCATTTGTAGCACAAATGCTTCACCCAGGCCTCTTGGTTCTGGAGTTAGAGGTCTCCCAAAAGCCTCACTATCTGAAAAAGTAGAAGACCCAGAAGGAAGACTTCACTTATTAAGGAAGCCTGGTACCCATACATTCTTTTAGATCTGCCTTAGTTAACAAAGATTACCCAAACCATAGAAAAGTCTGCCACTGCCCTAATGTTTCTGAGTTGGAGGTAGTTCCAGGTGGAACTCCAAGGCTGCAATAAACGCCAATGTTAGTTAGCATATCAACTTAGAAATTCTTTAAAGAAATGGTGGGCATCCTTGCTATTGTGGGATATCCACCAGAGATGATTATCTGTGTTTAAGAAAAAGAAAGTCCTTATTAGATGGCTGCCAAATGCACTGAGTGTTTAGGTGTCTGTGTGAGTTTTTAAGCACAAAACCCACATCCTGAGTTGACATACTGAACTTAACATGGACAATTAACCATAATTGAAACTACAGAAGCCAAAAAACAAAGTTAGTGTTTTAGGGACTTTCCTAGTGTCATGGATTTTGGTGAATTAGGCCTTTGTTTTTGCTGAGGTAGGTAGTGTTGTTTATGTGTGGACTCTTATGGGCTGAATGGCACTTCAATCATATGATGTCAGTTGTGCTAAGGTCCGGGGGTGGGGCGGCTTGGTACAATGTTAAATACATATAAAGATAGAGGACATTAAAGACTTGGTGAAACAAATATAAATTATAGAAATGGTAGCTGCAATTGTTAAAACATACAGTAGAAACCTACCTGTGAGGCATGTGCTCTAAGAAGAAATGGATTCCCTTTCTATTAGTTGAGAAGGACAAATGTATCTATGAAGCAGTAGTTTTTAGGGCATTGATTTTTGGTCAAAATCTAAAAGTAAGTTTGAAATGGTTCCTGTTGTGTGTGGCATATATGACTGTGTTATTTTGTACCTGTGTGTATGTTATGTGTGTGTGTGTGTTGTTTGTGTGTGTAAGTATGGGTTTACAGAAGCCAAAGGAAGATGCTAGGTGTTCTATTAGTTAACATTCCACCGTATTCATTTGATAGTGGTTCTCTCACTAAATCTGGAGCTATGCTGGTGCCAGGTCAGAAAGCTTAGGCATCGCCCCTGTCTTCACACTCTCCTCAGAGTGGTGTACCAGTTTTACCTTATTGCACATTTTCTTTACACTCAGGTTCTCATTATTTTGTGTCAGATGCTGTCGAGGATGTGGAGTAAAGTGACCATTCCTCCATTGCTGGTGGGACTGCAAACTAGTGCAACCACTATGTAAAATAATTTGATGGTCTTTCAGAAAACTGAGAATAGTACTATGGCAAGATTCAGCTATACCACTCCTGGGCATATACCCAAAATATGCTTCACCATTCCACAATGATGCTTGCTCAACAATGTTCAAAGTAGTTTTATTTGTAATAGTCAGAAACTGTAAACAGCCCAGATGTCTCTCAATTGGAGAATGGAAAAAGAAAATGTGGTTCATTTGCACAATGGAATACTACTCAGCTATTAAAAATAAGGACATCATGAATTTTATAGGCAAAAGGATGGAACTAGAAAATACTATGCTAAGTTAGGTAACACCGACCCCAAAATACATGCACAGCATATACACACTTTTAAGTAGATATTAGCCATAAAGTACAGGATAACCATGCTACAATTCACAGACCCAAAGAAACCATATAACAAGGAGGGGTCAAGGGAGGATGGTTGAATATTTCTCATAAGGGGAAATAAAGTAGATACTGGAGGTGGGAGGAGGGAGGAGGTGGAGGGAGGTGGGAGGAAGGAATTGAGTGGAAGATAAGAGGTAAGGGGAACTGGGTGGGGGTATCAGGTTTAGGGAGAGCAGGGGAGAGAGAAAGGAAGTAGTTAGTGGGAAGGGGGCATCTCTAAAATGTGCCAGAGACCCGGGGTGGGGTTGGGAGTGGCCCCAAGGAGTCTATGTGGGTAACCCTAGCTGAGACTGTTAGCAATGGGGGATATGGCATCTGAAGTGGCCACCACATTTGGCCAGTCAGGACTTCAAGTGGAAGGATAAGGGCACCAAACCACCCACAAAACCTTCAACCCAAAATGTGTCCTGTCTGCAAAGTGTGCAGGAGCAAAGATAGAGCAGAGATGGAGGGAATGTCTAACCAATGACAAATTGAGACCTATTCCTTGGGCAAGATCTCATCCCTGACACCATTAATAATGCTCTGTTATGCTTCCAATCTGGGGGGCCATCATAACTAATCTCTGAGAGGCTCCTCCCAGCAGCCAATGGAAAAAGATACAGAGACTCACAACCAAACATTAAATGGAGCTCCCAGAGTCTTATAGAAGACTTGGCAGGAGGATTAAGGGTCTTGAAGGACATAGGGACTTTACAGGAAGACCAACAGAGTCAACTATCCTGGTTCCTTGGGGCTTTCTGGGACTGAACCTTGAACCAAAGAGCTAGCATGTGCTTGTCAGGAGCCATAATGGGACAAGATAATAACTAGCAGGTGATCATCCTGAAATGACCTGCTTTGGCTCATTATATAATCTGTGACAGGTATATTCTTATTAAGCAAGGGTGTAAGGAAATTCATTTTAGGAAATATTCCTGCTATTACTATGCTTTTCCTGTTATAATTAAACATATATAACAAACACTAGGTATTAGCACACCCCTTTGGAGCAGATCTCTGCAGATGTAGGGAGATGTGCTGACTCATAGTTTTGCTATATAGGTAAATAGATGACTTAAGTCTTAATGACGATCTAATAAGAATTCCTAAAATTCTGTGATTATTAAGCTGTTTTATAGTGGGACTGCTGGTAGGTCCTTTTCTGATAGTCAAAACTGAAATGAGAACTCTGCCAGTCTCCCAAGTGTCACCAGTTAATTGCTCTTAGATGGTAACCAGACTTTCTCCTACTCAGAGCACATTCCAGGAGGTTGTAAAACAATTAACCAAAGACCATAAAAAGGGAACTAATGATTTATTATATGTTCTACACAGAAGATAAAATATCAACTGGGTTTATCTATATAAACACATTACTAATAACTTAGTTATGGTTTTAAACATTCAGTGAACCTGTGGAGCTGAGACAGGTATGGATGGATATGTAATGGATATGCATGTAAACATTCTCTGTTGTAAACTTCTATCTCAATGTAAGATTTGATTTTTTTTGTGTGAACTTGTGATGAACTCTATAACATGTGATCATTTATTCTGAAAGATGTATAAGTACTGAAGGCAAAGAGAAGAGAGAAGAGATATTTTTTTTGTTTTTCTCCACTTAGAGTAGAATTTTTTTGCCGTTCCCCACTTAGGATCTTTCTGCTTTTCCCCTTAGATAGTTTTCATAGGAAACTTTTTACAACTTAGGAATGAACTCCATAACCTCCTCTCTAAGTGTCCTGCTTCTTCCTGCAACTTCTGACTTGCAGGCTTTTGAGCTTTGGTTAGAGCCCAGCAGTTCCTGCTGAGATAGAACAAAGCCACATTGCTTAATCCTCAGCTGTTAGGCTACAGGTGTGAATCATCTAAACCAGCAGCAATCTTTTACCCCCAGAAAGAGCAAGAAAGTTTTTGGACTTTTTAGAAGTTATTATCATCATTATTTCAGTACAGTTAGAGAGCTAGAAAGTCCTGGGACCCTCAGACTTTAAAGCCACCCCTAGTGTCCTACTCTGTGCCCCCACCACTACCCTCTACATTTTGGGAGGCTTACAGCATGGGCTGGACCTAGGCCCCTTGCACATATGGAGAAGATGTATAGCTTAGTCTTCATGCATGTCCCCCAACAACAGGGGCTGTCCCTGTAAACATCACCTGTGTCCCTGTGGTTCCAGTACTAACAAGGCTTCCTTGTTTGGCCTCAATGGGAGAGGATTCTCCTAGTTCTGCAGTGACTTGATGTGCCAGAGTAAGGCAATACCCAGGAGGCCTTCTCCTTTTCAGAGGGGAAGGGGAGGGGGTGGGAGAAGGGCCTGAGTGAGGGGCGGGAGAGGGGAGGGGGCAGATATTGGAATGTAAAGTGAATAAATAATATATGGGAAAAAAAGTCTGACTCAAAGGTCTCCAAAGTCAAGTGTTAGCCAGACTCTCTTTGGACATTCTCTTTCAGGAGAGTCCATTTTCTTGCTTCACCATCTTTCCAAGTTCCTCTTAGTTTCAGAATGGTAGTTCTCCCATCATCTTCAAACTGTGAGTGCTGTAACTACCCAACAATCCTTTAGCATTAAAGCCCCACTCAGATCCCTTCTTCTGTTTCTCTGTTCCGTAAGTAGGTGAATAATACAGTTGCAGATTAAGTGTTCCCAAAGCAAGGTCAATTTGTCACCAGCCTGTTGCTATTGGGACATGGTAGAACCTTTAAATAATGGGGCCTAGTAAGAAGGTTTGAGGTAATTAGGGGTACACAGTTGAGGGGACACTGGGATTGCTACTTATCATGATATGATTTTATGTTTTCCACTGTGAGGTTTTACTGCAGGTCCATAGCAATGGGGCCATCTAATCACAGACCAGAGACAAGGAAACTATAAGACAAAGGTAAACATCTTTTCTGTGTATGATGATTAGTTCTGATATTTGTTATAGAAACACTGAGTTAACTAACACAAAGCCTCTTGGTTTATAGTATGATAATCTAGTGTGATTTGCTTATTTTAAGGCAATTGGTTAAAAAAATTAATTCCATGATCACCTTAAAAGTTCTTTTTCATTTGACTGAGTATATTAACTAGTTTCACAGATCAAAATTGTAGGCATAGTTCTTTTAGTGTTCCTCTCAAGATAGGATAATATAGGAAAATGTCTAGTTCATACCTGCCAATAAATTGGACAACTTGATAAAATGAGCAGTTCTTTGAATGGTGTCCATTTTCAAAATGGCTCCAGAGGAAATAGACCACCTGCATAGCCTTTTGTATAATAAACAAATTCACTAGCAAAACTCCAGGTCCAGATATATTTGCTCATTAGAGACCTGTTTTGGTGTTTTACATTCTTTAGTAAGTCATATATATTTAGACAACTCTCCATGTGTTTCTAGTTTTCCAGGGTTTTTTGTTTGTTTGTTTGTTTTTGGAATGGAGTTTTTCAAAGTATTTCTTGGTGACCTAACTTTCATTAGTAGTAATGGTTTCATCTCCAATCTTGTTAATTTGTATCTTCTCTACTTCTTTTGGCTATTTTGGCCTAAGTACTGTCGATTTTGTTTATCATGCTGAAAAACCAAATATTTTCTCATTGGAGTCCCCAAAGCTTGGGGAATGTATATTTATATCTATTATGCATCCTTGATGAATTGTTCTTTTATTAATATACAGTAGTCTTCATTATCTGACAAATTCTGGCTGGAAGTTGATTTGTCAGATAGCAAAATAGCTCGCTATGCCAGGTTATCTTCAGTTTCTATAGGGGGTTAGGTGATGTGGGCTATGAGGTAGGGGGTGCTGTTAACAGCTAGTTTTTTGTGGCCTTCTGGTTGTAGACATAAATTTCATTATGTGAGTATATATTTCTGGATATATCAACTTTTGCATCTGGATCCCCTCATTTTGGCAGGGCGTGGGTTTCTTTGATTCCACCATCTATGTCTTGCCTAACTTTCTTTGCTTCTGTGAGTTTGTTATGAGGTAAACTGTAAGCTGGTGTTTGCTTGACCTTTGAGATCTTTGTTCACTTAATATGTGGGGGTGTGATTGGCATTATCACAGAACTTTCAACCCACCAGTGAAGGGCATTTTGCTGTTTCTCTTGGTAACCTCTACCTCCTTTGTACTAGCCCAAGGTATAGAATGTCATGAAAGGTTCTCTCTCCAGGCAGGACTTTGTTCAATTTATACCATCATTATCACAATATCATTACACTAAGGTGTGTCTGTGCCTTACTAACTGGGTTGGAGAATTAAGCAGGGAAAGGTTTTTTCCTGAAGATATTGGATATTATTATAGAGGCTGCATTGGCTTTTGTTCTATTTGGATACCATTGGTGTCTCAAAGTTGTAACTGATGACTCTGAGGACTTGATGAATGTGGTAACAAAGTCGGAGGTCCTGATCTGCAGTAGGTCACACAAGGTGATGGAATTCTAATGGCCGAAGAGGTAAGTACAATTTGTGGTGCCAAGACTGAGTCACTTAAGCAGGCTTGGAGGGTGTACCACACATAGAAGTCAGGGTGAGGTATGGCTGTATTTGATCTTACAATGGTACCATACAGAAATAGCTTCCATAAGGGAGGGAACTATGTAAGTAGAGGTACCCATGTAAACCAGTGTAATGATCTGTATTCCATTATAACTCCCTGTGGAGCTCAAAACCATTGATAGCTGCAGTACTGCCTTATAGAAAAAAAAATGTCTTGGTTCTACAGTGCTGATATGTACAATTTTGATTCTACTATGTACAGTCCCTGAGTTGTGAGATGACTTTCCATATTCAGACAATTTTATGATGGGAATCAAGAGCATTCTATGCAAGGTGATTTACTCGTTTCTTAACCTGATCATTGGGACTCACCATTTTTAATAATTCTTTTTACTTTTTCTTTTTTCAGAGACAGGGTTTCTCTGTATAGCCCTGGAAGTCCTCAATCTCACTCTGTAGACCAGGCTGGCCTGGAACTCAGAGATCTACCTGCCTCTTCCATAATTCTTTTTCATGTGGATTGCATTCTAGTGTTCTCTAAATATTATCAGCAAGCATTATCTGCTTGTTCTTTGCTTTTATTTCTTTCTCTTTTTTTCTTTGAGACAATGTTTTTCTGTGTAGCCATGGCTGTCCTGGAACTCACTCTGTAGAACAGGCTGGTCTCAAATTCAGAAATCCACCTGCCTCTGCCTCCCAAATGCTGGGATTAAAGGTGTGCGCCACCACTGCCTGGCACTTTGTTTTGTTTATTGAAAGGGGCAGGGGTTGTCTGGTGATTCTCATTAGCTATCTTTTTTGGCAACTCTGTATCACCCTTCATAGAAAAAAATGCTTTGGAGCAATTGGTGTTTGTGTATGGCATAGCTATAGAAAGCAACTGAACCACCAGCATAATTTCTATATTCTTTTAAGATTTGATTGTTTTTCCTTTTTAATGTTAATATGTTAATAATATGTAAGTAACCAAACCTTCAGTGGGATCCTGTTTGGTGGAAAATATTTGTGGCAGGTATTTGTGGTTGAACTAGGTCATGCAAATGGAGCCCAAATGATGAGATTATAGGAAGAAGAGACAGGAATTCATCCTCTGCACACACACTGCCGAAGACCAAGTGAAGACATCACCAGGGAGGTTGCTTTCACTGAGGATTTAGCCACATTGGTACCTGGATTTCAATCATTAGTCATTAGAAGTGTGAGAACAAATTCTATTCTTCAACCTAGTCCACAGGTTTATATCTGCTCAAACTCTTTCAGAAAAGAAATTTCCCTTTTTCTGTGTTTCCCTTTCTGTGCTGTTTATTAGTACTTCATTTCAAGGAAGATAAGATACAGACTAGGGAATTGGCAATGAGACAATCAGCACTTTACAGTAATACTAAGGAAGCTATGATGGGTTCTTGGGATGTCAAGGAGCAACACATGTCTTTTTTTCAGAAAGAATTTATTAAATGACTTTTTGTATTCATGTGGAATAGAGCAGCCCTTTACTGTCACAGCATTCAAAACACCAATCATTATAAAGCAGAGAAATTTCATCATCTTCCCTAGTTCTGGCATAGAATTAGAAAGCTTGGTTAGTATTTTTTCAAGGATTCTGACTAGATGATAGGATTTTTGTGAAATTCTTAGTCCTTTTGAGGCTACTGTGATTTCCCTTTCCCTTTTTAATTTAATTACATATTTAAAATGTTTCTTAATTTGCTCTTATTGTATGAATGTTTGCCTTACATGTATGTCCCTGTGCCACATAAATGTGTGCCTGGTCCCTGTGGAGGTGAGGAGATGCGATCAGATCCCCTGAGAGAGGAGTTGCAGGTAACTGTGAGCTACTGTATGGGTTCTGGCAATTAAATCCTGGTCCTTTGCAAGAGTAGCCAGTATTCTTAACCAATGGGACATCTCTCTTAACCTTGAAGACATCCCTGTACATGCTCACCCCTTTTTGCCTTTTTCTGGAGTTCTAGGGAATGAAATTGAGGCCTTATGACCACGAGGCAGGTATTATACCATGAGCTATTGACCTAAATCTTCCTTCTTTTTTTTAAATGAAAAAACATTTTGCATGTGCATTTCCATGTGTGATATCAGGGATCAACATGACATTGCATGTATGCAGAGATCAGAGGAAGAGCTTGCCTGTTGGCTTCTATCTTCCACTTGCTTGAGTCAGGGCCTCTTATTTACTGCTGCATGTGGCAGGATAGCTGGCCCCATGATCTTCCAAAATTTTTCTCATTCTGCCTCCCATCTCCACATAGAAGTGCATGGATTACAGATGCTTAGCTGGCTTTATGTGGGTTTGGGGAATCTGAACTGAGGTCTTCAGACTTGCAAGGTCTACTTTATCTACAGAGCCATCTCTCTAGCCCAGTTATGGTTTCTTCTTTAATATGTCTATCAAGAAAATCTACAGTATCAAGTTTAAAATTATACAGGTCATTATCAAGAAGGCACAGCATTATCTTGAGGCAGGTAGTGTCACTCCATCTACAGATAAAAAAAAACAACGAAAAACAAAACAACAACAACAACAAGCAACAACTACTGGAAGTTATGAAAGAATGGAAATATGCTGCTGCTTAGCCCCTCTCTCCATATACACAGTTGAGGATTTCCAGCTAGGGAATGGTGCCATCCACAATGGAAAGGTTTCCTACCTCAATTAACACAAACAAAATAATTTCCCAAATGCAAGCCTCCAGGCTCATCTTTCATATATCTCTAGAGTCTGTCGAGTTGACACTACTAAACACCTCAATGCTAACCCTGAACTCAGATGTTGATTTATATTAAACAAATTTAAATATAATTAAAATTATTGATCTGAAGTTTACTCAAAGTGAGGGGATAGATTTTACCTATCAGTTTATTTATACATATCTGATCCCCTTGCTCTAGCTAATGTGGATATATAATCACTAAATATGGATAAAGCCTGAATAACCTGGATAAACCCAGTATATCGTTTTACAGTATCAGTGTCCTGTTTTTCTGTTTATTGATTCTAATTTTTTGAAAGACACAGGACTTCAGCTTAATTAGAAAGCAACTAGTTTTTAAAACATATTTCCTTAAGAAGAGTTCTAGTTTCCTCAGTCACCATGTCAAGGAAATAAAATTTCAGGTAAAATATTTCTCTAAGATAATAATTTTTAGTAACTAAGTACCCATTAGCCAAACAGAACTCCTGAATATATCTTGAGAGCCATTCTTGTATTGATTCTTCATCTGTAGGTTTGAACACGGCAGGAGATTTTTTTCATGGCCTCCTCCTTCAGATCCACCTCTATTTTCCAGGCCCTAGCCAAACTCTACAAAGGTGATTCATCTACTCCAAACACAATGGGGTAGAACTTCATGTTTTTTTCAGAGTCCTCAAATGACTGTCCAAGAGAAAGATCAGTGAAGCGATGATAGTAGCACATTAGCAAAGCCGTCCAGCATCTGCTTCCAAGATTGCTGCTTCGTTTCAATGACTGAATCTGTGATATTGGGTAAGGAGAGCATAAAATTGTGTCTCTTGTAGACAGGGAGATCACTTATCAGCTTGTCCATCAGGATGGGGAAGTCATAGTGACAAACATTTTTGTTAGAGATCAGGAAGATCGGTGGCTCGGCAATGCCATTCTCCTTAAAGGTGTTCACACAGTTAAGACGAATGTCCTGCAGGACCTTTTCTCTGTCAAAGGTTTGAGGTTTGAAATCCTCTTCATTTTTTAAGTCGGCGTCTACCTTTGTTCTCACAAAGTAGAATTCCTTCTTCATCATGCTAATTGCTTTGGCGAGGTCTATATCATTTTTCTTGAGGCGTGTGGCCGAAATAATAATGAAGAAGTCATACTCATAGAACTTCATTTTCTCCATGTAAGTGTTTGGTGGGAACTTTGTGCTTCCAATCCCAGGCAGGTCCCAAAAAACCACATTGGGCATATTGGGGTGTTTGTATGGATGTCTCTCCATGGTTTCTTCTACCACCCCAGTTTTAGCTGCACCTTCCTCTTCATGCCCAATGCCTCTCAGGGTGTTCATAAAACTGGACTTCCCTGATCCAGTCTCCCCAGTTACAGCCACATTGACCAGGGAACTATCGATTTCTTTTAATGCATCACAGATTGCAGAGATTGCCCCCTGAAAGTTCCCTTTTTTCATGTTTAATTCATTCGAAGTGGTGATTTCCTGAGAAATGATTATTAATTTCTTTAATTTCTTCAAAAATTCAACAAAAGTGGAGACCAAAAATTGGCACATATTCTCAAGTAAAGAGAACAGCTGACCCATGACTTCAAAAAGCCACTGGAAGAAAGAAAGGAGAAAAAAGAGGGTGTGCATGGATTTTCAGATTTACGTTTTAGCAAATTTCTAGCACATTGCTACATACACCATTCTTTGTGGTTGTAATTATGTATTCAATCTCCTTGGTGTTCATTTTACACAATTGGGACTTTGACTAACATTATCCAATTTCACTCTTCCCACAGCCTGGCAGACTCCCACCCTCCTTTTCACTTCTATGAGGTTGGCTACTCTAGGTTTCACCTATGAGTGACAGAGTAGGGTCATTCTTTCTGTAGGTAGCTGAGACCATCACATGAGACTTCAATGGTTTATTCTCCACTGTCTGTTAACAAGTCCATTTTACCTTTAAGCCTCCTCTGTGCCTCTGTTAAATGTAGACCACAACAGCAGAGGCCCCTCCCCTTCCAGCTTCCAGTGTAATTCAGCTGTATCTGGTCATAGGCTCCCTGTTGCCTTGCTTGGGCTGCATGTCTGTAACTGTGTCCATCATTCTCTATAATCTAAGCTATTTGGCCTTTGTGAACTGTTCAGCTCTTATGGTATTTTAAAGGAAGATACTTCCTTACCCTTCTTATTCCTTCTGCTTAGACCTGGTAACAGCCCCTTATACTTTCTGGCTTCTGGTTGTCACACACAGTTCCTTATTTATCTGCTCAGGCTATTTAACATTCTGAATTTGCTGTTTTACTGAAGTTTCTTCATTTGAACATTTATTAATGGATCCAGTCTGATCTGTAATATGCAACACTTTCCCAATAGAATTGGATTGAAGGCCAATGGCCAAGCCTCTCTGTGAGGTGTAATAGGACCAAACTTTGTAAAATGTAATGCATATTTATATGGGGTTTAATGTCTGCCTGTTCAGAAACCAAAGCCACAAATATATCTTTGGTTTCCTTTGAAGATACCTAGCTTTCCTGAATAACAATATCCAAGCAAGATAAAGTACTGTAAGGGGCATCACCCATGATGGTGGATGCTTGGTTCACAGATGGCACAACCAGGGTACCTGCAGCATTACAAATGAACACAGGCAACATATGCAGGAGTCAGGAAAAAGAGTAGTCAAGGCTGAGTTGATTTAGATAATACTAACTCCTGAAACTTGGATTTGACAATCTGTATTGACACTTGGGTTATATCCAGAGGTTTGACTTTATGAATTTCCCAGTGGGAAATATATATATAAAGAAAAACAAAAACAAAACCCCAAAAAAATTGGACACAGGAAGCTAACATGAGATGGTAAGTCAGTAAAGCCATTGGCATTCCTGAAAAAGGTTTGTGCCTCCTGGATGCTGTGCAGTCATGTAATGTCAGCCTCCATGTACGGATGCTAGGAAAGAACAAGTGCAAGTGTCAGTCTGTTCCTCATTAAAAAGGGCAGGCACCTTCATGGACAGATGCTTTCACTCAGCTCCCTCAAGCCACCCTTTCCTTTATTGTCAGCTAAAATGTTATTGTGACAGCTGAGGATTTCTAGAGGCAGTTCTGTCCATCACTTTCTTTTTTTTTTTTTTTTTTTTTTTGGTTTTTCGAGACAGGGTTTCTCTGTGCAGCCCTGGCTGTCCTGGAACTCACTTTGTAGACCAGGCTGGCCTCGAACTCAGAAATCCGCCTGCCTCTGCCTCCCGAGTGCTGGGATTAAAGGCGTGCCCCACCACGCCCGGCTTGTCCATCACTTTCAAGTGAGCATGTTCAGGGAATTTAATCCTAAAATGCTTATGCCTGAAAGTTCACACACCTCTATGTGAAGATGTATGGACCCCCCTAAATCAAATTCCCATGCTTCCTATGTTGGGGAGTGAGTTAGAGCTTTACTTGGGAAATGACTACTGTACCAGCTTTGCCTGATTTAGCTACTAAGTATTTGTCCGTGGTGTCCTATTTGGCTTGTTTATTTTGACTTTGCACTGAGGTGCACTCAGTGGATCAGGCCACACTTCGGTAGTACCCAGATGAAAGTTTTTAATTGCCTATTTCAGGAAAGACCCGTCTCCACTGTCGGGAATAAAACAGGGAAGGGAAGCAGTTCAGGGGCCTGGATTTCAGCTATTACACAGCCAGGTCATCCCAAGAACACTTTCCTGCCTCTCTGAATCTTCAGAAGTTGTTCCAATCTTACGAATGTTGCCAGAGCTTGAGCCAGCTAACAGTTCTGTGATAGAGAGAGAAAGACCAGATGGATTTGGGAAGCTTGCAGAGGGTCAGACACAGGTTTGAGATTGCATCTTGAGCCTGGTGTCTGGAAAACCGACATTTTTGTCCATATAGTCTCCATGGAGACTAACAGGAGCCTCTGCTTCATCTGGAATGGGAGGCTACTCAGGGAATCTTGACTATGAGACTCAAAGGAAAGTCTGAGGAGATTGAAAGCAATTCTGGGTCTAACTTCTAGCAATCTAAAGTGTTAGCCAAAGCCACATCATTTTGTAAAACAATCACATTTAGAATGAATTGTGATAATTTCAGGAATGATGGGTCTCCATGACTAAAATGACCTTTGCCTCTAGATTCTTGCTCTTCACACTCTCAGAGACTACTTGGGTGGGAGCACACACTACAGGCTCCTCATCAGTCCCATGGCACAGAACTTCCCTTCTTTCTCTGGGACCCCAAGAAGGGATTTCCCACTCTGCCACGTGGGCTTGATCTCAGAGCCTTTCCTGTGCCATTGTTTTCCTTTTCTATCTACAGCACTCACACCTCCTTATCTACCCTAGTATGCTTCTTGAACCCCAGACCTGGCATCTTTCCTGATGATAAGGAGGTGGAATTTCTCGTTTTATAGATCTGCATAAAGGATCAACATATTCAGCGTGTGTGTGTGTGTGTGTGTGTGTGTGTGTGTGTGTACTTTACTTTTGTTTTATTGATTGGATGGTTTCCTTTTCATGTTCCAGATCATCCAGAAATGTGATTTTGCAACCCAGTCCTGTAAACACTAAAGTCAAATTTCAACTAAAGAGTTTGCATGTTGATTAGTCTTGCCCTACCCCCAGCCCAATACCCCAGTGTCATAACATTTCCTGTTTAGTTATCTCATTTAATGGAAGGGTTACATACCAGCATATAAGTTTTATAAGTTTTTCAACTGAAAAGTTAAAACTTTTAAAGAACAGATTTAAGATGGAATCTTCCTTAGAAATATGGAAAAAATATCATTGGAATAGAAGACTTAAAATATCCTGACATGATGAATTTAACAATACTATTCTTGTGGTTTTCTTAAAATGTGTTTGGTGCATATTTTCATGCATGTGTATGTTGTGTCATGTCTACATGTATGTATATGCTCATATATTGCTTATGGGCACCAAATTCATTGTTAGTGGACATTAAGTTAAATTATAACCGTTCAAGTAGCCCAAAATGCCTTTGAGATCACATAACAAATAAATCTTTGAGAAATAAATTTCTTGTTAAAAGGTGAGGCTGCCTTCAGAATTGCTAATGTGTATTCTTCCTGGGCTGCTGGTCAATTGGGTTAATAATTGTCTCTTAAATGTTGTAATGCTCTTTGCTTCCCTAAGACAGATTGCAACAAGAACTATTAAGATTAATTCCCTATAAAATATTCCTACTCAGAGACAATGGAGGCTCATCTCTGAGCCTGTCCTGCCACAGGACAAAAGCATAAACAATAAAACTGGGCACAGGCACTGGCCAGAACAGCATCCACAGATTTGTTTTTTTTTTTTTCTTAAGATTTATAAAGGTTTTGATAAAAACTCATCTGACTTCTAATTTAACTGCACACATCTATTCTCTTTTGTCCTCTGAGGATATGAGAGTTGTCGCCTCTGGTTTAATGTATCTGTATGTTCTGTTTTCTTCTTCTTTCCAGGCCCAAACTGTTGCAATAGGGGTCTTAACTTAATTTTTGATAACAGCTCCATGGGTCCTGTTCTAAGAAATTGGTCTAACTATACTTATGACCTATGATAAAGCAATCATTTCAACCTTGCCAGGTCTTTGAGGCAACAAATATCTTAGTTGTTTAGTTATATCTTTATGCTTTACAATATAAAAAAAACAAAACAAAAGAAAACAAACAAAACAAAACAAAACAAAACAAAACAAAACAAAACAAAACGCTTCAACACCAGGGCCAAGAAGTGGGAGTGGGGGAGGGGGGAGGGCAGTCGAGGGGGAGGGTATGGGGGACTTTTTGGATAGCATTTGAAATGTAAATGAAGAAAATACCTAATTAAAAAATGTCTAAACAAAAATCAAAAAACAAAACAAAATAAAAAACAAAAACCAAAAAAATCCTCAAAAATAAAAAAAAAACAAAAAAAAAACCACCAAAAACTAAACCTTAAAGTTGTATAAAAGAGAGAAAAAAACAAACAAACCAGGATTCAATAAATAAGAGAAAACATGCTTAAAAGGTCATAAGTAGGTGAATACATTTTAAAAGAAAATGTTGAAGAAAAGGAATTTTAGTTGGTAAATTGGTTCTGTTCTGCGAGGATAGCTCCAGTTTGAGGTGTGAAGCAAACTAAAATCTGAAAGTATAATCTGCCATAAATATTTTGTAAAATATAAAAAAGCCCATGGGTTGTTAAAGGGTTTAAAAAATCCCCAAGGTCAAGTTTACTACACTGAAACAAATCTAAAAATTGAGTCTTGTTTATATCAACAAGGTTCCCTTAAGATATTGATATGCTTTTGGTTTTACTTAAAAGAGTAGAATTTAATTAAGATAACATTCATCAGAGCCATAATGTAAAGGCTGTGATGAGTTACAAAAACTTTGGATTCAACAGCACTTCATGGGGCTAGTAGAACATACATTTTAATTTAATTTTATGGAATTCAATATATTAATACCTAAAATTATATATACCTTTCTTGAAAAATGATCTGAACTTTATGTTTCCTTAAGATAACTATTTGTCTTTTCTCCTGACATGTGACTGCCGACAAGAACAGGCCCTCAGACTTAGCACTGTTGTTAGCAACACAACAAAGTGCCAAGCAACAGTGGTGACAAAATCAAAACTCTGCTCCCATTAGTCAGAAAAATGGCGACTTCACAGATAAATAACACATCGTGCACAGGTGGGGTCGCTGCTCAGCACCAGGCCTCCTGGCTAGGTAATTCCTACTGAACTATCAAGATGACTCCATGAGACTCCATGATCTAGTTCCCTCTGAATTTTGTACCCCAAGCTGGACAGGTATCCAGGTTATACTCAATCAACTTTAGATAAAACTAATGGAGAGGGTGGGGAAAGGCAGATATAAGCTTTCCTGATAGTCACTAAAATTAATTATTCGGTAATAAATTTGGCCTGTCACAAAAGCTAACTGGACTCTAACGAAAATGAAAACAATCATATCTATTAGGGCAACCAAGAGCCTGAACACACTCTATTCAGCCTGAGGAGAGGGAGGAAATCATGAAGTCAAAAGATGCTGGAGATCTTTTCACAAAAGCTTCCCATTCTTTTAGTCCTCATCCCCTGTTCTAATTACACACTGAAGTTTGTCTTAGGTAAGCAAGATGGCTCAGCAGGTAAGAGTACTTGTCACTAAGCTAAGTGATCTGAGTTCTAGTCCCAAGAATTCATATAGTGGTGAGAGAGAACTGACTTCCACAACTTGTCTTTTGACCTTCATTTGTATGCTATGGCATGTGAGTGACCAGCCCCGATACATGAATGTACATAAAAAGAATAAATAAATGTAATAAAAATAGGTAAAATGCATTGTACAAAATTCTTAAATAATTACTAACATGAGGAAAATAACAGCAAAAAATGGTCTTCAATGACTTTGTGCTATGTCTGAATACAACAAATGACAGTGATATGAAATATCAATCACTGATGAAGGATGCATGCCTTCATAGCACCCCAGCTCTATACTAAAACCCAGGATGTTAAAGAGGATTGCTCAGTTATAATGTCCACAGCATCTACCACTGCTGTTTTGGTAAATGGACTTGTTGTCAAGTCACCTTCTGCATATTTCTGATTGTGCCAGAGACAAGGGTTTTGTTGCTGTTTTTTGTGTCCCATTTGCTTTGTTTTTGCAGTGGGTAGGGTTTTAAAGCATCATCTCATAAATGGTCAAAGGGCTGAGAATAAGAGAGTTGAGTGCTCCTTCCTAAATAGACCAGGGAGGAGGGACATCTATGTCAATCCTCCTCTTTAGTCAGGCTCAGGAAACACTGTGGAAGAGCCAGGGGATGGGGCCTGGTGAATGGTATGACTTAATGTCTTATTAATGCAACGTGGAATTTGCACTCATGGCAGCTGCATAAGACTTACATGAGATCTAGCCCATCAACATTTTAGCATTCATGAGTCTAGGGACACAGGAGGCCTTATCCTTAGACAAGGAGATAGTAGATTAATATCAGAATAATAGCTGGTGTGGGAGGGAGTGTCATATTTTTTCTTTTTAGAGATGTAGCTTCTTGAAAGTTGCCCATAAGCCAATAAAACTCTACATCCAGAACATGCAAGCAACCCTAAAATCAGTGGAGTATTTGAAAAAAAAAAAAAAAAGACAAGATAACAGAGTGCCAGTCATTGGGAAGGGGAAGAGTCCCAGAGAGAATACGAGTGAGAAAAGAGAGAAATGATGGGGGGAAGATGATCAAAGTATTATATACACATATGACATCTTCATACAGTAAATAGAAATATTTTTAAAACAAAACAAACAAATCCTAGAATTGCTCCCCAGCAGGTTATAGCAAAAACATTGCACAGTGGGGCATCTTTTCCTCTAGTCTAGTTTCCACTGGAGTTTACAGTAAATCTGCTGCACTGGGTGGAGAGAGGCAAGAAAATAGAAGCAAGAAAATAGTGCAAGGACTTAACTGGATCAAGACACAGCAATTTTCATATATTCTGTAGTGACATTTCATAACACATTTTCTTCAAGGTTCATTTTCAGTTGCTACAGGGAGTGGAGAAGAAAGAAGCAAAACCACCCCTCCCACAAATTTGATAAGTTTTAAATAATCATTAGGTCATTCGGTTTATCTCTGTCTAAAGAACATCTATAAACATCTATAAACAAGTCCTCACTACCTCCCCTCAAAGCAGCTTACCTTCCGAACTGAGGATCCCAGCTCTGAGGCCATGTCTCTAAATGTCTTGTTATCCACAAAGGTTGGTTTTATCATATGGAAAGCTTCAATTAATCAGTGCCTGAGTGACAATTTTTAAATGATGGAAAATACTTCCTCTGTGCTGGCTAGTTTTGTGTCAACTTGACATAAGCTATAGTTATCTGAGAGGAGGGAACCTCAGTTGAGGAAGTATCTCAGGAAGATCTAGCTATAAGTAGACAAGCCTGTGGGGGCATTTTCTTAATTAGTGATTGATGGGGGAGGGCCCAGCCCATTGTGGGTGGGAATTCTCCTGCATTGCTAATCCTGGCTTTAGTGATGAACACTGATGTGGAAGTGTAGTCCAGTTACCTCTTCCCTCCTCTGGACTCCTTGCTCATAGTGTTTCATCACAGCAGTGATAAGCCTAAGACAACATCCTATGTGATTTGGGGCAAATGAATTGTTAGAGTCTCAGTTACTTTTGTTGAAATGTTAATAAATACCACCCACTCCTGGATTTCTGAAGAGTTGTAGAGAAGGGATGGGAGTGTAGATCTCCATGAGTGCAGTCCTGATGAGCTCTGTACCTTCAGCCACACTGACTTTCCAACCCTGACTGTCTTCTAATTCCCAATGGTCCAGTTCTCCATCCAGTCCACTATAGTAGTTCAAATGACTAAAGAATATGACAACATAATGGTTATAGGGTCAAATAGGATTGTATTCAGAGGGCAAAATTGGGGAAAGGGGTGAGACTAAAATTGGCAGTGGCACAAGATCCAGGAATTTTGCTGTGTCACTTCAACTCAGGATGTGTTTGTGGAATCAAGAGTTAATTGTGGTGTGTGTGTGTGAGATGAACCACCAAAAGCACCTTGCAGAAGAAAGGTGTTTATTTGGATTTATATTTTCAGATCACTGTTAATCATTGAAAGAAGATAGGATAGATACCTGGAGAAGAAGCTGAAGTAGAGGAAATGAGGGGCTGCTGCTTACTGGCTTGCTCAGCCTGCTATATTATAGACTCCAGGAGCACAGCTCAAGGATGACACCACCCACAATGATCAGCACCCTTCCTCCTCAATCACTAATTAAAAAAATATCCCACAGGCTTAACTGCAGCCCAATCTTAGGAAAACATTTTCTTAACTGAGCTTCCTTCCTCAAATCACTTTAGCTTATATCAAGTTGACATAAAGCAACCTAGCACAGGGGTAAGAAGGAAAAGAGTTCTAAGGGGACCTGGAGGATCTTCTGACCTAGGCTTAATTTGCTTCTGGAGCTACTGTCACTCACTAACGTGGTGTTAATACAGCTTTGTTTTTTACACAATTTCTACTTATTAGAAACAATCCCTTTAGAGGAATGAAAGCTAGTTTAGTTTCAGTTTCCTATTCTTGGAAAAGTCTGTTATTCTAGATGCACCCTCCCATGTGATTGGCTAGCACACTCTGAAGGGGAGACAAAAGCCAGCAGAGTACAAAAATCTTGCCAAATTTTCTTGCTTCTGCTGAAGAAGCAGAAATAGACCTCAAGCCAAGAGCATACCCGAGGGCTACGTGTGTTCCAATATCCTAAGCAATGTTGAACTGAACTTGGGCTTTGAATTTCATAATAATGTTACTTATTCAGATGAAATGGCTCCAGTGTTGAAAGAGAGATAGTGAAAAAAAAATCAAGCCTTGCAGTTTACTGGATTAGAGTAGAAATCTCAGGGCAAGTTCTACAAAGTAAACTTGGAATTGCCATTACGGTCATGTATGGCAGACTACATTACATATTAGAAGACAGTTGGTGGGCTCCTCTGACAAATGGAGGTTCCCTACAGATACTTAAAATAATAACTAAGTCACTCTCATATGCAGGAGTTTACAATGGCCTAGGCAGAAGGTGGGTTGTAGTCTAAGAATGAAGTAGAGTAAATACTTAGAATAACAGCTGAATCACTCCCATATACAAGAATTTACAGTGCCCTAGGAATAAGGTGGATTATACAACAGAGTAGAATTGGACCTATTGCAAGGGCATAAAGCCCTTGCCCCTGGCTTCTAGGATAAGCTGACCTTAGGTAGGGCTGATTTTTAACCCAGTTGTAAACACTGCCTTGTTCCTGTCAGGTTGTATGTATGCATTTCTCTCTTTTGTGTAAAGAGTCATTATCCATCGGGTGACCTTAATGTATCACCTAAGTTACTTGTTTTCTTCTGTAATATAAGTCTGATGCTTGCTTTGAGAAGTTACATTCAGATCCGGCACTCTCTTTTGTTCATGTATGTTTGTCACTCATGGACTCCTTGCCTATCTGAGTACCTAGACCCTGATTTCTCCCGTGGATTGAGGGACTCCGACTGAGCCAGACCGAAGCAGCTGAAAAAGCATGGGTGGAGCAGGATGCTGAGTCCTTTGGGCACATGCCAAGGAGTGATATAGCTGGATTATATGATATTTATTTTTATTTTGAGAATTCCCCACACTGGTTTCCAGAGTGGCATCAGCAGTTTGCAGTTCCACCATCAGTGGTTGAGGGTTCTGCCTTTCCTACCCCTACTTTCAGCATTTGTCAGTTGTTTTGTTGCCTTTCCTATTCTGATTAGGTAAATTGAACTCTTAATTATGTTTTGATTTGCATTTCCCTAATTTCTATGGATGATAAACAATTTTTATAGTATTTCTTAGCCTTTGTTTGTCTGATTTTTTTTTCCTTATTTTGAGAACTCTTTGTTCAGATACCAGGCTGAGTTTTTAAATGGGTCATGTTGGATATTAATCTTCTGTCAGATGTATGGCGGATGAAGATTATTTTCCTTATACTGGACAGTTCTTCCTCATCTGTTGATTGTTTCTTTAGACACACAGAGAGTTTTAGTTTTATGAAGTACCACTTATCAACCTTTGGTTTTAAGTGTTGGACAAATGGAGTCTTACTCAGAATGTCCTTTACTATATCTATATCAGTGTTTCAGATTTCATGTTTAGGTCTCTGATTTTGTTGGAGTAAGGTGGTTTTTCAAGGTGATAGATATGGGTCTGAGTTCATCCTCCTGCATGTTGATATCCAGCTTTCCTAGCACTATGACAGTTGGAGACACATTCTTTTCTCTAGCTTATGTTTTTGGCATCCTTGTTAAATATTAAGTGGCTCAAATTATGTGTGCTCATGCTTGGGTCTTTGATTTTTCTTTCAGTGGCTTATACATTTGCTTTCTGCCAGTGTCAGATTGTGTTTATCTCTATGGCTCTGCAATACATCTTAAGATCTGGAACGGTAAGGTCTCTAGCACTGATCTTTTTGTTCAGGATATTTTAGTATTTTGTGATTCCATATGAATTTCAGGATGTTTTTTTCTTTTTCAATTTCCTTGAAAAATGTGATTTTTTTCAGAAAGAAAAGCGACTTGAATTATTAAAAATCCAGTGAAAAATATGTTGGAACTAAATACATCATAGTACAGACACATACACACACATTTTCAGTAAAAACTAAGTTGAAATTAAATGCATCATAGTACAGACATCTATCTATATATATTTTAGAAGATTTAGAAAATTCTTTTTTTCCTTTTCTTTTTTTCCTTTTTTACCCATTTTTATTATATATTTTATTTATATTTTAAATGTTATCTCTTTTCATAGTTCCCCATCTGAAAATCCCCTATCTCCTCCCACCTCACTCTGCTCCCCAACCTATCCACTTCCATTCCTCTCCCTGTCATTCCCCTATACTGGGGCCTAGAGACTTCACAGGACCAAGAGTCTCTCCTCCCATTGAAACCAACTAGGCCATCCTCTTCTACAGATATAGCTAGAGCCACAAGTTCCTCCATATGTTTTCTTTGATTGGTGGTATAGTTTCAAGGAGCTCTGGGGGTAATGGTTAGTTCATATTGATGTTCCTCCTATGGGGCTTCAGTCCCGTTCAGGTCCCTGGGTATTTTTCTGGCTCCTTCATTGGGGACCTTGTGCTCCTAACAATGGATGACTGTGAGCATCCACTTCTGTATTTGCCAGGCACTGGCACAGTCTCACAGAGGACAGCTATATCAGGGACCTGTCAGCAAAATCTTGCTGGTATATGCAATAGTGTCTATGTTTGGTGGTTATTTATGGGATGGATCCCCACGTAGGGCAGTCTCTGGATGGTCCTTCCTTCAGGCTCTGCTCTGAACTTTGTCTCTGCAACTTTTTCCATGGATATTTTATTCCCCATTCTAAGAAGGAACGAAGTATCCACACTTTGGTCTTTCTTCATGATTTTCACGTGCTTTGCAAATTGTATCTTGGGTATTATAAGTTTCTGGGCTATTATCCACTTATCAGTGAGTTAATATTATGTGTGTTCTTTTGTGATTGGGTTACCTCAATCAGGATGATATCCTTCAGATCCATCCATTTGCCTAAGAATTCCATAATTCAGTGTTTTTAATAGCTGAGTAGTACTCCATTGTATAAATGTACCACCTTTTCTGTATCCATTCTTCTGTTGAGGAACACCTGGATTCTTTCCAGCTTCTGGCTATTACAGATAAGGCTGCTATGAACATAGTGGAGCATGTTACAAGTTGGAAGATCTTCTGGGTATATGCCCAGGAGAAGTATTGCTGGGTCCTCAGGTAGTGCTACGTCCAATTTTCTTTTTTTAATTAAAATTTTTATTAGATATTTTCTTTATTTACATTTCAAATGCTATACCTACCGTAAGTTCCCTGTACCCTCCCCTGCCCTGCTCCCCTACCCAATTTTCTAAGGAACCACCAAATTGATTTCCAGAGTGTTTGTAACATCTTGCAATCCCACCAGCAATGGAGGAGTGTTATTCTTTCTCCACAACCTCGCCAGCATCTGCTGTTACTTGAATTTTTGATATCAGCCATTCTGACTGGTGTGAGGTGGAATCTCAGGGTTGTTTTGATTGGCATTTCCCTGATTATTAAGGATTTTGAACATTTTTTAGGTACTTCTCAGCCATTCTGTATTCTTCTGTTGAGAATTATTTGTTTAGCTCTGTACCCCATTTTTTAATACGTTGTTTTATTTTTTTTTTGTTTTTTGTTTTTTGTTTTTTTTTTGTTCTCTGAAGTCTAACTTCTTGAATTTTTTGTGTATATTGGATATTAACCCTCTATCAGTTGTGAGATTCATAAAGATCTTTTCCCAATCTGTTGGTTGCTTTTTTGTCTTATTGACAGTGTACTTTGCCTTACAGAAGTTTTATAATTTTATGAGGTCCCATTTGTCAACTCTTGATCTTACAGCACAAGCCATTGCTGTTTTGTTCAGGAATTTTTCCCCTGTGCCCATATCTTCGAGGCTTTTTACCCACTTTCTCCTCTATAAGTTTCAGTGTCTCTGATTTTATGTGGAGTTCCTTGATCCAGTTAGACTTGAGCTTTGTACAAGGAGATAAGAATGGATTGATTCACATTCTTCTACATGATAACCGCCAGTTGTGCCAGCACCATTTGTTGAAAATGCTGTCTTTTTTCCACTGGATGGTTTTAGCTCCTTTGTCAAAGATCAAGTGACCATATGTATGTGGGTTCATTTCTGGGTTCTTCAATTCTATTTCATTGATCTACATGTCTGTCATTGTACCAGTGCTAAGCAATTTTTATCACAATTGCTCTGTAGTATAGCTTGAGGTCAGGCATGGTGATTCCACCAGAGGTTCCTTTATTGTTGAGAACAGTTTTTGCTATCCTAGGTTTTTTGTTATTCCAGATGAATTTGCAGATAGCCCTTTCTTTCTAATTCGTTGAAGAATTGAGTTGGAATTTTGGTAGGGATTGCATTGAATCTGTAGATTGCTTTCAGCAAGATGTCCAGTTTTACTATATTAATCCTGCCAATCTATGAGCATGGGACATCTTTCCATCTTCTGAGATCTTCTTTGAGTTCTTTCTTCAGAGACTTGGTTCTTATCATACAGATCTTTCACTTCCTTAGTTAGAGTCATACCAAGGTATTTTATATTATTTGTGACTGTTGTGAATGGTTTTGTTCCCTTAATTTCTTTCTCAGTTTGTATTTTAATTGTTATTGTTTTGGCTTCATTCTTCTTTCCTCCAAGCCCCTGCCATTCTCATTCATTTCTTATCCCTGAATATTGCTTTTATATTTTCTTTAGGTTTGGTTTATTGGAAATACAAGTTTTTATATCCATTTTTATTTCCATGAATTTTTGAAAATTCTTTAGTTTATTCATTTTTTTACACTCCACATTTTATTCCCCCCATCCACCCTTCGACTGTTCCATATCCCATACCTCCTCACCACCCCCTGTCTCCATGTGGATGTCCTCAGGCCCCACCCCACGTGACCCTTAAATTGCCTGGGGCCTCCAGTCTCTTGAGGGTTAGGTGCATCATCTCTGAATGAACACAGACCCAGGAGTTCTCTACTGTCTGTGTGTTGGGGGCCTCATATCAGCTGGGGTATGCTGCCTGTTTGGTGGTCCAGTGTTTGGGGGATATCGGGAGTTCAAATTATTTGAGACTGCTGGTCCTATCACTGGATCACCCTCCTCCTCAGCTTCTTTCAATCTTCCCCAATTCAACAACAGGGGTCAGCTGTTTCTGTCTATTGGTTGGGTGCAAATATCTGCATCTGACTCTTTCAGCTGTTTGTTGGGGCTTCTTGAGGGCAGTCATGATAGGTTTCTTTTTGTGAGTGCTCCACAGCCTCAGTAATTGAGTCAGACCTTGGGACCTCCCCTTGAGCTGGATTCTACTTTGGGCCTGCCGATGGACTTTCTGCATGACCTCTGACCAGGCTGTTCTGGCTTTCATAATCTCTGTTGAGAAGTCTGTTGTAATTCTGATAAGTCTAACTGTGTATATTAATTTTTATTTTTTCCTTGCAGCTTTTAATATTCTTTCTTTGTTCTGTGCATTTAGTCTTTTGATAATTATGTGATGAGAAGATTTTCTTTTCTGGTTCCATTGTTTTGGTATACTATATACTTCTTGTACTATTATGTCCATCTCTTTCTTTAGGTTGGAGAAGTTTTCTTCTATGATTGTTCTGAAGACATTTTCAGGTCCTTTGAGCTGGGAATCTTTGTTCTCCTCTATTCTGATTATTCTTAGATATGGCCTTTTCTATGTGTCCTGAATTTCATGAATGGTTTTGGTCTAGGAGATTTTTATGTTTTGAATTTTCTTTGACAGTTGTGTCATCTCTTCTACCGTATCTTCTACACCTGCGATTCTCTCTTCTATCTCTTGTATTCTCTGGTTAATACTTACATCTGTAATTCCTGACCTCTTTTCTAGGTTTTCCATTTCTAGTTTTGCCTCCATTTGTGTTTTCTTTATTGTTTTTACTTCTATTTTTAGGTCTTGGATTGCTTTATTCAATTCCTTCACCTGTTTACCTGTGTTTTCCTGTATTTCTTTCAGTGAGTTATTGATATCCTCTTTAAAGGACTCTATTATCTTCATGAGATAAGATTTTAGGACAGATTCCTGATTTTCAGGTGTGTTGGTGTATTCAGGGCTTACTGTGGTGGGGGAACTGAGTTCTGATGATGCCCACATACTTTGGCTTCTGTTGCTTATGGTCTTGCTCTTGCCTTTCGCCATCTGGATATCCCAGATGTTTGTTGGTCTGAGTGACAGTATTGAATCTGCCTCTTTTGTCCCTGGGTTGCTTCAGGTCTCCCAGTAGAACTGCAGCCCTGGCTGTATCAGACCATCTGTGGGGCTTTCTATCTGGGGGCTCTTCATAGGGACAGAGAAGCTGTTGATCTGTTGCTCTGGCTGCAGTAGATTTCCTGGGAGGCCTTCAGACTGTTGGGTCTTCAGTGGAGAAGTCACACTTTTTTCCAACTGCCTCAAGTGCAGCTGATCCTCAACTGCTCAGAGTGCAGTAGATCCTCAACTGCTCTGAGTGCAGCAGGTCCTCTAGTATGGATCAGGATATGGTATCTTCAGGGGAGCAGACCAACTAGGAGTCTGCCCCAGAAGTGGTGGAAGGGACTGAAGAGTGGAATTCAGGAGGACAGGAGTTTTGGCCTGTGATGGATTCCGAGTCCACCAGGCTCTCAGCAGCAGCTCTGGGACTCAGGGGGTGGGGTGGGGTGTTTTTAGCAACTGCTCTGAGTGCAGCGGGTCCTCTAGGATGTATCTGGTTGAGTGGAGAGGTTGGATTAGGTGCAAAAGGGACCCGTGGATGGTTTCATATAGGACTAGTCCTAGCAGGAGCCTAGAGGTTGGTTGGGGTATAGGGAGGAGGTCTTCATTTCTTTCTTTAGTCACCACTGTTCTTTCTATGGAGGCATTGCAATGTGGAGAGGAGGGTGAGTCTTATCAGGGTTGATGTATCCATTTTTTCTTTGTGGGATTAGTGTTAGTTTTAGGGTGACACAGGAGGCATTAATCAGGGGAAGCTGTGATTCTCTACTTGGTGCAGGAGGATATGAGAGATGAATTCGTGGAGCGAAATTCCTGGAAAATGCAGATAAGCCTGGTAAACGGGGGCTATGGTAGTTCGTGTATGAGAGGTGTCAGTATAGGAAGGTCTCAGCTGGAGAAGCCAGGATTTCTCATCTGGTTCAGGGAGTCCCTGTGTAATGTAGGCATCAATATGACTTTCCAATACATATCTATTGCTGTATCTGCCTTATTCATGCCTCATATTGCTATTTGATGTCCTTTGGTGCCACCTAGAGCAGAGAAATATATAAGCAACTATTGCTTTCTTACTTAAGTAACAAAAATTATGAAAATCTGTATTAATATAGAGCCACACAGGTGAGGAGGAGGAGAAGAAAAAGAAGAGGAAGGGGGAGGAAGAGGAGGAGGAGGAGGAGAAGAAGAAGAAGAACAAGAACAAGAAGGACAAGAACAAGAAGAACAGAACAAGAAGAACAAGAACAGAACAAGAAGAACAAGAACAAAAAGAACAGAACAAGAAGAATGAGAGAGAGAGAGAGAGAGAGAGAGAGAGAGAGAGAGAGAGAGAGAGAGAGAGAGAGAAAGCTTTTACTCTAGTCCCTGATTACATTTTTCTTGCTTTGACAGTTGACTCCTAGAGGCCCGTTTCCCAGGCTCCACCTTTCACTGTACCTGGAGAGATTGTGACCTCCCTTATGAGAGAGGATTTCCTTATTGTAATCAGCAACACATACCTAGTCCATGTATGTTAGTTGAACAAGTGAGTGATTTTTGCTTGTTTTGTTTTCCCGTTTAACTGTCTATACTGCCTCCATTGGTAGATAAAACCCAGAGTCCAGAGAGGTGAAGTCATACTGTTCTAGTGTGTGTTGTTGAGCTCCTTCCTGTACCTCAACTCGGCTCTTCTGCCTTTAGGTACCTCACTGCTCACTGACCTGTAGGAGTGCCTACTGTTCTCCCATTCTCCATTGTTTACCATACCATAAAGACCCCGTGCCATAGGGTCTTTATGAAGCAGAAGCCATGAAGTGTGAGAACACACTGGGAATTGGAACTTGCTGAAGGTTGTCTATGGCACCAGGGAGCCTTTGGACATGGTATCCAGGGTTCTAGTCAATGTCTTTGACAAGACGCTGGAAATGGCACCACCAATATCATAGGCTTGCTTTGGAACGTAGGTGGCCTTGGGAAGATCTTGGCTCCCATCTGGATGGTACACAACCCATCAAGTGCTTTCTGATTTATGTGACGCTATGGGAGCCCTATAGCACAAAAGTTTTCACTTAAACTCTAAAATCCTACTTGAAAAAAATGCTGTTCGACTAGTTTTGTTCACCATAACTAGATTGCAAATGCAGGAGACACGGCCAAACTGTTGGGGTTATGAAAGACATTCTACATTGTCTGACTAAGCTGGACCCTCAGCGCTGGAATCCCATGGAAAAACAGCTATGGGAGACTACCCTGGAAAATGTACCGAAGGAGCAAGCAGGTGAAGCCTCAGTGTTTCTGATCCTTGTTTGGCCTTGAGACTTTCTTTCAGGACCATCTCCCCCTTTCCTTAAGCATCAGTGCCAATATCCTTACTTTACATTTGTGAATAAGAGAAAACCATGCCAGCATACACTAATCAAGTGATGTCATTCAGACATGCATGCTTTATTAGGATTGATATCTCACTTTATTGTTAATGATGTACAGTGAGAATAAGGGATGGAGACAGAAAGAATGAGATGAGGAAAACAAACAGTTGGTGGGCGAACAGCATGCATTCCTTTAGTCTGATGGAGAATAGTATGCATTCCTTCAGCGGTGCTCTGTGTGTGCCTGGTGGGAGTCCACGTCCTTCCTCAGTGACCCTGGATTCATTGCATTTTAAAAAAATAATTTCTGTGGTCACCTTCAGACTTGGCTTCTCTTTCTTGCATTCCTTTTTATTCATATCCTCTTGGTTAAAACCGAGTGATACTCTTGCCTTGGGACTATGGCCATGAATACTGCCTTCACACTTGACTCCTTCATGCCCCAGTATTCTAACATGCTTTGAGGCTAGATACAATCTACGATTGTTACATAGCTTACTGGATTCCCATAAGTGAGCAGCACAAGTAGCATGGAGGGGAAAGATGTCGTGCATGTTCCTTATCATCATCCCCATCACCCAGTCTTCTCTATACTTTTAGGAGTGAAACCCTCATGTGGCAATCAGAAGTGTCAGAATTTGCATAGACCCTTCTTTCTGTAGTCTGGCATCCTGGTGGATACTTCACATTTCAATGTGCTTCATTTTGAGCAAGGCGATTGGTGTCCCTTCTAATGGTGTTTGCCAATGAGAGCTCTGTGATTTAGATAGACAGACATGTAAGATGAGCACAATTTCTTTCTTAGTCACCCAACCTATCCACCCCATCCAGGGACTGTACTGTACACTATGGTCATAAAGCAATGCAGACTGGATAGCTGACTTAATCCTATGCCATGCATTTTTTCCAGAGTTTGGCTTTTGTGATTTCTTTTTTGAGGAGGGGGTATGATAGGATTTTGGGATACTTATAAGAGTGATGAGGCATGGGGGCACATTCCTGTCTTATATAATATTTGGCACTTTACAGTATCCCTGGTCTCTGCACAAGAGGTGTCACTGCCATCTCACCTCCCAGTTGTGAGAATAAAGTACCCAAGGAGCTAAAGGGATCTGCAACCCTATAGGTGGAACAACAATATGAACTAACCAGCACCACCCCCCCCCCTGAGCTCTAGCTGCATATGTATCAGAAGATGGCCTAGTCGGCCATCAGTGGAAAGAGAGGCCCATTGGTCGTGCAAACTTTATATGCCTCAGTATAGGGGAATGCCAGGGCCAAGAAGTGGGAGTGGGTGGGTAGGGGAGTGGGTGGGGGAGGGTAAGGGGGACTTTTGGGATAGCACTGGAAATGTAAATGAAGAAAATACCTAATAAAAAATTAAAAAAATAAATGTCTCCAGGAATTGTTAAGTGTCCCAGACACCAGAATAACTCAGAAGCATTGTGGAAAGTACTTGTGGGCCTTCCCATTGACTATCCTCTTCCTTCTGGATGTGTCCTTTATTGGAGTCCTGGTGTCCTCTCTTAAATATACTTTCTGTTACTTTGTATTGATAAGATTCCAGAAGCCTCCCTACACCTTTAGTCAGCATCTCAGTATTCACATGTCCATGCTTTGACTTAGCTGTAAGTCAATGGACGCTTCATTCTTCCTCCCATAGTACTTTGTTTTTATCTCTCTTTTCTTTTACGCACCCCCCCACTTTGAGAAATTGACTTATTGCTAGATTTAGCTAGCTATGCATTTGTTATATAGCTCCCAGTGGCCTCGAAATTCACAATCCTCCTTTCTCTGTTTCTCAAGTGCTGGGATTAGAGATGTGGGTTCCCACAAACAGCTTGATTTTCTTCTTCTGATCTGTGTGTATTTTGTGCATATCCAAGCACTAGGAATGTATTATAATTTTTTTTAGCTTTCCAAATTGCCCTTTATTTAGTGTATATTAATTTTATGAAATAATAGGTACATGATACTTTCATACATAACTATAATATACTTTGATGATATTAACTCCTACAATATCTTTTCTTATCTATCTTACTTCCTCTCTTTCTCTCAAAGTCTGCTTTTTTGCATATATGTGTGTGTGTGTGTGTGTGTGTGTGTGTGTGAATTTGTTACATCAGCATATATTAAAATGGCAATAACAACTGAATCATAACTGAAATTCTATTGTTGATCAGTCCACAATGCTGGGTGCCTCAGCAGTTCCAATCGGGTGCCAAAATTCTGAAAGGTTTGGGAGAGCCATTGATGTACAATGGAATTTGGGAACCCTTGTTCTGATACCAGTAAAGGAGTCAGTAGCAGCGACAGGGTGAATCAACCCACAGAAAGGAGGAAGAGAAAGATAGCAAAAGGCAAATGACCTTCCTCCTGCCTTCCCCTTTGTATCTGGGCCTCTATAAAAAGCTGCTACCCACAATTAGGATGGTCTTCTGCTATCAGGCAAGGCAATCAGCTCATGTCTTCAGGTGAGGCTCCCTACTCACTTCATTCAAATTTGTGGCAAATTGGGAGTAAAAATCAATCATAATATGCCCACACCTGGCTTTTTTGTGGGCACTATGATCTGAACTATGGCTCTCATGCTTGTACAACAAACATTCTTACCAACTAAGACATCTCTTTAGCAATTAGCTTTTGATATTTCAACCATTACATTTACATTTTATTAGACAGTGTTTTCTCATAAAGTATATTTCTTGTCCACCCCTAACCACACTATCTTGTTATAATTAGTATCTTACTTGGCCCTGGATATATGGATGAGTGGTGAAGAGTGAGTACTGCTTTTGCATAATACCCAAGTTTGGGTCCCAGCATGTATATTATAACTCTCAACTACCTCTAACTTCAGTCTCAGGGGATGTTCTTTTCTGGACTCTAGGGGCATCTCCACACATATAAACCATAAATCAAATAAAATAGATGTTTTAAAAATATAATATCTTATTAATATTTTAGAGGCTTTAATTTTCTAATTATTATATTTTAAATTTTATAATTTTCTTTAATTTTTCATTATTCATTATCTATATATTTGTTGCCTAATGGTTGTCTATGGGTCATGAATTTGGGCATGGCTTCACTGGTTGCTTTTTATATGCTTTCATAGGGCTGTGGTCATGTGTCAGACAGGGTTAGGGATCCAACTGAGGGAGCTCATGAACTTGCTCTGTGCTTGTTCATATAATGATCTGACCTGGGTCTGGAGAACATGGGCTAGAAATCTAGTTGCCTCAATTCTTTACCATGTGGTCTTTGAACAAATTCACATTTACATTTTCAATGTTATCAAATAATCCTATAGCAAGATGAAATAATTTTAAATTAAATAAGCTGCACTTAGTCACCTTTGTTCTAGTCAGTAATGAAAAACCAGTTGTGGCTTCCCATCCTCAGAGGAAAAGAGGGTCACCAAATTGAATGAGTAAGGGACCCTGGTGGTAGACACCTTTAATTCCAGCACTTGGGAGGCAGGTGGTTATCTGTGAACTCAAGGCTGGCCTGGTCTACAGCATGAGTTCTAGGACTACTGGAGAAATCCCATCTCAAAAAATAATCAAACCAAACCAACCAACCAACCAACCAACCAACCAACCAAACAAACAAACAAACAAATAGGAGTATGGGGAGTCAGGCATTGTTGATTATCTTAGAAAGTATCTTAACACATTGATATATATTTTTCTTTCTTCTGATTTTCTTACTAATTTAAACCAGACCCTTTGGAAGTAACTACTCTACTTCAGCTATCTTCACACTTTTTAGTAAAGACTATTTCTTCTCTGATAATAATAACTGAAAGCCATGGTTTTGTTTTTGTAATGACAATTGTCTTAGTTATTTTTTTAAATTGCTGTGATAAAGCACCGTAGCCAAGGTAACTAATAGAAGAATGAGTTTATTTGGGCTTACACTTTCAGAGGGTGAGTCCATGACCATCATGGCAGGGAGCAGGGATATAGGCAGGCAAGCAGGTATGCAGGCAGGTGGGCAGGTAGGCAGGTAGGCAGATGTGGATCTAGAATAATAGCTGAGAGCTTACATGTTGAGACAAAAATCACAAAGGCCTATGGTCATATCATTATATTAATATGCATGCATGTAGTTCAACTACAAAAGTCCTGATAGCCTTTAATAGGCTCAACATAATTTATAAGTCCAAAGTCCAAAATCTTTTCTAAGACTCAAGGCAATCTTTTAATTGTAACCACCTATAAAATAAAAAAGGAAATCACATACTTCCAATATATATTGGCACAGAATATATAGGGAGGGACAGGAGCATAGTGAGGTAATATGGGATGAAAGCAAGACTGGAAGTCAGTAGAGAAAACTCCAAATTCTGCAGTTCCCTAACTGATATCAAAGATGGCTTATATGGCTCTGCTCTTACAGCTTTGCTGACTGGAACATAGTTCTCTCTCTTGGGCTGGTTCCATTGCTTGTCTGCAACTCTCCCTGGCAGACATCCCATGGCATCTCCAACATTCTTGAGTTTCCAAATCTATTTAAGTTTTACTTTCATGGTTTTGCACAATGGACTTTCAGGGTCTGCATTCAGGGACTCCCCTCCCATAAACTTGGTCTTAGTGACTTTTCTTAATCATGGAGGAAGATTCTACAACTCTTTTATGCCTGTATTCATTATGGCTTTAAATCTAGAACCATGCAGCTGATGGCAGTTTGACTCTTGGCCTGGGATGGAGTCTGGCCCTCTCTATGTATTAGATTTGCTTAAGCTTTGATTTGTGTTGCCTTTTAGGGCCATAAAATTTCTTGGGGTGTTTCATCTCAACAGTTGCAAGATTAGCTGTACGGAGTCTGAGGGCACCACTCTCTTTATTCCATTGCAAACGAATGTGACATATAGCATCTGCATGCCTTTCCCCCATTATAAGTCATTTCTTAGTTCATTCTTTTCAAAAAGATAGGTGAGCCTCCCTTGTTTGTCTTATCAACTATAAAAAAAGACCATGCAATAGCTACCATAGCCTGACTATGTTCCCATCCACACGTGCTAGTTTTAGGGATCATTGTAAGTTCATTAGTTCATCAACCTTCTGGAGGGTATCCCTGTAGTTATTCAGTGGACCCATTTATTAAGGATGCATGACACATCCTTAATGTTTTATCCTTGATTATGAGTCGTATTATCCTAACATGTAACTGTTCCTATAACAAAAGGACACACTATCCCAAATTACATTGGGAAATTTATCTCTTTAGGGATTGTCCATGTGGATATTTTACTTTTACTATCAAATCAACCTCAATTTTATGTCTCATCACCCATCTCATGGCCATGCAACCACTCCTCCCCAAATTAACTTTGATTCTGTTATTTCTTGTTGAGGTGCCAATTTAATTGTGTGACTTTTCCAGGTTTGATGGTTAATTTCAATGACTAACTTGATGAGATCCAGAATCATCCTCTGGGCATGTTTATGAATAAGTTTCTTAATTATGGTAATTGGGTATTCTGTAACTTTTTTTTTTTTTTGGCTAATACCCACTTATTAGTGAGTACATACCATGCATGTCCTTTTGGGTCTGAGTTACCTCATTCAAGATGGTATTTTCTTGTTCCATCCATTTGCCTGAAAAACTCAGGATAACTTAATAGCTGAGTAGTTTCCATTGTGTAAATGGACCTCATTTTCTGTATCCATTCTTCTGTTGTATGGCAACTGGGTTGCTTACAGCTTCTGGCTATCACAAACAAGGGTGCTATGAACATAGTGGAACACGTGCCCATGTGGCATGGGTATATTCCCAAGAGCGGTATTGCTGGGTCTTCAGGTAGATCTATTTCCAATTTTCTGAAGAACCCCCAGATTGACTTCCAGAGTGGTTATACCAATTTGCAATCCCACCAGCAATGGAGGAGTGTTCCTCTTTCTCCACATCCTCGCCAGC
Source organism: Mus caroli (assembly GCF_978045245.1). Taxonomy (NCBI): domain Eukaryota; kingdom Metazoa; phylum Chordata; class Mammalia; order Rodentia; family Muridae; genus Mus; species Mus caroli. Next base: position 58,203,204 of record NW_028227274.1, on the reverse strand, counting down.
ATCTGATTTCACCTGAGTTTTTGATCTTAGCCATTCTGACTGGTATAAGGTGGAATCTCAGGGTCATTTTGATTTGAATTTCTCTGATCACTAAGGACTTTGAACATTTCTTTAGGTGTTTCTCAGACATTCGAGATTCCTCAGTTGTGAATTCTCAGTTTAGTTCTATATCCCATTTTTTTGATTAGGTTGTTTGGTTGTTTGGTGGTTAGCTTGCATTCTTTATATATTTTGGATATTAGCCCTCTATCAGATGTGGGGTTAGTGAAGATATTTTTCTCCAATCAGTAGGTTGCCGATTTGTCTTACTGATTATGTCCTGTTCTTTGCCTTACAGAAGCTTTCCAGTTTCATGAGGTCCCATTTATCAATTCTTAATCTTAGAGTGTGAGCCACTGTAGTTCTGTTTAGGAAATTTCCCCCTGTGCCAAGAGTCCAAGGCTCTTTCTCCCTTTCTCTTCTATTAGATTGAGTGTATCTGGTTTTATGTTGAGGTCCTTGACCCACTTGATCTTGAGCTTTGTGCAAGGTGACAAATATGGCTCTATTTTCACTTTTCTACATATAGACAGCCAGTTAGACCAGCACCATTTATTGAAGATGCTTTCTTTTTTCCATTGTATATTTTTGGCTTCTTGGTCAAAGATCATGTGTCTGTAAGTTTTTTTCCCTTCAATTCTATTCCATTGATCAACCTGTCTGTCTCTGTACCAATACCATGAAGTTTTTATCACTATTGCTCTGAGGTAGAGCTTGAGGTCAGGGATAGTGATTCGACCATCCATTCTTTTATTGTTAAGAATTGTTTTCGCTATTCTGGGTATCCAGATGAATTTGAGAATTGATCTTCCCATGTCTTTGAAGAATTATGTTGGGATTTTGGTGTGAATTGCATTGAACCTGTAGATTGCCTTTGGTAGGATGGCCATTTTTACTATATTAATTCTGCCAGTCTACGAGCATGGGAGATATCTCCATTTTCTGAGATCTTTGATTTCTTGAGAGACTTGAAGTTATTGTCATACAGGTCTTTCACTTGTTTGGTTAGAGTTACCCCAAGATGTTTTATATTATTTGTGGCTATTGTGAAGGGGGTTGTTTCCCTAATTTCTTTCTCAGCATGTTTATCATTTGTATAAAGGAAAGGTACTGATATATTTGAGCTAATTTTATATCTGGCCACTTTGCTGAAGTTGTTATCAGCTGGAGAAATTCTCTGGTAGAATTTTTGGGGTCGCTATGTATGTTATCATATTACCTGCAAATAGTAATACCTTTATTTCTTTGCAAATTTGTATCCCCTTGATCTCCTTTTATTGTCTTATTGTTCTAGCTATCACTTCAATATAGATATGGGGAGAGTGGGTATCCTTGTTTTGCCCCTGATTTAGTAGGATTGCTTCAAGTATGTGTCCATTTAGTTTGATATTGGCTGTTGGTTTGCAGTAAATTGCTTTTATTATGTATGGGCCTTGAATTCCTGATTTTTCCATTAATTTTAACATGAAGGGGTGTTGTATTTTGTCAAATGCTTTTTCAGCATCTAATGAAATGATTATGTGTTTTTTTCCCTTTGAGTTTGTTTATGTAGTGGATTACGTTAATGTATTTCTGTGTATTGAAACACCCTTGCATCCCTGGGATGCAGCCTACTTGATTGTAGTGAATGATGGTTTTGATGTGTTCTTAGATTCAGTTTGCAAGAATTTTATTGAGTATTTTTGCATCGATATTCATAAGTGAGATTGGTCTGAAGTTCTCTTTTTTGGTTGGGTACTTGTGCGGTTTAGGTATCAGAGTAACTGTTCATTATGGTAATTGATGTGGAAAGGGCCACAATAAATAAGGTGTTATCATTCCTTGGGATGGAAATTGTAACAGTGAACTGGACATTAACATTCATTATTCTCTGCTTCTTTACTCTTGACACAATGGGATCAACCACTTCAAAGACACCCATGCCATGACAGACTGTACCATCAAGCTGTGAACCAACCAACCAACTAACCAACCAACCAAACAAACAAACAAAAAAAACAAAACAAAAATTCAGAAAACCCCTCTTTCTCCATTGCATTGTTTTTGTTGGGATATTTTAACAAAGCAACAGGAAAGAAACAGACAGCAATTTGGTATCAAACAGTGGGGCTGTTGCTGTCATGAACCCAATTATAATAAAAATCCCCTGGTCTTGCACACTACCTTTTTGTATAATATTGCATTCATTTTGCTAAAAGTATTGTTTCCTTGTATTTAGGTGTATCTGAATGAGTGTTTGGTATGTGCATGTTTGTTTGTGTGTGCATGTATGTCCAAAGAATCTAGAAGAAGATATTGGATCCCTTAGAACTGGAGTTTCATGTGGTTGTATGCTACCTAATGTGGGTGCTTGGAACTGAACTCTGGTCCTCCAAAGGAGCAGCCAGTGCCTTTTACTACCAAGCCATCTTTCTGGCCCCACACTTAAGCTTTCTACGTTGCTATTTATCTTTGGTTTTGTGTCAAGGCAATGATGGCCTAATAGAATGAATTTGGAATTATTTCTCACTCTTCAATTTTGTGAAAAATTTTGTATTATTACTTTTTTTAACGTTTTTTTTTAATTTTTAATATTTTTATTACATATTTTCCTCAATTACATTTTCAATGTTATCCCAAAAGTCCCCCATAGTGCCCCCCACTTCCCTACCCACCCATTCCCATTCTTTTGGCCCTGGCATTCCCCTATATTGGGGCATATAAAGTTTGCAAGTCCAATGGGCCTCTCTTTCCATTGATGGCCGACTAGACCATCTTTCGATACATATGCAGCTAGAGACAAGAGTTCCGGGGTTCTGGTTAGTACATCATGTTGTTCCAAAAATAGGGTTGCAGATCCCTTTAGCTCCTTGGGTACTTTCTCTAGCTTCTCCATAGGGAGCCCTGTGATGCATCCAATAGCTGACTGTGAACATCCACTCCTGTGTTTGCTAGGCCCCGGCATCGTCTCACAGAGACAGCTATATTTGGGTCCTTTCAGCAAAATCTTGCTAGTGTATGCAATGGTGTCAGCGTTTAGAAGCTGATTATGGGATGGATCCCTGGATACGGCAGTCTCTAAATGGTCCATCCTTTCATCACAGCTACGAACTTTGTCTCTGTAACTCCTTCCCTGGGTGTTTTGTTCCCAATTCTAAGAAGGGGCACAGTGTCCACACTTTGGTCTTCATTCTTCTTGAGTTTCATGTGTTTAGCAAATTGTATCTCATATCTTGGGTATCCTAAGTTTTGGGCTAATATCCACTTATCAGTGAATACATATTGTGTGAGTTCTTTTGTGATTGTGTTACTTCACTCAAGATGATGCCCTCCAGGTCCATCCATTTGGCTAGGAATTTCATAAATTCATTCTTTTTAATAGCTGAGTAGTACTCCATTGTGTAAATGTACCATAATTTCTGTATCCATTCCTCTGTTGAGGGACATCTGGGTTCTTTCCAGCTTCTGCATATTATAAATAGGGCTGCTATGAACATAGTGGAGCATGTGTCCTTTTTACCGGTTGGGACATCTTCTGGATATATGCCCAGGAGAGGTATTGCTGGATCCTCTGGTAGTACTATGTCCAATTTTCTGAGGAACCGCCAGACTGATTTCCAGAGTGGTTGTACAAGCTTGCAATCCCACCAACAATGGAGGAGTGTTCCTCTTTCTCCACATCCTCGCCAGCATCTGCTGTCACCTGAATTTTTGATCTTAGCCATTCTGACTGGTGTGAGGTGGAATCTCAGGGTTGTTTTGATTTGCATTTCCCTGATGATTAAGGATGTTGAACATTTTTTCAGGTGCTTCTCTGCCATTCGGTATTCCTCAGGTGAGAATTCTTTGTTCAGTTCTGAGCCCCATTTTTTAATGGGGTTATTTGACTTTCTGGAGTCCACCTTCTTGAGTTCTTTATATATATTAGATATTAGTCCCTTATCTGATTTAGGATAGGTGAAGATCCTTTCCCAATCTGTTGGTGGTTTTTTTGTCTTATTGATGGTGTCTTTAGCCTTGCAGAAGCTTTGCAGTTTCATGAGGTCCCACTTGTCAATTCTTGATCTTACAGCACAAGCCATTACTGTTCTATTCAGGAATTTTTCCCCTGTGCCCATATCTTCAAGGCTTTTCCCCACTTTCTCCTCTATAAGTTTCAGTGTCTCTGGTTTTATGTGAAGTTCCTTGATCCACTTAGACTTGACCTTAGTACAAGGAGATAGGAATGGATCGATTCCCATTCTTCTACATGTTAACAACCAGTGGTGCCAGCACCATTTGTTGAAAATGCTGTTTTTCTTCCACTGGATGTTTTTAGCTCCCTTGTCGAAGAAGATCAAGTGACCGTAGGTGTGTGGGTTCATTTCTGGGTCTTCAATTCTATTCCATTGGTCTATTTCTCTGTCACTATACCAGTACCATGCAGTTTTTATCACAATTGCTCTGTAGTAAAGCTTTAGGTCCGGTATGGTGATTCCACCAGAGGTTCTTTTATCCTTGAGAAGAGTTTTTGCTATCCCAGGTTTTTTGTTATTCCAGATGAATTTGCAGATTGCACTTTCTAATTCGTTGAAGAATTGATTTGGAATTTTGATGGGGATTGCATTGAATCTGTAGATTGCTTTTGGCAAGATAGCCATTTTTACAATGTTGATCCTGCCAATCCATGAGCATGGGAGATCTTTCCATCTTCTGAGATCTTCTATAATTTCTTTCTTCAGAGACTTGAAGTTTTTATTATACAGATCTTTCACTTCCTTAGTTAGAGTCACGCCTAGATATTTTATATAATTTGTGACTATTGAGAAGGGTGTTGTTTCCCTAATTTCTTTCTCAGCCTGTTTATTCTTTGTGTAGAGAAAGGCCATTGATTTGTTTGAGTTAATTTTATATCCAGCTACTTCACCAAAGCTGTTTATCAGGCTTAGGAGTTCTCTGGTGGAATTTTTAGGGTCACTTATATATACTATCATATCATCTGCAAAAAGTGATATTTTGACTTCATCTTTTCCAATTTGTATCCCTTTGATCTCCTTTTGTTGTCGAATTGCTCTGGCTAGGACTTCAAGTACAATGTTGAATAGGTTTGGAGAAAGTGGACAGCCTTGTCTAGTCCCTGATTTTAGAGGGATTGCTTCAAGCTTCTCACCATTTACTTTGATGTTGGCTACTGGTTTGCTGTAGATTGCTTTTATCATGTTTAGGTATGGGCCTTGAATTCCTGATCTTTCCAAGAGTTTTATCATGAATGGGTGTTGGATCTTGTCAAATGCTTTTTCTGCGTCTAATGAGATGACCATGTGGTTTTTGTCTTTGATGGATTTCCGTATATTGAACCATCCCTGCATCCCTGGGATGAAACCTACTTGGTCAGGATGGATGATTGTTTTGATGTGTTCTTGGATTCGGTTAGCAAGAACTTTATTGAGGATTTTTGCATCAATATTCATAAGGGATATTGGTCTGAAGTTTTCTATCTTTGTTGGGTCTTTTTGTGGTTTAGGTATCAGAGTAATTGTGGCTTCATAGAATGAGTTGGGTAAAGTACCTTCTGTTTCTATTTTGTGGAATAGTTTGTGAAGAACTGGGATTAGATCTTCTTTGAAGGTCTGATAGAACTCTGCACTAAACCCATCTGGTCCTGGGCTTTTTTTAGTTGGGAGACTATTAATGACTGCTTCTATTTCTTTGGGGGAATATAGGGCTGTTTAGATCATTAACCTGATCTTGATTCAACATTGGTACCTGGTATCTGTGTAGGAACTTCTCCATTTTATCCAGGTTCTCCAGTTTTGTTGAGTATAGCCTTTGGTAGAAGGATCTGATGGTGTTTTGGATGTCTTCAGGATCTGTTGTTATGTCTCCTTTTTCATTTCTGATTTTGTTAATTAGGATGCTTTCCCTGTGCCCTCTAGTGAGTCTGGCTAAGGGTTTATCTATCTTGTTGATTTTCTCAAAGAACCAGCTCCTTGATTGGTTGATTCTTTGAATAGTTCTTCTTGTTTCCACTTGGTTGATTTTGCCCCTGAGTTTGATTATTTCCTGCCGTCTACTCCTCTTGGGTGAATTTGCTTCCTTTTGTTCTAGTGCTTTTAGGTATGTTGTCAAGCTGCTAATGTGTGCTCTCTCTAGTTTCCTTTTGGAGGCACTCAGAGCTATGAGTTTTCCTCTTAGAAATGCTTTCATTGCGTCCCATAAGTTTGGGTATGTTGTGGCTTCATTTTCATTGAACTCTAAAAAGTCCTTAATTTCTTTCTTTATTCCTTCCTTGACCAAGGTATCATTGAGAAGAGTGTTGTTCAGTTTCCACGTGAAGGTTGGCTTTCTATTATTTATTTTGTTATTGAAGATCAGCCTTAGTCCATGGTGATCTGATAGGATGCATGGGACAATTTCAATATTTTTGTATCTGTTGAGGACTATTTTGTGACCAATTATGTGGTCAATTTTGGAGAAGGTACCATGAGGTGCTGAGAAGAAGGTATATCCTTTTGTTTTAGGATAGAATGTTCTGTAAATATCTGCCAGATCCATTTGATTCATAACTTGTTAGTTTCACTGTGTCCTTGTTTAGTTTCTGTTTCCACGATCTGTCCATTGGTGAAAGTGGTGTGTTGAAGTCTCCCACTATTATTGTATGAGGTGCAATGTGTGCTTTGAGATTTACTAAAGTTTCTTTAATGAATGTGGCTGCCTTTGTATTTGGAGCATAGGTATTCAGGATTGATAGTTCCTCTTGGAGGATTTTACCTTTGATGAGTATGAAGTGTCCCTCCCTGTCTTTTTTAATGACTTTGGGTTGGAAGTCAATCTTATCAGATATTAGAATGGCTACTCCAGCTTGTTTCTTCTTACCATTTGCTTGGAAAATTGTTTTCCAGCCTTTCATTCTGAGGTAGTGTCTATCTTTTTCTCTGAGATGAGTTTCCTGTAAGCAGCAAAATGTTGGGTCTTGTTTGTGTAGCCAGTTTGTTAGTCTATGTCTTTTTATCGGGGAGTTGAGTCCATTGATATAAAGAGATATTAAGGAAAAGTAATTGTTGTTTCCTGTTATTTTTGTTGTTAAAGTTGGCATTCTGTTCTTGTGGCTGTCTTCTTTTAGGTTTGTTGAGGGATTACCTTCTTGTAGTTTCTAGGGCGTGGTTCCTGTCCTTGTATTGGTTTTTTTCTGTTATTATCCTTTGAAAGGCTGGATTCGTGGAGAGATAATGTGTGAATTTGATTTTGTCGTGGAATACTTTGGTTTCTCCATCTATGTTAATTGAGAGTTTGGCTGGGTATAGTAGCCTGGGCTGGAATTTGTGTTCTTTTAGTGTCTGTATAACATCCGTCCAGGATCTTCTGGCTTTCATAGTCTCTGGTGAAAAATCTGGTGTAATTCTGATAGGCTTGCCTTTATATGTTACTTGGCCTTTTTCTCTTACTGCTTTTAGTATTCTATCTTTATTTAGAACATTTGTTGTTCTGATTATTATGTGTCGGGAGGTATTTCTTTTCTGGTCCAGTCTATTTGGAGTTCTGTAGGCTTCTTGTATGTTCATGGGCATCTCTTTCTTTAGATTTGGGAAGTTTTCTTCTATAATTTTGTTGAAGATGTTTGCTGGTCCTTTGAGTTGAAAATCTTCATTCTCATCCACTCCTATTATCCGTAGGTTTGGTCTTCTCGTTGTGTCCTGTATTTCTTGGATGTTTTGAATTAGGATCTTTTTGCATTTTACATTTTCCTTGATTGTTGTGCCGATGTTCTCTATGGAATCTTCTGCACCTGAGATTCTCTCTTCCATCTCTTGTATTCTGTTGTTGATGCTGGTATCTATGGTTCCAGATTTCTTTCCTAGGTTTTCTATCTCCAGTGTTGCCTCATTTTGGGTTTTCTTTATTGTTTCTACTTCCCTTTTTAGGTCTAGTATGGTTTTGTTCATTTCCATCATCTGTTTGGATGTGTTTTCCTGTTTTTCATTAAGGACTTCTACCTGTTTGATTAGGTTATCCTGTTTTTCTTTAAGGATTTGTAACTCTTTAGCAGTGTTCTCCTGCATTTCTTTAAGGGATTTTTGTGCTTCCTCTTTATTGTCTTCTACCTGTTTACCAGTGTTCCTTTGTATTTCTTTAAGTGTGTTATTAAAGTCCTTCTTGAAGTCCTCTACCATCATCAGGAGATATGCTTTTAGATCCGTGTCTAGCTTTTCCGGTGTGTTGGGGTGCCCTGGACTGGGCGAAGTGGGAGTGCTGGGTTCTGATGATGGTGAGTGGTCTTGGTTTCTGTTAGTAAGATTATTACGTTTACCTTTCGCCATCTGGTAATCTCTGGGGTTAGTTGTTGTCGTTGTCACTGTTTAAAGATTGGAGCAGAAGCTGTGTTCCACTCACCAGCAGTCTCAAAATCCTGTGGCGGGGGTCGTGGGTAGCTGGCGGGTGTCAGCCGACCCTGCGCTCTAGCTACACAGGTGCTGTTCCAGCCGGATGAGGCCTGTGGCCCTACTCAGGATGGTTTCTGCTTCCCTAACTAATGCAGTCTCAGGTCCCGCGCGCAATTTGATTGGAGCAGAAGCTGTGTTCCACTCACCAGAAGTCTTAAGATCCTGTGGCGGGTGTTGTGGGTAGCTGGGGAGTGTCAGCCGACTCTGCGCCCTAGCTACCCTGGTGCTTTTCTGACCGGAAGAGGCTTGTGGCCCTACGTAGGCCGGATTTCTGCCTCCCCAACCAGAGCAGTCTCAGGTCCCGCGTGATTGGACTGGAGCAGAAGCTGTGTTCCACTCACCAGCAATCTCAAAATCCTGTGGCGGGGGTCGTGGGTAGCTGGCGGGTGACAGCTGACCCTGCGCTCTAGCTACACAGGTGCTGTTCCGGCCGGATGAGGCCTGTGGCCCTACTCAGGCCGGTTTCTGCTTCCCTCGTATTATTACTTTTGTAAATATAATTTAGTTGGGGGAAGTTCACAAGTGAAGCTTATTGGGCTTGACTTTTTTTTAGTATTAGTGTTTAAAACATTAGAACATTTAACTATTGAGTGTGAATGAGTGTGTGCATGTGTGTGTGTGTGTGTGTGTGTGTGTATGTGAGCATGTGTGTGTGTATGCTGTGGTGCACATATTGAGGTAGATGACAACCTTCAGTTGTCAGTTCTTTCCTTTTATAATGTGGGTTCTAAAAATTGAACTTTGTAGAGTTGTAAGTCTTAATGGTAGGCACTTTTACTCATAGAGCCATCTTAAGGGTCTTAGTATATTTTAAAGTATGTATCTGACAAAGTAAATTGATATCAGGGGCCAGGAAAATGTCTCTTGTGTTCAGAGCAGCTTCAGCATGAACTTAGCACATTCATCTCTTTTCATTAACTAATTAACTGTATAGTTAATTAATTAATGAGGCAGTCTTCCTCCCAGTTTCACCTTTCCACCCCTTTGCCCCATTCTCCCTCCCTGTCTCTAATGGGAAGGAGAGCCCCCCCCTGCCCCGAGTGTGTGTTTCTGTGTGTGCACATACATGTATGTGCACACCCATGCTTGGTTTCCTTCTTTTGGTTTTGCTGGTCTGGGGCTTTTATTTTCTGGGTTTGTATGGTGTAGTTAGCCTCTGTGCATTTGAGTTTTCCTTCTAGTATCTTCTGTAGGGCTGGATTTGTGGATAGATATTGTTTAAATTTGGCTTTGCTGGGTAATATCTTGTTTTCTCCATCTATGATGATTAAAAGAAATCTATGATGATTGCTGGGTATAGTAGTCTGTGTTGACATCTGTGATCTCTGAGAGTTTGCAAGATATCTGCCCAGGCTCTTCTGGCTTTTAGAGTCTCTGATGAGAAGGTGGGTATAGTTCTGATAGGTCTACCTTTATATGTTACTTGGCCTTTCCCCTTCACATCTTTCAATTCTCCCTCTCCTCTCCTCTCCTCTCCTCTCCTCTCCTCTCCTCTCCTCTCCTCTCCTCTCCTCTCCTCTCCTCTCCTCTCCTCTCCCCTCCCCTCCCCTCCCCTCCCCTCCCCTCCCCTCCCCTCCCCTCCCCTCCCCTCCCCTCCCCTCCCCTCCCCTCCCCTCCCCTCCCCTCCCCTCCCCTCCCCTCCCCTCCCCTCCCCTCCCCTCCCCTCCCCTCCCCTCCCTCTCTCTCTGTCTCTCTGTCTCTGTCTCCTTTTGTTCTGTACATTTAGCGTTTTGATTATTATGTGGCAGAAGGATTTCCTTTTCTAGTTCAATACATTTGGTATTCTTTAAGCCTCTTATATGTATATAGACATGTCTTTCTTTGGGTGATGAAGTTTTCTACTATGATTTTGTTGAAATTTTTTTCTGGGCCATTGAGCTTGGAGTCTTCTATTTCTATTATTTTTAGGTTTGATTTTTTTATAGTGATTTCTTGAATGTTTTGTGCCAGAAGCTTTTTGGATATAACATTTTCTTTGACTTGTGTATTTTCATCGTATATGCCTGAGATTATCTCTTCCATCTCCTGTATTCTATTGGTGATGTTTGCATCTGTAATTCCTGTCCTCTTTCCTAAGTTTTCCATCTCTAGGATTCCCTATGTTTGTGTTTTCTTCTTGCTTCTTTTTCCATTTGCATGCCTTGAACAGTTTTATTAATTTCCTTCACCTGTTTGATTGTGTTTCCCTGTATTTCTTTAAGGGATTTATTCATTTCGTTGACAGGACTCCTTGGGGAGTCAGGTGGAGCTTGGATCTGACAATAGAGCTAAGAAACACCACACTGCTTGCCTCTGCTGGCCACATCCCAGGTGGAAATGAATACTCTTGGGGTTTCCTGCAGACCTTCTTGGGAAGGGAGGCAGAGTCATGGGCTTGCTGATGGAGCATAGGGGACAAAATACAGCTCACCTCTGCTGGCTGTGCCCCAGAGCACATTAATCTTAATGTGTATTATTCTTACAAGGTAACATTGATAAAAGAGGAATATTTACTGAAAATATTCTACTTGTATTTATTTATAAGAAAAGATATTCATGTATATATATGAAGAAAGCTGGCTTGAATTCACAAAACTTTCATTACTAGTTGATCTAAGCTTAAACCCAAGACACTACAGATTCAATACCAAGGTCTCTGCCACATTAAATTTCTGAGTGAGGAGAACAAAAGGAAAACCTGATCAAAATGCACCAGTTTTAAGACCAAAGTCCTTTTAAAGATCTAGGTCGACTTATATGTTTGAAATTGAAGATGCATATATATCAATTTGATTTACTCTACTTGGCCCATTTTACTTTATTCACACAACACTGTTTTTTAATTTTTATTTTAAATTTTTTATTGGTTACTTTATTTATTTACTTTTCAAATTTTATTCCCTTTCCTGGTTTCCCCTCTGCAAACCCTCTATCCAATGCCCCTTTTCCCCTGCTTCTGTAAGGGTGCTCCTCACTCCTGTCTCACTGCCCTAGCATTTTCCTACACTGGGGCATCCAGTCTGCACAGGATCAAGGGTCTCCTCTCCTATTAATGCCAGATAAGGCCATCCTCCGCTACATATGCAGCTGGAGCCATGGATCCCTCCATGTGTACTCTTTGGTTGGTAGTTTAGTCCCTGGGAGTTTTTTTTTTTTTGGGGGGGGGGTCTAGTTCATTGATATTGTCAAATCCAATAGAGGGATACTGTCCAATATCTACAAAGAACTCAAGAAGTTAGATTCCAGAAAACGAAATAACCCTATTAAAAATGGGGTACAGAGCTAAACAAAGAACTCTCAACTGAGGAATCTCAAATGGCCAAGAAGCACCCAAAGAAATGTTCAACATTAGTCATCAGGGAAATGAAAATCCAAACAACCCTGAGATTCCACCTCACATCAGTCAGAATGGCTAAAATCAAAAACTCAGGTGACAGCAGATGCTGGCAAGGATATGGAGAAAGAGGATCACTCCTCCATTGTTGGTGGGATTGCAAGCTGGTAAAACCACTCTTGAAATCAGTCTAGCCTTTCCTCAGAAAATTGAACATAGTACTGAGGACCCAGTTAACCCACTCCTGGTATATCCCAGGATGCTCCAACATATAACAAGGACACATGCTCCACTATGCTCATGGCAGCCTTATTTATAATAGCCAGAAGCTGGAAAGAACCCAGCTGCCCCTTAACAGAGGAATAGATACAGAAAATGTGGTACATTTACACAATGGAGTACTACTCAGCTATTAAAAACAATGACTTCACACAAGACTCTTATAGCTTGAAATGCCATGCTTTGCTTGGAGCTTCTCAGCCTGAAGAGGGTAGTGGTAGGGGCACAGAGTAGGACTATGGTGTGGCTTTAAAATCTGAGGGTCTCTGGATGTTCTAGCTCTCTAACTATACTGAAATGCTGATGGTAACTTCTTTTTTTTTTTATTTGTAAAAATAGTCTTTTTTTTAATTGAATATTTTCTTTATTTACATTTCAAATGTTATCCCCTTTCCTGATTTCCCCTCCAAAAAATACCCTCCCCCTATCACCTTCCCCATCCTCCTACTCACCAACCTACCCACTCCTGCTTCCTGGCCTTGGCATTCCCCCACACTGGAGCATAGAGCCTTCATAGGACAAAGGGCCTGTCCTCCCATTAATGTCCTACTAGGCCATCCTCTGCTGAACTAGCCAGTATCCCCAGAGCTCCCAGGGACTTAACCACCAACGAAAGAGCACACATGGTGGGACTCATGGCTCCAGCTGCATATGCAGCAGAGGATGGCCTAGTCGGTCATCAATGGGAGGAGAAGCCCTTTGTCCTATGACAATAACTTCTAAAAAGTCCTAAAAAATGTTCTTGCTCTTTCTGAGGGTAAAAGGCTGCTGGCTTAGGTGATTGACACCTATAGACTAACAGCAGGGGATTAACTAATGTGGCCTTTGTTCTATCTGAGCAGGAACTGTGAGGCTGTAACTCCAGCCTACTAGTAGGAAGTCACAGGAAGAAAAGGGGACACTTTGAAAAGTGATTATAGCATTTATAACTAAGTTGTACAAAGTTTCCTATGGAAGCTATCTAAGAAAAGGAGAGGGCTGGAGAGATGGCTCAGTGGTTAAGAGTACCGACTCCTCTTCCAGAGGTTCTGAGTTCAATTCCCAGTAATGTGGCTCACAACCATGTGTAATGGGATCTGATGCCCTCTTCTGGTGTGTCTGAAGACAACTACAGTGTACTCATATACATAAAACAAATGAATCTCTAAAAAGAAAAAAAGAAAAAAGAAAAGGGGAAAGCAGAAAGATCCTAATCAGAGCAAGGGAAATTTTTTCTCTTCATCTCTTTGTCCTCAGTACTTACACATCTTTCAGAATACATGATCACATGTTAAAAGTTCATCACAAGTTTAAACATAAAATCAAATCATAAATTGAAATTGAAGTTTACAACAGAGAATGTTTACATGCATATCCATTAGGAGTAATTTTCTGGCTAAACATCCATTACCTGACACAGCTCCACCGGTTCATTGAAAACTGTAACTAAGTTAGCGAAGTTTTGTATCGATAAACCCAGTCAATATTTTATCTTCTGTCCTAGCACCTATAATAAATCATCAGTTCCCTATTTATTACCTTTGGTTAATTGTTTTACAATCTCTTTGTATATATTCTGAGAAGGAGGAAGTCTGGTTATTATCTAAGAGGTAATTAACTAGTGACACATGAGAGACTGACAGAGTTCTGATTGCAGTTCTGACTCAGAAAAGGAACTAATAGCAGTCCCACTATAAAAGAACTTATTAGTCACTGATAGAATTTTAGGAATTCTTACAGGATCATCATTAAAACTTAAGAAGTTATCTATTTGTTTATACAGCATCACTACAAGACAGTACATCTTGGTAGATCTCAGAGATATGCTCAAAAGGTGTGGGCTAATACCTAGTGATTGTTATATATGTTTAGTAATAACAGGAAAATCATATTAATAGCAGGGAGATTTCCTAAATGAATTCTCTTCGGCCTTGCCTATAAGAGCAGATCTATCATGAGTTATATTATAATCTGAAGTAGACCATCTCAGGAAAGATCACCTGCTAGAGTTATTAGCTTGTCCTATGATGGCTCCTGACAATGCTCAATTCCTTCTTACAATATAGTTTCTAAAATTTTTCTATGCTTTTCCCCATGCCCTATATATGGATGTTTATGATTATGCCAACAGACATTAGCAATTTTAATGTCTGCTTATCATAATGTAGGAGAAGCAATATATAAATTGGCAATTTTAGTATACATGCTTGTTCAACTAATTTATGAGCTCAGAACTTTATAAAACTTATATAACATATTAAAATGCTCCACATTTGTAATCTCATTTATCATTGCTGAAAAAGTTAGACATTATCACACTAGAAATATTTAGTTTCTTATAGAGTTTGATCTATAAATATTTTGTCCCCAAACTGACCATATTATTCATGTCTCTAGTAACTATTAAGGTTGATCAAAAACTAAACTCTATTATGTAGTCAATTTATTTTTTTGTCTTTGCCATGGTATGAATTATCTGATATGGAGAGTTCTGATTTCTTAATGAAATTAAGATAGATATTGTTTAAATTTGGTTTTGCTGCAATATCGTGTTTTCTCCATCTATGATGATTAAATCATCGTCTATGATGATTGCTGGGCATAGTAATCTGGGTTGACATCTGTGATCTCCTACATTTTGCAAGATATCGGCCCAGGCTCTTCTGGCTTTTAGAGTCTCTGTTGAGAAATTGGGTGTAATTCTGATAGGTCTGCCTTTATATGTAACTTGGCCTTTTTTTCCTTGCATCTTTTAATATTCTTTCTTTGTTCTGCACATTTAGTGTTTTGTTTATTATGTGGCAGGTATCACACTGAGCACATTGATATGGTCTCTCTCCTGTGTGAATTCTCTGATTTAGAACAAAGCACAACTTCTAGAAGAGGCCTTCCACACTCAGCACATATATAATGCTTCTCTTCAGTAGGAATCTGCTGATGTCCTGTGATGTGGGACTTCTGAAAGAAAGCCTTCTTACGTTCTGCACATACATAGTTTTTTTTTTCCTTTGTGAGAATTCTCTGATGTCCAAAAGGATGTGACTTCTGACAGAAGGCTTTTCCACATTCATTGAATTTATAGGGTTTCTCTCCAGTATGTATCCTGTGATGTATGATGAGCTGTGATTTATGAAATAATGTATTTTTTGCACTCAGTACAGTCATAGGGCTTTCCCCCACTATGAGTCAATGGATATGCAGTGGGTCCTGTCTTCCTGCTGAAGGCTTTTTCACAGTAGGCACATGTGTAGGGCTTCACACCTGTTTGAATCTTTTTATGTATAACAAGCTGGGGCGTTTTGCAGAAGGCTTTGCCACATCCAGTGCACTCAGATGTCTTCTCTTCAGTGTGAGCTCTGTGGTATATAATAAGCTGGGACTTTTGGAGAAATGCCTTCTACATTCTCTACATAGATAAGGTTTCTCTCTGGCATGAATTCTCTGATGAATAATGAGGAATGATTCCTGAGAGAAAGTTTTCCTACACTCAGAACAGTCAGATTTCTCCCTAGTGAGAGTTCCCTGACATACAATGAGGTGAAACCTCTCACCTGTGTAGATTCTTTGATGCACAGAAAAGTGTAACTTCTGAGAAAAATCCTTTTCACATGCAATCCAGACACAATTTCCCCCCTTAGTTTCCTGATTCTGAGTGAGGGGCTGATTATTGCTGAAAATGTTTATAGAGTGATTGTTACTGCAGTGGTACCTTGCTGTTAATTTTCTCAAGATTTGAATTAGACACACTCTAGCTAAAAAGTTTTCCACAGCAACATTCATCAGTGTTTGTTCTTATGTTATTTTATTAGAATACTGGATACCAATACTTGATTCTAAGCTATTAATTATATCATATTTATTGTCTTTGCTTTGATACACATGACACTATAGACCCTTGAAATATTTTCCCCAGTAATTGTATTTATGAGTTGATGTCTTAGTCATTGGCTCGCCATCAATGATTATGACAAGCCTGTATAGGTTTTCTTGATTTTCTTCACATTTCTGCAGTTGGCCATCACCAGGACCAACTTTAAAATGGATTCAAGTGAACTGTTCATTTCAGTATCTTATTTTGGAAGGGAATAGTCCTCAGAAGATATAACTTGGAGTTATGAAAGTTATTCTTCCTGTCTAAAAGAAGGAAAGAAAATCATAAAATCATAGGGAATAACTGGGACAAGTGGACAATCCCATAGTTAGTGACCTCAGAAAACAAAGGTGGAGACAGGCATGAAAGAAGACAGAATATAATACAAATATGAATTGTCAGATTCATATCAAGAATAAGCACAGACTCCATTTCTCATGATAAAATATCTACCATATGCATGATATAAAACTAGCAAAAGTCCCCCACCAAACTTACGTGTTACCATCATTTGTCCAGATGCTCTAGCATCCAGTTAGTAAACACTGTCCTTCTTCAGCACTGATGTCATTCACAGACATTATACTTTCTCACTGCATTTGATAATTAACTGTGCAAAGTCATGCATTTAGAGGCCTTGCCTCCTGATGTACAGCGTGTTTTCTTGGAAGGACTCTGTCTTCCATTGTCCTTAAAGCCTTTTCATATCATAGACAACCACGAGTGAACAACTAATGACTCTCCACTAAGGGTCCCACAATTCCTTTCAATTATTTGTTGAATGCTTCCCACATTTTTCTTTTCTGAATGGTTACTGAGTTCTTGGAATACAAGCAAAGAATAGTAGATTTCAACAAGGACAAAACAAATTGCCGAGGCACCAATCAGTTGACCAAAGTACCAATCAGTTAAAAAAAAAATAAAACAAACAGATATTTTATTCTCCTTGTTCTTATTCATGATTTTTATTTGGATAGATCCAGTCTGGTAGGACACTTTATGAACTATGAATATACTCCTTGTTCCAGCTTAGAAATAATATCTGGTTTGGAAACTGGATAACTTATTAAAATATGAAGGTAATATTGTATTTACTAAGCAAAAGGAAGAAGAGAATATGTAGTTTCATTTAGCATACAACACATTTGTCCAACTAGCACTTGACAAAATAATGACTTCCATTTGGAAAGATATGAAGTTCGTAAGAGTCATCATATATGCCATGAACTACCAAATCACAGCAACGATTAGTAAAAAACATTTAGTTGGACAACTTTGAGTTACATGGGGAAGACATCTTTACCAGTTGAGACTAGGTGACCATAGTTCTCCAGCATCACATCCCTCTACAGCAGAGGTTCTCAACCTTCCTAATGCTACAGTTCTTCATGACATGGTGACTCCCATCTATAAAATTATTTTTGTTGCTACTTCATAACTGTAGCTGTGCTGCTGTTATGAATCAAAATTTAAATAGCTGTCTTTTTGATGGTCTTAGGTGGTTCCCCCAGAGGTGTCGTGACCCACAGGTTAAGAACCACTGGTATAAAAGGTTAATTGAGCAGTCCAGATGCTTCTGTTCCTTCTGGGTGAAATCCACATCTATGTTCTTGAATGACAGTAATCTCTGTAATAGCACATTCCTGTTTATTCACACTATCTTCACACCCTAGGTTTTGAGAGATAGAATGTAAAGTACTAGGATTTTGAATGCAGGTGGTATACAAGAGGAAGAAAAAGAATGGAGCAAGAAGGATTAAGTGGAGTGGGGTGTTTGAGGACAGGATATAGTAGAGAGGTATGGAGGAAAATTTAACACTGAAGACATTTGAAAAAATAATATATAAACTTACTAGTATAGAAGATTTTATAATATATAATACTATCTAAATATGTACTATATAAATATATAATGTATACATGTACATATACATGTATTCACACACATACATACACACACATATATAGATTAAACAGAGTTACTCTATAATGAGGCAATAATACCCGTCATAGACACCATAGATTATCAAATAAAAAGCCCAATATCAGGAACAGGTTACATCTTTTGGAATTATTGGTCAGTGGGTTCCCGTGAAACCTCACTATTATATGCTACTGCCTTTAATCTTGGCTATCCTCTAGAACATGATGATAAGACCACATCAATGAAGACACCACATTGTTGAGTCACAGAACATGAAGAAACCAAGCTGGCATTGACCAGAAGCTTCACCCATACTGTGTAGCTTCCATAGTACTGGAAGGAAGGTGCTATACAGAAAAGTAGACACCAGTCTTACCCAGCAGTGAATCCTTTGAACTAAAATAATGTCCAATCTGACAAGGAATGCCTGTGGGCCATAGTGGAATAAATGTCATGGGGCTAACCAATTCTTCTAACTGGATTTCAAGTCTGTTGCACAAGATGGAACCCGTGTCTTACACTGTAATCTGGGTCAAGGACCCGTGGCTGGACAGGTCATATCCCCTAGGGGAGAAATTGCTACTATTATTCTTCTAATTAACATAGTATTAAACTTCCTCCTAATGACTTATTGCTAAACACATATATTAGTGCAGCTTCACACCTTATCAGAGAGGCTTCATTTTTGTAGTAGGTGGTGACCAATAATAGAGACCCACAACCGCTCAATGTGAAGACCATAAGAAAGTATGGAATGTTCAATTTAACTAGGACATCTCACCTCCTCCTCTTTTGGCTCAGGAATAATTGAAGAAGAGGGTATAGACCATAAAAGTCAGAGGCAGTAGATGGCTAGAGCAAAACTGTTTTCTGGACACAGCAGGAATAGCGCATGTCTGAACTCACAGGTGTTGTGACAGCATTCACAAGACCTGTGCAGGATCGAGGCAGACAAATCCAAGCACAGAGAGGGGAACAGTGATCACAAAGTGATCCCCCTTTTCAGCTGAGGAACTACTGGGAGTAACTGTTGGGAGAAAGAAAGTCAGTTTTTTGGGTGTGAATCCTGGAAAGTTGACCATGTTCCATTGAATAGCTCTGTACTCAGAGGAGTATATTAGAAGCACATATTAGCCTCAATGGGTTAAAAAAAAAAAGGAGACACAGGTGTAGTATGTAATTAAAAAAAATAATAACCATGCTAAGTCCGGCTATGCGCCAGCATTAGAGGTCTCTGTCTGTTCCTTAACCTGGCCCGAGACTAATACTGTGTGTTTCTCCTAGGCAATGCCTCTTCCACAAATTCAGGCTCTGCCTCTCCAGAGTTCTGAGATTGCTCTCTCAGTCCCCCAGCTAGTTGTGGGCACACTCTCACCAGCCCGCCATCTCCCTTCAGTTACCTTTCCCCTGGAGCTTGGTCCTTGCCCAATTTTCCCATTCCAAAGCATGGCCCCGGCTAAATTATTTTCTCCTGGCCCACCTGAGTAGCTGTGAACAGAAAACACCAGAAAATCTTAGTTTAGAATCAACAGATAACACAGCCGCTGGGTGTGGAATCTATTGTCCTAAACTCATCTACTATTCTATGTTAGAAATCTTTCAGTGGTAAAATCTGCCACCAGATTTAACCATTCCTGGTATACATCCTACTTCCTTTCTCTTCTGCCTTGCCATCCAAAAAGATCATTATTCCTTCCTCTCTGGGACCCGGAAGGCCCGCCTCTTCCTTTTCTCCCAGCTTTTTGCTTCTTTATTATCCAATCAATTAATTAGTGGAAAATTCCTCTACACACAGGAAATTGGGAAATGGAGGTGAGGGTGGATCTGGGAGGAAATAGAGGGAGATTTTTGTGGGTGAATATAATCAGAATACTTTGCATGAAAGTCTCAAAGAATTAATTAATAATAATAAAACATAAAACAATGTAAAGTTCCACCTTAAACAAAATAGCCAAGTAGAACAGGAAAATGGAAGTAATAAATTAAAAAAAATGCCCACTTAATGAATGTGGTGAAAATAAATTATGGCAGTTGTATACAAATAACCCTGGAAGGAGATGCATTAATTCATGAAAACACCCAACACAATAGGACAGTCATAAGGAATACAATAACATGACAACTCTATGTTTAAAACATGTGCTGAAGTCCCAATGTCCTTAGCATGTCAGAATGTGACCTTTCTTAGAAATAAGATCATTTTGCAGACAGCTAGTGCTACAAAGTCAATAGGATGGACCATAATTCAATAGACTTGATGTCCTCATAAGAGAAAGTGTAACCAATGAATAGAAATGTACTGAGTAAAGATGATGTGAAGAGACAAAGGCTAATAAGTCAAAGAAAGATGCTTAAAGCAACCTTTAGTCAGCATTAGAAGAAACTTATCACATAAAGACTAATTTTTTGACCATAAGCCTCCAGACCTATAAGACAATAGATCTCTGTTGGTATTTTGAATGCTAGTTCTACTCATACAGTATACCACACACAATATCTAAGATGGAACCCATCTTTAGCAGTAACACTCAATTGTTAAACAAGGACTCCCAGCAAACAATTTTAAGATTTGAAGATGATAATTCTGTAATAAAACCTAACATATATCTTATAAACAGCACCTTGGGTTAGTTCTAAGTGTGCTTTCTACTCAGGTCTCACAATAATTCTGTAAAGAATATAATCTCCATTTTTATATGTGAGAAATCAGTAATGAATGAGCAGGCCATAAGGGCATGTTGCACATCTATTATAATAAACAAAGGACAAGTTTATATATGATTATGGGAAGATGCACAAAACATCCACAGAAGCTTTTATACTGGATGGTAAATTTTTTTTAAGTTATATAACAAAACACTTAACCATATTATTTTTCAAAAGGAAATGTAGAAGACAGAAAGATGTTAAACCTTGGGTTTTCTTTAGTAATTCCATTTCTACTTTTGACTTGAATCTTTTACTTCATTTCATTAAAAAAAAACCTGTTTGTATTTTCATAGACTTCATTAATGGATATCTCTTTAAGATCCTTGAACATATTTCTCATCTTTTGCCTGAGCTATATTGCATTTCACCAGGCCTACTGTAGTAAGATTACTGGGTTCTGGTGGAGACATATTGTTCTAGTTGTTACTGATTGTGTTTTTTGCTGGTATCTACATATCTGTGTTTGGGATGATTGTAATTCTAGGTGTTTACATCTGTTCTTATCTTTGCTGTGTAGTTATTTTTTTTCTTGATTTTTGTTGCCCTCTCTGGATCTTAGAAGAGTGTGGTAGCTGTGGGTTGTCTAGTATGGAGAGCTTCTGAGTCCCTCCCAGTTGTGTCCACTGGGGGTCCCTAGGTATTGGGGGTTGTGATGGTATTCTTAGTTGTCAACTTAACTACATCTGAAGTTAGCTAGGGTCCAGGTGGCTAGATATACTTGTGAGGTTTTTTTTGGGGGGGGTAGGTTATTTGAAGTGGGAAGATGTGCTTTTAGTCCAGATCTTTGGAGATGAACCTTTAATATTGGTCACACCTTTTGGTAGCAACCTTTATAGGAGATAAAAGAAAGAAGCTTTTGCCCTTGCCTGCTTGCCCTCACTCTCACTGTCAAGTTCATCACTTCACTGGCACTAGAGTCTACCTCTTTTAATGATTGTGTATACTGAAGACCAGTGGAGAGGTCCAGCCTTGTGGACTAAACAACTATTGGATTCTTGGACTTTCTGTTGGTAAACGACATTATTGGACTATCTTGACCACAGCTGACAATCTACCCTAATAAATTATATATATATATATAGTATAATATCTATCTATCTATCTATCTATCTATCATCTATGTGTGTGTGCATACATGCTCATGCACACACACAAACACACACACACACACACACACACACATTTGTGTTCTGTTCTTCTATGACTAATACAGGGGCTATCATGAAGGAATGGGGAAAGGCTAGAAGCTCCCTAGGTTCATTTCTTACAAGGATGAAAATTTTCATGCAATATTCATAGAGAATATCTTAAATAAAAATCACACAAGAAAATTTCCCACATCTGGGGAAAGAGAATCCTATCCAGATGTGAGACACACAGAACACCAAAACAGAAAGAACCAAGTAAAGAAACTTTTCATATTATATTATAGTTAAAGTATTAAATGTACAGAACAAAGAACATATCTTGAAAACTGCAAAAGAGAAGGGCCAAATCACATACAAATGCTAGTCCATTAGTATAACTTCTAGTTTTCCCAAACTCAAACCACAAAAACAAGAAAGACTTATGTCTTGCAAAGTTTGAAAGATGATATTTGACAACATTTACATTCATGATGCTCATATACTAATTATGTTTCATGCATTTAAAATTTGCTGTTTTTATTATAATTCATTGTCTCATATTCTTGTTAGGGACATTGTTGTTAGCAATGTGTATGTTTGAACATTATAGGAATCATATTTTCCTATGCTGTACTTTCTGAAGATATTTAATGGCCTAGAGTCTTCCTAGCTATGTGAACGTGTATTTTTAAAAGCATGGATACCAGCAGCCATGTGTTGCATTTCTCATCAGAGGTCACTGATGTGAAATACAGGTCTTAGATTACCCTTCCAGCCCCCAGGGTGTGTCCCATTTCATATCATTTTTTTTCTTGTAGACAACAATGTTCTGATGTGACTAACTTGGCTGACAGCTTGGCTACCTCTGGATTCAAGTGAAATGAAAGCTGTTGGACACAGCTGTGGGGAATTTTCTTGATTAGACTCTTTGAGTAGAAAGGCTCACTCTAAGTCTGAGCCACTCCTTCTGGTGGTGGCCCACAAAAACAGACAAGCAAGAAGGAAGCTTTTGCTTTTTGCCTGCTTGTCCTCACTCTCACTGACAAGTCCATCTACCCTGTCATTGACTTATTCAGTTGCTGGTATTAGAACTGACATTTTTGGGATTCCAACACAGACTTAAGGCCATCAGCTCTTTAGGATTTCCTCTGGGGCTATAGCATTAGACTGCAACTGCTGAGACATCCAGTCTTATAGACTAAACAACTACCAGATTTTGCTTTTCTGCAATGAGACAACCACTGTTGGACTAGTTAAAGAACAGTCTGTAAGCCACTTTACTAGACCGACTTTATATTAACACACACACACACACACACACACACACACAGGCACACACACAAAACTCACTAATTTTTATCAGTTCTCTTCTTTTAGAGAATGCTCATTAATACAGTGTTGATTTCTTTAATGATTTATTTGTAGAGCTTTTTTATGTTGGGAAGAATATGATTTCTTCTTATTAACAGCATCAAGTCTGTTGTGACAACCTATGGCCTATGTAGGTATGGGGAACTTTGCCATGCATGCTAGGGAGGAGTGACCTTTGCTTATTGTGATTGCTCTGTCACAGTGACGAATCAAGAGAATGACCCAATTTCTTTATTTATGCTAACAAGTATGATTTTTGTCTTGCCTTAAAGGGATGAACAATAACTGAAAGCAATTTTCCATTTAGTGATATATTATTAGTACTTTTCACCTTGAAAGGAAATGTTTTCTTTTCTGTTTCTTAAAGATGAAATAGTTCTTTTATTTAGATAAAAGGGGCAAACATTGACATCTTGACAATCAAAAACTGACAGAATACAACAGCTTTGAAGTGTTTAAAGCAAAACTCTCAGATGTAAGAAAAAATAGACAGAGTCACATCTTTAGCAAAGCACTGGAGAACAAATATCTTCTAGGCATTGATGAGACCAGTATAAAAACATTGAGGTACAGAACATTTGAATAAGCCCTGTTCAATAGTCAAGGGTATTTGCTTCATTTTGTTCTAGAGCTGTCAGGCATACTGTTAAGTTGCTACTATAGGATCTCTCCAGTTTATTTCTTCTTTGTTTTCTTTTATTGGATATTTTCTTTATTTACATTTCAAATGTTATCCCCTTTCCATGTCTCCCCTCAGGAAACCCCGTATCCCCTCCCCCTCCCCCTGCCTCTATGAGGGCACTCCCCCACACACCCACCCACTCCTGCCTTCCTGCCCTGGCATTCTCTTATACTGGGGCATTGAACCCCCCAGGACCAAGGGCCGCTCCTCCCACGGATGTTCCACAAGGCCATCCTCTGCCACATACACAGCCATGGTCCGCTCCATGGTACTCTTTGGTTGGTGGTCCAGTCTCCAGGAGCTCTGGGGGATCTGACTGGTTGACACCGTTGCTCCCCCCACGGGGCTCCAAACCCCCTCAGCTCTTTTAGTCCCTTGTCTAACTCCTCCATCGGGGACCATTTGCTCAGTCCAATGGTTGGCTGTGAGCATCTACCTGTGTATTTGTCAAGCACTTCCTGGCATCCTCTATAGCATCTGGGTTTGATGATTGTATATGGGATGGATCCCCAGGTGGAGCAGTCTCTGCATGGCCTTTCCTTCAGTCCCTGCTCCACATTTTGTCTCTGTAGTTCCTCCTGTGAGTATTTTGTTCCCCCTTCTAAGAAGGATTGAAGCATTCACACTTTGGGCTTCCTTCTTCTTGAGCTTCATATGGTCTGTGAATTATATCTTGGGTACTCCAAGCTTTTGGGAAACATTTTCTATTATGAGATTCAATTATAAAAAAAATATTGAAAGCAAACTTTCCCTAGAATCCTTGCACTGAGAAGAAATTGGACCACAGAATAACTTCACACTATTAAAGGCCTTTCTTTGTAAATGCCTCTTATCAGTGAGCAATAGCAGTAGTTTAAAAATAGAAGTTAAAAAAAAATCCAACAGTTTTCACTTAGTGTAATAACAATATCAACAAGGGACCAAAGAATCAAAGAGATTTTGTCAAATCCTCCTAATTTCTAAATTATTCCTCCCCTGGAAGCCTTCAGAAGTAAATAAAGTCAGTTTGGTCATTAACTATGGGAATTATCATCCCAGATACTAACAAAGGAGAGTAAGGCCTTTGATTACCCACTGTTTCCTCGACTCTTCTAAGGAAGAAGTAAAATAGAATGTTCTGTTTTTTTTTTATTTAATTTTATTTTTAATTTATTTTTTACATTCCATATTCCATTCCCCGCACTGCCTCAACACCCCCCCCCACACACACTGTCTGCTCCACATCCTACACTTCCTCCCCACCCCACCCTATCTCCACGTGGATGCCCCACCCCCACCCTACCTGACCTCTAAACTCCCTGGGGCCTCCAATCTTTTGAGGGTTAGGTGCATCATCTCTGAATGAACAAAGACCCTGAAGTCCTTTACTGTATGTGTGTTGGGGGCTTCATATCAGCTGGTGTATGCTGTCTGTTTGGTGGTCTAGTGTTTGAGAGATCTCAGGGGTCCAGATTAGTTGAGACTGCTGGTCGTCCTATAGAATTGCCCTTCTCCTCAGCTTCTTTCAGCCTTCCATAATTCAACAACAGGAATCAGCTGCTTCTGTACATTGATTGGGTGCAAATATCTGCATCTGACTCTTTCAGCTGCTTGTTGGGTCTTTTGAAGGGCAGTCATGATAGGTTCCTTTTTATGAGTGCTCCATAGCCTCAGTGATAGTGTCAGGCCTTGGGACCTCCCCTTGAGCTGGATCCTACTTTGGGCCTATCTCTGGACCTTCTTTTACTCAGGTTCCTCTCTATTTCCATCCCTGTAATTCTTTCAGACAGGAACAATCATGGGTCAGAGTTGTAACTGTAGGATGGCAACCCCATTCCTCACTTGATGTCCTGTCTTCCTGCTGGAGGTGGGCTCTATAAGTTCCCTCTTCCTCATGTCGGGTGTTTCATCTAAGGTCCCTCTGTTTGAGTCCTGGAGTTCTTTTAAGTTACAGTGATGCTATAGGATAAATATTTACGAAGTGCTTTTATGGAGAACAATGAAAGATGCTATGAAGTGCCAGCTGCTGACATTTTAAAAATTACATTCAGCATCTAAACCAGAAAGATTAAGTAATGTTGGCATGCCAACTCTTCTCATCCCACTAAGTGACTTTTGTGAAGTGTTGATTAGTATGCTCTTAATACATATGCGCTTAGCTATTAATGGCTACATTGGTTTAGACAGAAAACAATGCTCATCACACAGCTATCTAAAGAAAACACAGCTTGGAAGGATTGTTATGTAGCTTTCTGAATTCTTTAAGTTTAAACATTCTAAGTTCAACTTAATGGTATAATTATACAAACCTTTATACTACTCTTTGTCTTATTTAGGGTTACTATTGCTGTGATGAAATACCATGACCAAAAGCAACTTGGGGAGGAATGGGTTTATTTGGCTTACATACCCAGAGTCATAGTCCACTGAGGGAAGCCAAGGTAGGATCTCAAATCCAGCAGGAACCTGGAGGCAGGGATTGCTGCAGAGGCCATGGACAATTACTGCTTACTGGATTGCTCCTTCAGCTTTCTTTAAAACCCAGGACCACAAGCTCAGGGGTGGTACCACCCACAATGGACTGGGCCCTTCCACATCAATCACTAATTAAGAAAATGCCCACTGGGCAGTGGTGGCGCACACTTTTAATCCCAGCACTTGGGAGGCAGAGGCAGGCTGATTTCTGAGTTTAAGGCCAGCCTGGTCTACAGAGTGAGTTCCAGGACAGCCAGTGCTAAACAGAGAAACCCTGTCTCGAAAAACCAAAAGAAGAAGAAGAAGAAGAAGAAGAAGAAGAAGAAGAAGAAGAAGAAGAAGAAGAAGAAGAAGAAGAAGAAGAAGAAGAAGAAGAAAAAGAAGAAGAAGAAGAAGAAAAAGAAGAAGAAGTAGAAGGAGAAGAAGAAAAAGAAGAAGTAGAAGGAGAAGAAGAAGAAGAAGAAGAAGAAGAAGAGGAGGAGGAGGAGGAGGAGGAGGAGGGAGAGGAGGAGGAGAGAAAGAAAGAAAGAAAGAAGGAAGGAAAGAAAATGCCCAATAGACTTTCCTACAGCCAGTTTTTAACAGAGGCATTTTCTCAGACAGGGCTTCCTACTTTCTAGTGATTGTACCTTGTATCAAATTGTTATAAAAGCTAGCTGACATACTCTTCTAGGAAGAATGTTTGTTCTATGCTAATACCATTCTTGTTTTTATAATCTCAAATTAAATTTAGATTAGATTTAAGGTATTTGAACCTGCCAAAGGAAATTGATTTAATTCTAGTTTTATCATATCAAGAGAGAAGTAGATAAATAGACAGACAGACAGACAGAGTATATGCCAAGCATGATGTCATATAGGCTATCAGAAAGCAACTTGTAGAAGTCTATTCTCTGTTTATAATGTAGGTTCCTGGAATTGAATGCATATCAACAGGGTAAGTTCCTTTATCCTCTGGGTCATCTCATCAGCCTTAAATTAATATTAGAAGCAACTCATTACAAAGCTACATATTTATCTGCTTTAAAGACTGGAAACAAGTTACTGTCCTTATCAATCCACTGATAATGACTTGCTCCTATCCAGTACATCCTGGAGCACAACCTGGCAACAATGGACAATAAACCCATTCAGAGGAGACCGGTTTTGTGTGTATGCACACTAAGGTGAAATTGTGTCCTTAAGTTAGTTTTTAGGATTCTCTGGGTAGTCTTATGCAGACATAGGTATGGATATGATTAAGTCAGAAGCATTATGGGAAGGAACATGCATAGTGCACACAGGTTTATATAATCCAAGCCTTTCAGTCAAAATAGGGACTCACTCAAATTGTGCCCTCCTTAACCGAACTCTTTTGTGTCTTCAGCTCCATAAAAGAAAACCCAGACAGTCATCAATTTCCTGAGTACCCCTTTTATTGTGGCTTACTGTGAATTTTTACAGTGTATTGCTTCTAATCTTCACTATTGCTTGAAGTAGTTTTTGAATAGTTTTCTTACTACTTTGGACTTCAGTGTAGGCTTTTTATTTCCTTCTTATACAGGAGGCCAAGAATCCAGAGAGCTCTCCCCAGTTCCCAATCATTGCTAACAGTTGCAGCAAAACAAAAATGTTATTTCCCAGCCTGCTTTGCATTCGTTCAGACAAAACTGATTCTCCTGCAGCAGCCATTGGCTGTAGCTTTCTTTTTGGAGTAGAGTTTTGTGAAATTTTCTCTCTCCACATTGGCATGCTCACTGGTGTTGTCATTATGCAGATCTTACTTTAGGTGATAAAAGAGAAAAGTGTACAACCATTCTTTAATCGTAATTGTGGTGTCAAATTTTGACTGTTGACTCGATTGGATGTGGACTTAACTACAAGGCACACCCCTGGGTAGATCTGGAAGGGCACTTTTCTGAAGGATTAGCTGAAGTGAAGGGAGCGTGGTAGGAAGGCCCTTTCCAAGAATGGGTGGCGCCTTCTGTTGGTGGCCATTTATAAATAGGCCTGAGGAAAAGCAGCTTGCTTGTCTTGCCTTTGCTTCTTGCTGGTAAGGGTTCTGTCACTCTGCTTCTGCTGCTGCTGGTGGTGCTGGCTGTTGCTGCCACCACCCAATCACCCACCTCACCATCATCATTCCCTGCATCAGCACTCATCATGTTTGGCTTTCCCGTGTGAACTGAAAACCAACAGCTTTCCAGGAATCTTCAAGGTATTCAGGCCTGATGAACTGAAAAGCTACCAGGTTCTCAGCCTCTCCAGTGTGAGACAGCCAGTGCTAGATATCAATATTGTGTAAGCAAACTGAACAAATCCCTCTCATAATATATATGATTTTATCTGTTCTTTTCCTCTAGAGGACTCTAACACAGCAGTTGCTGCCAATCATGTTTCCTATTGTCCGTTACAGTGAAGGAAAGTTCAGTTGTATTCTTGAGCCTTCCCCTCCTAGCAGTCTTCCTAGTCTCCAGACTTCTAGAATCCAACAAAAAAGATTTATTCTAAGTGCTGCTATTTTGTTTTCAGGCTCCATTTTGATCCTAAAGTGAAATTAAGTTCAAGCTCCCAGGCTCTAGGGAGCTTTCCAGATGGCTGGCCAATTTCTTCCTTAGTTTTCTTTCCCCCACCAAAAGCATAAAGATTGTTTATAACCTTGAAAGAACAAATGATTCTGATTGGTGGAAAACTGTAACAGTAACTTGGTACAGATATCTGTGGTTTTCGAGCTTAAAAGCTCTGTAAAGTTCTGACTCAGGCCACAGTTCAGCTTCTGAGTCTATTCTGTGGCCTTGATTGATCAGCAGTGGATTGATTATAATAAACGCTGGTCATCTGTTTAAATACTTAAGAAAGCGAATGTTCCAGGACACATCCAGCTCCCAAGTCTGTACTGTGCTGTCCCTGACTGGTCAGTTTTTCTGCCTAATTAAAATAAAGATCTTGCTTTGTGGTGGACTCTTATGCCTGCTTGAGCTGTTTTGGATTTTGAACCCTAACAAGACATTGTGACTTTCTAGCCTCCAAAATCCCAAACTGTCAGAAGAATATTCTTTTCTTGTGAAACCATGTATATGTTCCCTCATTCTCATAGGTTACCTGTCTCTGTCTACCTGACCTCAGTAACCTGACCATAGCTATTTTATTGTTGGTTGGTTTGTTTTGGTTTGTTTGTTTGTTTTAGGGTTCCCTTAGTCTTTATGGCCATAGTCAATAAATACACTTGATATGATCTTTGCAGTGAGCTCATTCATGCTTCCTGAAGTTGGTCATGAAAAGATTGCTCAATTACATTTCCATTTTATTTAAAACTTTTTTTGTTTTATTGGTTTTTGTTTTTAGGTGTTTCAAGACAGGGTTGCTCTGTGTAGCCTTGACTGTCCTGGAGCTAGCTGTGTAGACTGGGATGGCCTTGAATTCACAGGGATCCATCTGCCTCTGCCTCCTGAGTGCTGGGATGAGTGTGCACCACCACAGCTCAGTGCATTTCCAGTGCATTGAAGTCTGAATGACAGATGCTATACACACATGGGAGGGGCAAGAGGGAGAGAGGGTTTCAAGGGAATTCGTAAGAGCAACTCTAGGGAAAAAACGCAGGAGAAAGGGGATGAGCTCACATGATAGAAGGAGTGAGATATTGGATCATTGAGAGAGAGAGAGAGAGAGAGAGAGAGAGAGAGAGAGAGAGAGAGAGAGAGGCTGCAGCCACAGTGCAAATACTAAACAAGATGCTCATGAATCCGGATAAGCCATCAGGCCTTCCATGACATGAAAAGAATGTAAGCCTCAAGAGTCCAGCTGTGTTTCTTCAAAGTGCTTGCTGTCTGCCTCAGCTTTTCCTTGTGTAGTTACAGGAGGTTTTACTTTGTGAGGCAACTTGCCTTATCTTCTTGTAATTTAAGAATGCGCAAAGTAAAAGAGAGGCCCATTGGACACAAACTTTATATGCCCCAGTACAGGGGAACGCCAGGGCCAAAAAATGGGAATGGGTGGGTAGGGAAGTGGGGGGAGGGTATGGGGGACTTTTGGGATAGCATTGGAAATGTAATTGAGGAAAATACGTAATAAAAAATATTAAAAATTTAAAAAAAAGAATGCCCAAAGTACTGTGTTGGTGACTTTTCTCATTAATGTAACAAAATTCCCAACAAAAGTAACTTAAGGACCCCTTCAGCTCCTTGGGTACTTTCTCTAGCTCCTCCATTGGGGGCACTGTGTTCCATCCTATAGATGACTGTGAGCATCCACTTCTGTATTTGCCAGGCACTGGCATAGCCTTACTAGAGACAGCTATATCAATCAGGGTTCTTTCAGCAAAATCTTGCTATAGTGTCTGGATTTGGTGGCTGATTATGGGATGGACCCCAGTGTGGAGTAGTCTCTGGATGGTCATCCTTTCGTCTTAGTTCCAAACTTTGTACTCCTTCCCTGGGTGTTTTGATCCCTATTATAAGGAGGAATGAAGTATCCACACTTTGGTCTTCATTCTTCTTGATTTTCTTATGTTTTGCAAATTGTATCTTGGGTATTCTAAGTTTCTGGGCTAATATCCACTTATCAGTGAGTACATATCAAGTGACTTCTTTTGTGATTGGGTTACCTCACTAGGGATGATATCCTCCAGATACATCCATTTGCCCAAGAATTTCATAAGTTCATTGTTTTTAATAGCTGAGTAGTACTCCATTGTGTAAATGTACCACACTTTCTGTATCCATTCCTCTGTTGAGTGACATCTGGGTTCTTTCCAGGTTCTGACTATTATAAATAAGGCTGCTATGAACATAGTGGCACATGTGTCTTTAGTACCAGTTGGAACTTCTTCTGGGTATATGCCCAGGAGAGGTATTGCTGGATCTTCTGGGAGTACTATGTCCAATTTTCTGAGGAACTGTCAGACTGATTTCCAGAGTGGTTGTACAAGCTTGCAATCCCACCAGCAATGGAGGAGTGTTCCTCTTTCTCCACATCCTTGCCAGCATCTGCTGTCACCTGAATTTTTTATCTTAGCCATTCTGACTGGAGTGAGGTGGAATCTCAAGGTTGTTTTGATTTGCATTTCCCTGATGATTAAGGATGTTGAACATTTTTTCAGGTGCTTCTCAGCCGCTCAGTATTCCTCAGTTGAGAATTCTTTGTTTAGCTCTGTACTCCATTTTTTTCTAATTTTTTTTATTTTTAATATTTTTATTACATATTTTCCTCAATTACATTTCCAATGCTATCCCAAAAGTCTCCCATACCGCCCCCCACTTCCCTACCCACCCATTCCCATTCTTTTGGCCCTGGCATTCCCCTATATTGGGGCATATAAAGTTTGCAAGTCCAATGGGCCTCTCTTTCCAGTGATGGCCAACTAGGCCATCTTTTGATACATATGCAGCTAGAGACAAGAGCTCCGGGGTACTGGTTAGTTCATAATGTTGTTCCACCTATAGGGTAGCAGATCCCTTTAGCTCCTTGGGTACTTTCTCTAGCTCCTCCATTGGGGGCCCTGTGATACTTCCAATAGCTGACTGTGAGCATCCACTCCTGTGTTTGCTAGGCCCCGGCATAGTCTCACAAGAGACAGCTATATTTGGGTCCTTTAAGCAAAATCTTGCTAGTGTATGCAATGGTGTCAGCGTTTGGAAGCTGATTATGGGATGGATCCCTGGATATGGCAGTCTCTAGATGGTCCATCCTTTCATCACAGCTCGAAACTTTGCCTCTGTAACTCCTTCCATGGGTGTTTTGTTCCCAATTCTAAGAAGGGGCATAGTGTCCACACTTTGGTCTTCATTCTTCTTGAGTTTCATGCGTTTAGCAAATTGTATCTTATATCTTGGGTATCCTAAGTTTTGGACTAATATCCACTTATCAGTGAATACATATTGTGTGAGTTCCTTTGTGATTGTGTTACCTCACTCAAGATGATGCCCTCCAGGTCCCTCCAAGATGATGGCTAGGAATTTCATAAATTCATTCTTTTTAATAGCTGAGT
Source organism: Mus caroli (assembly GCF_978045245.1). Classification (NCBI taxonomy): domain Eukaryota; kingdom Metazoa; phylum Chordata; class Mammalia; order Rodentia; family Muridae; genus Mus; species Mus caroli. Next base: position 58,171,095 of record NW_028227274.1, on the reverse strand, counting down.
AGTACTCCATTGTGTAAATGTACCATAATTTCTGTATCCATTCCTCTGTTGAGGGGCATCTGGGTTCTTTCCAGCTTCTGGCTATTATAAATAGGGCTGCTATGAACATAGTGGAGCATGTGTCCTTCTTACCGGTTGGGACATCTTGTGGATATATGCCCAGGAGAGGTATTGCTGGATTCTCCGGTAGTACTATGGCCAGTTTTCTGAGGAACCGCCAGACTGATTTCCAGAGTGGTTGTACAAGCTTGCAATCCCACCAACAATGGAGGAGTGTTCCTCTTTCTCCACATCCTCGCCAGCATCTGCTGTCACCTGAATTCTTGATCTTAGCCATTCTGACTGGTGTGAAGTGGAATCTCAAGGTTGTTTTGATTTGCATTTCCCTGATGATTAAGGATGTTGAACATTTTTTCAGGTGCTTCTCTGCCATTCGGTATTCCTCAGGTGAGAATTCTTTGTTCAGTTCTGAGCCCCATTTTTTTAATGGGGTTATTTGACTTTTTGGAGTCCACCTTCTTGAGTTCTTTATATATATTGGATATTAGTCCCTTATCTGATTAGAATAGGTAAAGATCCTTTCCCAATCTGTTGGTGGTTTTTTTGTCTTATTGATGGTGTCCTTTGCCTTGCAGAAGCTTTGCAGTTTCATGAGGTCCCACTTGTCAATTCTCGATCTTACAGCACAGCCATAGTGTCCACACTTTGGTCTTCATTCTTCTTGAGTTTCATGTGTTTAGCAAATTGTATCTTATATCTTGGGTATCCTAAGTTTTGGACTAATATCCACTTATCAGTGAATACATATTGTGTGAGTTCCTTTGTGATTGTGTTACCTCACTCAAGATGATGCCCTCCAGGTCCATCCATTTGGCTAGGAATAGAACAGCCATTGCTGTTCTATTCAAGAATTTTTCCCCTGTGCCCATATCTTCAAGGCTTTTCCCCACTTTCTCCTCTATAAGTTTCAGTGTCTCTGGTTTTATGTGAAGTTCCTTGATCCACTTAGACTTGACCTTAGAACAAGGAGATAGGAATGGATCGATTTGCATTCTTCTACATGTTAACAACCAGTTGTGCCAGCACCATTTGTTGAAAATGCTGTCTTTCTTCCACTGGATGTTTTTAGCTCCCTTGTCGAAGATCAAGTGATTGTAGGTGTGTGGGTTCATTTCTGTGTCTTCAATTCTATTCCATTGGTCTATTTGTCTGTCACTATACCAGTACCACGCAGCTTTTATCACAATTGCTCTGTAGTAAAGCTTTAGGTCCGGCATGGTGATTCCACCAGAGGTTCTTTTATCCTTGAGAAGAGTTTTTGCTATTCTAGGTTTTTTGTTATTCCAGATGAATTTGCAGATTGCACTTTCTAATTTGTTGAAGAATTGAGTTGGAATTTTGATGGGGATTGCATTGAATCTGTAGATTGCTTTTGGCAAGATAGCCATTTTTACAATGTTGATCCTGCCAATCCATGAGCATGGGAGATCTTTCCATCTTCTGAGATCTTCTATAATTTCTTTCTTCAGAGACTTGAAGTTTTTATTATACAGATCTTTCACTTCCTTAGTTAGAGTCACGCCAAGATATTTGATATTATTTGTGACTATTGAGAAGGGTGTTGTTTCCCTAATTTCTTTCTCAGCCTGTTTATTCTTTGTGTAGAGAAAGGCCATTGATTTGTTTGAGTTAATTTTATATCCAGCTACTTCACCGAAGCTGTTTATCAGGTTTAGGAGTTCTCTGGTGGAATTTTTAGGGTCACTTATATATACTATCATATCATCTGCAAAAAGTGATATTTTGACTTCATCTTTTCCAATTTGTATCCCTTTGATCTCCTTTTGTTGTCGAATTGCTCTGGCTAGGACTTCAAGTACAATGTTGAATAGGTATGGAGAAAGTGGACAGCCTTGTCTAGTCCCTGATTTTAGAGGGATTGCTTCAAGCTTCTCACCATTTACTTTGATGTTGGCTACTGGTTTGCTGTAGATTGCTTTTATCATGTTTAGGTATGGGCCTTGAATTCCTGATCTTTCCAAAACTTTTATCATGAATGGGTGTTGGATCTTGTCAAATGCTTTTTCTGCGTCTAATGAGATGACCATGTGGTTTTTGTCTTTGAGTTTGTTTATATACTGGATTATGTTGATGGATTTCCGTATATTGAACCATCCCTGCATCCCTGGGATGAAACCTACTTGGTCAGGATGGATGATTGTTTTGATGTGTTCTTGGATTCGGTTAGCAAGAACTTTATTGAGGATTTTTGCATCAATATTCATAAGGGATATTGGTCTGAAGTTTTCTATCTTTGTTGGATCTTTTTGTGGTTTAGGTATCAGAGTAATTGTGGCTTCATAGAATGAGTTGGGTAGACTACCTTCTGTTTCTATTGTGTGGAATAGTTTGTGAAGAACTGGGATTAGATCTTCTTTGAAGGTCTGATAGAACTCTGCACTAAACCCATCTGGTCCTGGGCTTTTTTTGGTTTGGAGACTATTAATGACTGCTTCTATTTCTTTGGGGGATATAGGGCTGTTTAGATCATTAACCTGATCTTGATTCAACTTTGGTACCTGGTATCTGTCTAGGAACTTCTCCATTTCATCCAGGTTCTCCAGTTTTGTTGAGTATAGCCTTTGGTAGAAGGATCTGATGGTGTTTTGGATGTCTTCAGGATCTGTTGTTATGTCTCCTTTTTCATTTCTGATTTTGTTAATTAGAATGCTTTCCCTGTGCCCTCTAGTGAGTCTGGCTAAGGGTTTATCTATCTTGTTGATTTTCTCAAAGAACCAGCTCCTTGATTGGTTGATTCTTTGAATAGTTCTTGTTTCCACTTGGTTGATTTCGCCCCTGAGTTTGATTATTTCCTGCAGTCTACTCCTCTTGAGTGAATTTGCTTCCTTTTGTTCTAGTGCTTTTAGGTGTGTTGTCAAGCTGCTAATGTGTGCTCTCTCTATTTTCTTTTTGGAGGCACTCAGACCTATGAGTTTTCCTCTTAGAAATGCTTTCCTTGCATCCCATAAGTTTGGGTATGTTGTGGCTTCATTTTCATTGAACTCTAAAAAGTCCTTAATTTCTTTCTTTATTCCTTCCTTGACCAAGGTATCATTGAGAAGAGTGTTGTTCAGTTTCCACGTGAAGGTTGGCTTTCTATTATTTATTTTGTTATTGAAGATCAGCCTTAGTCCATGGTGATCTGATAGGATGCATGGAACAATTTCTATATTTTTGTATGTGTTGAGGCCTGTTTTGTGACCAATTATGTGGTCAATTTTTTTAATGAGGTTATTTGAATTTCTGGAGTCCAGCTTCTTGAGCTCTTTGTATATATTGGATATTAGTCCCCTATCAGATTTTAAAATGGTAAAAATCGTTTCTAATCTGTTGGTGGCCTTTTTGTCTTATTGACAGTTTCTTTTGCCTTACAGAAGCTTGCAATTTCATGAGGTTTCATTTGTCAATTCTTGATCTTACAGCACAAGCCATTGCTGTTCTATTCAGGAATTTTTCCCCTGGTCCCATATCTTAGAGGTTTTTCCTCACTTTCTTCTCTATAAATTTCAGTGTCTCTGGTTTTCTGTGGAGTTCTTTGATCCACTTAGACTTGGGCTTTGTACAAGGAGATAAGAATGAATCAATTCGAATTCTTCTACATGATAACCACCAGTTGTGCCAGCACCATTTGTTAAAAATGCTGTCTTTTTTCCACTGGATGGTTTTAGCTCCCTTGTCAAAGATCAAGTAACCATAGGTGTGTGGGTTCATTTCTGCGTCTTCAATTCTATTCCATTGATCTACCTGTCTGTTGCTGTACCAGTACCATGCAGTTTTTATCACAATTGCTCTGTAGGTCAGGCATGGTGATTCCAGCAGAGGTTCTTTTATTGTTGAGAATAGTTTTTGCTATCCTATGTTTTTTATTATTCCAGATAAATTTGCAAATTGCTCTTTCTAATTTAATGAAGAAGTGAGTTGGAATTTTGATGGGGATTACATTGAATCTGTAGATCGCTTTCGGAAGGATAGCGATTTTGACTATATTAATCCTGCTAATCCATGAGCATGGGAGATTTTTCCAATCTCTGAGGTCTTCTTCAATTTATTTCTTCAGAGACTTGAAGCTCTTATCATATAGATCTTTCACTTCCTTAGTTAGAGTCACACCAAGGTATTTTATATTATTCGTGACTATTCTGAAGGGTGTTGTTTCACTAATTTCTTTCTCAGCCCGTTTATCCTTTGTGTAGAGAAAGGCCATTGATTTGAGTTAATTTTATATCCAGCTACTTCATTGAAGCTGTTTATCAGGTTTAGGAGTTCTCTGGTGGAATTTTTAGTGTCACTTATATATACTATCATATCATCCTCAAAAAGTGATATTTTGACTTTTTTCTTTCCAATTTGTATCCCCTTGATCTCCTTTTGATGTCGAATTCCTCTGGCTAGGACTTCAAGTACTATATTGATGGTAGGGAGAGAGTGGGCAGCCTTGTGCAGTCCCTGATTTTAGTGGGATTGCTTCGAGTTTCTCTCCATTTAGTTTGATGTTGGCTACTGGTTTGCTGTATATTGATTTTATTATGTTTAGGTACGGGCCTTGAATTCCTGATCTTTCCAAGACTTTTATCATGAATGGGTGTTGGATTTTGTCAAATGGTTTCTCAGCATCTAAAGAGATGATCATGTGATTTCTGTCTTTGAGTTTGTTTATATAGTGGATTACGTTGATGGACTTCCATATATTAAGCCATCCTTGCACCCCTGGGATGAAGCCTACTTGATCATGATGGATAATCATTTGATATGTTCTTAAATTCTATTTGCGAGGATTTTATTGAGTATTTTTGCATCGATATTCAAAAGAGAATTTGGTGTGAAGTTCTCTTTCTTTGTTGGACCTTTGCGTGGTTTAGGTATCAGAGTAATCGTGGCTTCATAGAATGAATTGGGTAGAGTACCTTCTGTTTCTATTTTGTGGAATAGTTTGAGGAGAATTGGAATTAGGTCTTCTTTGAAGGTCTGATAGAACTCTGCACTAAACCCATCTGGTCCTGGGCTTTTTTTTTTTTTTTTTTGGTTGGGAGACTATTGATGACTGCTTCTATTTCTTTAGGGGAAATGGGAGCATTAAGATCGTTAATCTTAGGCAGATTTAACTTTGGTACCTGGTATCTGTCTAGGAAGTTGTCCATTTCATCCAGGTTTTCCAGTTTTGTTGAGTATAGCCTTTTGTAGTAGGATCTGATGATGTTTTGAATTTCCTCAGGATCTGTTGCTATGTCTACTTTTTCATTTCTGATTTTGTTAATTAGGATACTATTCCTGTGCCCTTTAGTCAGTCTAGCAAAGGGTTTATCTATCTTGTTGATTTTCTCAAAGTACAAGCTCCTGGTTTGGTTGATTCTCTGTATAGTTCTTTTTGTTTCCACTTGGTTGATTTCAGCCCTGAGTTTGATTATTTCCTGCTGTCTACTCCTCTTGGGTGAATTTTCTTCCTTTAGTTCTAGAGCTTCTATGTGTGCTGTCAGGCTGCTAGTGTATGCTCTCTCTAGTTTCTTTTTGTATGCACTCAGGGTATAAGTTTTCCTCTTAGGACTGCCTTCATTGTGTCCCATAAGTTTGGGTATGTTGTGGCTTCATTTTCATTAAACTCCAAAAAGTCTTTAATTTCTTTCTTTATTTCTTCCTTGACCAAGGTGTCAGTGAGTAGTGTGTTGTTCAGTTTCCACGTGAATGTTGCCTTTCTATTATTTATGCTGTTATTGAAGATCAGTCTTAGTCCATGGTGATTTGATAGGATGCATGGGATAATTTCAATATTTTTGTATCTGTTGAGGCCTGGTTTTTGACCAATTATATGGTCAGTTTTGGAGGAGGTACTATGTGGTGCCAAGAAGAAGGTATATCCTTTTGTTTTATGATAAAATGTTCTGTAGATATCTGTTAAATCCATTTGTGTCATAACTTCTATTAATGTCCATGTGTCTCTGTTTAGTTTCTGTTTCCAGGATCTGTCCATTGGTGAGAGTAGGGTGTTGAAGTCTCCCACTATCATTGTGTGAGGTGCAATGTGTTCTTTGAACTTTATTAAAGTTTCTTTAATGAATGTGGCTTTTCTTGCATTCAGAGCATCGATAATCAGAATTGAGAGTTCATCTTGGTAGATTTTATCTTTGATGAGTATGGAGTATCCCTCCTTGTCTTTTTTGATAACTTTGGGTTGGAAGTCGATTTTATTCGATATTAGAATGGCTACTCCAGCTTGTTTCTTTGGACCATTTGCTTGGAAAATTGCTTTCCAGCCTTTCACTCTGAGGTAGTGTCTGTATTTGTTCCTGAGGTGGGTTTCCTGTAAGCAGCAAAATGTTGGGTCCTCTTTGTGTAGCCAGTCTTTTAGTCTATGTGTTTTTATTGGGGAATTGAGTCCATTGATGTTAAGAGAAATTAAAGAAAAGTAATTGTTGCTTCCTGTTATTTTTGTTGTTAAAGTTGGGATTCTGTTCTTGCGGCTGTCTTCTTTTAGGTTTTTTTGAAGAATTACTTTCTTGCTTTTTCTAGGGGGTAATTTCTGTTCTTGTATTATCCTTTCAAGGGCTGGATTCATGGAAAGATATTGTGTGAATTTGGTTTTGTCATGTAATACTTTGTTTTTTCCATCTATGGTAATTGAGAGTTTTGCTGAGTATAGTAGCCTGGGCTGGCATTTGTGTTCTCTTAGTGTCTGTATAACATCTGTCCAGGCTCTTCTGGCTTTCATAGTCTCTGGTGAAAAATCTGGTGTAATTCTGATAGGCCTGCCTTTATATATTACTTGACCTTTTTCCCTTACTGCTTTTAATATTCTATCTTTATTTAGTGCATTTGTTGTTCTGATTATTATGTGTCAGAAGGAATTTCTTTTCTGGTCCAGTCTATTTGGAGTTCTGTAGGTTTCTTGTATGTTCATGGGCATCTCTTTCTTTAGATTTGGGAAGTTTTCTTCTATAATTTTGTTGAAGATATCTGCTGAGCCTTTAAGTTGAAAATCTTCATTCTCTTCTACTCCTATTATCAGTAGGTTTGATCTTCTCATTGTGTCCTGGATTTCCTGGATGTTTTGAGTTAGGATCTTTTTGCATTTTGCATTTTCTTTGATTGTTGTGTCCATGTTCTGTATGGAATCTTCTGCATCTTCGATTCTCTCTTCCATCTCTTGGATTCTGTTGCTGATGCTCACTCACATCTATGGTTCCTGATTTTTTTCCTAAATTTTCTATCTCCAGAGTTATCTCACTTTGGGTTTTCTCTATTGTGTCTACTTCCCTTTTTAGGTCTTGGATGGTTTTTTTCAATTCCATCACCTTTTTGGTTGTGTTTTCCTTTAATTCTTTAAGGAATTTTTGTGTTTCCTCTTTAAGGACTTCTACCTGTTTAGCAGTGTTTTCCTGTGATTCTTTAAGGACTTCTACCTATTTAGCAGTGTTCTCCTGTATTTCTTTAAGTGAGTTATTAATGCCCTTCTTAAGGTCCTCTCTACCAGCATCATGAGATATAATTTTGAATCTGAATCTTGCTTTTTGGGTGTGTTGGGGTATCCAGGACTGGCTGAAGTGGGCATGCTGGGTTCTTATGATGGTGAGTTGTCTTGGTTTCTGTTGGTAAGATTCTTATGTTTGCCTTTCGACATCTGGTAATCTCTGGTGTTAGTTGTTATAGTTCTCTCTGGAGCCTGTTCCTCCTGTGATTCTGTTAGCCTCTGTCAGCTGTCCTGGGAGTCCAGCTCTCTTCTGAGTCTCAGTGGTCAGAGTACTCTCTTCAGGCAAGCTCTCCTCTTGCAGGGAAGATGCACAGAGGTCTGGCGTTCAGACCTGCCTCCTGGCTGAAGATGAAGGCTCGAAACAGGGCCTGTCCCAGAAAATGGGTTGCCTCTGCAGTCTGTGCGCTCACCTGCACAGACTGGTCTCCGAGGGACCCAAGACACAAGATGGCTCCCTCACCTGCTCTGGAGGTCAGAGCCCTCCCAGCCAGCCACCTCTTCTCTGGTGGGGAAGGTGCTCAGATATCTGCAGTCCAAAACAAGGCCTGTCTCAGAAGCTGTGTCACTTCTGCAGTCTACACTCTCACCTGTGCAGACTGGTCTCAGATGGACCTGGGAGACAAGATGGCTCCCTCACCTGCTGTGGAGATCAGAGCCCTCCCGGTAGGCTACCTCTCCTCTGGTGGGGAAGGTGCCCGGATGTCTGGTGCCTGAAACAGGGGTCTGTTCCAGAAGCTGTGTCGCTTCTGCAGTCCGCTTGCTCACCCTCTGCAGTCCTCGAGCTGTTCTGTGCAGACTGATCTCATAGGGACCTGGGAGACAAGACTGACATTCTCCCTTCTTGTTTCAGGCCCCCAAAGGCAAGCCAGCATTTTGTTAATCACTTATTTAATGTTACATCCTCCTCTGTTTTGTAGGTGAGGCAGTTTGGCTCACCTACAATGGCTTTGAAGCCTCATTTGAAAGTAGTGCATAGTATCTTTACTACAGAAGCGCTTATGGAGAAAATACTTATGTTAGATAAGCCCAGCTCAGGCATGAGGTACAGTGCTGTTGGTGGTGAGTTCAGTGTTAACAAAGCAATATTCAGTGTTAAATAACCATGTTGTGAAATAGAAACACAGCTTTACAAAGGTTATGTGTCTATCAACCCAACTGATGCAAGTGTCACAGCCAAAGTCTTGTAGAACTTTAGTTTTGTGCTTTTGCTAGAAACTATAACTCAATAGCCACCAAGCCTGTGTTTCTGCTGACTTCACAGACTAGCAACTACTATAAATAATGAGGATCACTGTGTTTGTAATTTTTCTGAGGAATCTGAAATAATAATGTAGCCAACAATTATTGAATGGTTACTTATTCAGGCATAATCAATAGTAAGGACTTTGAAACTTTGATAAGATGCATTAAATCCAGCACCCTCCTGTTACTGACTTATACACCTAATCATGCATATTTTTGTGTATACATATTATATATATATAATATATATTTGTATATACAATGCATTTGCATATATACAAATATATGCAATTAATACATACTATATTTACATACACAAAGTATATACACAATATGCAATACACACATGTATCTCTATATATGTTTTTTCCTAACCCATTATGGTTTTGATATACTTAAAATAGATTAATATGAATGTCATGTCATGTATCCTACAGAAATATTCTTTGCATTATTAGCTGAAGACAATTTTTCTCAATACCCTATATATGTTAATGTGTTTTTACAAATTAAAATGTTTAGTTTTTGAGAATTTTACATATGAATATAGTTTCAATATCCTTTCCACCCTTTCTTTTGCCTTCTTCAGCTCCTTCCATGTGTTCACCCCTGCCTTGCAAATTCATGACCTTTTATTCTTTAATTATTATTGATATATACATGATATACACATGTTGCTCATATATACATGTTTAGGGCTGACCATTTGTGACTGGATAACTTATTGGGGAATCATCCTTAGAGAATGAATCTTCTTTCAGAAATCATTAATTACTTTCAGTTCTTCATCCAGGGGTAAGATGTTTTCCATCCACATTGGCACATGACCTGGTATTGTCACTGTGCTGGTCTTGCCTTTGAGATTTCATGGCTGAGACTTCTAAAGAAAACAGTATCTTGAAGGAGATTTCCTGGGCCTCTTATAACTTTTTTTTTTTTAACCTCTCCTTCCGCCATGTTACATTGGACTTAGGTGTAGTAAGAGTTGTGTTTTAGATCTATCAGTTGGATTTAGGCACCCTATGGTCAATTGTCTCTGTGAATTGGCCAGTTGTAGATTTCTGTAATGGTTTCCAGCTGCTGCAAAAAGCTTCTTTGACAAGTTGCAAATGCTCCTTTTCTCCAGGCATAGAATAAATATTTAGAATGTAGTGGGGAATTATTTGGGAATGTGGCAGGGGTAGGTTCTTCTCTAGGGTCTGTGACCTCACCAGCCACAGGTGGTTGACTAGGGAACTACCTCCTGTTGAGTAGGCCTTAAGTCAACAAATGCCACTATTGCATACTTGGGGATAGCTTGTCATGTGGGTGGTTATGGCACATAAGACTTCCTGCTGGGTAACACTATCATTTGCATTTCTCCCTGGTAGCAGTATAGCACCTTCAGTTACTATCAAGCTAACCTCAAAATTTCCTATGTCATTTCCAGCTGGGCTGTTCCATGTCCTCTGTCTGAAGTGCATGGTCTTTGGCAATACAGCCTTATCTTCAAGTTTCAGAAGACAAGGGTAACAGCAATAACCTATATTGTCTATGGAATATCTTGGATTCCTCTTACCAACAACTTGAAAGGAGGTTTCTCATGCTTGGTACTGGGTCTTTGTTAGATAGATTATGGATCTTGTGGGTGGAACGTTATCACTCCAAGTGGAAAAACTTCATTTAATTATGTATATTTGTATACACATAAATATATATATATACTTGAAATATATACTTTAAATATATACTTTTAAATAAATACAATGTTTCCCCATTTTTCAAACATCCTTATTGGTATTTATTCTTCCTCCCTCTCTCCTCCTTTCCCCAGCCTCTCATCTACCCAGTTACAGTCTCCCTCTTTTCCCTACTCCCTCATTTATAGCATCTGTGTCTAACATGATCTCATTTCTCTTTCTAGGGCTCCTGTTCCTCTCCTCTCCCATCCACGGTACTTTTACATTTTCTTGATTTTTTTCAATTATTCTGGGTTATATACTCACATAGAACACTTGGGAACCATAATGCACAAATGAGAGAAAATGAGGTGCTTGTCTTTCTGGGTCTAGGTTACCTCAATCACAGTAATATTTTCCACTTTTAATGGATCCCAGATGTTTTGTTGTGTGATTTCATTTGGATATTGTCCAGGTATTTTCCCCCAGTTTCTTCTTGATTTTTTTCTTTAATCCATTCATCCGTTAAGTATTATATTTGTTGTCTAATTCCAATATGTTTGCATAATTTATTGCAGACCCCTTTGCTTTAGATTCTGTTTTACTACGATGTGCTTAAATAGAATACACAGAGTTATTTCAGTTTTTAAGAACTTGTAAAGATTTGCTTTGTGCTTCAGTCTGTGGTCTATTTTAGAGAAATATCCATGAGCTGCTGAGTAGAATATATATTCTCTAGTGTTTAAGTAGAGTTTTCTGCAGATTTCTTTTAAGTTGCTTGATTCATGATCTCATTTAATTCTGGTGTTTGCCTATTTTGTTTTTTGTTTTTGTCCAGATGACCTGTGTATTTAATTAACTTGTTACTGAATTGGACTTAATCTGCATTTAAGTTCTATACTACATTTTTCATAAAGTTGGGTGTGTGTGTGTGTATGTAATGTTAAATTTAGAAGAATCCTCCATGTTATTTTCTAAGGGTCTTTAAATTTCATTTCTTAGTACTTAAACATTTGATTTACTCAGAAACTATTGAGGGTTTTAAAATCTCTAGCTGTTTAAATAACCGCTTAAAATCCGATGTTTATTAGTTGGATTAAGCCATTCTGCAATGCATACACTCATCAAAACATGCTATTTATTCCAACCATTGGACTGAGGTCAGGGACCCCTATGGAAGAGGGGATGGCAAATCCGTAGGAAGAACAATAATTCAGACCCCTCAGAGCTCACAGGGATTAAGCCACCAACCAAAGAACATACATGAGCTTGTCTGTGGCCCTTGGCACATATGTAGCAGGGGACTGCCTTGTCTGGCCTCAGTGGGAAAGTGTACACTTAATCCTGTAAAGACTTGATGCCTCAGGGAAGGGGGATTCTAGGTGTGTGAGGTGGGAGTGGGGAGCATCCTCTCAGAGGCAAAGAGGAGGGGATATGGGGTGAAGAACTCTGGGAGGGGGAACCAAGAAGGGGGAAAATTTGGAATGTAAATAAATAAAACAATTTAATAAAAAAGAAAAGACCCACTTTTTATTATTTGAAATACTGTTTGTTATCAGATATTGTTTCCCTGAATAGCCACATGTGGTATTTTTGTTCAGCATCTCCAATTTGAGAAAGAATGCCTGCTTAGAAAAGACAGTGTTGAGGAGAAACATATCAATATATTGATGAAGTGGACTCAAACCTTGGTGGCCACAGGCCTGGGATCCCAGCTACTCGGAAGATCAAGGAAGGAAGAACTCAAGTTCATGGACAGCCTAGAAAACCTAATGAGAACAAAAACACAAAAGGGGGCTGGAGATGTGTATCAAAGGTATAGGACTTGTCTAGATATTTGAGGTCTTAGATTCCATACCAAAAACCCAACAATAAATAAATAAATAAATGCCAAAATAAAGCAAAATCAAGTGGAATGCAAGTAATGGAACTAATTGGATTGGTCTGTATTGTTTTTCAAATGTTTTAATGTTCTATGGAAGATTTCGAGACCGCTATCCAATTATGATCAGGCGATGACTCTTTCACATCTTATGGTTCATCGTTGAAAAGAAAACCAGGCATGTCTTAAATTTAATGATGTGGATTTTTTAAGTTCTTGGCATATGCCACTTCTAACAGGTCAGCAGATAGTGAAATGATTCAACCTGACACTATTATTGGGATATGCAGCATGACTGAATGCAATGGATTCATATTCCTGGTTAAATCTCACACCACTTAGAAACACATAGTTAATTCTTTAAAAAAAAAACATGTTAACCTACAAGACAAATAATAATCCACTAAATATAACAAGCCACACACATCCTTATAATTCTACAAATTAATGGTTGCATACACAGAGAACTCCACCATGGTCAAGAAACCCCAATTATTTATTCTGCAAGCCTTTCTAAAACCAAACACTTAGGAGAGGAGGTACCATAGAGTGGAGATGCTAGGCACTAAGTACTTATCTTGCTGACAACCCTCCAATTTTAGAAATAATTGGCTCCTTCTATTCAGTTTTCTGTGTGTCATTAAAGACTCACAGTTGCTTAAATAGCAATGTGGCATTATTCTTGAAGGACCTTCTACAGTTACCCTTCCCACTCCTCAAATCAAAGCACTAAACCACAAAGGAAACAGTGAGCAGTGAAATCTTCAGATTTTACCAACTGGCTTCCTTAGGTCTGAGGCTAGGTGACATTCTAACTCATATTTTGCTGAGTAGCAATAGTTTTTGAGATGACTTGAAGTTTCCATATACTTAATGGTCTCTCTTTATACCATTAAATACAGCAGAACCAATGACAAATCACTGGGCTCAGTGCTTGGGCAATGGTTGAGTCACTGGCCAGATTGATTTAACAACTCCTATTTTGGAAATGTGAATTCATACAGTAGTTCTTGGTGTCTCTTAAAAATGATTTTTGTAGAGCGATAAAGATGGCTTGTGGTTAAGAACACTTGCTGCTCTTCCACAGAAACAGACTTCAGTTCCCAGCACCTACATTGGATGGCTAATAACTCCAGCTCCTAGGATAGTGCACTCATGTGCATGCTACCTACCCCACACATATACACAACTTAAAGTAAAATGGATATGTAAATAGGCTATTTATTTACTTGTGTGTCTGTGTGTGTGTGTGTGTGTGTGTGCTCATGTGTATGTGCTATGGAGGGTGTCAGATGTCCACCTTTATTGGTTTTGACCTCTGTTGGTTCCTGAGCTTAAAACTTGCATATTCTTAGCCAAGTTGGCAGTCAGCAGGTCTCAGGAATCTTCCTGTCTCTGCCTCTCGTGAAGCCCAGGTATGGGTAGAATGAGTAGTTTGTCACATGGATTATTGGTATCTTAGCCTTGTCTTCTGTAAGTAGATATTTCTATTGTTTAATTTTTGTAGTAGGGTTGGTAATGCTGACCCTTAAAGACATAACAGTTTTCAGTTGGAAATCTGAAGGCTCCTTGTAATTTTATCCTTGTAGTACCTCCAATTAACATTATCATAAGTACTAAGAGAAATGGGCTTATGGAGTTTTTGTCCCACCAAATTCATTTTGGTGCCCTGCAGAAAGGGCCAACTGGTGGGTGTCAGTGGCTGGTACAGAGGGCATTCATGGAATCTGTTCAATGGCCAAGGGACTAGCTTTCAAATTTTCTATCCTTCATATGGAGAAATGTCATGTTTTCTGTAAGTCTTTCTGAATCCCTTCTGCCAAACTGAACTTACTATGATTTTTGGTAAAGGATAATTTAATGTAGTTGAAGTCTGCATGCCCTATGTACTTAATCTATACCTATATCTTTATCTATATCTAATCTATATCTATATCATCTATATCTAGCTGTCTTATTTGTCTGCCTATCTCTATCTATCTATCTATCTATCTATCTATCTATCTATCTATCTATCTATCTATTTATCTATCTATCATATGTTTCAGCTATATGCTACTGTACAGCATATTACAAAATATAGTGGCTCCTAACAATGGATTTCTATCTTACAGTTCCATGAATGGATTGTGCTTCTTGGCTATTTTTCACGTAATCTTTCTTGCAGTTGGAGGCAGATGGTGAGCAGACTGGGGCCAGGAGATCAAATAAGATGGGCATCTGAGTGATGGTTTCTTCTCAAATGAATGTGAGTCCTCATTGGGGTGGCTGGGATTGTTGGCCATTTTCCAGGAGAAACTCTTGCTGTGCATATCAGTGAAATCAGAGGTCATGGCTCATTTAATGTTAGAACTTCAATCCTACCTCTTAGTTTTGTTAACTAAAAACCAAAACGTACTTCTTGGAGTCTAGGACATCTTTAAGCATTCTGAAAGGTAAGCACCCTACGAAAGCCATCTCATGTTTCTTAGAGTGGCACAAGTAAAGGCTAATCAACAATGCAAACCCAGGCTTTTGAAGTAGTGCTTTTTGGTGTTTGCAAGTTTATGTTTTTTGTTTGTTTGTTTGTTTGGTTGGTTGGTTGGTTGGTTTTTTTAAATAAGGAATTTACAACAAAAATATATGCTGCAAATGAATACTCCTTAATAATCCCATAACAAACCTCATGTTCTAATTTTTCCATGTGTATACCACTGCAGCTATGAAGAATTAAGTTTTATGTTAACCTTTTGATCCATTTTCATTAGGTTTTTCTTTCTTGGGTGCAGAAATGGTATCGTGTCTCTAGCTCTGTGTGCTTTGAGACACGTTTGATTTGTTCTTGCAGTGTTACTTAAGAGTACTCCATGTTTTTCACTGGGATTTGTTTTCTTCATGAAATACACTTGTTACCCAGGGGGAACTAAACACTTAAATATACGCATGCTGCATATGACACTGTGGATTTGGCCTCATGGCTGGCTTTGATAATCCAGGCGGAAGATTTTTGTGTGAGCCATGCTGCATGGGTGACCTTGGTCTGACCATGTCACCTTTTCTCTAGCTTGTTTTGATATGACATCCTGCACATAAAACTTCAGTGCCTGGAGTGTTTAAAGCCCTTAACTGAGAGAAAAATAAAAAAGGCATCTGCATTTCCAAACTTTGCCAGCTGGGGGAGCTCATGTGGTAAGAAATGGTTGTCCAAAGCATATTAAAAAAAACAAAAAACAAAAAACAAAAAACAAAAAAAACCTAAAGGACTGCCTGCCTCCCTTTACTTTTCTTTTTTGGTTCATCTGTGAAATTCTTTCCACACTGGAGTATTTTGTTTAAAAACTGAAAATTAAAACAATTTACAAACATACCTTGTATTGTGCCAAAGACTTGCTAGTTTTTTGTTTTGTAGCCAACATTTTATTAGCGATTATGTCAGTGAATTGTTAAAGTGAAATAGCAATGTTTTATTCTGTTGTTTTAGAGACCAGGTCTCACTATGTAGCCTTGGCTATCCTGGAAGTCACTATGTACACCAGGCTGGCTTCAAATGTACAGGGATTCACCTGCTGTTACCTCCTGAGTGTTTCCTGAGTGTTGGGATTAAACTCCTGTGTCATCACATCCAGGTTTTGAAATAGGAATATTTTAAGAGACCCTTACAAGGCATCCATAGTACACCAATAGTTTTTTTTTTTTTAATTGAAAATAGATGTTTTTCCTCACAGAATATATCTTGGTTGTGGTTTCCCCTCCCTCTACTCCTCCCAGTTCCTCCCCATCTCCCCACCCATCCAGATCCACTCCCTTTCTGACTCTTATTGGGAAACAATAATCTTCTAAGGAATAATAATAAAATGAAATAAGATAAAGCAAAACCCAGACACATCGGAATAGGATAAAACAAACAGAAAGAAAAAGAGCCTAAGGAAAGGCACAAGAATCCTCTACAGACTCAGAGACCCACTTATTCACACACTCAGGAATCCCATAAGAACACTAAACTGGAAACCATAATATATAAGCAAAGGACCTATAGGGTAAAAAGAAAGACAAAAATATAGATTAAAACAAAACAAAACAAAACCCCCAAAAG
This sequence comes from Mus caroli, assembly GCF_978045245.1. NCBI lineage: Eukaryota > Metazoa > Chordata > Mammalia > Rodentia > Muridae > Mus > Mus caroli. The sequence goes on along the minus strand of NW_028227274.1, from coordinate 58,154,719 downwards.
GCCTTACCTGACATTATGAAACAAGGAACCTCCAAAGATAGCACTGAGTTTCTTTTCTGCTGTCCACCTACTGTTGGGCGCGCAGTCTATCCTTAAGAGTTGTTTGTTTCTTTAGTGAGACTCCCTTGGAGGAAACTAAGATTTCCTTTTTTCCTTTTAGTTGAAAATAGATTCTTTGCTCCTACAATATACCCTGAATATAGTTTCCTCTCCCTCTACACCCCCCTCAGTCGCCGCCCCCCCCCTTCCACACCTCACCTCTCCTCTGGATCCACTCCCTTTCTGTTTCATTAGAACAGGGCAGACTTCTAAGAGATAAAGGCCAAAAACAAACAAACAAACAAACAAACAAACAAACAAACCAAAATAAAATATAGTAAGATAAAGCAAAAACTCATATCAAATTCAGACATGGAAACTCAACAAGAGGAAGAGAGTTCCAAAAGCAGGCACAAAAGTCAGAGATCTAGTTGTTCTCACACTCAGTAGTCCCATGAAAATACTTAGTACTCGTAGCTATATACATATGCAGAGGACCTGGTGTGGGTCAGTATAGTCCTACTCACTGCCTCAGTTCTGTGAGCTCATATGCATCCTGCTTACTTGACTCAGAAGTCATATTCTCCTTAAATTAGATATTGTTAAGCCTTCTTTGAAAGTCTGGTAGAATTCTGTGTTATAACCATCTGGCTCTGGACTTTTAATGAATGCTTCTATAGGTCTATTTAAATTGTTTATCTAATCTTAATTTAACTATAGTAAGTGGTACCCATCAAGAAAATTGTCCAATTGTTTTAGATTTTCCAACTAGGTGGAGCACAAGCTTTTAAAGTTTGTCCCTGTGGTCTTTTGAATTTCCTCAGTGTCTGTTGCTGTGCCCCATTTTGTTTTTAGTTCCCCATCATTTAGTTTGGATAAGAGTTCTTCTAACTTGTTGGTTTTTCTCAAAGAACCAGCCCTTGTTTGTATTGTTCTCTTTACTTCAATTTTATGGACTTTTAGTTATTGGTTTGATTATTTCTCTCCTTCTACTCCCTTAGGGTGCCCTTACTTCCTTTTGTTCTAGGGTTTGTGTGTGTGCTGTTAAGTTGCTAATATGAGATCTCTCCAATTTTTTTTTTCAAGACAAGGTTTCTCTGTGTAGCCCTGGCTGTCCTGAAACTCACTCTGTAGACCAGGCTGGCCTGGAACTCAGAAATCTGCCTGTCTCTACCTCTCGAGTGCTGGGATTAAAGGCATGTGCCACCACTGCCTGGCCTTCTCCAATTTTTTAATGTAGGCACTTAGTGCTATAAATGTTCCTTTTAAGATCAATTTCATTGTGTCCCATAAGTTTGGTTATGCTGTGTATTCATTTTATTGAATTCTAGAGTCTTTAATTTATGTCTTTCTTTCTTTTTGACCCATTTTTCATTCAATACAGAGTTTTTCAGTTTCTATGAGTTTGTAAGCTTTCTGTTGCTATTTACATTTAGCTTTAATATGTAGTGGTCTGATAGGATGCAGGGAGTTATTTCAGTTTTCTTGAAACTTGCGTTGTGTCTGAGTATGTGGCCAATTTTAGAGAATATTGCATGAGATACAGAGAAAAATATATATTCCATTGTGCTTTGGTGAAATGCCCTGTAAATATCTGTTGGTTAGCTTTGGTTTATAATGTCTGTTAGCTCTAGTATTTCTGTTTAGTTTTTGTGTGGATGATCTGTCTATTGGTATGAGTGAGGTATTGAAGTTTTATTGTGTTAATGTGAATATGTAATTTAAGCTATAGTAGTGTTGCTTTTACAAACTTGGGTACACTTATGTTTGGGACAGATTTAAAGAACTGAAATAATATCTTGGTAGATTTTTACTTTTATGAGTATATAGTGTCATTTCCTATCTCTTTTGATTGGTTTTGGTGTAAAGACTGTTTTGTTAGATAATAAATGTTTTGCTTGCTTCTTAGGACCATTTGTTTGGTATATCTTTTTCTAACTCTTTACTCTGAGATAATGTCTATCTTTGATGTTGTGATATGTTTCTTGGATGTACAGAAGGGTGGATCCTGTATACATATCTATTTTGTTAGTTTGTTTCTTTTTATTGGAGAATTGAGACCATTGATATTAAGAAATATCAATGACAAATGATTGTTGATTCCTGTTATTTTGTTGTTGCTGGTGGTGGTAGTGGTGGTGATAGTGGTGATGGGGGTGGTATGTTGATGGTGGCGGTGGTGGTGGTGGTGGTAGTGCTGGTGATGTTGGTGGTGGTGTTAGTGATGGTGATGTTGGTGATGGTGGTGGTAGTGAAGGTGATGGTCATGTGTGTGTATGCTTCCCTTATTTTGGTTTTGCTCATATTAGGTTATTTTAGGAAAAAAACCCTCAATTTTTATTTTGTGGTTACCAATTGGAGATAGCCTCTGGGATAAGTTAAGGTCAAGTTTACACTTCTCCTTTCAGGTCTAAGACCCCATCAGGTGCAGGGATATGTAGGCCCTGTGCATGCTACCTCAATCTCTGTATGTTCATATGTTCATTGATCTTATTATGCTAGAGGGCTTGTTTCCTTTCCTTCATCCTCTCTGCCTCTGACACTCTTTTTTCCTCTTATTTCAAAGTGTTCCCTTAGTTCTGAGGGAAGGGGTTTGACAGAGACATTTCTTTTAGGTTGAGTATTACAAGGTCTCTCATTCTCTACCTCTTGCCTGCCTGTGGGTCTCTGTGTTTGTTCCTATCTGCTGCAGGGGGAAGCTTCTCTGATGATGGCTGAGCAAGGCACTGATCTATGAATACAGCAGGGTGCGATTAGAAGTCATTTTATTGCTGTGTTATTTTATTAGAACAGTAGTATTTGGTTTTCCTCTACATCCTTGGGCTATCTAGTCTTGGTCACCCAGTGTTGGGTATGATTTCCCTCTGTAGAGTGGGCTTTAGGTTAAATTAGATATTGTTTGGTTACTCCAAAAAGTTTAGTGCCACCATTTAACTAGCATTTCATGCAGGCAAAACGCCATTGTAGATCAAAGGATTTATTGCTAGGTTGTGCTTATGTTTCACCTTTGGTAGCATGCAGAGTAACCTCCTGTACCAAAGACATTAGCATATTGAGATGAAAGTTCTATGTAGGCTCCAGGTTGACTTCTTCAGTTTCAGTGAGTGGTAGAGGTGTTATCTTCAGCAACAGGGCCTTGCTGTCAGTTTGTAGAGAGAAAACTATAATCTTGGCAATGGCTGGGTTGAGTGGTAGTTCCCATGGAGCCATTTTGACCAACTACCCATTTAGATGTAATCTATTCCTACAACTAGAAGTGTCATTTGGTGACAAGCGGTATTTAGATGAACACTGTCTCCTTCATTATTCGGTGATTTCATTTAGATTGTCTTCATGTATGCATACATTTTAGGATGCTTCTTCTGTATTTGGTGTCCACGCTAACCTTCAAATGGTCCTTAATTTTGGCAGTTCCTTCATATACCTGTTCCAGCCTCTCTCCTTCCATCCATAGCTATCTGTCCTATTTCCCCTTCCTAGAGAGAGCTATCTTTCCCTCATAGTTTCTTACTCTGTACCCAATCTCTGTGCTTGTTTATAGTTAACTTAAGAGCTAATTTTGATATATAAGTGAATATATGCCATATTTGGTTTTCTGGGTCTAGATTACCTCAATCAGGAGAATTTTTTTTTTTTTTAATTTTTATCCATTTACTTGCAAACTTCATCCTGAATAGTTTTGGTCACAGGTATGGGCAGAGCTGGGTGCTAATCTTGATTCTGTTGTTTATTTATCTCACTAGCTCACTTTTCTGTGTGTGAATAAGAAATCTTATGCAAATTACGTGGGAGCACCCTGCATATCAGTCACCTTCATTTGACTCTTACCACCACCTTTCCAGGAGGCTGACTTCTAGGGAGCATTAAGGGCTGCTTTGTCCCTTGTCCGATTTGGCTTGGCCACTAGGAAGTCCGCAAGTCTTTCTGGGGGAAAGCTATCTCTAATCCTCCCTTACAGGCTTTCTAGTCTCTGCTGTGTTCTTTGGAAGCTGCTCCCTTATCTGTTCCTTTTCTAAGGCTGCTGTCACTAGCTCCAGAGTACAACTTCATCTTCTCTCCTTCCCCCAGTTAGTCAAACCATTTTATTTTTATTAAGCTTTCCTAGCTGAATCCTGATTTGACAGTATTTTCTATTTTTTCTCTGGAATGCTGAGTTTGTTAACACAGAGCTTTTCACACAGTCTAGTCCAATCCAATCCAATCCAGTCCAGTCCAGTCCAGTCAAGTCCAGTCCAGTAGTGTTTATCAATAAAAAAGAACTGGAAGCATGTAATCAACCTTATAGATAAAACTGGTCCATTGAATAAGCCCAGTGCTTGAATTATGATATAGCAATTCCAACACTATTTAAATAAAATAGTTTGCTATTGTGAGATTAAATGGCATTTGGTGAAGAACTTCTGTTTTAGGAGGAAAACCCCACCAGTCCCATGATTTCCCTGTTTATTGTCATTTTGCCAATTTTTAAAATTACATATCTATGTATCTATTTATATTTATATATCTATGTGTCTTTGTATCTATGTATCTATCTATGTATCTATGTATCTATGTATCTATGTATCTATGTATGTATGTATGTATGTATGTATCTATCTATCTATCTATCTATCTATCTATCTATCTATCTATCTATTTGTGTGTACGTGTGTTCATGTGTATGTGCCACAAGTGTGAAACAGTGCATAATTGAATCCAAAGGACAACTTGTGAAAGTATGTTCTGTTCTTCCACACTGTGGGTCTTGAAGATCGAACTTATGTTTTCAGACGTGGTGGCAGATGCCTTTCTTTACTTGGTAAATTACTCTTGTAAGGCCTCCACTCTTAAGCAAAAGCCCCACACTCACATTAGGACATGGTTATATTAATAGTCAGGAAAGCCAGCTATGCTGAGAGTGACCCAAAGAGAAAGCCAGCAAGCAGCATTACCTAATGTTTCCTGCTTTGAATTTTCACCCCAGTTTTCATCAATAATGGAGTGTAAGCTGTAAGATGAAAGTGTAAGCTGTAAGATGAAATAACCCTTTCTTCCCAAGTTGCTTTTGGTCATGGTGTTTGTTCCCACAACAGAGAAGATATTAGAACATTGGTGATCACAAGCTCCAGGAAACACTTCTGAAACCAAGTTGACTTTGTTAGGACTTGAGATGGAGAGATTTCCCTTATCAGTGCCTTAAGAAGATTCGTCTTTAAGGACCCTTATTGTGTCTATCAAACATAGATAGAACAGAGAGCCTAGAACAATTAATTCCCACAGAGCTATCACCCTGTGGAAAGGGCTCTGTAGCAAGTGAAACAGTCACATTATTGTCTTCTCAATCTGTGAAAAATATGTTCTACACAGAACAAAATGACACTGGAACAGAACTAGACCATTTAGTTCATTATGAGCAAGGTTAACGTTTTAACTTTAATGATTTTTGATATAATCACTTGTACAAACTTTGTTTTGATATTCAGTTAGAAGTCGCATTGTCATTGATTAATTTCACTAATTAACCTTGTTCTTAAATTTATATACTGAAGGTTTTAAAACATAGAAAATTAACTGGGTCACTATCATACAATGATGTATGTGTGTTTGTGTGTGCCATGATCAGACTTCCCACTTTATTAGTATATACTAACAATTCTAAATGATTCAGCAATTTTTTGTGTCTTCTCAGACTTTTCCTTTTTACCTTCTGAGTTTTAAACTTCATTTGTGAAAGACTTTGACACAGTGAAGAATTTAACTCACACCAATCTGCCGGCCACTCACTGTACTAAGCCTGAAGAAATGGAAGGAGTCGTGATTAGATCTCCAAAGACACCAATCAATAGCAGCTTTATCTCTTGCCTAAAGTGGGAATTTGAAATTGATCGTTAGAATTTAGACATAGTAGATAGTAGGATCCACAATTCAACATTAGGAGGCAACACAGAAGCCTGGAGGGCAACAATGCTGGTATTTTCAGAGTTCATCCTGTTGATGACAGGACCCAGTAGACAGATGGAAAATGGAAAGATAAGCAGCCTTCCTGCCTACCTCTTCTAGGGACGAGACTAGAGGAAGGTCAGGCAGGAAGCCTGAGGTGGAACTATATGTCTGTGTCAGCTCTGCAGCTGAGAGTCTCAGGCTTCAAACTGGACAGCAGCTCTGCTCCAGTACATTGTTTCTAGGTGTCCGGTGTCCTGAGTTGGTGGATTGAGGCTTTCTTTTTCTGGTTTCTGAGAGGATGAGCAAGTTTAAATGAGATTTTTATGTTGCCTGCAGAGGGCAGGGTTTTCAGATTTTCTCCCAGTGTGATGGGACACATTCTGCCCAGCTTCAGGAAAGTTGTGTGAGCTGTGTGACCAGGTGAGAAGCATCTCTATTCAAAAAGGCATGAAATTTGCATGTCCGCTTACCAAATTCAAATAATGAAACCCATGATGTTTTCAAAAACCATATAGCTACCCGAAGAGCAGTCTATTGCTGGCATAGACATTCAACTATTAATAGTGAGATTGTATTTGGATTTGGGTGGATCAAACTGTGGGGCAGTATTGTACTAATTCTCACTGCAAATTCAAAATCTGAATGAGAAGCAAGAGGGAAGGCATGATGCTAGACAAAATGAGTATTCAAAACTTTCCCTCCTCCCTCTCTTCCTTTCTCCGTTCTCTGTTCCTTCCAGAAAGAAAGGGGGGAGGAGGAAGAAGAGGAGGACGAGGAGCGAGAGAGAGAGAGAGAGAGAGAGAGAGAGAGAGAGAGAGAGCTTGATGGTGGTCAGTCTTTTGACTGTGAGTTAAGGAACGCTTGTATTTGTGGGCAACTTTGCCATAGGACCCAGAAACATCTGCTCACCACTGGGTGGCTCCCAAAGACTGTCATAATCTCAGTCCTTTCAAGTAGAGATGAAACCAGACAGGAACTGTGGCTTTCTGGAGAGATGGTCTTTCTTGGTTGCTAGAAGTGAGTATGAGGGAGTTGGCTGGCAGGAATCTTCTACCTTTTTGAAAGTATGGCTTCATTTGTGGATTCCCAGAATAGAACAGTTCAGAGCCTCGGATGTGAAGCCTTGTTTTGTTTGCTGGGGAAGGAACAGAGCCTTCCGGCTGGCTGCTGAAGTGGCCAGACACAGTCTTCAAAGAGGGAAAGTTTGGGTTTGCGATCTCTTTCTTCTTTTTGAAGTTCAGTTTCTTGAATTAAAAATACCTTTCAGATCTGAGAAAACCACAACCCAAAGCAACACTAACAGGAACCCAGCAAGTTTTATCCCTGATACTTCCCTCCTTTATATTTTATAAATAAGAGTTTGGGAGAGAAAAGTCAGGCACGAAGGGGAACATCATCCAGTTGTTCAGATTTGCCATCTGTTACTATTTCCAAAGATAGGCCTTGTCCTTGGGGACAGTCTTTGTGTTCACTGATCTCTAGAAGAACTTGGTAAGTGGTGGGCTGTGAAGCACACTTCTATCCCTCCCTGCCTCTATACATTACTTGTTCTCTATTTCTTCTTCCTTCCCTTGCTTATTTATTGCAATGTAATCAAAACTGACCTCAAACCTGCCACACTCATCCTTCAGGGTTCTGGGATCACAGGCACAGAGCATCACATGGCAATTTTTATACCCACCCCCCCTTTATGTCCATGTCCTGGTTACAGACCAGAACCAGTCTTTCTGGAATAGCAGAGTATGTCTGAGCAGGAATACCTAGCTGGAAATGTACTCCATGGTCAGTGCTGGTTTCCATTTCAGAGTTCCTTTCTCCACAGGTAGCAAGCTAGTGGTAAAGCTAATTGATCAGGTAGTTTTACAGTGGATAGGATCAAAGAGCCAGGACTGGGGGGTGGGTTCTAACAGCAGGATGTCATATGCTCTTTAATCTCAGGTTTCCCTTTCTCCCACCCTCTGGCCTCATAGTGTATTCTCTTCACTACTGTGATCTTCAGGTAGCCGCCCAGCTTCAGGGCAGCTTTCTGAAGCTCTGAAGCTATTGGAAGCTGCTTTCTCACAGTCTGAGCCCAGACTTGGAAAGAATCAGGAGCATTAATGTGTTCCCAGAGTTGAACTTTATTCTTCCTCACAGTGGACAGCTGAGCCCCCAACCCCCCCACACTGGAGCTCTTGGTAGTCTGGCCCGACTCATAACATGTGATTCCTGCTTGGCCACCTGGACTTCACACAGAACATCTCCATCAGCAAGAGCCTTTGTGGGGACAAGAGGAAACGATAGTCAGCTGGTTTTGGTTGTCAACGGATTATAACTGGAATTTAACTAAAACTTAAGTGGCTGGGTACACCTGTGAGGGATTTAGTCTTAATTAAATCAGTTGAAGCGGGAAGACCCATTTTTCACTTTATTTTAATAAATTATTTTATTTATTTACATTCCAGTCATTGCTCCTCTCCCCTTCTGTCCCTCCTCCCACAGTTCCTCATCATATTCCTCCTAACTCTTGTCTCCAAGAGGGTGCTCCTCCCCCCACAAGACCTCCCCCTCCTTACGGCCTCAAGTCTATCCAGGATTAAGCGCATCTTCTCCGACTGAGGTCAGACCAGGTTGGCCTCTGCTACATATGTGCCAGGGGCCTTGGGCCAGCCTGTGTATGCTTCTGGTTGGTGGCTCAGTCTCTGGGAGTTTCCTGGGGTCTGGGTTAGTTGAGATTGCTGGTCCTCCTAAGGGTCATTCTCCCTTGCAGCTTCTTCAATCTTTCCCCTAATTCAACCATAGGGGTCGCTGACTTCAGTCCAATGGTTGGGTACAAGTGACTGCTTCTGTCTCAGTCAGCAGCTGGTAAGGCCTCTCAGAGGACAGCTATGCAAGGCTCCTGTCTGTAAGCACATCATAGCATAGTAGTGTCAGGCCTTGTTCTCCCTTACCTGCAAGGCCCCCATGATACGGATCTCAACTTGAGCCAGTTCTTGGACCTTCTTTCACTCAGTCTCATCTCCATTTTTGTCCCTGCAGTTCTTTTTTTTTCCAGGAAATGGTGCTCCACATGTCAGGAATCTTTATTTTTTTAATTACTTTTTTTTATTAGATATTTTCTTCATTTACATTTTAAATGCTGTCCCGAAGGTTCCCTATACCCTCCCCTGCCCTGCACCCTAACCCACACACTCCTGCCTCCTGGCATTCCCTTCTTTTAGACAGCATCAATTCTGGGTCAGGACTTTTGGTTATGGATTAGTAACACTGTCTCTCCTCCACTTGAGGTCCTGTCTATCTACTGGAGGTGGACTCTTGGAGTTCCATTTCCCCAATGTTGGGCGTTTTGGCTAAGGCCACCCCCAATGAGTCCTGAGAGTGTTTCACTTTCCAGGTCTCAGGTACTTTCTAGAGGGTCTCCCATTTCCCACTCCCTGAGGTTGCTTATTTCCATTCATTCTTTCAGCCCTCTGGGCTTCTCTCCTGTCTCCTCCCCCCATAACTGATCCTATTCCCCTTTTGCCCTACCCCCTCCCCCACCCAGGTCCCTACCTCCCTCTGCCTCCTGTGATTATTTTCCTCCCCCTTCTAAGTGGGATTAAAGCATCCTCACTTGGGCCTTTCTCCTTGTTATACTTCTTACAGTCTATAGGTTGTATCCTAAGTATTCTGTACTTTTTGGCTAATATTCACTTATCAGTGAGTACATGCCATGCATATCCTTTTGGGTCTGAGTTACCTAACTCAGGACGATATTTTCTAGTTCCATCCTTTAGTTGTCATTTTAAATAACTGAATAGTATTCCATTGTGTAAATGAACCACATTTTCTGTATCCATTCTTTAGTTGAGGGACATCTGGGCTGTTTCCAACTTCTGGCTATTACAAAAAAAAGGCTGATATGAACATGGTGGAACATGTGTCCTTGTGGTATGGTGGGGAATCTTTTGGGTATATGCCCAAGGGTGGTATAGCTGGGAGGCAAGACCCATTTTAATCTGAATATTTTGAGATTGAAATATCCATCTTTAATCCAGATCTTTTGAGGTAGGAAGAGTCAACTTTAATCTGGGCCACACCTTCTGGTGATAGCTAGCCTATGTACAGGTCAAGGAAGAAGGACACTTTTGTTTTTGTGCCTGGTTGTCCTCACCCTCACTGGCAAGTTCATTCTCACTGGCATTAGAGCCTACTTCTTTGGGATTCTGGCATATACTGAAGACTAGCTGAGACATCTATCCTCATGGACTGAACAACTAATGGATTCTTTGACTTTCTATTGGTACATAGCCATTGTTAAACTATTTGGACCACAGCCTGCTAGTGGTATTTATTAGAATGGCCAACAGGCTGTGATCCAGATGGTTATATATATATATATATATATATATATATACATATATATATATATATATATATATATATATATATATTCATTCATTTTATCAGGTCTGTTCTTCTAGAGAAACCTGATTAGTACATCAGCTAAGGGTCAGACACGCAGTTTTCTAGAGGATAAACTACCTGTCTGCTGAGTGATTTTTTTTTTTGGTCTGTCTTTAGCTCTAGTTCCTCTATTTAATTGACACTACACTTAATAGAAAGGACATTTTTGAAAAAGTGCTTTACTGGGAGCGGGTGGAGACAATGCATTCGCTCACCACTGTTCTCTTCAGCAGCATCTGCTGTGTATGTTAGTATCAAGAACAATGCAGCTCTGAGGATATCAATACACAAAACTAAGGCACAGTGAGGGAGGCTCAGGCTTAGATATTTTCCATTTGGATGGTATCTGTTGAGGGTCAAGTATGGATCATAAGTGATTTTCAGCCAGTGTTTCATTTAATATGCACCATAATGCTGCCAGAAGGATATTACTAAAGTCTTTGAAAAATTAACAAGTGATGCATACCTATGATGAGGAGGAGACAGACTTTGAAACCACATCTTTGTGATACCAAACCAGCCAATTGTTTTAAACTCTGCTTTCCTTCATAAGTGCTCATTATTCGAATAAATTTTTGAATCGTTAGAAAGACAAGGTTTATGGTTTCTGGGCTGCACAGACTTTATAGCAGCAGTTAAGAGTTTAGGGGTTTCATCTTCCCTCAACTTTTCTCTCACTGGTGGGGATGGGGATCAAGAATTCAAAATATTAATAGGTGATACAATTTTGCTTGGAATATTGTGAAAACTGGAAACTCCTTAGAAGAAAGTGGGAACCCCTATAGCTCGAATTTCTAGAAATGGCTGTCTGGGGCTCTTGCTTCAGTGTGTGCTGACTCACAGGTGACTCCTGTGCTCATTCCTTGGATGGTACTTCTTTATCTCTGGTCCCATTCATTGGCTTCTCTCTGATGCTTATATGCACCCTAACATGGCTGGGTGGTGTGTCTGGTCACGGGCAGATTAAAAAATATGATTTTCTTAGGCAAACATTTATTAAAAGTTTCAGAATAGCAGCACCCAATCTTTGTTCCTTGTTTTTGTGCTACTGCAGTGTGCCCAACTGTCTCGTACTTCAAGGAGATAAAATGAGCGGTGGAACTGTTTCCTCTTAAAGAAATATTCCTGAAAATCTTATATAACTGGGTGAATTTGGAGGATGGGGAATCTCAGTAAGGAAGCAAAAATTCAAATTCAGAGTTCACACCTCCAGGTGAATAAACCTGCTTGAGGTTGAGGGCGTTTCTTGACTCTGGAAGATATGAGTAAAACACCAGAAGATGAATGTGGGGTTCCCAGGAGAACACTCGGGAGGCCAGGATGAGGAACTTGAGGTGAGAGGCAGTGGCTCCACGGTGAGGTGCCAGGTCATTTTGAATTCTGAGATGTAAAGCTGGAGATGATGATAGGGTAGGTGCAGGATTGTTTATTTGCTCATTTATTACATCCTATTGCAAGCCTTGTGCCCTCTGGACAAATAGTAAAAAGAAATGTCCTACATGGGGAATCATGCAGTGACAATGCCAGTGCTCTCATTTCCTTGAAGAAATGGGTTTTCTTCGGGACCTATTCAGCTAGTTTATTGAGTGCTCTGAATTGGTGCGTATGGGGCACATACGTTTATTTCTCATTCACTTTTTTCCCTTATTCTCATCTTGATTTGTACTCATTCTAGTTTTTCCCCCTTATGTTTTATAACATCTTAGTCAGAGTCACAGTATTCTAATTACTTTCAATGTTTGGAAAAACATCGAATACATGCCAATTTGTGCTTCATGAAAACATTCTTTGTCCTATGTGACTCTTCCCTGCATCCAAATTCCTATACCAGGAGGCCATCAGTACTCTAAAGAAACTCTTCCTTTTCCTTCCCCGCCCCCCTTCATCCATCTTCTCCATCCAGATTTTTGCATGAACAAGAGCTAGAAAGGAAAGAGGAAGTCAGCTTGGCCAAGTTCTTCTCTCACAGCTGGTGTCACTCTGGGTCTCTTGGGATGGCTGGGAGGAAGGAGCCGTACATTGGGAAATGTACAACAACCAACACTTTGAAAAATGTGTGTGAATATTACAGTCCTAATGGTATTAAAAGCTAAGGCAGGCAATATAACTCAGTGGTACAATTTTTGCCTAACATATATGAAGCTTAAAGTTCAATACCCAGTACTACAAAAACAAAACAAAGCCCAAACTGTGTTATTATTTCTCTCAGTTTCCTCTCTGTTGCTGTGACAAATATCATGACCAAAATGACTCAGGGGAGGAAAGGTTTTATTTCAGGTTATAGCTGTCCTTGAGGGAAGTCAGGGCTGGAAGTCAAGCATGAATTAGAAACAGAAACCATAGAGATAATGCTATCTGCTGGTTTACAAGCTTATGTGAACTTCCTTATACAATCCATGGTTACCTGCCAGGGATTGGTAGCAGCCACACTGGCCTGGCTGTCCTACATCAATTAATAAGCAAGATAATCCTCCACTAACATGCCAACAAGCCAATCTCATTTGAGCAAGACTTCAATTCAAGCTCTTTCTCATATGACTCTAGGCTAGGCTGTGTTATTTTGACTGTTAAAGCTAACTGGGATGCTATTTTATATTTATTTGAAAATTTACCATAAGATGATTTTATTGATTTAAATGATAAATAATAAAATAAATACACACTATACTATAAAATACAAATATTGCTGATTGTTTCTCAGATTGCTTCAAACTCATGTGTGTAGCCAGCTTATATTTCTAATAACAAGCATAGTGGAGGTATAAGTTTTGTTGACATTTTAATTTATGTTAACATGACAGAAGTGAAACATTGAAGACATATCTTGGGAACTTATTCATTAATCAATGACACGAGTGAATTGTGTGTTGAAGTAGATAATAGTTTTGAACAATAGAAAGATTATTTTCTCAATTTTTGGGGCCATTCACAGCATGGCAGCTTTAAATATACTTGTACATTAATCTGTGTTGTTAGCATTTTCTCACCTATAAACCACAGCTCAGTCTTTTTTTTTTTTTTAATAAGGAGCCAAATACATACATATTTTGTGGCTTTATGGGTTCTGTTTTGAATCTTTAGTTCTTTAATTAGGCTATGGAAAGTATTATATTTTTAAGTAAGACTTCATTTTGTAAACTATGCATACTAGAGTTAGCTGACACCTGGTGTAGATTGTCAGTAAACCTATAAGCAGTGATTTGATCTGTTGTATATGTCAGGATCCATGGTAAAAATACTCTCACTATGGTTAGGTGAGAGTATTAGCAAGGTGCTAATATGGTGTCACAGAAGACAGAGTTGGTGAATAATACTCTTTGTGCCAGAAATAATACTTAAAGAACTGCTATGGTTTGAAGGCCCAGGTTATGTAGGATTGTCAGCTCATGGGCTTTGACAAAGTGATTAGATCATGAGGGTTTTATCAATCATTCACAAATTTGTAGCTGAATGGACTATATAAAGTCCAGGTGGTACCTGGATAGAGAAGAGTAGTCCCGCCCAGCTTTAACTGCTAACATGACACAGCCTAGAATCACCTGAGAAGGGAGTCTCAATTAAGAGAATGCCCAGGACAGATTGTCCTGTGAATGTGTCTATGCAGGATTAGATTGTTAATTGATATTGGAGGGCTTGGACCACTGTGGGTGGCATCATTCCCTGGCAGGTGGCCCTGGATGGTATAAAAAAAAAAAGTCTAGATAAGCATGAGGATGTGAGAAAGGCAGCAAGCAGAATTCTTGCATGGTTCCTGTTGTTTCTTTCTGGTGAGTTTCTGGGTCAGGGATGATGCTGTATGGCATAATGAGGTCTGCCTTCACGTCCTGCCTTGACTTCTGTCAGCAGTGGACTATAGCCTGCTAACTGAAATAAATACTTTCTTCCCTCAAGTTGCTTTTGGTAAGAGCTCTTAAATGCTATCTATCTATCATCTATCTTATCTGTCTATCTATCATTCTTTCTATCTATTAATCATTTATTTTTATCATAGCAAGAGAAATCGTACTAGGATAAAGATATACCTATCTCTTCACAACTGACTTTCTACCTCCTGGCTACCAGAAGCTGTAGCGACCTGTGAAATAATAAAATCTCACTTGAATTCATGCTGTCACTATAGGGTTATATAATCCATAGAAGACTAGTAAAAATACTGAATTTTAAATGCCAATTTTGTTTGAGCAAAAGAAAAGTAGTTTCCCAGAACTATGCTCCAGATGAAGGGAGGGTGGTACTATCGGTTTTATTCTGGTTCACAGACATGGGGAACTTCTCCCAGCCTTGTAGATGTTTGCTACATCTCTTAAGTATGAGCAGGCTAATTTGCTCTCAAACAGATGCCAAAAAGTTAAAATTCAAACAAAGTTTTATTGAACTACTTTTCATATCTCCCATCATTTTTCATAAGATGTTTTAGGGAACAGAACTGTCATAGACTTCCTAGCAATACACTGTTGTTAAAGACAAGTTGTACCAATAGCGTTCATGAATAGCAGGACTATACACTGTATGGCTCCACCTGGTTTCTTTTCTTAGAGAGAGCTGATGAAGCACAGGTGAATCTAACCCAAGCCTTGAGAGTCACAATGTTCTGATAGTGCCTTACAACATGGATAAAAACAGAGGGCACTGCAGTAACTGTAATAAGTCAGTCATGAAAGGACCAGGCTGGTACATATTCCAGGGGATTCGAAACCTGGACACAGATGTTGACTAGGAAATGACAAGTGTAGACTCAGAAGCTGGGGATCCACATTTTGCTACATGTAAAATAAAGCAAGCCAGTCTGCAGGAATAAGCATTTTTTTATATTCCTCCAGAAGAAACTGTTTATTGACCAAAACAAAACAACAAAACACAAATACAATAAAAAATCTAACAAAACAAAAACAAACAAAACCCAAACCAAAAACCAACATAAAACAAACAAGACTGTGCTGCATTGACTGCTTATTGCAACAGAGCCCAAGTCATTAGGGTTCATGACATTAAACTTTATTTTGTGACTTAGAAATTTAATACTATACCTTTATATACTTAAAAATCAATGTCACCACTTCTTAGGAAAAGTTCTTTTTTAATGGAAGGAATAATTTATGAATTTTGACATATTCATTTTTGCCATTTTGGAAGGCAGCACTGCAAATGTGAAGGCAATTTTGTGAAACTTTTAAAACATATCTAGAGTTCATGTTTAGCAAAAAGATAAAATTGAAAGAGAAAGAACAGTGAAACCTAAGAAGTAAGTCAGCAATCCAACCATCTCCTTTCTTTTATAAATTTCAATCCCCTTTCTTTCTCTTTTCTTTTTTCCCTCCCTCCCTCCCTCCCTCCCTTCCTCCCTCCCTCCCTTCCTCCCTCCCTTTGTTCCTTCCTTCCTTCCTTCCTTCCTTCCTCCCTCCCTCTTTCTTCTTCTCTCTCCTCTCCTCTTTCTTTCTTTCTTTCTTTCTTTCTTTCTTTCTTTCTTTCTTTCTTTCTTTCTTTCTTTCTTCCTCCCTCTCCCTCTCCCTCTCCCTCTCCCTCTCCCTCTCCCTCTCCCTCTCCCTCTCCCTCTCCCTCTCCCTCTCCCTCTCCCTCTCCCTCTCCTCCCTCTCCCTCTCCCTCTCCCTCTCCCTCTCCCTCTCCCTCTCCCTCTCCCTCTCCCTCTCCCTCTCCCTCTCCCTCTCCCTCTCCCTCTCCCTCTCCCTCTCCCTCTCCCTCTCCCTCTCCCTCTCCCTCTCCCTCTCCCTCTCCCTCTCCCTCTCCCTCTCCCTCTCCCTCTCCCTCTCCCTCTCCCTCTCCCTCTCCCTCTCCCTCTCTCTCCCTTTCTTCCTTGTGGTGTTTGTTGCCTCCTATTTATTCCAGGCTTACCTCTAAGTCACAATTTCCTGTCTCCTTTCTCCGATAATTTAGATTATAGGTATGTGCTACCACACTGGGCTCTTTGCATTTAGTTTTCACTAAAGAAAATAAATAAAGATAGACTCAACTCTTGGACAAATTTTATATATTTGTTGCAAATTATTTTAGAAATGCTTCAAATTTATTGTGGGTTTTTTTTAACCTTTTCTCTCTGTTATAAATACTCATGTAAAATATTTATCTGCAAATATACACTTGTCTTATGTCTTAGTCACTGTTCTATTGCTGAGAAGAGACAACATGACCAGGAAACTCTTATAAAAGAAAGTATTTAACTGGGGCTTGCTTAATGCATTATCCTTATGGCTCATGGCAAGCATGGCAGTGAGCAGGCAGTCTCTGGAGCAGTAGCTGAGAGATAAATCCTGATCCATAGTGAGAGAGGAGGAGAGTGACACTGGGCCTTGCTGAATACATTTCCTCCAACAAGGCCACACCTCCCAATCCTTCTAATCCTACCAAACAGCTCCACTCCCTGGTGACTAAGCATTCAACTACCCGAGCCAATGGGAGCTATTCCTATCCAAATCATCAGAACATCAAAACTCATTACTGATTTTAAATAGAAAGAAAATATTAACATGAGAATTTGTCCAAGTTTGACTTATTTATCTGACTGTATTTGTTTGTTTATGCAGAGGAAGGGTCTGATCAAGTCTCTGATGTGTAATCAGACCCAAGCAGTTCCAGGTTAACCAAGGATTGAGACTCAGACTCCATCTCCACAGAGCCAAAGTGAATGAATGATCAGTTACTAGCATCACAAGAACAGAGTACCAGTAGGACATTAAAAATGAGCTAAAACTGCAACTGACTGTGAACAATCAGTTGAGATAACTTATTGCCTTTGGACTAGTCCTGGCTCTCTCTGCTATTTTTCAAAAATGCTGTTTTTATGTCAATAACTCAAGTGTTATAGGGGAAACACAAGCTATACTTCAGAAAAATGTGTAGGTTTAAGGGCTTCTAACTGATATTTGTCTCTTTCCTCCTAGTCCTCATGATTCACCCTACCTCCCCTTTGACTGCCTTTTTTTTTCCTTCTCCTTCCTTAGTATTTTGATTGGCCCTTGCATTTTAACTTGGTTGCTAACATACACTAAAAGGAGAATTATCTCAGTTAAAATGTTAAACCTTACAGGACTGGCTTCACCCTGTACATGAACATGGATCATTGATTTGATTCATGTGCTATGGAGCCAACCAACATGGAATGCAATGGCTAAGGAAACCACATTCTACAAGGAGGACACCTGTGACAGAATGGTTAACAACCCTTCCCTTGGTCTCTTCTATATGCAACAGGCCTTTAATTGGTAGCTTTGCTAATTACAATTTGAAAAAAAAAGAGCAGGTTACAAGGAAATCAACAAAATTGGCTTTAAAATGTAATTAGAAGCTGGAGAGATGCCTCAGTAGTGAAGAACATTTGTAGTTCTTTCAGAGAACCCAGGTTCAATTCCCAGCACCCACATGGTGGTTTACAATCATCCATAACTTCAGTGCCAGAGGATAGGAATCTTTCTTCTGACCTCTGTGGGCACCAGACCTGAGTATGTCACACAGCAAAAACATTCAAGCACATAAGATAAGATAAATGATTCTAAAACAAATACAAAATCAGAACTAAGATGTAATCACAGAGAGTAGAATTAGAGTAAATATGAAAGTTATCACTGAATGTGAAAACGACGGCAAGCATTGTATATAGGAGATGACAGGTCACGACTTTGGAGATGAGAGCGAGAATAAGACTGAACCATACAAACAAGGAGCTGGTGTAGGGGCATTTGGTGGGTGAAGGGGCTTTCTGAGAAGGTCTGACAAAGTGCGTTTGATCTTGGAACCCAGATTAAAAGTCAGATGCAGTGGCAGGTATTTGTAACTCCAAGACCCCCTCAAGGAGATGGAGACAGGAGAATCAGTCATAAGCTCAAGAGCCAGCTAGGCTGAAGTACTCTGCAGTGGCAAACATAATGATAGGCAATAGGCTCTGCCTCAACTAGGTGGAAGGTGAAAACTGACGCCTGCAAATTGTCCTCTGATCTCTACATGCATGCTAGTTACATGCATGAACCTGCACTCACACAATAAATAAACATTTATTTAAAATTATGGACATTAGATCATGAAATACAAGATGAAAACACTAGGTACATTGGTAATTATTCAAAGAAACCATAACATGTCCTCATATGTTTTGTATGAGATGTAGTGGACCTGCTTGGCTTAAGGGATTGCCACCAGCCATCAACATCGGGACTTCAGCATCTTCAACACTTCACAGCAGTTATTTGCAGTCACATGAAGACTAACTCATTTCAGTTATCTGCAAAAACTCCATTAGAGCATGTGGCTCACACTTAGCCTGCGAAGTGGATGGCTCCAGAGAGGATGACAGGGCCATTCCTGAAAATGCTGAATATTTTATTTTTGCAGAATTTTGCACTGTGCCAACCCACCCTTTAGTAAAATCAGATTGTTAAATGTTTAACACTTCAGTGCACTTGAATAAATTCTAGCAGTCAGGCAAAGAAAGGCCCAAGGAGGGATAGAATAGTTGGCAAAGATTGGGGGATGGATATAGAATAGTAATTATAACTTTTCCAGAAGCTCCTGCTATAGGAAAGCAATGAACTAATTCACCTATAGTATCTGCATGTAGTGGAATTCACCTATAGTATCTGCATGTAGTGGAATTCACCTATAGTATCTGCATGTAGTAGAATTCACCTATAGTATCTGCATGTAGTGGAATTCACCTATAGTATCTGCATGTAGTGGAATTCACCTATAGTATCTGCATGTAGTGGAATTCACCTATAGTATCTGCATGTAGTGGAATTCACCTATAGTATCTGCATGTAGTGGAATTCACCTATAGTATCTGCATGTAGTGGAATTCACTCATAGTATCTGCATGTAGTGGAATTCACCTATAGTATCTGCATGTAGTGGAATTCACCTATAGTATCTGCATGTAGTGGAATTCACCTATAGTATCTGCATGTAGTGGAATTCACCTATAGTATCTGCATGTAGTGGAATTCACCTATAGTATCTGCATGTAGTGGAATTCACCTATAGTATCTGCATGTAGTGGAATTCACCTATAGTATCTGCATGTAGTGGAATTCACCTATAGTATCTGCATGTAGTGGAATTCACCTATAGTATCTGCATGTAGTGGAATTCACTCATAGTATCTGCATGTAGTGGAATTCACCTATAGTATCTGCATGTAGTGGAATTCACCTATAGTATCTGCATGTAGTGGAATTCACCTATAGTATCTGCATGTAGTAGAATTCACCTATAGTATCTGCATGTAGTGGAATTCACCTATAGTATCTGCATGTAGTGGAATTCACCTATAGTATCTGCATGTAGTGGAATTCACCTATAGTATCTGCATGTAGTGGAATTCACCTATAGTATCTGCATGTAGTGGAATTCACCTATAGTATCTGCATGTAGTGGAATTCACTCATAGTATCTGCATGTAGTGGAATTCACCTATAGTATCTGCATGTAGTGGAATTCACTCATAGTATCTGCATGTAGTGGAATTCACCTATAGTATCTGCATGTAGTGGAATTCACCTATAGTATCTGCATGTAGTGGAATTCACTCATAGTATCTGCATGTAGTGGTGGGTACGAAACAGACTACACCGAGTTTGCATTATATCAGTTTCATTAGATTTAAATGGTCTATTCCTTGGGAATTAGCAATCACTATAAATGTCTGAAAATATTTTAAAAGGATTTCTTAAAATACGATGCTCCATAAAATGCATTGGGACAGAGATTATAAGAATATTCTTCAAATGAACTGATCTCCATCATAAAAAACCAAACAAAACCAAACAACCCAAAGACCTCAAAAGAAAACCAGCAGTAACAGAAAACAAAAGTGAGAACTTTATCCTAGATGTGGAGAAATCAGGCATTGGCTAGAAATGCAAAAGTGCAGTCACTGTATAAAAACATCCAGGGACCTAGCAAGAGGCTAACAGCACTACTGTAAGACCAAGAACACTCTTCTCTGTCTGAAAGAAAGACTCTAACAGGTCCTTTATGTCAACGTCCAAAGCAGCATTCCTCATGATAGTTGAAATGTAGAAACAACCAAAGTGAAGAAGAGTTGAGTAAGATGTGGTATGTGTAATGGGATAATATGCAGTCTTGAAAAGGCATTCTGATAACTACTACAATGTGGATGAGACCTGGGAACTTTATGGTAAATAAAAGCCAGTCATAAAAGACCTAATAGTCTATGATTCTGCCTGTAGAAGAAAGTCAAATTCACAGACCTGGGAAGCAGAGTGGTAACTAAAAACTAGAGAGTGAACAATAAAGACTTACTATTTTATGGTACAGAGAGTTTCAGCCTGTGATTATGGAAATGTATAAGGGTCATGCTGGTTTCATGACAATATAGATACATGTAATGCTACTGAATGGTGCACATAGAATGGTTAAAACAGTAACCATTGTTACATATTTTTCCCGTAAGAAAAATTCATACTGAAAGCATTTATTTCCAAATGTGATTTTAGCTATAGCTTGATAGTATTACCACACTTGGATTTTGGGTTAGAAAAATCTCTATTATCCAGTGCTTCTTGAATGATAAAATGGAACACATTTTGTAGCACATTCTAATAGTGGATATAAAGCTCATGCAAGCAGGAGTTGAGATCAGTGTTGTGCAGAGATCTCTCTTCATGTAAGTGGCTTTAGTGTCTTTGAACAACCAGATCCAATTACTGTAAGACTTTCAGGGGAGCTATATGAATGCTTAGAAGGTGCGTCTTTGTCTCAATAAAGAACCGATTTGAAAGCAGAGTAATCAAATCACCTGTCTATATTGCAACAATCATAATTGGGTATTTTTAAGTGATCTCATTATTTTATGAAGGGCTCCCCTTCCCTATCCTTTGTTAAACCCTGAGATTACATTTCTAAAGCTGCCACCCAGGTCTCTTTCCTTATTTGGCCGCTTTTATATACCCGACTCATTTCTGAGGCTGATCACTGAGGTCCAACTATCAAAAAAATAAATAAATAAAGGTAGAGCAATCAAAATACTCAAGTAGAACTCACCAACACATCCTAGCTCATCCTCAGACCTCTCCCTTTTCCCCCCTCTTAAAATTAACACTTGCAAAGCTATTTGCTGCTATTTCTGCCTGATTCAGATTCAGTCACTTTGTCTCTTTGCCTTGCTTAATAAAGGATCTGTTTGTGTTTGGAAACTGGTGTTCGGATGTGGTCTGTGCCTAGTAGGTGGTCCAGAGGGGAGCACCCTGCAGTATACAGGTCTCTTTATTTTATACTTTTAATATTTTCTACATCTAAATGCTCTACAAAGGGCACATTAAAATAAATCCAATATGATTACTGTAAAGGTCCTGTTCCAAAAATACTTATACTGTAATTCAGAATGGATATAAAGAATTTATGAAATTAAGCAAATAAAATGTTTTCATAACCCTTTATGTATGGAGTATTGCCATCCTTGGCTTGGGAGCTAGAACTAATCAGAGAGCAATCTTTCACTGTAGATAACGAAGAGCCTCATTTTGTTCTGTTGTTCCTTTGGTAAAGAAGTACTCCATGAAGTTAGAATGGTTGGTTTCTGAAGCTATTGGCAGGAGTCTCATGGATGTTATCCTCAGAGGTTGTCCTGTCAAGATTTTACATCAACTTGATATATGCTAGAGTCATATAAAAGGAAAAGAAAATTGGGAAAATGCCTCATAAGTTCCTACTGTAGATAAGACGAGGACATTTTCTTAATTAGTGATTGGTGGGGGAGGGCTCAGCCCATAACTGGTCATCCCTGGGCTGGTGGTCCTCAGTTCTATAAGAAAGCAGGCTGAGCAAGCCATGAGGAACAAGCCAGTGAGCAGCACCCCTCCATGGCCTCTTTATCAGCTCCTGCCTCCAGGTTCCTGCCCTATTTGTGTAACTGTTCTGTCTTCCTTCAGTGATGGACTATGCTGTAAATAAAAGTGTAAGCTGGATAAACCATTTCCTCCCAAACTTGCTTTTGGCTATCATGTTTCACCACAGCAATGAAAACCTTAGAAAATGTAAACTCAAAGGACTGAGGAGCCCAACTTTATCCCCAGCTGTGGCTGGATGAGTATCCCTAAAGAGTATCCTTGCCCTCTGTGGTGTCAAAGGGTCTGAGTTCCTTACTGGGACAGTAGAGTTGTTTTGCTATGTGGAGGAGTGATTGTGAGAACAAGCTGTGGATGCAGGATGCCTTGGTTCAAATCCCAGCTCCACTTGCAGGATCTTTCAAAGTCTGCACCCTCATTGGAGCTTCTGTGAGAATCACATAAGGCAACAACCCTCTTTGTACATTACACACTATCAATTGCATCTTCATCTTTAACTCTATGGAACTGACTTCATCCCTGCACTGTTCACAGTGTTGTGAAATGTGGTTGGAATTCACAGTCTCAGTGCTTTGAAATGTGCATGATATTCACTGACTCAGTGCTCTTAAGTCTGCATGGAGTTCTGAAAGATGAGCTGAAGGTGGGTGTGTGAAACAAGGAGTGGACATTAGTGGCTACAAATAAGTGTAAATACCTTGGAGTTATTTGAATAACTCATTGTTTTATAGTGACCGGGTACTGACCATGTGGCTCCATTTAAAAAGCAGGCATTCTTCTCAGTAAGTGCCAAGTTTGCCAGTCAGTTCCCTTCCAGTGCCCACCATAGTCACATACAACAGAAGTAACAACATAGAGAGAGACAATTGATTCAGGCTGGACAAAGAATTCAGAGGCTGCCAACCAGAGACATTTGCACACTTATAACTTCAGTGGCTCTCAACCCATGTCTTGCAACACTTTTGGGGATAGTCGCATGACCCTTTCATCTAAGACTACTGGGAAACACAGATATTTATATTACAATTTATAGCAATAGCAAAATTATAGTTAGGAAGTAGCAAAGAAAATAATTTTATGGTTGGCACTCACCCCAACCTGAGGAATTGTGTTATAGCGTCAGAACATCAGGGTGATGGAGAGTCACTGATTTAGAGCATCAGCAAAGGATAATTTGCATCAAGATAGTTTCTCTTAAAAATTGGAATGGGAAACTAAGATGGACAGGGGTGATGGAGGCTGCTCACAATGCTTCGAGATAGAGCAAACAAAGATCAGGTGTGAAATCAGAAGCAAGTTAACAAGTGAGCAGTGAGGGTGTTGTTCAGTGCGCCATGCCAGGCTGGGTTCAGACACAGCCTCTCAGTGGCAGTAGCTCTACTAACTCTGAAAAAAAATATTTTGCATCACTTTTCTCACATGCAAAAAATGGCTGATAATATACTATCTTTCAGTATCGTCTTAAGGAAAAGAGGCACTGTGGTGGTTTGAATAGAAATGGCCCCATAGACTCATGTGTTTGAATGCTTAGCCCATAGGGAGTGGAACTATTTGGAAGCATGACCTTGTTGGAGTAAGTGTAGCTTTATTAGAGGAAGTGTGTCACCATGGGGTGGTCTTTGAGATCTCCTTTGACCAAGCTATGTCCAGTGTGGCACACAATCTCCTTCTGCCTGCAGATCAAGATGTAGAGCTTTCATCTCCTTCTTCAGCATCATGTCTGCCTGCATGCCACCATGCCTCCCATTGTGATGCTAATGAACTAAACCTCTGAAAACATAAGCCAGCCCCAATGAAATGTGTTGGTTTATAAGAGGTTGCTGTGGTCATGGTGTCTCTTTAGAGCAAAGAAACCCTATCTAAGGCAGTCAGTTCATGTTAAATAATGGCTCAATCCCTGGCATGTGCTTCAGTGCATATCAGATGTTAGCTATTGTTTGAATTCACTTGACTCAGTTGTGCTGGTGCTGCCTCTGCTCCCTCCCCAGCTGTATCTGCTATGCATTTTCATTAATCACATCACTTCACAGTTTAAATATGCCAGAACACTCCTGAGTAGGACATATGGTCTCTACATGGCATAGAGGGAAAGAGTTTATCACTGAGCATTGACCTGGGACCCCAAAACCACTAATGTCATCTATAAACATTAAACCAACACCCAAAGCAACAGGAACCCATCTTGGGTGTTGTGAGTTTTTAATTTTTTTTTAAAAATTTATTTTCTTCTTTAGAATTTTCTCTACAAACATTTCAAACTGATTTTAGGATTTATAGAGTGTTACTTGCCATTGCATCCACTTTTTTTTTCTTTTAGGGAGCAATTCTTATTTTGAGGGTCAAGATTGTTATCTCAAGTGCCAATAGTGGGCTTCCTCCAATCCAGCTTGCTGGTGAATCTTGGCAAATACTTATAAAATAGCAGCTGTTTGAGAAGTAATGATATCAGATTTATTTTAGTTGACACAAGGAGTAAATAAGAAGTAAGTTACAAGAATAACAATTTAAAAAGGTATGGGATTTAAAGACTACAAATAGGGCTTGATAGATGAATTGACTGTTGAAAACAATTGCTTTTGATTGATAACCAGGGTGATTCTGTTTGCTGCCCTAGGTGTCAGAAAAGCCTGTTATAATTACTTAACTTATGTCAATGAGGTTAATTTTAAAATAAAAGTGTACTAATAACTGGATGATTCCTTATCACTAGTATGGCTGAAGGAAATAGGACATCAGGAGAATGGCACATTCCTCATGTGGGCTGGACTAGGTCATGTGGTTACATGTGCTTATGCAGTAAGGAGGAAGGTTACTGGCTCTAACTGCTATGTGGATATGGAAATCTATTACGTGTAATGAAATTATACATTGGAATAATATGCAAAGACTAGTCATGCCAAAACAGTTATCCCAAGAAATGTTGACTTGCAAATATAATTGTTTAATTAGATTTATTTTTTGAGATAGCATTTTTTCAATGCTATGTGGCTCTGGTTTGGCTAGCCTCTAACTCATAGAGATCTGCCAGCCTCTGCCTCCCAAGTATTATAATTAGAATTTTTAGTAATTTACACTTTTTTCATTTGTATGAATTGCTTTTTAGGTGGTCACACAACTACTGCCTAATAAAGGCACATTTCCTTACCAGGTTGAACTTTTTGCTCTGGAACATCCCTGTGATTATGAGGGCCAGTCAGGGTCTACTCCTTGGTACCTGTAGGGTCTGAACAAGTCAGGGTCTCCAGATCATTGCTTCTTTACATCTCTGTGAAAGCAGGTTTTATTTTCTCCAAAGGAAAATGGAAGAAGTGATGTGCAACTTATGATAAAAGCAGTTATAGGTATCACTCCCCTTCCATCTTCTGGAAAAGTCAAGACAAAATAGCAAGCTTGAGCTGAAAAAGGAAGCCATCACACCTATTGGAGTTTGGCATATGAGTTGTTGCGATATCAAGATTTATTTATCACTCTAGCATGATCTACTGTTATTTGAATAATATGCAGGCTCACTACTCCATTGCCAGGGAAAATGGAATTTCCTGTTTGGGAAGTAAGTTATCTCTTGACACTTGATGTATTTTATTTTTAACCTTCTTGCTCTTCATTGATCTTGAAAATTTACTCATGGTGCTGTATTTCAAGGAAATAAATAATTTGATGGGCGTAAAACTCTAACCCATCAAAACCATTTTTTCAATATGAATCCAACTTTGCATTAAGAAAACACTATATATCTATCCAAATATACATTCTAAAAGTTGGGGAATATATAACAAATTATTCATTATAGTTCTATTACCTCAATGGATGATAATAGAGCTTATATGGTAATTCTTTTTGTTAAAATATTTAAAGAATTCCATTTAACACATTAGTATTATAATCGGAAAGTAAACACCAAATATAACAAGAAAAAAGTTAAAAAGATAAATTGTTCCCTAAAGAAGATGTGAAATTGGGAAGAAAGCACATACAGAGTGTTTAAAATCATTAGATATTAGGGAAATGCAAATAAGAAAACATGAAATTACATTGCTATACAACTGTCAAAATGTATAAAATAAAAGATTGACAATATCAAGTATTTACTTTGCAGAAGAAATGGAGTTCCCATGCATTGTTGTTTGGAATCTAAAATCGGGTAGTTCTGTCAGTTTTTAAAAACAATAAGGCTCAATAGCAAACCCATGCCATGACTTAATATTCCCATTTCTGGGTATTTACTCTAGACCTGGACCCAAATATTTCTAGTGACTCTATTCAAAATGTCCACACCTGAGCATTACTTTCATGGATGTCCATGGGTGAACAGATAAGTCGTGGTATATTCACTGTGAGGATCTTCTCTGTAGCATGAAGAAATGATATCTCAGTGGCTGTAGTAACCAGAGCAATCAAGGGGAAAGAGCTAGTGAAAGAGACCCGTTCTCAGGAACTGACCATGCCATGTGATTCCATTTATATGCTAGTCTTGGAAAGCTAGTCAATAGTGATAAGAGAGTGAGAGGTTATCGACTGGGAAGGAGGGACTGCAAAGGGATAGCATAAGAGGGTGTTTTTAAGCAATGAGACTGTTGTATCCTGACTGTAGTGGTGGTTATACAGATCTACATTCAAGTTAAAATAGTTACATTTAGATGTTAAAAATCACACTTTTCTTGTATGTTATTAAAAATTAAACAGAATCAGAAATAAAACAACTATTGACTACTTTTTGAGCTCCAATTGTTTTCCTATCACCGACTTTCCAGTCTAGTCTAATTCTCTCTGAGTCCCACTTTGTTCTCTGAAAAGTTGCGACTGAGTGTACCATTTATCATTGCACTCTTATCAGCAACAGGACTCACTTCCCAGATCGATAATTGTACTTAGAATAACAGTATGTGCTGCCTACATCATTTATCACAGGCACTTATCAGGGATTGGTTTGCACTGTTGTCTTTCTTTCCGGTGGTCATGTCTTGTTCCTCCAAAAAGACTAGAAGCTGCATTTATTGTTATGTGCAACACCGTTATGTGTATGACAGAAAATTTCATCTTTCATTCAAAATTTATTTTCAGATGAGGCAATAAAACCTTGTACATTTACAAGAGGTATCCAGAATCACCTAAAAATAGGTGGCACACACTTGTAATTCCATTCAGAAGGCTGAAACAGAAATGATTGCAAGTGTGAGACCAGCCTACACAGTGAGAGACATCTCAAAAAAAACAAGGTCTTTCCAGGAGCTATCATAATGGTGGGTTACAGTATGTGTGAATGAGAAGAGTCATGACCATAAAGAATGGGCTAGCTAGCCCAAAGTGAGTAATGCAGAGGAGCAGAGAAAATCTCAGAGAGATCTAGGACAGCTCAGAGTACATAGAAATGGAAGGGTGGCCCAGACAAAGCAAGTCTGCAGTCCCAGGCTCCAGGAATGGTGTCCCAGCAGCATCTGGGAACCAGAGACCTTATGCAAAATGCAAGCGAGCAGGAGGCCCTGTGGGAAGAGGCAAGCAGTACATGCAGTTCTTGCAAGCTGCAAATCCAACTGTGATTTCAGTGAGATAATATCTCTTCCAAATCAACAGTTCAGGAGCCCAGAGGAGGTCCATTTTATCACTCCCCATTGCTCAGGGAAGTGGCTTGATGCCACTTTGAGAAAGAAACCCAGATGCCCCAGGAATCTGATAATAAGGAGCAATCTCACATCTGGAAGTTTGAAATAAAGCTTTCCCAGGCCTTGGGTGGGAGAAAATTGCAGGAGGTGGTTGTACAGGCCAGGTGTTAACAAACCAAGAAGTTCTGATTGAGGGAGTCTTTATGCAGACACTGAACTATAAGGAAATAGCCCTGTTCTTGGGGCTAAGAGTTGACATCACTAGAGAGTAAATGGAGACTCCAACAGTCTTGAGCCCATAGGAGAGTCATGGGAGATTGCCTGGCTCACAGACTGAAAAGCTATATGTGACCAGCACAGGCTGGAGGTATGCAAAGGATGGAAACTATGGAAGGTAAGACACCTTGGACACCTGTGTTGACATACACTCTCTAACCTCCAGACGACAGGAGTTTCTGTGCTCAATGATGCCCCTTCCTCATGACTTCTTTGCAGATCCCAGTTTCTGAGGACACTGTGAGAAGCAACTCCAACACTTCATCTTTGATGGGTTTGCTGGTTTTTCCTCATTATATTTTCAATTTTTACTTGTTTTGAGCATTAGTTTAACTTTATTTTGTATTTACAAAGAACATTTATGTTGCTGTTTTATTCTCTAATTTTCTTTATACATTTCTAATTGTTGGATAATCTTTTTATTTCAAATTTGGCTCTTTATGCTTCCACTTTATTACTTTCACCTCTACTATTTTTTTACACTTTTTTTCTAAGGCATAGATAGATAGATAGATAGATAGATAGATAGATAGATAGATAGATGAGAGAGACAGGCAGACAGACTGACAG
Organism: Mus caroli; assembly: GCF_978045245.1. NCBI lineage: Eukaryota > Metazoa > Chordata > Mammalia > Rodentia > Muridae > Mus > Mus caroli. The sequence goes on along the minus strand of NW_028227274.1, from coordinate 58,126,074 downwards.
ACAGACAGAGAGACAGAGAGAGAGAAAGAGGTGTGTGTGTGTGTGTGTGTGTGTGTGTGTGTGTGTGTAGGCCAGAGGACAAGTTGTGGGAGTCAGAGTTCTCTTCTTTAACATGGGGACTCTCAGTATTCACTGAGCCATCTTGTTCTACTTGTCTCTTATTTACCCTTGTTTCTTGTATATATTCCCCCTTCCTCGATACCTGCCTTCACTTATTTAATGCATTTATTTTTTCTGTATTTACTCTAGATAGTTTTGAACGTCAGAGCACATGTTACATTATTTTACTTTCAACAGTTACTGGAAGTTAAAAGTAGGCTTTAATAAAATTCTGTGTTCTACATAGTGTTTGATTTAGGGTTATTTATGTTATTCTAACAGTTCAGTGTTTCTCTACATGATTCCAAGGGCTGAGCTTTCAAGAATATATTGCTCACTGAAAAGAACCTCAAATAAAATGGGAACAATTATCCAAACAATGAATGTGTAAGTCCAAACAAAGAATGACAAGGAATATGAAACAGCAAGGGAACATGACTCCATCATTCTTCAGTTGCCGGACACCAAGGCACTGAAAAGGGCCAAATGGCAGGTAAAGAGTGCAAGTGTTTATTTGTAGTGATGGTAGGGGAAGGAAGACAAAGCATTCAGAACATGGAAGAAAGTCAGCAACATAGATGGGAAGCAGTGCCCCACTTTTCTCCAGCTGTATGAAGCACTCTGACAAAAGCAACGTAAGGGAGAAAGGTTCATTTTTGCTCCTCAGTCAAGGAACAGTTCATGATGGTGGAGCAGTGAAGGCACCAGGATTTTGAAGCAGCAGATCACATGGGATCCACACCCCAGAGCAGCATAAGAATGTGCTCAGTTGGCCTTCTCTTTTATGTTCAGCCCAGGACCCCAACCTGGAGAATGGTGTCACCCACAATTAAGAAAGATCTTCCCACATGAATTAATGTAATCATGAAAATCAGAAGCTGATCTCCCAGGAGGTGTTTGTTTGTTTGTTGTTCTTGTCAAGTTGATAGCATTAACCATCACAGTAGGGAAATGGGTGAGAAACTCAGGAATATGAAGGAAACTTATCAGCAGTGTAGATGAGAGATCATCATGGAAACTGGGATTTCTGGGGGAAAAAATGTTAGAAATGAAAAAAACCCAGTGGCTGAAACCAAGTAAGGCAGAAGAACCCATTACCAATAGACTGCACCAAGCAGAAGAAAGGATGCAAGGGATGACAAACTATAATAGAGAAAACTTCATTCAAACACCAATAAAGGAAAATAAAAGACTTTCACTATGTCCAGAGAATCTGGGATAAGATATAGAAAAGAAGACCAAGAAAATCAGAGTAGATACAGAGCTCAGGCAAAAGCTGAAGGGATAGAAAAATTCACCCAATGCAATTATACAAGCAAAATTTCCACACCTATGTGTTGCAGTAAATCTCTCCAGCCCCAAAATGATACAACACAATTAATATGATTACATGCTATGCACCTAGATTGGGCAGATCTACCATTACACTACCATCTTCCACAGCTTATGAGACGCCTTAGAACTTGCAGTTTCTCCAGGCCATGTGCCTCTGCTCAACTTTTCTCCTTCTTCTTCCTGTTTTGCATCCTCTTCCTCTTCCATTTTCTCCTTCTTCTCTCCCTCTCACCTTCTGCTCCATCTTCCCTTTGATCTGCCCAATCACGAGCTCTCCTTTATTTTACAAATTAAGGTGGGAAGCAGGAAATCACCTGAGTGCTGACTCATTCCTTGGTTCGCAGCCACTCACAGGAGAATGGAATTAACATCAAATACAATTAGCCCCAGGGCTATCCAGAACACCTATGGGAAGAAATGGACACTCAAACAGAGGCATCAAAATCAAATAGACTTGACCAGAAAGCCCCTCAACAATATCTTATAGTGAACATGCCAGAAGTACAAACTCAACAAACAGTATATTAAAATCTATAAGGGGAAACCATTGTGGTGGCTTAAATGAGAATTGTCTCCCTTAGTCTTGGACACTTGAACACTTGGTCCTCAGTTGGTGGCAGTATTTGTAAGGATTTAAGTGTTGCAGCCTTGCTGGAGAAAGTATGTCACTGAGGTCGGTCAGGCTTTGAGGTTAAAAAATCTCTCCTACTTCCATTTTGTTCTTCTTTGTTTCATGCTTATGATTCAAAAGGTGAGCTCTCAGCTTACTTTCATTGAGCTCGCTGACCATTGTTATGCTGTCCCCACTGTCATGGACTCTAACCCTCTGCACCTGTGAGCCAAATAATATTCTTTCTTCTCTAAGTTGCCTTGATAATGATATTTTAACATAGGAACAGAAAAGTAACCAATATGAATGGCAATCCAATTACAAAGGCAATTATTTTTAAATAATATCGATCCGGTCATCAGAAACCCTAAGTGCCAGGGAATAATGAAAAATATTTTTAAGCTCAGGAAGTAACTGTGAATACTATATTCAAAAGGAGATCCAGGAAAAGTCCATCATGCTCCACACTGAGCTAGCAAATTACTAACACAAGTAGGGGAGAAAGAAAAGGGCAAACAGTTATCTGAACAACCAGAAAGACAAGCAACGAAGTTATAGGAATCATCACACGTTCCCCAATAAGTCATAAATATGTTATTTCAATTCTCTAAAAGATGGAAACTAGGTGATTGAATTAAAAAACAGACAAAACAACAAGATCCAACTGTTTATTTTCTTTAAGAAACACAAATCCATAACAAAGACAATGACAGTGTGGGAGCTAAAATATGAAAGTCAGTTTACTAAGCAATCAAAAGCTAAATATAACCCACTGTGATTATGGTGCTATCTCATGATATAGACTTCAAATCAAAGTCAGCTGGATGATATGAAGGTTAGTATATATTAGTAAAAGAAACAATATAACAGTATCAGATATATATATATGTATATATATATATATGCACTGAATATTGGTGCTTGCATCTAGTTTCATAAAATGAATACATACTTGAGCATATAAAAAAAGATAGGGGCTGCTACAGTTATAGTGAATTTAATATTCACCAATAGAGAGCTCATCCAAACTAAGGGGCACTAAAGAGATTTCAGAGTTAAACACTACCAGGCAATTTTCTCTAAAATAAATCATATTTTACATAAAGAAAATTGTAACAAATACAAATGTATCAATGTAAATTCTTATATTTAAGCAGAATGTGGTACAGAAAAACTAGAAATCAACAGGAAGAGAAACTACAGAAAATATGCAAATATTTGAATATTGAATAGTGTAATTGTGCTTGTTAGGATATTTTTTTTTCAACTTGACACAAGCCAGAGTCATCTGGGAAAATGGAACTTCAATTGAGAAAAATGTGTCCATCAAATTGGCCTGTGAGGCAAGTTTGTGGAACAGTTGTTTGTGGAAAAATTTAGGAATCAACGAAAGAAAGAATTGGGTCTTAAAACATAGCAGTTCCATCAGTCCTTTAGCAACACTGATTAAAGCAAATTCGGGAAGACCCAAATGAATAAAAGTCGATTTGAAAAAGTAACAAGTACAGCAAATGCAATGAAATCCAAAAGATCGTTAGACAATATTTTATAGTTTAAATTCCAAAAACACTTGGACAAGATGGCACCCTTTCAGACACATACAGTCTATCAAGCTTAAATAAAGATGAAGTAGACAGCACAAACAAACCCACACTGAGCATAATCGTCTCCAAAGAAAGAAAAGGCAAGGACCAGCCCAGTTACGTACCAGCCACATGCTTCCAGGCCTTTCAAAGGGGCTAATACCAGATCTGCAAAAAATGTTCCATAGTCTGGAAGGAGAAATAGTAGCATGAAGTTATTCTTTGAAATCAGCATTGCACCGATGCTGACTGGGTAAGGACATGACAAAAAGAAAACAACCAATTAATTCCCCCATTTACATCTTTTTAATAAAAATTCTCAATAAAATTCCTATGAAACAAATTTATCAACAGCTAAAAAAAAAAATCACACACAACAACCAAGCCAATATACACATAAATCAATGAATTTAATTATAAAACTCAGCAACCAAGATAAAGAGCACATGTTCTGCTCAATTAATTCAAACAAGGCTACAGACAAGATCACCATCCTTTTATGGTAAACCCCTTTTAGGGATTAAAAAGGAACATGCTTTAAGGAAACTAAAAACATGTATAGCAAATCTAAAGCTAACATTATACAAAATGGGGACAAGTGAGAACATATTCACTAACACCTGGAATGAGAAGACAGTGCCCACTCATTCTGCTTTGTTTTCAATAGAGTGCTTGAAGTCTTAGGTAGTCAATAAGACAAGAGAAAGAAATAAAATTGTATATAGATGAAAGAAAGAGTTAAAATTGTCCCTATTAGTCAATGGCTTATTTTATTTTTAAAAGACCCTAAAGACTCCACTAGAAAAGTCTTGGATTTGATAATCACTTTCAGCAAAGTAGGAAGATAAAAGATTAATACAAATACCAGTAATTTTTCTTTATACCAATAATTTGTTGAAAAAGAAATCATGCAAAAACATTCATACTAGCTTAAAACAAAATTAAACTAAACCAAAATCAACCAAACAAAATCAGCTAAAGGTATCCTAATCAAGGAGGTGAATGATACCCGATTATTACTTATAAACACTGGAGAAAGAAATAAGATGTTAGAGAGATCTCCAGTGCTAATGGATTGACAGAATTAGTATTGTTAAAGTGAGGATGTTACTAAAACAAACTTAAGATTTCACACAATTTTCATCAAAATTAAAATGCCATTCTTCATAGAAGTAGGATAATTAACCACTAAAATTCACAGATATGAATCATATACATCATCAAATATAGACATCAAATAACTAAAGCTAACCTTACAAGAGAAGGCAGTGCTGAAACCTTATGCATATCTGACTTGAAACTACACTTCAGGGCTATAGTATCAAAACAGTGTGAAGCTGGCACAAAGCCAGGCACTTAGAGAAGTGGTTGTTTTCCAAGGCATGGTCTTTATTCTGTTGTACAGCCATTTAATGCTTGACAACAGTATAAAAACCACACCTTGGAAAATAGCCTCTTTAGAAAAATGGAACTATACAAGCAATTCTTATTCTACACAAAAACTAGTTAAAAGTGCATTGAAGACCTTAGTGGAAGACTCAGAAGTAATAAGAGAAAACAGGGAAACCAGTTGAAGTTAGAGACATGAATAAAGGCTTTCTGAGTTGGACACCAGTAGCACAGGAAATAATGTGAAGATTTCACAAATAGTGACACACAGAATTTTAAAAAATTCTACACTACAAGGAAAAATACCAGCAGAGTGAAGAGATACTCCTCAGATTAAGAAAGAACTTTTGTCAACTCTATATTCAATAGGGATCTGATATCTAGGATCTATTATAAGCGTCCAAGTTTAAACAGCTAAAATCCAAAATCATTCTGTCAATAAATAGACTAATGAACTGAATATACTCATCAAAGAAGAAATATAGTTAATCAATTCTCAGAGTGTTAAAAATCTTTAGCCACCAAGAAAATGCAAATTAAGACTGTATTTAGGTTCCATGTCATCCAAGTCAAAGTGGCTATCATCAAGAAAACAAATGGTGACTAATGCTGGTGGGGACTTGGAGGAAGGGGAACCCTTTAGCATTGATATATATATATATATATCAATGCTAAAGGGTTATATATATATATATATATATATATAAAATGTGTGTATACACATAGATCAATATATAAACAATATATATCACACACATATATACATATATACACACATATATACATATACATATATACATACACATATATGTGATATATGTGTGTGTTCACATACATATACTGATGATGCGTATATAAACCCATATAATCACTATAAAAATAAGGATGGAATTTCCTCAAGAAGGATACTTAGGAGATTACGTTCATCTTCTTTTTCTTTATTTTTGGTTGACCCTCCCTTACTTCCATTTAGGGATAGTTATAACTGGTCAAAACCTAAAGTCTCAAGAAGATGCTTTAGTAAATGGAGATCTTTGATGGGGAAGGAAGTGGTGCTTGTCTGGAATGTGGCTGGTACTACTGGAGGAAGGACACTGAGGCACAGGAACATGACTGTTTCTAGAAAGAAGAGAGGACAGAGGAGCAGAAGAGAACGTGTCCAGGAGACAAAGTAAAACATGAACATGCCAAGAATGAGTATCTAGATCTTCTCCTAAGGTGCCGAGTACAATGCTGGCAAGGGAGAGAAGTGTACCCTTTGAGCTAGAGATCAAAACGCTGTGCCTCAGGCTTCCAGATAAAAGCTAGTGAGGAGAGCTTCCATTTCCAGCAGTTGGCAAGCACTGGAAAACTTTACAGCACCACTCACTTACAGATGTGGAGGTGACTGAAGGTGTGGAGAGTTAACTAGAAAGGATCACTGATCACTGTTCCTATCTATCCTAGCACTCAAGCCTGCAGTGACCCAGAACAAACCTACAGGCTCCTAGTGACCCAGAGACCCACGGAATTGGTGGGCAGAGAGTTCAGTAGGTTTGTAGGGGAATCAGGATCCTTTCACAAAAGGGAGAGCCAGAAAGTTTCAACAAATAAGAATGGATCATGCTGATTGAGGCATTGGCTTTTTTTAATTGTAAAATGAGTCAAACATTTATTTCAAAGTCAATTCACTCATGGAATGGAGGAACTGCAAGACAAACATTTAATTTAGCCTGCTTGTACAACTCACATCTGTCTGTCTGTCAGTTTGTCTGTCTGTCCTTTACACATTTAAGGAGAGAATTAGCTACAAAGGGCCAATTTCAGAATTAAAATCTGAAAAACATTTAATGATCTTTCTACAGAAATGTAAAGTCATGAACTGAAAATGACACTGAAGAGACCCTTCATTTGTCTTTTTGATGAAAACTCCTTTCCTGCTCTATTACTCTCTTTTTTAGTCTCTTGAGACAGGGTCTCTCATGGACCCTGGAGGTATCTGTTTGTTTCCTTGGCTAGGTACAGGGCCAGGGAGACCCAGTGATTGTGTCTCTCTTTCCTGCCCATCTTATTATTTAAGGCCAAGTGTAACTATTTTCAAAAGAAGCCTGCATCTCTCTTACCCATTCAGGTAGAATCAATAGTTGTCAAATGCCAGCTTAGACATTGCAGAATTAATCAAGAAGGGCCAAGTGTGGTGTCCATAACTGGGGTCAGTTCTAATAGCAGCTGACAAGAGTCAGCACTAGAAGAGCTGACAAGGTCAGTTCAGATGGCAACCAATGGGGTCTACCTATGGCAGTCAGTGACTAGAGAAAAGAAAAAGGGAGGAAAATCTCTTTCTCTCTCTCTCTCTCTCTCTCTCTCTCTCTCTCTCTCTCTCTCTCTCTCTCTCTCTCTCTCACCACCCCCCGTCTCTCTCTCTCTCTCTCTCTCACACACACACACACACACACATACACACACACTCTGAGTGGATGAAGCAAGGCAAGTTCCAACAAGCCGGCTCCAACAACTTCAACTTTTAACTTTTTCCCTTAGAAATTTTATATACCCAAAGAGAAAAATTTCTATGTAAGAAGAGAATTACCTCATAACCACAAGGTAAACAGGTATAATAAATGTAAAAATTTTAACAATACTCTCATCACTTAGGAGTTGTGATCTAGCAAGTGTGAAAACAATAAAACTACCACAGATGAAAATGATTATGAAGCCGGGCGTGGTGGTGCATGCCTTTAATCCCAGCACTTGGGAGGCAGAGGCAGGCGGATTTCTGAGTTCGAGGCTAGCCTGGTCTACAAAGTGAGTTCCAGGACAGCCAGGACTACACAGAGAAACCATGTCTAGAAAAAACAAACAAACAAACAAAAACAACAACAACAAAAAAAACAAAAGAAACAGAAAATGATTATGATAAATAAACCTCAAAACGAAGGGGGCTTTTACTTCTCATGACCATGAAGACCACATCTCACGGAGACATGAACCACTACTTTGTAACTTATATAACAAGGAAGAATGTTCCTTGAGGATTTACCTGGAAGGATCCTTAAAAACCATTATAACCAGAATCATGGAAAAAATTACCTTTGTTATTAATTAAAATACAGATTTTGGGGTTTCAGCACCCCAATAACAGTTTCTGGTAGATGTTGGTATAGGGCTTGCTATTGCCTGATTTTATAATCAGCCAAGATCTGAAGACACATGCTTAGACAGTATGTTCAGGGTTCAGCTGATGAATAAGTCCTGGCACAATGCTTGGATGCATGGGCAAGAGATTTCTAGTAATCTTCCATACAATGTCTCACAATACTTTTTATGTGTCATGCTAGATGCCTCAGATTCTGGTGTCTAGTAATAGTGGCCACAGCTTGAGAATGACTGGTTAAAGACTCATTTTACAGGCTATCACTAGTAACTTTAGAGAAAAGGCTTGTTTCTCTACTGCATCTTTGCTGGCATCTTGCCATTACCATTAGCGAATTATGACACCATGGATGAAATAATTATTTCAGTGCTTTTTTCATTATCTTTCATCCATCTGGAATCATAAGCTGGGATGTTCCTGGAGTGTCAGCTTAATGTCCCTCACAATATATGCCATGTGTGAGAGTGTCATTAAAGCCTTGCTGTCATTTGTAAACATACGAGTTTAAACTCAGCTTTTTAATGCACCTACTAATGGTGTGCAGTATTAAACATCTGCTAATATAAGTAAGACAACATTCTCTGTGTTTAGGCTTTCAGTTACATAAGAGAGAGAATCTTTTCTATGAAAGTGACCATGGATAATTTAGTTGAGTGGGCAAGGATCTCCCCACCTGCTTCGGGTGGAATCACTCTGTGGGAGGAGAATGAGTAACGGAGTCGCTTGGCTCCCCTTAGAGACTCTCTTATTTATTTTTAAAATTGACATAAATTAAGAATTAGATTGAGACCTAACGGACAAACCTGACAGAATGACTGCTTTCTTCTTTACTTTAAAGTTTTAGCCCTAGTGGGGAAAAAAAAACCAAAACCTTCATTCTAATAATTGTTTTGGAGGCTTTCTGTATTTCCGCATTGTCCTACATGTGAACAACAACAACCTGAACAGAGAGGATGCTCTGTGCCTTCTCAGCTGGCTGTATTTAGAAGGACAAGGAAGGTCTTGGCTGACAGACTTCAGAACCGAGAAACTGCTGACGTCTACTGTTTCTGAAAGAAAGGTTGGCTGATAATCCCCCACCTCCACTAACATCGCCAAATCAGCAGATGTGGTTCATGGACAAATCAATTTGCTCTCTGGGTCAGACAGCCATTTAAGAATGAGAATCCAGAATTTTATACACAGTCTCCTAATCTAGGCTTGCTCATGGAAATAAAGAAAAATAAAGACTTCTGATGGATACATTTCATACTTATTTATCTTTATTTAGTTACTGGACTGCACAACTTTAAATCCTCTTGTTTTCTCTGAAAAGCCTACTAAAATGTGGAAAGATATTGAAGTAAAAATAACCATCTGTGACTAATTTTAAAAACATAATTAGATGTTAGATTGTTTTTCTCTATTCTTTCTAAAATGCGATATAATTTGTATTTATGTGAAATCAAAAAGGGTGTTCTCACATAACGAAAAGTTCTAGTGATATATGAAACCTGCTTTCAGCCCTGGTGTTTAAGCTTTAGTAGAAACTTATATGGACAGATAAAAAGTGTTCCCAGTAGAATGGATTCTGTCCTAAATGTCACAAGTCCTTGTTTTTTTTTTTTTTCCTTTTTCATTTTTTATTGGATATTTTCCTTATTTACATTTCAAATGTTCCCTCTGAAAACTCCTATCTCATCCTCCCCCCCCCCTTGCTCACCAACGCACCCACCCCCGATTCCCTGTCCTGGCATTCCCCTACACTGGGGCATAGAACCTTCACAGGACCAAGGGCCTCTCCTGCCATTGATGACCAATAAATCCATCCTCTGCTACATATGCAGCTTATTGGCATGACTATCTCCAAACCACCAGGAACAGAAATCACTAGCCTGTCTGTTTCTCTGGATTCTGAGCTTGCACACCCACACACACATGCTTAGCTGCATACTTCACATCTCCACATCCATCTCCCAGGTGCTTCTTAATTTTGAATACAACCATAATATTTATGCCATATCCCATCTATCCTCTCAATGTCTTTCCAGCTCGACTGTCTTCACCAGTCTCTCCAATGCCCATACTACACATATAAGGAATTTACTCATTCTTTTATAACTATGTCCCATCAATCTCTAGAGTTTACTCTTACTTCCTTTTTTTCATCTAAGCCACCACTGTCTCTTGCTTTAGCTGACATACAGTCTCCATGTGGCTCCTTTTCTGCTACAGTATTTATTGTTCCCAACCATGGGAACATTTCAAAGAGTTGGGCCATGCTGCTACTTAATGCTGAAAACTGACTTTCATTGTGTGTGTCACTGAACTGAGAATAACATTGAAGCTACTTTCCACTGTCTGTAAGACATGCATGTACTACCCTTCCTACCCCTCCTCCGTCTTCTTAGTCTTTCTGCCCTTTGTTCATGATATGTTTGCCATCTTAGCTCAGATATTTCATAGAAAAGTCAAGGCCTTTGGAGTCATAGCCTTTTCAGTCTCTTTACATTGGGCATATTTTGGCTCTGCTTTCTTCAAATCCAATAGTCATGGTTGGGGTGGGGAATCTTGTCCTCGGGGTCTAACAGTAGCCAGAAAATGGTAAAAGAGGATGTATTTGCTTTCTATTGCTGCTCTAACAAGAAAGCACATAGTCTTCTAAGTCATAAAAACACAGATTATAGTTGTGGATGTTGGGAGATTATTCACTGGCTGAAATGAAGGTGTCAGAAATACTGCCCAGCTTTCTAGAATATTTAGGAGATAATAACTTCCCTTGCTCCTTCCATCTTCTGGGCTACATGAACTGCATGTCTCCAAATAAATCATTCCACTTCCCTTGTCACAGACCCTCTTTGTCCAATGTCATCTGTTTCTTTCTTACAAGGATCCCATTGAAAGGTTACCAACTTAACCATATGTGTGAAGTTGTTTTTACCATATACTATAAGATATTTATAGGTTTGGGGTTTAGGACTTGGGTGTATCTGGGGATCATTATGTAGTCTATCACAGAGAGTTGTATTTTCTTCTGTCCCTACAGCATGAGAACAACCAGAGGAGTGTGTTTGGTCTTGAAAATGAAGACCCAGTCTGGATTACTCCAGCTTTGAAATAAAGCCCGTTGAAGCCTGAGCAGAGTTTAGTGATTCAGCTGAGCAAGTCAGTAGCCATCACTCAACTTTACACATTTATGGAATAGCTGCTATGGGCATGTGCACCTCCACAGCGCAATTTTCTCAGTGAATATTTCACCCTACTTGTTGACACTTTGTGAAATGTCATTTTATTCAGATTGTTTTTCATCTTGCTCTGTCTTCAAAGAAGTTGTGAAGTTTAGTGTTTGGCCATCACATACATTTTTAAATATACTAGGGCCCGTGCATACTTATTTTTTTATATATCAGAGTGGACCTGTGAGTCAGCACCCAGAATGGCAGGAATGAGGGGATGATACAAGGAACCAAGTCACAGAGACAAATCAAATTTCTTGGACTGACACCTGGGACATAAAAGACAGCAATAGCCCTCAGTTTACACACAGTACAAGATGATGAGAAGATTGGGCACAGTCCTGCAAAACAATATCTGAGTTTCCAGAAAATTCCATGTTGATTTTTCAGCAATTGTGTGATTGTTTGCTGCAGACGTATCACTACCATTGGGATGAGATACTGCAGGGGAATGAGGTTTTGTTCTTTGTTAGAGCCGTGCTTCTACAAAATACTGCATTCTTTCTCCCATCATGCCTCAGTTCTTCATTATTTAGTGAAGATAAGCACAGGAAGTATAACTCATCTCAGACATCAGCAGCTTACTTCTTGATCTTTCTACAGAATTGTAAACTCATGGACTGAAAATGACACTGAAGGGACCCTTCATTTGTCTTTTTGATGAAAACTCCTTTCCTGCTCTATTACTCTCTTTTTTAGTCTCTTGAGACAGGGTCTCTCATGGACCCTGGAGGTATCTGTTTGTTTCCTTGGCTAGGTACAGGGCCAGGGAGACCCAGTGATTGTGTCTCTCTTTCCTGCCCATCTTATTATTTAAGGCCAAGTGTAACTATTTTCAAAAGAAGCCTGCATCTCTCTTACCCATTCAGGTAGAATCAATAGTTGTCAAATGCCAGCTTAGACATTGCAGAGTTAATCAAGAAGGGCCAAGTGTGGTGTCCACAATTGGGGTCAATTCTAATAGCAGCTGACAGGAGTCAGCACTAGGAGAGCTGACAAGGTCAGTTCAGATGGCAACCAATGAGGTCTACCTATGGCAGTCAGTGACTAGAGAAAAGAAAAAGGGAGGAAAATCTCTTTCTCTCTCTCTCTCTCTCTCTCTCTCTCTCTCTCTCTCTCGCGCGCACAGACACACACACACACACACACACACACACACACACACAGACACACACAGACACACACAAAGTGGATGAAGCAAGGCAAATTCCAACAAGCAGACTCCAACAACTTCAACTTTTAACTTTTTCCCTTAACCATTTTATACACCCAAAGAGAAAAATTTCTACGTAAGAAGAAAATTAGCTCATAACTACTTGTTACAAATTTTCTAAAAACAATCACTACAAAAAAAATCACATTCTTTAAAACACAGATTAAAATCATCACACAGAAGGGGAATCACAACAGGATTATTGACTCTATATTCTTCTTTTGAAACTTACACCTAACTATACATTCCTCACTTATCTTTCTCTTCACAAGTTCATTATAATCACAAAGCATTAATTTTTATGTCATAGATTAACAAAGTTTAAGCAAGCCAAGTCTACAGAAGCAAGTTTTCCCTTATGCTTAGCTGATGACAATTTGTATTTACTAAGAAACATGTCATCTATCTTATGTCTTTTTTTTTTTTTTTTTGAAGTCTTGGTCAGCTAAACTAGGTAATCATCTGTTCTCTGATCACAATGAAATTACCTACTCTTTGTTCATGACCTTCCTTTATGTGGTGCAAACTGAAACCTGTGCCTATATTGCAACATCATAAGATCAGGAATCCAGGTCCAACAGTGTGCGCTATCACCCAAAAAGTAATCATACCAGACTGTAGGCAGTGACTGTCTTCTCATGACTAATCACACCATGCCAGATATATGAGGAATATAGCGATAACAAACAAGAGAAGGTACATGATTAGCAAGAAGCAATCCTAGGATGAGGCCCCAGGGTTTGTGCCTCTTTGGGCACCCATCACAGACTAGCAAAGTGGCGGACCATCTCCAGGAAGCCTACTTGCCCACTGAAGCACTTCCTGCATAGCATCCACCAAATAGCACCACTTGTGTGCCCTGCCTTTGTTCATGGCAGGTTTTCTTCATCACTGTCCAGTCTTTGTGCTTAGGCATTTGCTCATCATCCAACATTCCTCAGATCGGAAAAGAATTATCCATGGAAAGGTTCTGTTCTATTCATATCAGGTCCTTAATTGGAAGATTTATTTCCACTGATATAAAACTATTTTTAATTTAAAAGTAAAAAATAAATTGTGTGTGTGTGTGTGTGTGTGTGTGTGTGTGTGTGTGTGTATGTGTGCATGCACGCAGGTGTCCACAGAGGCCAGAGGCATCAGATCTTTCTAGATTTGGAGTTACAGATGGTTATGAACCGCCTGAAGTGGGTCCTGGGCACAGAGTTCATGTCAATTTCAAGAACAGTATGCACTTTTTACCAGTTAGCCATCTCTCTAGCCTGCAATGGATAACTTTCTTTTGTGTATTAGTAGTAGCCAGGATCTTCTGCTAAATATAGAACCATAAAATAGAATCATTATAATAATTTTGTATTGAAAATGATTTTTCTTACAATATATTTTTATCATGACTTTCTCTCCCTCATTTCCTCCCAGATCCTCTCTACCTTCTTACTCATCCAACTCTATCCCTTCTTTCTATCTATTCTGAAAACAGGCAAATAAAAAGGTGCCAAATAAACCAGAATAAAACAACACACACACATACACACACAGAGTAAAAACACAAAATCAGAAGCAAAATACTATGAGATATAAGCAAGCAAGCAACCAAATAAACAAACAAACAAAATATCAGTAAGATAAAACAATGTTCAAACATAGCATTGTGAGCAGAAAACCTTTAAACATACCATTGAATTGGTTTTGTGTTGCCTAACTACTGCTTGACATGGGGTCTGTCCTTAAGTGTGTTTTTGTTGCTTGGTAAGATTCCTTTGGAGAAACATAATTTTTCCTTTGTGAACTGTCAACAGTTGGAGATGGTTTCTAGGTCAAGGATGGGGTTTGTGTCCATTTCTCATCTCAGCATTGTGACCTCATCTGGTGCAGACCTGTGCAGGCCCTGTGCATCCTGCCCTAGACTCTGTGAGTTCCTATGTGTATCAGTCCCATTGTATCTTGAAGACCTTTTATTCTTGGGTCTTCCATCACGATTTCTCTTACAGTCTTTTTGCTTTCTCTTCCACATAGAGGCCCGGGCCCTGAGGGGAGAGGGTTTATGGAGACATCCCATTTAGAACTTAGTGTTCCAAGGTTTCTTACTCTTAGTCCATTGTCAAGTTGTGAGCTTATGTAATACTTCCATTGACTGAAGGAAAGAGTTTCTCTGATGATGGTTGAGCAAGACACTGATGTATGATTATAGCAGAGTCTCATCAGAAGTCATTTTATTGCTATGCTCCTTTAGCAGAAACACAGAAGTATTTGATATTCCCCTAGGTCCATGCACTAACTATTCTCAAGTTTTTAGTTACTTGAGCAGTATCAGGCATGGGTTCCATATTTTGGAAATCTAATCAGACAGTGGTTGGTTACTCCCATAAGTTTTATGGCACTATTACACCAGTGTATCTTGCAGGCATGCCACCATTGTAGATCAAAGGGTTTGTAGATGGCTTGGTGCTTACCTTTCTCCTCTGTTAGTGTACAGTACCTGTACCATGACCACTAGTCAGTGTGTAGAGAACCTTCCAGTACCATGAACATGAGTCAGTAGGGGTGATGACTCTAAGTAGTCATTACCTCAATTTCTCTTTGTTCAATAATACGTATGTGTAGTCTTCAGCAATAGGACATTACTTTCAGTTTGTGAAAAAAAAACAGATTGTCTTGGCAACCACCTGAGTTATTTCCTGGGGTACCTCTGGCCAACTAGAGGGTACTCATTTCAAGCACTGGGGGTTTCACTTGGTGGCAGTTGATGTGTTGTTAGGGCTTTGTCTCCTCTATTATTTGATGATTTCATTTAGATTTCACACACACACACACGAATATATATTAGCTTTTTAAAAGAAGCATCAACTGTAGTAGGTTTTCTTATGAACCCTCAAATGACTGTTAATGTTAGTCTGGATTTTCTCTCTTAATCCTCCCTCCATTTAAATCTCTTTTCTGTTTACTTCTTCCATTCCAGCTTCAATTTTTTTTTTTATATCAGTCAAGGCCTGCTTTGTTTTCACATATGTGATCCATTTTAGAGAAAGTTCCAGGAAATTCTGAGAAGAAAGTATATTCCTTTTGTTTGAGTGAAATGTTCTACAACTATCTTTTAGGTCCTTTGGATTTATGATGGTATTTAACACCAGCATCCCTTTGTTTGTTTGTTTTTTCCTTTTCCTGAATGACCCATCTTTTGGTGCTAGTGAAGTAGTGAGCACATCCACTCTCACTGTGTGAGAGTTAATATATAATTTTTAGTTGAAGCAGTGTTTTTTATTTTTTATTCACGAAGTGTGTGCCTTTTTGTTTAATGCATAAACATTTAAAGTTGTAATATTCTCATTTTTAATGTGTATGTAGTATTCTTATCCATATCTTCTGATTAGTTTTGACTTGAAGTCTATTTTGTCAGTATTAAAATGGCTACACTGGCCTGCTTCTTGGGTCCATTTTGCCACCATTTACCCTGAGGTGATGTCTATCCTTGATGGTAGAGTGTGTTTCTTAGATGCAAGAGAAAGATGGACCCTGTTTGCTATTCTAATCTCTTAGTCTATGTTTTTCTATTGGTGAATTGAGACCACTGATGTTGAGAGTAACCAATGAGAAGTGCTTATTGGTTCTTGTGATTTTGTTGTTATGATGTTGGTATCTCCATGCCCCTTTGAATTTATTTATTACTAGTGTTTTCTTGGATGTGGTTAACTTCCTTAAGTTGGAGTTTCCTTCTAGGGCATTGTGTTGGCTACATTTGTAGATTGATACTGTCTCTTTTGTTTTTCATGAAAAGTTTTTCTTTCTCTGTCTACTGTGATTGAAAGTTTTGCAATTGTGATTGAGGATATAGTATTTTCACCTGGCAACTGTGGTCTCTCAGAGTTTGTAGAACCCCTATCCAGGTACTTCTGGTTTTCAGAATAACTGTTAAGAAATCAGGTGTTATATAGTGGGTCTGCCTTTAAATGTACTTGGTCTTTTTCTCTTGCAGTTTTTAATATTCTTTTTTTTGTATATTTAGTACTTTGAATATTATGTATAATTTCTTTTCTAGTTCTGTAATTTCTTTTCTAGTTTTGACTATTTGGTGTTCTGTATGCTTCTTGTACCTTTATAGAGGTCTCTTTCTTTAGGTTAAGGGAGTTTTCTTATATAATTTTGTTGAAAACATTTGCCTTTCTTCTGGATTTCTTACTCTTCTATTTTTATTATTCATAGACTTGGTCTTTTCACAGTATCTCTTGGGTTTCCTGGATGTGTTATTTCTGGATTTTTAAAAATTTGACATGTTTTAGACTAATTTTTTATTATATTAAACACAATACATATTTGTATACCAATCATAAAATGGTCGAAATGTGATTAAATGAACATTAATAGATAATGTCTTTTTGTTTTTTGTTTGTTTTGTTTTCTTTTGTTTTTAGTAGAACTTTAAAATCTTGGCTCTTACTGTGGTACAAACCCAAAGAACAATTTTTAGACATCAGAGTTCATTGTAATAAGGCTGTACTTCAATCTCCCTCCCATCACCAAAGGATTTTACCTCCATAGTAGCTAAGTTAAGGGCTGAGGGTTCTGCTGCTCCAAGGAATGAATTGTAGGCACGATTATTTGGAGTCATATTCCCTGCTATGGTCAAAGCTATTTGACTTGAGTCATTGTCATCATTCTAAGCCCACAGGGAACAGGTTATATCATTTAAGAAATGGTGTGTGTATTACTATGGTCTATACATGAAGTCATTCATCAACTGTTTCAATGAACACTGGTTCTGCTTAGAGGGTGGCACAGACATTAGGTGAGGGTAAGATTCTGGGTCATTGGCTGTGATGATTTTGAAAAGCATTAATCTCAGAAAAAGAGTAATTTATAAGGTCCTCTTCTTCAAAATTGATACAATAATTATAAATATCATGCAAAACATTCAATCTCACTTTTTGTTGTTCTCTTACAAGCCACCTCCCAAATTAATTGTCTACATTTCTTTTGGCTGTATAAATAAATTTTAAATATGTAAATTGTTCTGAAAATCATAGTATAGTGTAAAAATGTCAAATAAACAATCCTACTAATAGAGAGGCTGAGTTAGAAGTATGATTTCAAGACCATTATGTAGTACACAGCAAGACACTGTCATGTACAAAGAAGCTGAAACTGTATATGGATTGTACAATATTGGACCTATTTCTCCAATTACCAAATTAGAGAGACCACCAGATGACAGCCAACAAATTTCTAATTCCTCATATTTTTGAATTTCAATTGATTAGTATACGTTGGTAATATTAATTTTCATATTAAGAGATGTTAATGAAAAGTGATTTTTGTTGTTAGAGGTGGAATTATGTTTGTGTGAGTTTGTTGAAAGATTGCTTACTTGCTTTTTCTAGGGTGTCGTTTCACTTCTTGTGTTGGTGTTTTCCATCTATTATCCTTTTTAGGGCTGGATTTGTGGAAAGATATTGTGTAAATTTGGTTTTGTCGTGGGATATCTTGTTTTCTCCATCTATAGTAATTGAGAGTTTTGTTGGGTATAGTAGCCTGGGCTGGCATTTGTGTTCACTTAGGGTCTGTATGACATCTGCTCAGGATCTTCTAGCTTTCATTGTCTCTGGTGAGAAATCTGGCGTAATTCTGATAGGCCTGCCTTTATATGTTACTTGACCCTTTTCCCTAAAGCTTTTAAAATTCTTTCTTTGTTTAGTGCATTTGGTGTTTTGATTATTATGTGATGGGAGGAATTTCTTTTCTGGTCCAGTCTACTTGAAGTTTTGTAGGCTTCTTGTATGTTTAAGGGCATCTCTTTCTTCAGGTTATGGAAGTTTTCTTCTATAATTTTGTTGAAGATATTTACTGGCCCTTCAAGTTGGGAATCTTCACTCTTCTATACCTATTATCCTTAGGTTTGGTCTCCTCATTGTGTCCTAAATTTCCTGGATGTTTTGGGTTAGGACCTTTTTTCTTTTTGAGTTTTCTTTGACTGTTGTGTCAATGTTTCCTTTCAGTGGTATATTCTGCCCCTGAGATTCTCTCTTCCATCTCTTGCATTCTCTTGGTGATGCTTGCATCTATGACTCTTGATCTCTTTCTTAGGTTTTTTAACTCCAGGGTTGTCTCCCTTTGTGATTCCTTTATTGTTTCTAGTTCCATTTTTAGATCCTGGATGGTTTTGTTCATTTCCTTTGCCTGTTTAATTGTGTTTTCCTGTAGTTCTTTAAGGGATTTTTGTGTTTCCTCTTTAAGGGCTTCTAGCTGTTTACCTATGTTCTCCTGTATTTCTTTAAGGGAGTTATTTATGTCCTTCTTAAAGTCTTCTATCATCACCATGGGACATGATTTTAGATCTGAATCTTGCTTTTCTGGTGTGATGGTGAATCCAGGACTTGCTATGGTGGGAGAATTGGGTTCTGATGATGCCAAATAATCTTGGTTTCTGGTGCTTATGCTCTTATGCTTGTTTCCCACCATCTGGTTATCTCTAGTGCTACCTGCTCTGGCTATATCTGATTGGAGCTTGTCCTTCCCTGGATCCTGGTTGTGTCAGAACTTCTCAGAGTCAAGCTGTCTCTCTGATCCTGTGATTCTGGGATCCTGTGATCCTGAGATCCTGGGTGGGTCAGAGCTCCTGGGAGTCAAGCTGCTTCTGGGACTCTGAAATCCTGGTGTGACAAAGCTCCTGGGATCCTGGGATCCTGGGATCCTGGGCAGGTTAGCACACCCAGGAGTGAGTGGAGCTTCCTCTGGGTGTTGTGGGACTGGTTGTGAAGGTTTTCGCCCAAGGTCTGCCAAATTATGAAAATTTCTTTGACTGAATATACATTTCTTCTACCTTGTCTTAAGTTGGTTGTCTATGTCTTGTATTCTATTAGTGAAGTTTATCTCCAAGGTCTTTGTTCAACTTTCTAAATTTTCCAATTACAGTTTCTCTTACTTTACTTCAGTGACTCTATTTCTTTTTCTTTTTTCCTTTTTCTTTTTGTTAAATTCTACTTTCTTGTCCTGGATAGTTTTCATTATTTTATTTCACTGGTTTTGTTTTCAAAGACTTCATTAAGGAACTTATTCATATCATCTTTGAGGTCTTTGAACATATTCATGATAGCTATTTTGGAGTCCCTGGGCTTCAGTTATACTGCATTTCTCAAGGCCTGTTATAGTGGGATTACTGGATTTTGGTCGGGGCAAATCCAGTAATCAGCAAATTTTGGCTGTTATTGATTGTGTTTTTGCACTGGCATCCATGCATTTGGGTTTGGAACGACCGATGTGATTCTAGGTTACTATTTGCTCTTGTCTCTGTTGGGTGAGCGTTCCAGTCCTTTGCTTCTGTTGGCTCCTCTGGATCTTGGGAACATATGAAAGTTATGCTAGGGTGTGCTTTGTAGTTCAGTGGTTATCAGCAAGGAATACAGGTGGGCTAAGAGAAAACCTGAGAGGGGCTTCAGGAAAGAGCTGAAGAAATCCTGTTCACACGTAGAGGTGGTTACCCAGGGAGCTGGGGCCAGGGGGGGATCAGGAAGAGATCTTGCAAGTATGTTACTGAGAGGCAAATATTTGTTTGGAGAGACCTTTGGGATCGTAGGGCTAGGAGGACTCTGAGTCCTAACCAAGAGCTTGAGTCTCCAATGTGTAAAGTTGAGGAGGGAGAAGGTGCACCTTTAAGTAGGTTGTTACTGGGCTGAGGGTGAGACTGGAAAGATAAGAACTGAACACAGGAGAGATAGTGTGACTTACTTATGGGAATCTCTGCCGGATGAGGCCACTGAGGGTCCCTGGTAGAAAGTATTTCTAGGTATCCAGGGCTGATAGAAAGCCATGGGAAGGAGAGAAACTTGATTCATTACAAAGTTTTGCAGAGTACCTGGAGGATGGAAGTAAGTTGGGAGGATACACCCCTGCTACAGAGCTAGAGATGAGACTTAAGAGACTGTGACATAGGGCAGGAAGGAGAGTGGAAATTATCTACATGACGCTCTGCTTGGTGTGGCTACTGGAGGTCCTGGGTAGATAGTGTGTCTAGGTATCTGCTGCTGACACAGGGACGGGAGAAAGGAGGTTGTCTGGACCTGGCATGAGGTTCAGGGAAGTACACTCAGACTGGAGGTAGGGTGGGAGGAGATGCCTCTACAAGAATTCACAGGGCTGGGATTGACTGTAAAGATGATACTGCAAGACAGGAAGGAGAGTGGTGATCTCTTACTTGAGTACAAGTCCAGTATGACTACTGGGAGTCCCTGGTAGAATGTGTTTCTGGGTATCAATAGCAGACACAAAAGAATGGGAATTGCCTAGAAAGGAGTGGGGATGGGGCTGAGGTCTAGAGGATGGAGGAAAGCTGGGTCCACTGCAAGGTTTGATGGAGTTTCTAGGGAATAGAGATTGAGTGAGAGGAACAGTTCCTGCGAGCAGTCTGTTACAGGGCTGGGAATAAGGCTTCAGAACTGTAATGGAGGACACGAAGGAGAATGAAGATTTCCTAACTGATTTGCAGCCCAGTTTAGCCACTGGGTTCCCAGGTACAGAGTGTTTTAGGTTATCAGTGGCTGACATGAAGAAATGGCAAAGGGATCTGGTGCTTACTGGCCTGCCAAACTAGTCTGGTTGTCATTTTACAGGTCAAGTGAGAGATTCAAAAACACCAAGATGAACTTCTTTCTCCCAAGTTACAACACCTGAGGTTGGTGTCTGACCATCACATGCCACACACATGCACCTGTACCAACATGAATACAATACATGAATGTGTACACATAAAACATAATCCAGACATCTCATGTTCAAATATTCAGAGGTTGTAACTTGATTCATCATTAACTTGCTTTGTGATTTTGGTTAAATTTTAAAATACCAACGAAGGAGCCAATTTAAGGCTCTGCTAAGTGAAAATCCTGTTGGCTGGAATGCTTCCTGAACTCCTAGTGCTGTAACCTGCATTTTCCCTACTTGCAGGCAGAAGATGACTGCAGAGGTTTGCAGGATCATGCAGGATCACACAGGATCACATTACACTTCCCCAAACACTGGTGTTAGAAAGGGCAGGTCACATAGGATGCTACTAAGTCAATGAAACAAACACTTGATGTTATGGTTGGATTTTAGGAGGCAGCATTTGCTCTGGGGGGGGGGCTCTAAGTGTTCATAAAAGATAGGAAGTTTATGAAATCAATCCATTACCATTCTGTTTTAGAAGCTACTGTTACAGAGAAGGAACAGAAGAGATGTTATCTTATTGTAGATAAGAGCCAAAAGCCAGCAGGGACAGATTTAATAACAACTGAGACTGCAGTGATGGCCAGGAAATGACACCTTGCTAGAGATTGGTTGACATCTTCATGCTGTGTGGAAGCAGGTGGCAGCTAATGAATCTGGGAGGATGCTTGGGATTGGCAATGAGAATGTGCCATGTTGTGGGGACTCTAAAGGATGAGACAAAAAAATGGTCTTTCTGGAATGATCAGCCATTGTAGAGAGGATAAATCAGTCTTTCTAATTGTGAAATCAGTCTACAGCCAGACAGCCATGAATGCGACCAGATCTCGTCTAATTGTGAATGTGTGAGTAATAGTACGATGTTAAGCAAGAGCTTTGGAAAGGACAGGAGGACAGCCACCATTTGGGTGTCTTGGAATTTAGAGCCTGAGTTTTTTACAATGGCCCATTCATTCTTCCTGCCCCTCTTGCTTTGGAGGAAAACAGAACCCCTGTTATGTTTTGCAAACACCGTTGGAAAGACAGCACAGCACAGGCTCCTGCTGGCAAGCTTCACAGAAACTCGAGATATCCATAGAGAGTTCCCGAATCTTCAATATTTCTGTTCTTAATTTTGATATTCCCACTGTTATAAGATGGCTCTTCAGTTAAGGAACAATGATTTCATCTCAAAGAATTGGATATATCTTCTCATATGATTTAATAGGACAACCAGAGATTTTAGTCTTGATTTGCCTGAGTTCTTGTTGCCTCCCCACCCCCTCCCCCGTGGCCACATGAGGTCATCTCAGCTCAGGTGCACTGAATTCAAATCGCATGATCTTTGAATTCCAGTGTCTAATTGAGGCAGTGCCAGCTACCACCAGGTGGCAGCATTGCTGGATATGATTTCTGTATTTCTCAGCTTTCCAAGAGATATAATTATTTTCCTCTATTTCTTAAAGACCATTTTTTTTAATTGGATATTTTCTTTATTTACATTTCAAATGTAAATCCCCTTTCCTGGGTTCCTGTCCTCCCAGAAAACCTCTATCCCATCTTCCCTCCCCCTGCTTCTATGAAGGTGTTTCTCCACTCACCCACCCACTCCCACCTCCATGATTCCTCTACATGGGGCATCTGTTGAGCCTTCATAGGACTAAGGACCTCTCCTCCCACTGATGCATAACAAAGCCATCCTCTGCTACATGTGCAGCCCAAGCCATGTGCACTCTTGGTTGATGGCTGGGAGCTCTGGGGGGAGGGAGGGTCTGGTTGGTTGATATTGTTGTTCTTCCTATGGGGTTGCACACCCCTTCAACTCCTTCAGTTCTTTCTCTAACTCATGTATCGGGGACCCTATGTTCAGGCCAATCGTTGGCTGTGAGCATGAGCCTCTGTATTTGTAAGGACTTTTGAACTTGATACAACCTTACTTTAAGAGCTTTTCATTTCATGTATTTGGGTTGAAGCACATAGTTCTAGGCCCGAGCACCACTACTGCACCTTTAGGGTTATCATGCCCTGCGGCCATTGCTCTCGTTAATAGGCTTCATAGCTGAGGAGGACTCTTGGTTGCTTCCTTCCTTTGGAAGTTTGCATGGTAGCTTTGGGTACCCTGAAAGCTAGTCCTCAGGTCAAATGCAGCTCAGGTCCCCTAGGTCTTATATCTGAAGTTCATGGGGTCTTAAGCAATAGGAACTATACCTTCTATGTCTGGGAGGCAGCCAGTGGCAAAAGTTTATATTTGGGGACTCTCTTGGATATCCCTGAGAAACAACTCAAAAAAGGCTTCTCATGCCTGGTGTTGAGGTTTTTGTTAGGCCATTCATGGCTCTTGTGGGGAGCATAGTCATCCCACATGGGAAGATTATATTTAAAGTATGTATATGTATACTCAGCTTATATATATTATATATACTATATAGTTTTAAGTAGATAATAATTCCTTGTAACTTTTTCAGACATTCTTACTGTTATACTCTCCTCCTTTTTTTCTATATTTCTTCCCCTACCCTCTCCCTAATGACCACCCCCCGCCATTTTCCTCCCCCACCCTCAGATCATGTATGCCCACATCTATTGTTCCCACCCCTTTGACTTTCCTGGTTTCTGCTGTTATTCAAGGTTTTTCAGTTATTTCTTCGCTATTTTTATTTCTTCTTTTGAGAACTTCTGTTTGGGTCCCAGGCACATCTTGAATGGATTATTTTTTTTTCCTCTTTGTTGAATTCTTTATTTAGGCCATATATTAAGGAGCTGTCAGATGCATAGCTGACGCAGATTCTCCCACATCCTATGGCTTCCTCTTCACCAGACAGATTGAGTTTTGGCTGTGCAGAAACGTTTCAGTTGTACAAAGCCCCACATGTGAACTGTTGGCTTTAACTCTTGGGCAAATGGAGTCTTATTCAAAAAGCCCTTTACTGCACCTCTATCCTGCTAGGTTTTTGTCCATGTTTTTTTTTCCAGGCAGTTTCAGAGTTTTTAGGTTTCACATTTAGGTATTTGACCCATTTGAAGCCAGTTGTGCAAAAGTAACAGATACCGATCTAATTTCACTTTTCTGCACATTTCCCCAGCACCATTTGCTAAAGCTGCTTCTTTTCCTCTATATTTTTTGGCATCTTTTTCAGATATTGAATAGCTGTAGTTACTTGTACTTGCTTGAGGTGGTATGTTTTTGTTCCATTGATCTACATGTCTGTACCATATTGCTTTATTACTATGGCTCTGTAATACATCCTGAGGTCTGGAATGGTAAGCCCTCCAGCACTTTTCCTTTTGCTCAAGTCTGTTTTGGCTTTCTGGGGTCTTTTTGTAGCAGCTCCCTGTGAATTTCAGTATAGTTTTTGTTTGTTTGTTTGTTTGTTTCTGTCTGGAAAGACCGACAGGAGTATTTTGATTGGTATTTCATTGAGTCTTCAAATGGCTTTTGATAGAATAATCATCACTTTCACAATATTAATTCTATCAATCTGTTAGGGGCAGTACAAGAGGAAAGCAAAACAGCTTTAGAATGCGCGGAACATAGCCTACCAGTTAGCATAACTACAATGGGTGTGCCTCACAGAGGCAGAGCCCTGAGGACTGTGTGTTCTGAGGACTTCATGCTGTTATGGAACACCATTCTGCTTGTTGCTTTCATGGCCGTCATGTCCCTCATAATCTACGAGTTGTACAAAGCCCTAAAGGGTATCCAGACCCTCACTGGGCAGTGCAATGGCACTTATAATAATAGTGTTTGATCTCTTTTCAAAGCATTGCTACTGGGGCAGATTAATGATTCAACTGCCACCCTGAAAAAGAATTGAGAGATGTAGATTGCTAGTAGAATTGGATTAAGATGTTTTTGATAGTGGCTTTGACATAAAATCTTGAGGAATAGTTTAAAGTTCAGAAACTTTTGATAATTGAGCAAGAATTCTTTGAGGTCAGGGAATAAGAACAATAGCAGCCCAACTAGTACTGGTTGATGTGCCTTTCTTGCTAAAGCTAGGCTGCTGAATAAGGTGATGACTAATTTTTTGTACCCATTTTGCCCTTGGCTTCCTGATATGATTTAATAGAAAACTGTTAATAAATAGATGTGCACCCCAAGGAGTTAAAGTAGAAATGACTGATTGTATTTTATATAAAATTTAGATTTGTGATTTTTTAAAAGACTTTGTTTTCTTATAAGGACAACATTTATTTGGGGCTTGCTTACAGGTTCAGAGGTTCAGTCTGTTATCATCAAGGTGGGAGCACAACTGCATCTAAGCAGGTATAGTGCAGGAGGGGCTTAGAGGTTTACATCTTCATCTGAAGGCTGCTACTAGAAGACTGACTAGTCATAACATAATAAAAAATTACATCTAGTCCAATTTCCAAAGTTCCCATAGTCTATAGCAGTATCAACAATGTTAAATGTCCAAAGTTAAAACCTCTTCTGAAATCCATCCAATCACTTAACTGTAATACCCAAACCAAGACAGGACACCAGCTGGGCAAACTCCAAACACTGCATCTCCATGTCTGATGTCAAAGCAATTTTCAGATCTCTAATTCGTTTTTCATTTTTGTTGATTGCAACAAATTCCTTTTCCTGGGCCTGTTCACAGCATTCCTCAGGAGATATCCTATGGCTCTGGCATCTCAAAAATCTCGGGGTCTCCAAGGCAGCTTCAGTGTTACAGCTTTTTGCTTCAATGTCTGGGATCTACACATGACTTTCTGGGCTCCTTCAAAGGTTGGGCATCACTTCTACAATTCTACCCCCTGTAGCATTTTAAGCTCAGGTTGAACCACTCCACTGCTGCTTGTGTTCTTGGTGATCATCCCATGATACTGGCATTTCTAATACACTGGGATCATCTGCTACAACTAGGCTTCCCCAATAGCCTCTCATAGGCTCTCTTCATGGTGCCAAACCTCAACTTCTTTGCATGGCCCCTTCAGTCCTTGTCTGTCAATTACAACTGAAGCTGCACTTTTATGGCCTTCTATGGCTTCTCACAATGCCAAGCCTCAGCTACTCTTCATGACTCCTATATGCCTTCAAAACCAGTACCAACTGGGTGACTCTTACACATTACCAAGTATAGCTGAATCATGAGGTACAACCTTGGTAATCTTAGATGAGAACACAGCTTCTTTGTGCTCTCAGAAAACAGTTTCCAGAAGATTTCACCTCAGTCATGCTGGTCTCTTTGTAATCACTGCTAATTTCTTAGCTCCAGCTAACCAGCATCCATTGTCTCAGCAGTAGTCCCTCCTATTTTTTCACTTTAAAACCAGGGCCACATGGCCAAAGCTCTCCTGCTGCTTGTTGGGCCCGGAACATGCCCCCCTTATTCTATTACCAGCTTTCTGCTTTCCAACTTCCTCTCTGTCTCTTAAAGACTTTTTATAAGATTACTTTTTAAGATAAATAATAAAATAATTTATTCTTTCTTTGTAATTGCAAATTGCAGTCTGCCAGTAAGAGAAACTGACTGAGAAAATTATCTTGATTTCTTATACTTTGTTAATCTATAACAAATTACTTAAACATGAATGTATGTGGGTCCTTGGGAATAATTTCTTTGTAGTCATTTACTAGATGAAAAATAGAATGGAATCACATTGTAATTTTTATACTGTTTGAAAAGATTTTTTTTCTGGGATATATAAGTTGAGAAAAAATAAACTTGTTGCAGCTTTATTTTATCCACCAAATGTGTGTGTGTGTGTGTGTGTGTGTGTGTGTGTGTGTGTGTGTGTGTAGATATATATGTAAAGTTGTTGGAGCTTTGCTTCATCCACCAAATGTGTGTGTGCACTTTCGCACGTGTGTGTGAGTGAGTGTATATGAGTTTTTCCCTTCCTTTTCTCTGGCCCGAGAGTTTTTCAACAACCTCAGGAGTCTCTTGCTGGTCCTAGAGGAAAGTCTGCTGAGTGATCAGTCAGGACTCTATGCCTCACCTCAGTTTACCTGCCCCGTCAGAACTAACTTCTGACATCAATATATGAGCATGAGATGGCTTTTCATTTATTTTTTTATTTTTATTTTTTAGTGTCCTTTTCTCTTTCTTTAGAGATTACAATTTTCATTGTAGAGGTTTCTTTTTACCTCCTTGGTTAAATTTATTCCAAAACACATTATTTTCCTTGTGGTTATAGCAAATGTGAGTGTGGCCATAGTCATCTTCTCTGTATGTTTGTCACAGATATGGAAGGGCTATTCATTTTGCAAGTTGATTCTGTATCCTGTCCTATTGGTGAAATTGTTGAATGTTTGTAGGTATTTTCTTATGATCTCTCATGTATAATATCATGTCTGTAAAATGTGATAGCTTGATTTCTTTCCTTCTGTACTAGTCAGGGTTCTCTAGAGTAACAGAACTTATAGAATGAATCTCTCTATATAAAGAGAATCTACTAGAATGACTTAAGGCTGCAGTTCAGCTAATGTAATAATGACTGCCTATGAATGGAAAGTCCAATAATCCAAGAATTGTTCATTCCATGAGACTGGATGATGTCTCAGCTGGTCTTTAGTATATGTTGGAATCCTGAAGACAAGGTTCTAATGCCAGTAAATGAATGAACTTGCAAGGGAGGCAAGAACAAGCAGGCAAAGCGTAAGATCCTCTTCTTCCATGCCCTTAGATAGGCTTCCAGAAGAAGGCATGACCCAGAGTAGAGGTGGGTTTTCCCAGCTTAAAAAATCATATGGATTAAAGGTGTATCTTTCTACCTCCAAATCCAGATTAAAGACACATCTTTCTATCTCAAAGTTCTGAAAGTGGATCTCCCCACTTCATACTGAGCAAAATTCCCCTACAGGTGTGCTACTCCATTTTGGGGGGATTTAAGTTAATTTAGGATGTAGTTATGTTGACAAGCATGAATAGTCATCACATCTTCCTATCTGTATCCCTTTAATTTCTTCTCTTGTCTTATTGCTCCAGCTAGTACTTTGAGCACAATATTGAGGAGTGGAGATAATTGGTGGGCAGCCCTGTCTCCTTCTTGATTTCAGTGGAATGGCTGCAAGTTTTTCCCCATTTTGGATGACTCTAGCTGTAGGTTTCTCATATATAGTTTTTATTGTGTTGAGGTATGTTTGTGCTAGTCCTACATTTGTTTGGGCTTTTATCATGATATCATGCTGTATGCTAAAGGTCTTTTCTTTATGTATTAAGATGATTGTGTGACATTTTGTTTTTAAGAATTTTTTTTTGAGGATGAGACAGGGGATAACATTTGGGATGTAAATTTAAAAAGATCACTTATGTGGTCTATTAGTTGATTTGCACATGTTGGCATTTCAGGGATAAAGCCAACTTGGTTATGGTATATGATACTTTTGGTACAGGTCTGTATTCTGTTTGCAAATATTTTATTGACCATTTTTGGATTTTGTCATCAGGGATTTTTTTTCTTTTTCTTTTCTTTTTTATTACGTATTTTCCTCAATTACATTTCCAATGCTATCCCAAAAGTCCCCCATACCCTCCCCCCCACCCCCCTACCCACCCATTCCCACTTTTTGGCCCTGGTGTTCCCCTTTTTCCTTTTCGCTGTGTCTTGGCATTACCTGGTTTTGGTATTCAAATGATATTGGCTTCATAGAAGGAGTTTGGAGTCCTTTTGTTTCTATTTTTTTAATAATTTAAAAATTACTGACTGAAAAAAATTACCAACTGTAGATCTTCTGTGATGATCTGGTAGAATTCTGCTGTTAATTCATCAGGGCCTGGATTTCATTATTATTTTACTTGGAAGCAATTTTTACTGTTTTAATCTCATTTGTTATGGGTCCGTTTATGTTGCTGACTTCTTCTTGGCTTAATTTTGGTAGTTTGGAGGAATCTAGAAATTTGTCCATCTCTTTTTGGTTTTTCTACTTAATGAAGTACAGGTTTTAAAGTATTCCCTGATAATATTTTGAACTTCTCCGGCAATATTTCCTTGTTTATTTCAGATTCTATTATTTCGTGTCCTCTGTTTCTTTCTTTTGGTTAATTGAGCCAAGGGTGTGCCATCTTTATCTTATTAAATAACCAGATTCTTTAATAAAATTGTTTTCTTTGTTTCTATTCTATTAATTTGGCTCCTATTTTATTGTTTATTGGTTTTTTGTTTGTTTTGGGTTTTTTTGTTTGTTTGTTTGTGTTTTGCCATTTAATGGGTTTGAGCTTTTTTTCCCCTGATCTTTTGAGTTGTATAATTAAGCCATTTTGTAGGGGACTTTCTGATTTTTTTAGTGGAGGAGCTTAGAGCTATACATGTTTCTCATAGGTCTGCTTTTGATGTGTCCTATCCATAGGTCTGCTCCTGACATATCCCAGAGGTTTGGCTGTGTTGTATTGCCATTTTCATTTAGACTCAGATCCAAGAAAATTTTGACTCCTTTCTTAATTTTTTGAATCAGTTATCATTCAGTAATATGGTTATTTATTCTCCATAAGTCTGTGTGATTTCTATAGATTTGTTTGTGGTTAATTTTAGGTTAAATTGCATTATGGTCATATAGGATATATGAAGTTATTTCAGTAATTCTGACTTGGTTAATTTGATTTGTTTAAATCAAAATCTGACTTGGTTAAATTCTGATTTGTTTTCTGTCCTAGGATGTGATCTATTTTCAATAAATTTCTGGGAGGGATATTCTACAGATATCTGTTAAGACAATTCTGGATGGTGTAATTTAATTTTAATAGTTCTGTTTATTTTTTCCCAGAGGACTGGGTTATTGGAAAGAATGGTCTATTGAAATTACTTGTTATAAGCAGGTTGATCTGGGCCTTTATTTCTTGTAGTACATCCCTTCCTCCTGTACTGTTTCCTCCTTTCTCTTCTATGAAACTAGTTTTTATCAGAGTTTAATTCATATGTGTTTGTAGGCATACAATTTTTGCAATCTACTTTTAATAAGAGTTCAACTTCTCCTCTAGCCCATCACCTACTAGAGGTAGTAGAAGAGAAAAGTTATTAGGATATGGGGGAAGTGAACCTGGTTAGCAATAGTTTTTTGACGGCAAGTTCAATCTTCTTTCTCAGTAGTTCAGTCCTGTAGCAAACAACAAATAGGATTCAGCAGCTGCAGACCAGTCACACAAACCCACAGTTACAGTCCAATCCTTTTGGCAGGCAGACACCAGGCACGAACCAGCAACTGTATTTCAATCCTGCAGAAACTGCAAGGGTCACCAACCAGCCTGAGGTGAGATCAGGGAAGTGATAAGCTGCAGCAGGAGCTTGGTGAATTTTTCTCAATGGCTGTGTTACCACAAGTTGAGCTCAACAATGCTATGTAAGGTGAACCAATACATATGTGTTGTTAGCGAAGAATAGCGAGGTGGAACAAACCAAACCAATGCTCAGTGCTCCTTTCCCACTGTCTGTGAGGTCATATTTATATTCCTTTATAATAGGTTCTTTCATGTATTTGCTATATCAAAACATTCTTTCACCTGTGTCTGCTTCAGGAAAACATTCTTTCCCATGTCTGCTTTAGCAAGACATTCTTTCACCTGTGTGCCCCGGCAAAAGATCATTTGACATAACTTTCCAAAGAAACTAGAAGTTTCCACTTTTTATGTCATGGTAGTAATGTCATATAGATTAATTTTCCCCTTGATTAAGATGAAGGTAAATCCTCTTTACTGCTTTATCTCCTCTGATATGCTTTAATTTTAAACCTACTTTGTTAGATATTAGGGTAGCAATACCTGCTTGCTCCCTGGTCCTATTTGATTGGAATTCTTTTGTGAATTGTTTCACTCTAAAACTGTTCCTATCTTTAAAGATAAGATGTATTTCTTGTAGGCAACAGATAACATGGATTTTTGTCTCCATTCAGGCATTCTGTGTCTTTTCATTAGAGAAACAAAGATGTTAATATTTAGTTATTATCAAAGTGTGTATGATGATTGCTGTTGAGTTTTGGTACTCTGTGCTTCAGTAATTATAGCTTCATTTTTCTTTCCTCACTCTCTATTCTGATCATTCCTCTCTGGAGCCAGAAATATTACTTCGGGTATTTTCTTTAGGTTTGGTCATTTAGTGATAAATTTTTGGGCCATCTATATCACAGTGAGTTTTTCTTTCTTCTTAAAATGTGGCAAATAGTTTTATTGGGTACATTAGTCTAGCTTGGCTATTGTAGTCTTTTAGAACATGGAAATCATTGCTCAATTCTCTTGTGGATTTCAAAGTTTCCACTGAGAAATCAGCTGTTATTCTGATGGATTTTTTTTTATACATAACTTGTGTTTTTCTTTTTGTAGCTTTCAATATTCTTTTTTTGTTCTGTATACTTATATTTTAAACAATTGTATGTTGTGGGGATTTTCATTTCTGGTCTTGTCTGGTTGGTGTTCACTGTGTGTCTTGGGTCTGTATGGGTATGTCTTTCAGGTTAGGGAGGATTTTTTAGGATCTCACTTAAGATCTTGTCTATGCCATTGACCTAGGATTCTTCTCCCTGTCTACTATAATTATGAGGTTTGGTCTTTTCATTGTTTCCTATGTTTCCTGTGTATTCCTTTCCTGTGGTGGGTTTGTTTTTGCTATTTTCTTTGCTTTATTTCATATAAGTCCTTATTTAATCTTAAGTCCTGATAATGTATCCTCTTTTATTCATTATACTTGGAAGGCTTTCCTTGAAGTTTTCAGTTAGGTTATTGTTTTTTTTTCAATTCAATTTTCATATCAGCTTGAGTCCTCTTTTATGTTTCTGTCATTTTGTTGAATTCCATTTTCAAATACTGGCTTGTCTTCACATCTCCAGCAGCCTTATGTTTGTGTTTTCTTCAGCACCACTCAGGCATTTATTCTCCTTGAGTCCATTGAGCTGTTTCCTTAACCTTCTTAAATTCTTTGAAGAAATTTATAAAATTAAAAAACAAGACAAAACAACCTGTTCTCTGTCCTGGGGTCCATTTAGGTAATTAAAATTGGAGAAGTTTTCTATAGGTTTGGTAGGATGCTACCTTAACTGTTCTTTTTTTTTTTTTTTTTTTTTTTTTTTTTTTTGTGATGAGATCTGGGCATGTGGACTTTTATTAGTTTGTATCTGATATGGACAGAGCAGGTTGGGGTAGAACACCGGATATGTATGCTGGGTTTCTTTTAAAGGTTGGAAATGGCTTTGTTGAAATGATATCAGGTGGACACAGGGGACTGGGCTGGGATGCAGAATGTGTATTCTAGTGTAGGAGTGGTGTTTGGAGGTAGATCCAAAGGCTCAAGAGGGTGTTTGGAATGGGTGGAGGATCAGGCAGGGTCATCTGGTCAGACCGTGGTGGAGAATATGCAGGATTTGGCTTGGTTAAGATGCTGGTGTGGACTGCAAGTTGTGGTTAGGTAGAGAGGGTCCAGGGGGAAGCCTGAAGTTTGAGAACAGTACAAGCAGGGTTTGCTAGACTAGGGTGGGACACTGAGTGAGGCATGCAGCTAGGTCTAGGGGGTTGGGTAAGGTGAGTGGAGGGGAAGATCACCAGGCAAATTTACAGTGGTAGACCCTGGGGAAGAATATGTTGGAGCTGACTGGGTGGAGATACCCCTTCCTTTCATATATTTATCAGCCTTGTGCATGTAACATGTAAGACTTGTTTAATATGGTTTCACTGATGACTGTGCCCAAATCATTTAGTGCTACTCACAGTTGTAACAAATCTGTCTAAAGATTTTTTCATACAAAATCTCTCTCTCTCTCTCTCTCTCTCTCTCTCTCTCTCTCTCTCTCTCTCTCTCTTTCTCTCTCTCTCTCTCTCTCTCTCTCTCTCCCTCCACCCCACATTGGAGAGCTGCTTTGTATTTTGATGAAAACAGCCTTATGTCTTACATGTAGAGGAACAGTTCACAAATAAGGAATATAACAAGATGAAAGTCTCCTGAATTCAGTGGATCTTCACATTTTAAAAATCAGCAACCACTTAGGTAATACAAAAAATTTATGACCTTTTAAATTTTTTTCTTTCTTTGTTTTTCTCTTTCTTTTTCTTATTTTATTTTTTTTTTGTTAGATATTTTCTTTATTTACATTTCAAATGCTATCTCAAAACTTCCCTGTATCCTTCCCCCGCCCTGCTCCCCTATCCACCCACTCCCACTTCTTGGCCCCGGCGTTCCCCTGTGCTGGGACATATAAAGTTTGCAAGACCAAGGGGCCTCTCTTCCCAATCACGTGCATGCATGTGCAAATGTGTG
The DNA here is from genome assembly GCF_978045245.1 of Mus caroli. NCBI lineage: Eukaryota > Metazoa > Chordata > Mammalia > Rodentia > Muridae > Mus > Mus caroli. The sequence continues at coordinate 58,092,644 of NW_028227274.1, read as the reverse complement.
TGTACATAAGCACATGCACTATTTATACTAATGTGAACATTTAAAAAAGTTAAAATACAGTGTTTTATAATTTCATACATCCATTATAATTTATATGATAAGCACATGGAAACTAGAGAGATGATTCTGTGGTTAACAGTACTGGCTGCTTTTCCATAGGGCACAGATTTCAGTCTCGGTGTCTACTTGGCGATCAACACCAGTCTGTACTTCCAACTGCAGTGTTTCTGGCCTCTGGGGGAACTGTAGTTATGTACTGCACAGACATGTACAAGACACTCACAAAAATAAAATAAAATAACTAAAAAATATGTAAAGTTAAAAAGCTAGTGGATTTTTTTCACCTGATTATTATTTTTTATTGAAAATACATTTTCATACAATATATTCTAATCACAGTTTTCCCTCCCTTGTTTCCTCTCAGAGCTCCCACCTTCCCACCTAACAATTCCTCTTCTTTCCCTCTCTCTCTAGAAAACAATTAAGACAATAAGCAAAGAATCAAGCAAAACAGAATAAAACAAGCAAACATTAAAACATCAAACAACAATAAAGAAGTGTGGAGAAATTCTGCCCTCAGAGATAAATGAAGATGACATCTAGGGGGACACTGAGAATTTAGAGAGTCACATTCTTTACTAAGGTTTCCACTGACAGATTCAACAAAGACCTACTTGCTTCTTTCCTAGTGTAGCTCCATGTCCAAGAGGGAGCAGGGTTCTAGAAGGTAAGGCAACGATAAGAATCTTATGGTAATTCTGGTTGAGAATAGTTGAACCATAAAACCAATAAACTGAAAATGGTCTGAAGCACCCGAGGAGGACAACCTAGATAAAAACAATCCCTTGAAGGCCCCTGAAAAGTCTGTTCAGGAAAGACATCAATTTCATGGGTCGTTTCCTACTGAAGAAAGTAGGTCTCAGAAACCTTGACAGTTGCTGAGGTCCTCAAGAAGATATGGTTACAAAGATGTAGAAGAAAAGCAATATTATTCATGCTGCCCACTGGAAAACTAATTATAGTGTGCTATGTCACAAAAGACAGAGGGAGTGACAGGAAAGAGAGATAAATAACATAAAAGATATTTGAAAAATCCATAGGGAAATATAGTAATTTTTAAGCACATGTAGAACACAAATAAAATATATAAGTATATATGTATGTGTATATATAAATCTAAATAAAGTTAACACCACTTGGAATTATAGTGCTTCTTTCAAGAGCCATAAACTATCTAACAAATACCTTAGTATCAGGCATGGGGAACCTTCCCTCAGGATTTTGGCCAGGGGAGTTGAATAGAATCACAAAACAAAATAGACGATTGCCATTTCTCTTGGTCAACTCTCATAACTCAAAGGTAAGACCCTATTGCTGAAGATGCCACAACCTTAGGACAAAGACATTGGAAGAAGTAAGCTGGAATTGACCTAAAAGTCTCCTCTCTGAAGACTAGCTCTCATAGTCTCCAAAGATGATATGCAAGCTGAAAAAGGAGAAAACCGATCAATAGTCCCATACATCTGTAAAACTGGCCTAGCAAGATGTCCCCAATGGTGCAATAGCAGCACTAACAACTTGGGGTGACCAACAATTGTCTAATTGTATTTAAACTGTACTCAGTAGAATGGAAGTCACGCCTGGTACTGTCAGCCTATCAAACTTCCCATCCCCAGGGAGGGCATAGACCTCAGAGGAGAATCTACCATTGCCATGTTAGTAAACTAATATAATCTTAACTGGGTAAGAGCTAGAGGACCAGATCGCTGACATGAAAGAGAAGCTGCACCCATGCACTCTATCAATACCATTGCCTAAAGAAGACTTGAATAGTGACACTACCAGTAGACATGCCAAATGAAGAGCTCTAAGCAACTAGTGGCTGCAGAGATGGGGAGAATCAGTTTTCTTCAGGAATGAGTCCCCTGATAGGCTATCTATCCCAGGTTGTTAGCCCTCAACACGTGTTTATGGACTCAGTAGAAGACATTCTATCTATATCTATATTATCTAATCAATGGTTATGCCTGTCTGTCAACGTGATACACTGAGAAAGAGGGAGCCTCAATTGAGAAATAGTCTTCATTAGATTGGCCTATGAGGATGTCTGTGGTGGTGTTTTCCTGATTGGTAGTTGACAGAAGATGGCTTAGACTATTTTGGACTGTGCTATCCCTGAGTGGCTGTCCTGGGTTATATCAGGAAACTAGTTGAGCAGAAGCAGGAAAAAAAAAAAAAAAACAGTGAGCAGAATTTCTCTGTGATTTTTGCTTTCAGCTTTGTTTGAGTTCCTATCTTGGCTTCCCTTGATGGTAGAATATAAATAGTAAGATGAAAAACAAAACGAAACAAAACAAACCACAACCCTTCCCTCCCCAGGTTGGTTTTGGTCACGGTTTTATTTTTTATAGAAATATAAGCAAATCAGTACATAAATATAAGAATAGTCATTACTGAAGAAGAGGTTGTGAATTTGAGAGGTGGCTGCGGTAGAGAAATTGAAGGGCGAAAGGGAGGGGAGACCATGATGCAAACACAGTACTCATATATGGAATTCTCAAAAAAACAAAAATCAAATAAGACCATAAACACAGAAAATAATAATTATTTTTTAAAAGATTTTTTATTTTTACATATGTGAGTATATTGCCACTCTCTTTAAACACAGAAGAAAAGGACATCAGATACCATTACAGATGGTTGTAACCCAACACAAGGTTGCTGGGAATTGAACTCAGGATCTCTGGAAGAACAGTCAGTGCTCTTAACTGCTGAGTCATCTCTCCAATCCTAATAAATGTTTTTGAGGTATCAGGTGAATGCTGAACTTACAAAAGGTGTTAGTTCCACAAGACCCAAGGTTGACAGAATCATTACACAGATGGGATTTTAAATTTTAAGTTTTCTTAGTCTGGAAATTTGTAGAACTAAAGACATTAAACATACACATTTTATGTGATCAATCTTGGGTAAGTTTTTCTTTCTTTCTAAAATTTTAACATTTACTTTATTTAGTGTGTATACATGTAGAGACAGGAAACCACTTTGGTTTTTTGTTTTGTTTCATTTTTTATTTGTTTAGTTTTGTTTGTTTGTTTGATATTGAGACTTGGTTTCTCCGTGTAGCTCTGGCTATCCTGGAACTCTGTTGACCAGGATGGTTTTGAATTCATAAAAGATCCATGTGTCTCTGCCTCCCAAGTGCTGGTATTAAAGGCATGTGCCCTCACTGCCCAGCTAAGAGAACCTTATTTTAGGAGCTGATTAGCCTTCTGCCAGGTGACTGCATGGGGTTTAGAGCCTGAACTCAGGTTGTCAGACTTGGGGGCAAGCCCTTTCACTTGCCAAGCCCTCTGTCAAGCTTGGTCTGTGCTTTTCTCTTCAAATACAGCTGATCTTGACTGTATCTAGAATAGTTCCACCTGCTCTCATGATGCCCATTTCAGCTGTGTGTGTGCAATAGCTGATTCCTTCTCCTTCTCTCCTTCTCTCCTTCTCCTTCTCTCCTCCTCCTCCTTCTTTTTAGCATCCATGTGCTACATCCACTCCAGTATTGACTTGCATTACAGGTTTAGAAACCTGGAAGCAGTCCTGAGGCAGAGTTTCACAGAAACTGGAACCTTGGCATTCCCACAGCCTGGAACCTTGGCATTCCCATAGCCTGAATACTCATAACCTGTCCCTGCATTAGTCTGGTATATGGATCCATGTGCTCTCTTTCAGTATTGTTTTATTATAAGTGCCTTTAAGTATGGATTTTGACATATAGCTAAGCCTTCACCAGTGTTCCAATGGTTCCTAGAAAGTCCTTGAAGCCGATCCCTGAGCTTGGAATTCAGTAAGAATGTTACCTATTCAGTAACACTCAAATTTACTTCTAGTAGAGACAGTGAAAATAATCAGGCATTACAATTTACTTGAATAGAGCTAGAAAAGCTCAGGGCTAGCCTTCATAGTAATTACTTAGGACAATAGCCGAGTCACACCCAAATACAGGAATACACAATGGCCTAGGAAATAGGTGGATTGTGGTATGAAAGGGTTAGTAGACTGGAATTCCCCTGGCACAGGTTTTTTCACTAGGCCCAGAGGAATAGCACAATCAGGTATTTACTAAAGAACCCCTGGTTCTTTAACAATAGACTAGCACTGCATCAGAGCATTCACCTGGCTCCTGTGTTTAGCTAATCTTAATTAGGGTGTTCCTATTCTCAGTTGAAAACACGGCCTGGCTCCCGCCATCTTTTTATGTATACATTTTCTTTGTTTTGTGTTAAGAACAAGTGTACCTTGATGGATGTATTCACCTAGCCTTCTTGGTTTTCTTTTGTATAAATGCCTGGTGTTTGCTTGGATAAATTACATTCAGATTCAGCACTCCCTTGTGTCTGTGTCCATTTGTCATTTCTCGCTGACACTTGCTCACCTGCAACCAAAACCCTGTTCCCTGCAGATTGGAGACCCAATAGAGGTTTGTCTGCAGCATCCGTGAACTTTATTTTTTCCTTTGATAAAATGCTTTATACATATTTTCTTTATTTATATTTCAAATGTTATCCCCTTTCCTCATTTCCCCTCTGAAAATCCCCCTATTCCATCCGCCCACCCCCTGCTCACTAACCCACCCACTCCCTCTTCCCTGTCCTGGCATTCCCCCACACTGAGACATCGATCCTTCACAGGACCAAGGGACTCTCCTCTCATTGATGTCCCACAAGGCCATCCTCTGCTACATATGTGGCTGGAGCCATGGGTCCCTCCATGTGTTTTCTTTGGTTGCTGGTTTAGTCCCTGGGAGCTCTGGGGGTACTGGTTAGTTCATATTGTTGTTCCTCCTATGGGCCCGCAAACCCCTTTAGCTCCTTGGGTCCTTTCTCTAGCTCCTCCACTGGGGACCTTGTGATCAGTCCAATGGATGGCTGTCAGCATCTAGCTTCTGTATTTGTTAGGCACTGGCAGAGCCTCTCAAAAGACAGCTATATCAGGCTCCTGTCAGCAAACACTTGTTGGCATCCATAGTAGTGTCTGGTTTGTTAACTGTATATGGGATGGATCCTCAGGTAGGACAGTCACTGGATAGCCTTTCCTTAAATTTCTGCTCCATATTTTGTGTTTATATCTCCTCCCATGGGTATTTTGATCCCTCTTATGGAAATCAGTTTGGTGGTTCCACAGAAAATTGGACATAGTACTACCTGAGGACCCAGCTATACTACTCCTGGGCATATACCTAGAAGATGTTCCAACATGTGTAATAAGGACACATGCTCCACTATGCTCATAGAAGCCTTATTTATAGTAGCCAGAAGCTGGAAAGAACCTAGATGTCCCTCAACAGAGGAATGGATATCTAAAATGTGGTACATTTACACAATGGAGTACTACTCAGATATATAAAAAACAATGAGTTCATGAAATTCTTAGGCAAATGGATGGAACTAGAAAATATCCTGAATGAGGTAACCCAATCACAAAAGAGCACACATGGTATACACTCACTGATAAGTAGAAATTAGCCCAGAAGTTTAGAATACCCAAGATACAATTCACAGACCACATGAAGCTCAAGAAGGAAGACCAAAGTGTGGATACTTCAGCAGTAGCTGCTTCTTAAAGGGTGGCGTTTGTACCCATATTACCCAACAGCAGAGAAACTGGAAAGCGATTGCAGTCGAGGTGAAAGAAGTGAAGAGTTGAATCACTTTACATGTGTTTGCTGTGCCCTTCCTTCTCTGAAGATTATTAGGAACCACTAAATTTTGTTCTCAGATTTTCTTGATAAATCTGAATCTCAAGGGTGGCATGCATGGCCCTAAGTGTGTGTCTAATTTAATTTTTTGAAATAAAAATATAATTGTATTATTTTCACTCTCTCCTTTCCTCCCTCAAGCATGTCATGCATGGTCTTTTTAGTAGCCAGAATAGGTGGATGAAACTCAGCAGTGGCTGTAACATTTGATTTTCTTTTCCCCTGAAAACCTGAATCCTAAGTTCTATAGCATGTTTGTAACTTCCCAGACTGACACATTTTGATATATTTAAGGACTATGTTATGTTATATAAAGGGTGAAAACATGGCTGAGTTTGCCTGAAAAATATTTTCGAACAAATCTCATTAATATTTAGTTATAATTTGCCTAAATGAAGTTAATAATATGCATGTACCATGCATGAAGAGCGGAGCTGGAGTGGATGCTTAGCTGGGAAGCAGAGGCAGCTCAGAGATGCATCCTAGATCCAGCCTTGAAAGTAGTGCTTTGTAGACACAGCACGTGTCCTCATGTCGTTAAATCTGCTCTCCTTACATTCATCTTCCTCTCTATGGCTTTATATTTGACAGTGGTAGCTACTTTTCTCAGGGTTTCTATAGGAGCTATGCTTTTTGGAGAGATTCATTGTGCACCATATGTTCAGAGAAAAAGAAAGGGTTTTGTAAGAACTTAGCTTTGTGATTAAATTCCGACTACAACTAAAATAACCCCGAACTTAACTTCTGAATAGACCTTTGAAGCATTTTCAGTGAAGTTTATAGTTTCTACATATTATTTGGGATCCAAATCAAGTGTATGTATGTAGTTAAAAATAAAGAAACTTTTACAATCAATAGCTAACAGCACTATTAACACAGATTTTAAAATAATATCTGAATAACAAAAATGTCATAAAGATAAAAAACATAATTACTATTCAGTAAACCCTGAAAAATTCATGATAGACTGATTATGGAGTTCCTGCTGCTGTTGCTGCTGCTGCTGCTGCTGCTGTGTGTGTGTGTGTGTGTGTTATGTGAATGCACATGTGTGTGTATGCACTTATATTTATTTGTACGTATACATGTCTATGTAGGTATGTGTTTTTATGTTCTTGTGTGTGTATATACATGCATATATATATGTATATATATGCATATATGCATGCTTATATATATATTTATAAATATGTGTGCATGTTTATGTTTGTTTGTGTTACTGCTCTGCATAAAGCATAGAAGACCATTTCCAAGCTTGTTTGTTTCCTCATGAGCTTGGTTATGTCTCTAAATCTTCCCTAGTGTCTGTCACATGTCCCACCTCCTGAATGTGTTTAGGCACAATGCTTACAGTGGAGTTGAAACAGGAGTGGAGAAATGGCTTCTATATTCTCATTAAGGAACAGCTTCATTTCCATTTAACCATAGTCCCTGAAACTATTTGCCTTTGTTTCTGTGGATTTGAGTGCAGACAACTCACTCAGTTCAGTGAGACCAGACAGTATTTTGTCCTTCTCTGACTGACTTATTTTACTTAGTTTAATGTCTACAAGGTTCTTTCCTGTAGCTTATAACAGGATCTGCCATTTCCTGAGACTCTTATGAATAGCACTGCAATGGGAGCACAAATACCATTTTAGGATTCTTTCTATGCATTTAGGTAATACCCAGAAGTAGGGTTGCTGGGTCAAGTGATAATTAGTCTGTTAAATTTTTGATACTTTCCACACTGTTCTTTTCATTGTATTACTTTATAGTCCCACCGGCAGTATGGAAAACTTCCAATTGGTCCACAACCTCACTAACACCATTTTTAATTTTCCTCACAGGAACTATATCTAATAGATATGTGGTGATCTTTCACTGTGAGTTCTTCTCTTCTCTTCTCTTCTCTTCTCTTCTCTTCTCTTCTCTTCTCTTCTCTTCTCTTCTCTTCTCTTCTCTTCTCTTCTCTTCTCTTCTCTTCTCTCCTCTCCTCTCCTCTCCTCTCCTCTCCTCTCCTCTCCTCTCCTCTCCTCTCCTCTCCTCTCCTCTCCTCTCCTCTCCTCTCCTCTCCTCTTCTCTGTCTCTCTCTGTCTCTCTCTCTCTCTCTTTGTCTTTCTCTGTCTCTGTCACACACACACACACACACACACACACACACACATTTTTTCCTAATGATTAATGATGGCTAATATCTTTTAAAAATTATTTTATAAATATGGCTATCTTATCTGCATGTGTGTCTGTGTACCACTTGCATGCCTGAGGTTTACAAAGGCCAGAAAAGGGTATCAGAGATGATTGTGAGCTACAGTGTGTATTCTGGGAAATGAACCCTGGTCCTCTAGAAGAGCAGTCAGTGCTCTTAACCACTGAACCATCTCCCCATCCATAATTTAATATCTACTTAAAATATCTGTTGGTCATTTGTATAACTTCTTTAGACAACTTTTTATTTTAGGACTTGGTCCATTTCAGGGAATATTTTGTCCTGTTTTGGTATTGGACCACAGAAGTTCTTTTCTATTCTAGGTACTAACCTTTTATTACCTAGGCAATTTAAAAGCATGCTTTTGTATTTGGATGTTGCCCTTTCACTCTCCCAAGCATATTATTTGATGCTCAGAAACTTTTAAGTTCAACATCAATGGGTCTTATGTTCAGGTTCTTAGCTCACTTTGGGTAAATGTTTTTATGCTGTAAGTTACACATCCACCTTCATTCTTCCCATATGCTCAAGAGGCTGCCTGGTCTTTATTCTAGTGCCACACTGTGTATTGTAGCATTGCAATGTGTCTTGAAAGCAGGAACATACTGCTACCAAGTTTAGAGTGGAAGACTCCAAATGCATCCTCTTTTCCAATAATTTTGTTGTTTATTTCAGTTGCTTTGTTTGTAATTTGTCTTATCTATTTAGAGGGCAGAGAGAGTGGAAGTGACTCTTTACAGAAAGCAAGTGGATCAAATCAGAGAAGTACAGGCACTTGGTGGGTTCCTATTACTCATGATGCAGTAGGGTATGAATATGTAAGGATTTTCTGGAAGAAATGTAGCCATCACGATCAGAATGAAAATTTTCTATCCTGTGTATACTCCCTTTCCTTCCTTCCTTCCTTCCTTCCTTCCTTCCTTCCTTCCTTCCTTTCCTTCCTTCCTTCCTTCCTTCCTTCCTTCCTTCCTTCCTTCCTTCCTTCCTTCCTTTCCTTCCTTCCTTCCTTCCTTCCTTCCTTCCTTCCTTCCTTCCTTCCTTCCTTCCTTCCTTCCTTCTCTCTCTCTCTCTCTCTCTCTCTCTCTCTTTCTCTCTTTCTGTATTTATTTTACATCCCGATCACAGCTTGCCATCACTCCTCTGCCAATCCCACTCTCTTCCCTCCCACCATCCCTTCTCTCTTTCTCTTCAGAGAAGGGCAGTGGTCTCCCATGAATATCGACCTACCTTGTCATATCAAATTGTAGTAAGCCTAGATGCAGCTTATCCTGTTGAGGCTAGTCAAGGCAGCTCAGCTAGGGAAAAGGGTTCAAAAGGCAGAGTCAAAGACAGCCCCTGCTCCTGCTGTTAGAGGGCCCACATGAAGACCAAGCTGCATGTCTGTTACATATGTGTGGGAGGCCTAGGTCTATCTCATGCATGCTCTCTGGTTGGTGGTTAATTTTCTGTGAGCCCCTTTGGGCCCAAGTTAGTTGATTCTATAGGTTTTCTTGAAGTGTCCTTGACCTTTCTTGTTCCTTTAATTCTTCCTTTCCCTCTTCCATAAGCTCTGCCAAATGCTTGGCTGTGGGTCTCAGGATCTGTTTTCATCAGCTGCTGGGTGAAGCCTCTCAGATGACAGTTGTGTTAGGCTCCTGTCTGCAGGTATAGCAGAATATCATTAATAGTTTCAGGGTAGAATCCATCTTATGGTATGGATCTCAAGTTGGGCCAGTCATGGGTTGGCCAGTCCATCCATTTCTGCTCTACCTTTGTCCCTGCTTTATCTCTATCTTGTAGGCAGGAGAAGTTGTGCATCAAGGGTTTTGTGGCTGTGTTGGTGTCTCCATCTCTTCATTGGAAGTCTTGCCTGGTTACAAGAGATGGCTATTTCAGGTTCCCCACTGTTAAGAGTCTTAGCTAGGGTCACCCTCAGATTCCTGGGAGTTTCCATTGACATAGGTTTCTAGCTCATCTCAGAGATGCTATCCTCCCATTGATTCCAGTTCTCTTTCCCTTGTCCTCCCCAGACTTGAACCCTCCTGTTCACTTCCCACTCCCTCTCTTACCCTGTAACTTCCCTCTATCCATATCTGATCTCTATTTTAGTTTCACTTCTCAATGAGATTCAAGTGTTTTCCTTTGGGCCCAACTTGTTATTTAGCTTCTTTGGGTTTGCGGGTTATAGATTGGTTATCCTTGCTTTATGGCTAATATCAGCTAAGATGTGAGTACATATCATTTTTGTCTTTCTGGGTCTGGGAAAATAGGAGGTCTGTCCTTATTGGAATAGGTATGGCCTTGTTGGAGGAAGTGTGTTACTATGTAGGTAGGCTTTGAGGTCTCCTAGTACTCAGTCTCTACCCTCTTCATGCTGCCTACAGAATATAGACTTTTACTGCCTGTCTTTAGATCAAGATGTAGAACTCTTGGCTCCTCCAGCATCATGCCTGTCTGCATGCTGCCATGTTTCTTGCCATGATGATAATGGACTAAACCTTTGAAACTGTAAACCAGCCCCAATTAAATGTTTTTCTTTTTTAAGAGTTGCCTTGGACATGATGTCTCTTCATAGCAATAAAATCCTAAGAAGTTGGTACCAGGATCTGAGGTACTGCTGTGATAGGCCTGATCCTGTTTTGTTTTGAGGGATGTGGATTTGGGGACTTTGGATTTGGAAAACAGTGGAATGTTTTAAGTGAGGCTTAATAGGCCATCCTAATAGTAATATGGAAGACATTGGTGGTGAGGGTGATTTCAACTTTGGAGAACTGTCTCAAGAAGTTTCAATGGAGAAGAATTCTAGTATGTTGGATGGAGATTGTCTTTAAGATGTTTTGGTGAAGAATATTGCTGTTTTTTACGCTAGCCCAAAGAGACTGTCTGAGGCTGAAGAGACTCAGATTGGTTGAATTGAGAAAGGAGGTCCTAAAAAGCCTGGCATAGATTCTGCCCTGTGGTTTACTCTTATGAAGATTGTTTGGATCAAATGTAGTAAACTGAGTAAGAAAAACTAGAAAATTTATGGTTCAAAGAGTAGAAGGACACTAGGAATTAAATCCTGTGTTCAAGGATACTAAATAGAATTAAGGGAGTGGTGACCTCTGGACAAGATCCTACCCAACTAAGTTTATTGTTTATGCATTTTCAGTTAAATAAGGGATAGTTATATATAGGCATTATTATTATCTGACAATTGCTTTCATTTGGACATAAGGAGATATAATTACATGTCAAATTGACTAGGGGTGTATTGTGAAGGCTATTCTTGGTTGTCACCTTGTCTATATCTGGAATGAACTACAAACCAGAATTTATAAAGATCTTGAGAAAAGGTTAAAAAAAATGGGTATATCCAGGCATGGTGGTATACAACTTTAATCTCAGACTAAGACATGTAGATCTTTTAGTTCAAGGCCAATCTACAGAGCAAGTTTCAGGATAGCCAAGCTTAGTCAGTGAAGGAGTTGGAAAACAGAAGGGTGGTGATGATGTACTAGAATAAGGGGGAATGTTTCAGCCCCAGCAAGAAGCAGAGTTTGGCAGCCTCAACCATGTGACTCTGGCTTTAGAGTCAAGAATAGAAGGGGTTACTAGGACATTTGATTCTTGTTAGCTCAAGTTAATATATTAATAGTGATTAAGAAAAGACCAGCACCACTGAGATGATCTTCTGGGAAGTATTTTCTGAATACAATGAAGCTGTGTTCTAGAGATAGACATACTGGCAGCCAGATTTGGTAATATCTAAGAATTACTCAGGTAGTACTGGTTTTAAAGGTATGCAGGGGTCATGGAGGGCATCTGAGGCTTGGCACTGTGAGAGGCCAGGAAAGGCCATTGGTGAAGGTGCAGCCTCAGTTGCAGTTGATAGCACAGGAGTAAAGAGGTTCTACAAAGAAGTTGAGGTTTGGCACCATGAAGAGAACCTATGAAAGGTTGGTCAATCTTAGTTGGAGTAGAAGATGCCAGCCTATTGGAAATGTTAGTACCATGGGATGACCACATAGAACAGCAGTAGAAGTGGAGTGTAATTAACCAGTGCTATGGAGGACAGGGCTGGAGAAGTAACCCAAGCCCTTTGCAGGAGCCCAGAAGATCGTATGTGGATCACAGACTCTAGAACAAGAAGCTGTAAAGGTAAAGTTTCCTTGGAGACCCCAAGATGTTAGAGATGCCAGAGCCATGAAATATCTGAAGAGGAAAGCTGCTAATACAAAGTAGAACCAGTGCAAAGGAAAGAAGTTTATTGTAGTCAACAAAAATGAAAGTAATTAGAGATCTGAAGAGTGCTTTGGCATCAGATGTGGAGATGCAGAGTTTGGAGTTTGCCCATCTGGTTTTATCTCTTGGTTTGGACCAGTATTTCTTCAGTGTGAGTTTTGGAATTGAATGATAATATATATCCTGTGATGTTGGACATATTTGATCTGCTTTAAAAAAAATTTTTTTATAGTGGATTACAGTTAAGAGATTGGATGAATCTCAGAAGAGACTTTGGACTGTTAGACATTGTTGAGACTTCATAAGTCTTATGGGGACTTATGAAGTTGGACTAAATGAATTTTGCATTATACTATGACTAGGTATAGGCCTCATAGACTCATGTGTTTGAACAAGCTTATAGAGGCCAGGGAGTATAATGTGGCAGTTTGAATTTGCTTGGACCATGGGAAATGGCACTATTAAGAAGTGTGGTCTTATTGGAATATGTGTGGCCTTGTTGGGGGGAAGTTTGCCACTTTGTAAGCAAACTTTGAAGTCTTCTAGTGTTCAAGCTATGCCCTGTGTGGAAAAGACCCTCTTCCTCACTGCCTGCAGATAAAGATGTAGAACTCTTGGCTCCTCCAGCACCATGTCTGCCTGAGTACTGCCACACTTCTTGCCATGATAATGGACTAAACATCTGAAACTCTAAGCCAGTCTCAATTAACTATTTTCTTTATAACAGTTGCCTTATAGTTTCTCTTCACAGCAATAAAGTCCTAACTTCTTTTATGAATGTGAGTGCCCATGAATTTGGGGCATAAATGTTCAGAATTGAGACATCATTTTGGTGTTTTGTTTTGTTTTCCTTTGATGAGTATGAAGTGTCCTTCCCATCTCTTTTGGCTGAAAGTCTATTTTATTAGATATTAGAATGGCTCTTCCAGTTTGCTTCTTGGGTCCCTTTATTTGGAAAAATCTTTCCCTGTCTTTTATCCTGAGGTAATGTCTATCTTTGTTTCTGAGGTGTGTTTCTTGTATAAAGCAGAATGATGGATCCATTTTTGCATCTATTCTGTTAGCTTCTGTCTTTTATTGGGAAACTGAGTCCATTAATGTTGAGAGATATTAAAGACCAGTGATTGTTAAATCCTGTTATTTTGATGTTGGTATGCATAGTGTGTGTGTGTGTGTCTCCCTTCTTTTGGTTTTGATGTTATGGAATTATTTCCTGTGTTTTTTTTGGATGCAGTTAACCTATTTGGGTTGGAGTTTTCTTTCTAGTATCTTCTTTAGGACTGGATTTGCAGATAGATATTGTTTAAATTTGGATTTGTCATGAATATTGTTTTCTCCATCTATGGTGATAGAAAGATTTTCTGGGTATGGTAGTTTTGGCTGTCATCTATGGTCTCTTAGAGACCACAAAAGCCCAGGCTTTTCTTGCTTTTTTTGCTTTTGGAGTCTCTGTTGAGTACTTAGGTGTAATTCTGATAGGTCTGCCTTTATCTATTTCTTGGCTCTTTTCCCTTGCAGCTTTTTATATTCTTTCTTCATTCTGTATATTTAGTGTTTTAATTATTATGCGGCAGAAGGATTTTCTTTTCTGGTCAAATCTATTTGGTGTTCTCTAAGCATCTTGTATATGCATCTTTGGGAAAATTTCTTCTACCATTTTGTTGAAAATATATTTTTTTTAAATGTCCACGTTTAATGTAAAAGGTTAAGCATTGGGTTATTTACACGTGCATTAGAAAAGATGGCGGAGGGGCTCCGAGAAGACAGTTCATATCAATCAACCCCATTAAATAGAAGCTTCTGTTTCCAAACAGGGTCTCGGTGGACCAGCACCAGCTTCAGATGAGGTCAGCCACGTTCATGGGCATCTCATCTATCTGGGTGGAGTAGTACTGCTCGATGTCCCTGAGAATCCGGATGTCATCATTCTTCACAAAATCGATGGCCACACCTTTTCGTCCATACCGACCCGATCTCCCAATTCTGTGAATGTACAGTTCTCTGTTGTTGGGCAGGTCATAGTTAATGATGAGGGACACCTGAGGGACATCCAGGCCCCGAGCCCAGACGTCTGTGGAGATGAGCACCCGGCTGGCACCTGACCGGAACTCCTTCATGATAGACTCTTGTTCTTTCTGGGGCATGTCTCCATGCATGGATGACACAGTGAAATTGGCTTCTCTCATTTTCTCTGTCAGCCAGTCAACCTTCCTCTTGGTGTTGCAGAAGATGACGGCCTGGGTGATGGTCAGCGTGTGGTAGAGATCACATAAAGTATCAAAATTCCATTCCTCTCTTTCCACGGCCACAAAGAACTGTTTGATGCCTTCCAGAGTCAACTCATCACACTTCACCAGGATGCGGATGGGGTTGGTCATGAACTTGTTGGTCATCTCCAGGATCTCATGAGGCAGTATGGCACTGATGAGAACGACCTGTGTGGCTGGTGGCAAATACCTGTACACATCATAGATCTGCTCCTTGAAACCTTTCTTCAACATTTCATCAGCCTCATCCAAAACCAGCATCTTGATAGCCCGTGTCCGTAAACTTCTCCGGCGGATCAGATCAAAGACGCATCCCGGCGTGCCTGCCACCACATGCTGCCCGTAATCCAGCTTCAGGATGTCCTCCCCGACATTGGTGCCCCCAATGCAGGCATGGCACTGCACGTTCATGTAATCCCCCAGAGCGAGCAGACCCTTCTGAATCTGCACCGCTAACTCTCTGGTTGGAGCCAGAATCAAAGCTTGGCTTTCTCGAACCTGGATATCCAAGCACTGCAGCACTGAGATACTGAAGGTGGCCGTCTTGCCTGTGCCAGACTGAGACTGTGCAATGACATCTCTCCCTTTAATTATCTGCTTGATAGCACGCTGCTGGATCGCTGAAGGTTTTTCAAAACCGTAGGCATAGATGCCGCGCAGCAGGTCCTCTCGCAGGCCCATGGTGTCGAACGTGGGGGTCACATCCACCTCCTCGCTCGTCTCGAACTCCACTTTGGTCATGTCCTCCTCTTTGAGCAGCCTCTTCCACACCCAGCCAGACGTCGCCATCTTGGCCGTGGCCGCCATGATCCCGATTCTGCTGAAAGACTGAAAAAAAAATTTTTTTTTTGATGTTCAAAGAGGGGCTGTATTAGAAGGGTAGTTATGGGGGAGGGACCATGGAGGAAAAAGTGTGGAGGGGGTCAGTCTTCCTTTAGGCTCCCGAACACAGCAGCTGGTACACTCTACTGTTCCAGTCGGACTTCATTGGGCTCCAGGTCCATCTCGTCCTCATCCTCGCCCAGCTGGATCTCCTCAGGGTTGGCCTGCTGAGCCAGCTCTGCCAATTCCTCCCTGGATGCATCACTCCTCACAAAGAAGATCTTGCTCTGGGCCCTGGGGGGCTGGTCCCGCTCTGCCTCAGCTGCCAGCTGTTATGCTCTCTGTTCCAGCAACTTCATGTCATCCATGCCGCTCTGCCCAGGAGCCAGGTCAGACACGGTGCCTGTGGCACTGCCCGACACCTTGAGCATCTGTGAAGCCATGAAGTTGACCTGAGTATTGTATGTGGCCTGCACACTCCGCCGTATCCTCAGCATCTCCCTGATGGTATCCTCATTGCCGTGCCGGACCTCAAAGTCCTTCCATGTTTGCCAGAATGCCCCAGTTGTCCGGGGATCACAGATCTGGGAGCAGAAGCTGTAGATGGCCCGGGCGCGGTCGATTTCACCGAGCTTGCACTCCATGTCTGCAAACCGCAGGCACATCTCACGGGCATGCTCATCAGACAGCACCTCAATGGCCTTCTGGTAGATGCCACGAGTGTGGGTGATGCCATAGATCTCAGCAGCCCGCTTGATGTAGATGTTAAACATGTCGTACTGCTGTGCTGGCTCCACTGCCCTGGTCGCACGGTCATACACAGCCATGTCATGGCGGGCAAGGCCCCATTCCTCCTCCAGCTGTGCGTAGAGCAGGTATAAAGTCTTGGCATATTTTGGTGGGCAGCCATCGAGTGCCTGCTCAAAGAGATCCCGTGCACACTCCAGCTTTCGGCCCCCATAGCGCGAGATGAATTTGGTCAGGTAGGTGCTCCAGATGTCTGAAACATTGGGCCACTTGAACAGTGAGATGCCACGCTCATATGCCTTGAAGCTCTCCTCAAAGTACTTGTGCTCCTCCAGGAACATGGCATAGTTAATAACGATCTGTGGCGTGGCTATGCGCAGGTCCAGGATTCGGTCATACACTGCCTTGGTTGACTGGAAAGTGCCCAGGCTTTCCTCCAAGTCAGCAAGCATGGACCACACCTTCAGTGACTTATATACACCGTTCTGCACAGGTTCTGAACCATCAAAGTACTCAGCTCGGCGGGCAGGCAAAGCCGTGGCTTTCCGAAGCAGCTTTAAGGCCTCGTCGTAATTCTCGTGCCTGAGCTCCAGCTCCCCACACTGGCACCACACACTTGCCAGGTCATCCACCTGCTTGAAGTTCACCTTGGTGACCTTCTCTAGGATGACACGAGCATCATCCAGCTGTCCATTGTCTTCGTAAAACTTGGCGAATGCAACCCACAGTGTGTGGGGCTTGCCTGTGGCTTTGAAGGGGTCTACTGTTTGCACAGCCTCTGTGTATGTGTTGATAATCTCCCGAGGGCGGCCCTGATGGAGGGCTACACGCTTGTGCCACTCGTGGACGTGGTGTGGGTTCTGTCGCAGAAGGACGCTATTGAGAAGCAGGGGCCGTCGGCTGATGAGCTGTTCGAAGCGGGCCAGGTCCACATCGTCCTCCTCCTCACCCCCCAGTTCAGAGGCAGTCTCCATCTTCGCTGCAATCATGCTCTCCTCAAACTGGGCGTAGCTGTCGAACACCTGGGTGAAGTCCCGCATGGTCATCACCGTGCGAATGGCCTCCTCATACACATCCCGAGCCTTTTCGAAGTGGCCACTGCGGATATAGTAGTGTGCCAGAGAGCACCACAGCTTGCCCAGCTGGTCAGTGAAACGGGTGAGCCCACCACGGATTATGGCATCCACATTGAGAGACTGTACCTTGTCTGGATTCTGGGAGATAAGGTCACACAGCTCGTGCCACAGCTGGTAGTTGGATTTACCAGCCTTGGATACAAAGCGCTCATCATTCACCACGGTGGCCAGGCGCTGTGCAGCCTCGTCTAGCCGGTCACTGGATTTGAGATACTCGATGTATTCCTCAGCGCTCTCAGGACTCAGCTTGAGGAAGCGACGGTAGCCTCGCACAGCAGTCTCAGGCAGTGGGTAGGAGCGCAGGAAACGCAGATACAGGGGCCAGATGCGAGAGTGTTGTGTTATGGGCAGTGCCCTGAGGACACGGTCAAAGGTGCGGCGGGTATGTGTTACCCTTCCCTGGTCCATGAGAAACTGGCAGTAGTCTAACCACAGGCGTGGCATCTTGTGCATGAACACAAAGGCCCTCTCATGGCAGTTGTTGACATCTTCATAGGCAGGGTCAGTCACACAGCGATGTTTCACCTGTGCCCGGCGTGCCTTCAGATAGCGGTACCAGAGTTTGTAGCTGCAGGGAAGCAGTTTGAGTGCCCGCTCATACAACTGGTTGAGTCGGGGCTTGGGGGCCCCCTGTTTGAACTCGATGTAGCGGAGCCAGCATTTGACGGAGAACTGGTTCCTCATGATTTCTTCCTCATAGGGAAGGTCCTCTTCCTCAAAAACAAGGTCCGGCCGCTCGGGACGCGGAACTCGTGCCATCACCACCATCTTCCTGGCTCTCCGGTACAGTCTGCAGCCCAATTCCCAACAATGGTTCAGTCGCAGCTGTGAATAGAAGTCCAAGGATCTAGTAGTTACTCAGTCTCACACAGCAAGCAGGCAAAGGGCAAGAGCAAGACTCCCTTCTTCCAATGTCCTTATATTGTCTCCAGCAGAAGGTGTAGCCCAGATTAAAGGTGTGTTCCATCACACCTTTAAAATCCCAGATAAAAGGTGTAGCCCAGATTAAAGGTGTGTTCCACCACACCTTTAATCCCGGATTACCTTGAACTCCGAGATTTAATCTTCTGGAATCCATAGCCACTATGCCTCAAAATCTCCATACCAAGATCCAGATCAGAAGCTTCTATCTCCAAGCCTCCAGATAAGGGTCACTGGTGAGCCTTCCAATTCTGGATTGTAGTTCATTCCAAATATAGTCAAATTGACAACCAGGAATAGCCACTACACCCTCTTTTCCCCCTCCCTCTCTTCTCTTCCTCCCAAGTCCCTCCCACCCTCTACTTCCCTTGATTATTTTGTAAGTAGGACTGAAACATCCACTCTTTGATCTTCCTTCCTCTTGAGCTTCATGTGGTCCGTGACTTGTATCATGTGTATTCCACACTCTTTGCCTAATGCCCACTTATCAGTAAGTGCATACCATGTGTGTTCTTTGGTGACTGAGATAGCTCACTCAGGGTGATATTTTCTAGATCCATCCATTTGTCTGTTGATTTCATGATGTCATTGTTTTTAACAGCTGCGTAGTACTCCATTGTGTAAATGTACCACACTTTCTGTATCCATTCCTCTGTTTAGGGACATCTGTTTTTTTTTTTTTTTTCATAGCTTCTGCCTATTATAAATAAGGCTGCTATGAATATAGTGGAGCATGTATCCTTATTAAATGTTGGAGCATCTTCTGGGTATATGCCCAGGAGTGGTATAGCTGGGTCCTCCGATAGTACTATGTCCAATTTTCTGAGGAACTGCCAGACTGATTTCCAGAGTGGTTGTGCCAGCTTGCAATCTGGTCAGCAATGGGACTAAGTGTTGAACATGTAAGAGTGTTGCTTCTCGGCCATTAGTGATTGTTGCTCCCTGTTGTTATTGATGTTATTTTTGTGTTTGTGTGGTTATCTTCTATTGTGTTTGTTGAAAGGAGATTACTTTCTTGCTTTTTCTAGGGTGTAGTGTCCCTCCTTGTGTTGGAGTTTTCCATCTATTATCCTTTGTAGGGCTGGATTTGTGGAAAGATATGTGTACATTTGGTTTTGTCATGGAATAGCTTGGTTTCTCCATCTATGGTAATTGAGAGTTTTGCTTGGCTGGCATTTGTGATTTTTTAGGGTCTGTATAACATCTGCCCAGGATCTTCTAGCTTTCATAGTCTCTGGTTAGAAGTCTGCAGTAATTCTGATAAGTCTGCCTTAATATATTACTTGACCTTTTTCCCTTACTTCTTTTGGTATTCTTTCTTTGTTTTGTGCATTTGGTGTTTTGATTATTATGTGACGGGAGGAATTTCTTTTCTGGCCCAATCTATTTGGAGTTCTGTTGGTTTTTTGTATGTTCATGGGCATCTCTTTCTTTAGGTTAGAGAAGTTTTCTCCTATAATTTTGTTAAAGATATTTACTGGCCCTTTAAGTTTGGAGTCTTCACTCTCTTCTATACCTATTATCCTTAGGTTTCATCTTCTCATTGTGTCCTGGATTTCCTGGATGTCTGGGTTAGGAGCTTTTTGCATTTTCTTTGACTGTTGTGTCAATGTTTCCTATGGTATTTTCTGCACCTGAGATTCTCTCTTCCATCTCTTGTATTCTGTTGGTGATGCTTGCATCTATGACTCCTGATCTCCTTCCTAGGTTTTCTCCAGAGTTGTCTCCCTTTGTGATTTCTTGTTTCTGTGTCCATTTTTAGATCCTGGATGGTTTTATTCAGTTCCTTCACCTGTTTGGTTGTGTTTTCCTATAATTCTTTAAGGGATTTTTGTGTTTCCTCTTTAAGGGCTTCAAGTTGCTTACCTTTTTTCTTCTCTATTTCTTTAAAGTAGTTATCTATGTTCTTCCTAAAGTCGTCTATCATCATCATGAGATATGATTTTTAAATCAAAGTCTTGCTTTTCTGGTGTGTTGGAGTATCCAGGGCTCACTGTGGTGGGAGAACTGGGTCTTGAAAATATTTTTTATGCCTTTGAGCTGGCTATCTTCTTCTATTTCTATTATTCTTAGGTTAGGTCTTTTCATAGTATCTCAGATTTCCTGGATGTTTTGTGTCAGGAAATTTTTTTAATATAACATTTTTTTGAGTGATGATATATCAGTATCTTCAGGTCTATCATTTACACCTGATATTGTCTCTTCTACCTCCTGTATTCTGTTGGTGATGCTTGCATCTTTAGTTCCTATTCTCTTTCTAGGTTTTTCATCCCCAGGATTCCCCCAGTTTGTGTTTTCTTTATCGTTTCTATTTCCATTTTCAGGTCTAGAACAATTTTATTAGTTTCCTTCACCTGTTTGATATTATTTTCCTGCATTTCTTTAAGGAATTTAGTCATTTCTTCTTTGAAGGTTCTATCATCTTCATAAAATTGGATATCAGGACATTTTCTTGTGCATCAGCTGTGTTAGAATATCCAGGGCTTGCTTTAGTAGGCTATCTGGGTTCTGGTGGTGCCATGTTGCCCAGGCTGTTGTTAATTGTTTCCTTGTGCTGGCCTTTAGCCATCTGGTTGCCTTTGCTGCCCAAAAGCCTAAAGGAATGCAAGCAGAGCTGTGGGCCAGAAAATGATGCACAGGGGACATGGTGCAGTTCGATGCTGCTGGGTGTTTTCCAGGGGGACTTGGGCAGGGTCCTACTTGGATGTCCCAGTGCTGACAAGTCTCCAGTAATTCAGGTAGGGCTGTTGGGACAGAAAAAATGTAGCTCAGGGGACAGGAAATAGCTCACTGCTGCTTAGCATACCCCAAGGGGACTGGCAGGCAGGGGGTTGGGAGGTGGAGGGGGTTCACCTGGTTGTCCTCTGGTTCTAGTAGTCAGAGTCCTGGGCTGGAAAGTGGAGTGTAGGAAATTGGGTGCTGCTCACCCTGCTTGGTTAGCTCCAGAAGAAACCAGCAGGGAGGAGATTCACCTGGATGTTTCTGGTTCCAGCAGGACTCTGGAAATGCAAGCAGAGCTAAAAGTTCCTGAAACCTATGATCCTGCTGTCTGTCTCAAGAAGTATGAGGATAAAAGGCACACATCACTATGGGTAGCCTGTTGAAATCAAAGTAGCTGTGGGGTAAAACATGCACTGTCCTTTTTATTGCTTAAATATGATATGTAGCTCTTGACTGTAAGATGTTTATGCTTTCTGATGTACTTGCTGGTTTATGATGATGATTCCAATAATGGGAACTGGAGGATCCTTCTATGTTCAAGAGCTGCTGAGACATTATAGTGCAGCTAACAGTTTTATCATGTGGTGTTCAGTGTCCTAGAAAAATCTTTTGTCTCTGATTTAACTCATGTTTTGCAAACTCTTCACTACTGGCAAGGCTTTAAAGAAAAGAGTGAGTTCATGAGTCCTTTGTTATTTGTGTGTCAAGCATGAGGACAAAGATATGAGAAGATGGGTCACATTTTATAAATGAATCTGTCATTTGTTGACTGAATTATTTGTTCTTCCTTCCTAAATAAGTATTTTCCCCCTAAAATTGTTTGTTAAAAATTGTTAATTAGGGGGTTGGAGAGATGGCTTAACAGTTAAGAGTCCTTGTTGCTTTTGCAGAGGACCCAGAACCCACATGATGGCTCATGACCTGGTTGTCCCTGGTACCAGCAGGCCTCCAGAATGCAGGCAGACTAAATGTCCCTGGAATGGCACATACCCTTAAACCCAGATTTTTGGAGATTGAGGCAGGAGAAACAGGAATTCAAGGCCAGTTTCAAATTTATAGTTGAGTTTGAGGCCAGTTTGTGCTCTATGAGATCAAGACACTGAAGTTCATACATACATACATACATACATACACACACACACACAAAATACACCCCTCCCAACTCATACACAGTGAATTACATGCACACACACATATACACTACCTCACACTCATACACATTTCATATACACACTCTACCCCCACATTCACACACACATTCACACAAATACATACACACACATACTATCCCCCACACTTACACACATTTATACACATAGTCTCTCTCTCTCTCTCTCTCTCTCTCTCTCTGTCACACACACACCACACTCACACACAGATATACACACACACACCCTACCACTACCCTCACATACATTCACACACTTCCTCCACATACATTCATACTAACCACAAACATCCTACCCCATACTCACAAACATGCACGCACATTCACAGTCCAACACACACACACACACACACGCCTTGTCCAGTGCTTGTGTTTTCCTTCTTTTTATAATTTAGGGATGTCAAAGACTCTACTAGAAAATGAGCTAACCTCAAACTGTTCACACTTTCTACTTGGAGGCTACTGATGGCTGTCCCCCCTCCCCCCCTTTTTTAAAATTATATTTATTGGCTTTAAACTTTTTTTATACAATATATATTTTTTATTATATTTTTCTCTTCTCTCAACTCCTCCCAGAACTTCTCCATAGTAGTTGGCTAACACAAAATAGCCTGGGCTTTTGTTTGCTTGTTTGTTTGTTTTTGTGCTTTCCTGTTGTTTCTTTGGGTAAGTTTTGCTCCTTTACCCTTAAAGGGACTCTGGTGTGCTCTGAGCTTGAATTGGTGATCACAGCAGTAGGCAAAGCAGATCTGATTCTGCTTCAAAATGGCAGCTTGTGATTGTGGGTAGGGCTTGACTTGTGCCACAGTGAAGGACAACCCTATGCTTGTCTTTGCAGATGCACAACACAGTTTCCCAACATTTCCAGGACCTTCTCCTTGATGAGCTTAATTAAGATGGAGGACACGATGATCAGTTTCTTTACAGGTGATTTAAACATCCCATGTATATGAAATAAAACTCCATGCTGTTCTAACTTTTAAGGAGAGGTTTTACTTTAAGTACATTTTAGATGTAAATAAATTATGTATTTCCTCTCTAAAACCGTGATTGATACTTTCATGCTTGTAGAATAGTGAGAGCCAAGGTATTAGCTGGCAAAGGAAGAAGGGAACAGACTTGAGGCCATGATCTGTTGCATGGAAGTGAAAGAACCTAGTGGGGAAACCCCCACCCAACTCCCGATTCAGCGTGCACCCAAGAATCACAAATAGAACACAACACCTTGATGTAACAACACGAGGTATTTTAATGGCGGAGCTCCGGGTCAAAACGTATCTCACACAGGAGACAGTGGATTCGACCACGAGGCTTGGAAGCTAGGGGTTTTTATAGAAAAGGAGTGGGGCTGGGGGAGGAATTGGCGCGGTTTCACATGATTGGTCCATTTAAACATCAGCAGCCTGAGGTCAGAGGGGTGGGAGACAGGGAGGCGATGGGCCTGCCCGGGCATGTCCTGGTCTGTTCTGCTATGTTCTCAGCCCCAGGTTTCAAAGCTCACAAACAACTCTTTGGGCTATTTGACATACATTACATGAATCACAGGTCTCAAGTTTTATTTCCTTTCAGAAGGAGCCTGACTGTATTTCAACAACTTTTAAAGAAACAAGAATCTGTATTTCCTGGAACATTCTATACCATGGGTTTGGAAATTAACTCATGAAGAAATTGAATTTTGTCCAGAAAATCTTCATCAATAGATATACTTTCTTTTTGAGGTGTTAAAAATTTTAAGCAGGCTATGAAAAGGCTCAGTTGGCTTGGAACAGAGTTTAGGAATCTATAGATGTTAAACAATAGATTTGTAACATTCATAATATGCTTTCTTCAACCAGCCATATTTGAAAGACCTTGAGAGTTGTAGCAAAGAAGGAGGAAATGGGTTTAATGAAATTAGGGGAATGTTCACGTGGGACAGGAACTGCAGATTTGCTAACCGTTTTTAATTGCTGTCTTAAAGACAGGGTCTCAGTCTATAGTCTCTGGAACCCATGATACTCAGTGTGAGTATGAAAGGTATACATCACCCCGTGTAGCCTGTTGGGAACATTATAATCAAAATAGCTATGTTGTAAAACATATACTGCTTCTTTTAGTGTTTAAACGTGATGTGTGGTTATTGAGAGTAGAATGTCCATGCTTTCTGGTGGGTATGCTGGTTCATGGTGCTGATTCCAATTAAGGGAACTGCAGTTGAGGATCTTCTTATGCTCATGAACTGCTGAGAAATTATAGTGTGGTTAGCAGTTTTATTATGGGATGTTTGATGTCCTAGAAAAATATTTTGTTTTTTGTTTAACTTACGTTTTGCAAACTCTTCACTATTGGCAACATTTTAGAGAAGAGAGTAAGTCCATGAGTCCTTTGCTATCTGTGTGTCAATGCATAAGGATGAAGAAATGAGCTGGTCTTTGCTACTTTGGGAGTTCTTATTTTACCCATCCTTTATCCCCCTGGTTCCATCCACTATCACTAGTCAGGAGAGAATGAAGGATAGAGGGGAGAAAGATAAGAGATCTTAGAATCTAATATTTTTCTTATTTCTTCTTTGAGCACAACTACTAACAGTTCACAACTACCCCCTCTGAATGACCAACAACTATCTATCCCACCCATTGGGGCTCTAGCATTTATATACTCTTTGAAAATTTTCCAGAATTCCAAATGTCACACCATCACAGAAATTACCTGCATCTGGAAAAACCATGCCTTTTGCTAGAGCACAGTCAGCAAATCAGTCAGCTGCTATCGACAGTCCAAAGAGGCCCCAGATCCCCACGCCTGAGATTAAAATGAAAACATATTCTTGCAATATTTCCATGTTTTCAAGAAAACCAAAATTTCAAAATAGTCACAACATGAGAACATGGGGCACATTTTATAAATGAATCTGTCATTTGTTGACTGAATTATTTGGTCTTCCTTTTTAATGAGTAAAGGGTTTTTTTTTTTTCATAAAATGTTTGTTAAAAATTCTTACTTATGGGGAAGGAGAGATGGTTCAATGGCTCACAGTCCTTGTTGCTCTTGCAAAGAACCCACATTCAGTTCCAAATGCCCACATGATAGTTTACAACTATTCCTAAATTCAATCCTAGGAAATCTAATGCCCTCTTCCAAACCCTGGGGCACCAGGCACACATGTGGTGCACACCCATGGACACAGGCAAAACACTCACACAAATAAAATAGAATAAATATAAAAATTAAAAAAAAAACTTAATTAGATCTATTAAAACATCCTTAAAATAGTTACACACTGACAAACGTTTTCAGCTCCATAACATTTTTCTGTCAGAAGTAGTCTGTGAAAATCCCTACACGTTACAGACCATTAGCATGTCAGGCAAGCTCCACAGTCCCCTTGATCAATGACTAGCATGCTGGGGTTTGTCAGCCTTAATATGAACAAGATGACTTTGTCAAAAAAGTAAAACTTCAGATTTTGGGAGATGCTCCTGCTGCTGAAGCTACTGTCTTTGATTTTGTTTTCTGGGTCATTGTTTTACAAACTAGATGCAAAAATCCCAGTGAGGCTGGGAAGTTACTGTGAGAGTTCCTAGGGTCAGAGCAGAAGAGATGAAGCAAGGGCAAGTTGCAGTGAGGGGCTGCAGGGAGCAGCAGATCTGATGCCTCATTTTTCCCTCTTTCACAACCCCCAAGACCTTTTGGTGTGCTAAAAGAGTGATATGAGCTGGTGACCTTCTGTTTTTTTCCCTCTGTTCCCTATAATGATAATTAGTACTTATAATTTTATGCCACAAGGGCACATTCTAGGGGTATTAGACAGATGATGCCTGTTAATTCTGTGAAATGGTTATTATTCTCCCCTTCTGCTTCATAGAGAAATGGAGGCTTCGTGAATCTTAGTGACTTGTATTATGTGTTTCACCATCATGGTTTGGATTGAAAGTATCCCTTACTAAAATTAATGAGCTCATTAACTCATGTCTGATTGGGGAGGGTCTAGAAACTTTAGGACATAGGACCTAGGTAGAGAAAGTTGATTGGTAGGAGCATACCCTGCTGAACTGTGTTTTGTCCTGGGATTTGTTCCCTCCCCTCCCCTCCCCTCCCCTCCCCTCCCCTCCCTTCTCCTCTCTTCTCTTTCTCCCTCTGCCTCTCTCTGTCTTTGTTGCTGTCTCTCTTGCTCTCTCTGTCTGTCTCTGTCTCCTCAACTCTCTTCCCCTTGCTTTCTAACTACCCACATGTTTGTGTCTCTGTAGTGTTCTGCCTCATCAGGAGTTCAGAAATCAGTAGAGCCAAGCAAGGTGGATGTAGACCCCTGATACCCAGAGTTAGAAATTTCTTTGTCCTTACAGCAGTTCTCTCAGATGCTTTGTGAGATGAGAGGCTGTGGAGTCTGAGTCTGAGGCAGCCTGAGTGTTGTTTTCTGAGAGCCAGTTCTTTGTTATTTCCTGAGGTAAGACAGGGAGCAAGCTACCTCAGTGGGTACATGGGCAGACTATTTCAGGCACTTTTCAAAAGCCAAATGTACTAAGAAGTGCCCCTTTGGAAGGCCAAAATCTCTGCTTAACAATTAATTATATTGTCTAACAGTGTTATTTTTAAAAATGTATTAGATGTAAAGGTGGAGGAGAAATTGACCAAAATTTGAGAGGCTTGCTGGTTAGTTTACTTAAAGTTCATACTCTTGACACAATGATTATATTTTAATGTGAAAGATACTCCTGTCCAAGAACAGTCCCACACATCCTTTGCAAGAGCAACTGGCATGCCTCCCTCTCACACACTGTTTGCTTCCCTCCACTATCTATTAATCCTGAAGATAACTAGGTGATAGATACTGTGGTCATTGCTTAGAACAAAGGAGCATATTTAACCACTCAAGTCTCATGAGTTCCAAACTTAAGTAAAAATGGAACTTATAGTAATGGTGTCTTGAAAATACAGTGCAATTTACTCTGCACACACAATGATTTAAAAGGAAAGCTGGAAAATGTAAAAGATGGCTTATTGAAAAATGTCCAAAAAGATAGATACTGAGAAAGAATATATATATATATTTAGCAGATAGCTATGGTATTGCATAAGAACTGCAAGATTTTTGCATGTCTTGTGTCTCTGTACTCTGGAAGCCAATGTCTAGCACATGAAACCTCATCTTTGCCAAGAGATATGTTGGAGGTAAAAGCAGCAAAGATACTGGAACTGTATGAAATTTTATATCTAATTTCTCATGGAGGCTAAGAGGTCTCAAGATTTCTAGTTATAAGCTGAGAGTACAGGCAGACTAAATTACAGTTCTGGTCCAAGTCAGAGAGCCAGAGGTGTGATTTGTAGTCTCAGTTTAAAGGAGGAGAAGCCAGACATATCAGCTCAATGAGAGAAACTTCGTTCATTCATTCATTCAGTCAGTCAGTCTGTCTGTCTCTTCCTCCCCTCCCTCTTTTTTTTTTTGGTGCTTTGGAACCGGCACTACCACTGGGCTATATCCCCATCAACAATTTGTTTGACTCCTCCCTTTTAGTCTACTCAGGACTTAAATAGATGTCAAAGAGAGAGATCCACCTTGTTAAATATATGAATTCAAGTGTTACCTTCCAAATACTCTTATAGACATGTCTAACAAAGTATCTGGGCATTCCCTAGTAAGATGACACATGTCCCATCATGCCACTATCAAGATGACACTTAAAATTAACATATTTATTCAAAGTGATCTAGGCTGATCTGGTCAACCTTGTTGGTCATAATTGTCTACAGTATCCCTGGTAAATGAGTATCCCTGGTAAATGGAACCTAGTTGATACCCATTGTTACTAGTTGACCAAAACAATTAATGTCTTTGAGATAACTGTCCTGAGCACATTATAATTTAGCTGGAGAACCACAAAGCAATTGTACCACAAGACTACCTTGGACCAGTGACAACAGAACAGAATGCTTTGAGAGAACCTACTTTACATACTATAAAATTCAATGAATTTTCAGTACATCGTGAGGTGCTGTGGTGTGTGACCACCACCATTTAATTCCTGAATGTGTTTGCCACTCTCAGAACATTCTCTCTCTCTTTTTCTCTCTCTCCCCCTCTCCACCCCTCCCTCCCTTCCTCCCCTTTCTCAGCATCTGATGATGATAATTATTTCTTTAACTGTACTATCACGGACCAACCTAAAAGATGCTGCATCATGAATGTATTGCAAAGATTCTGGTGCATCATCCTTAGAAGTTGCTTACATGTGTTGCACAAAATCTCATCAACACCGTGTTGTCTGTACCTCATTCGTTGCCCAGGTGTACTTCTTGAGAGGGGAATACTTTAAATTTTTTTGTTCATCTTGAAAAGTATCTTACTAAAATCTGATCTACTGTTTCCTCCTTTCTTTTGTGGGAAACACAACAGAGCTTGTGCATTGCTGGCAGTGTTTTCCCACCAAGCACTAGGCTGGCCTTCCTGCTATAGAACTACTTTTATCTTAGAGAGTAAGCCCTGTTGCCAGGAAATTTTCCTCCTGACTCTTTTTTAATAGGAAGGTTTATTCTGCGTAGGGATTCCACTATCTTTTAAAATGAGCCTGGTTTTAACGTGTTGAGTGTATAATTTGTGTACAGCTCTTTTTCATTTGCTGCAGTTACAACAGTAGTTCTTCTTTGTCTCAGGCCATACAGCATCTTGGATGACCAGTTTACACAAAACTCATTAAAAGGTAGCATGCTTTGTACAGGCATATTTCTGGGGAGACAAGTATGAGGTGTCGGACTTTGAGGGGGGCCCCAACATTTTTATTACTCAAGAGCAGCCAAAAGACTCTCAAAAGCAAATGGTTTAACCCCAACCTTGCTAGACACATCTACAGATCCAGGTCTTGTGCTTAAAATTTCTTGTCCTGGGTTGGTAGACATGTCTACAAAACATGTGTTATGTGAAAGAGAAGGATCTGAAAATCTAAAGATTACTTATCTTTACTGATCGCATGCATGCTCTGCAGTGTTTATATTCAGGAGCGTGCCAAGCCACAGCATGCAAGGAAAAACACTTCCTTTATAGGCTCCCCTTCATGTTTTCTACCTTTGGAAATGCCAGTGGGGCTACTGGAAGGGAAGGCTGAGGCCATGTGTCTGTTGTTGTCCTCTCTGGGGAATAATCATAGCATGGCTTGCCATTCGGATCCTTCTGTGTTAATGCCTGGAAATGTGCCCAACCAGGAGTCTAATCTTACCAATCTCTAATGCTGTTTTGATGTAGTGTAGTTAATATTCAATGCTGATGCCCTTGAGCCTGTATCAGTAGGAGATACATTCTGAGATTTTTTTTTTTTCTGTTTGTGCTAATAAGTCTCATCTGACTTGGTAAGTGGCTTTGTATTCTGCTCAGTGGTGTGTGAAGTACATGAAGTCTTTGGGCCTCTGTGCAAAGGTCAGATGAGAAAAAGCCTCATTAGGACCTGGCACTGACCTTTTTTTTTTTTTCAAACCTAATTGCCCCCTTTCCTGCACCAGCCACACTGGACTGCATGTTATATGAAGGAAAGCCTTTTTCTTATTACATGAATTCCCCAGTATGTTGCATAATAACCTACAAAAGACAAATGCTCTGTAGACGTTTACATAATGAGTGAATGCTCACTCTCCCCCTGCCCAGCCCTCGAACATCTTGTGTCTGCCTGCTTCATGTTCCTTTGCAGAGACAACCACTGATACAATGTTCAGTTACTCTCTTTTCAGTAACAACCAGCCAGGCAGTCAATGAATCGGAACTTCACTCCTCAAAACCAAGCCCAGGCGGACTAGGTATAATTTTTTTCCTCATGCAACAGAAGCAATCAACCACTCTTGCCATTTCTTTTTTTCACATGCTTTGGCCTGTGAGCTACAAATAACTGAGGAGTAATTTTATCTCAGCTAAACAATCACCTTTGGAGAGTCCAAGAGCCCGTGGCATCTGCAAATGGCTCCCTTGTCTCCGTAAGACATCCATCTGCAGCTGCTGCTCTGCCAGGGGGATTAGTCTGTTATTGTAACGGCAGAGCACATAAAGGGCAGAGAAGGCAATGCTGTCCGGAGGGCTTCAGACTCTCAGGATATTTGCAGGAAATTAGGGACTTTGTTCTGAGGAAATTCATTGGCTCGAATGATTTGTTTCCCCATTCAAAGCAGTCTTTTGTCAATAGCATGTGGCATTTTGTAAACTTCCAGGGCAGTTTTAAAAACTAGAGCTACCACCTGTTGGCTTTGCCATAGAGAACAAGTGACAATAACTAAAGGGAGGGCATCTAAGTGTCAAGTGGAGGCTCTTTGTCCTTCCATTCCCCTCTTCTCCTGAAGGCAGCATGCTGTGTACGAAGCACTTGCCTTCAGTACAATGCAGCCCATTTGATTCCCTTGGTGTCTCTGGTATCCTAACACCATTGGTTAAATCTGTGCTCTTGTGCATCTCTGTCACCATCTTCTTTGCATGTCCCATAATGACATGGTCCAGGGACACGGTGTCTGTTTTGAGGTGGTAGCATCTTCTTTGTGCCCTTTGGTTTCTTTCCTGACTTTTGGATCGCCCCTCTTTTGTGATTCACATGTTGAATAAACTCAATTCAAATGAACCCACTTCTCACCTAGACACTACTGGAATGTATTGCATCCATATGCATGGAAGAACATACTTTCTGGAATTCAGTCTCTCTCTCTCTTTCTTTCTCTCTCTCTCTCTCTCTCTCTCTCTCTCTCTCTCTCTCTCTCTCTCTCTCTCTCTCTCTCCCTCTCCATCAAGTTTGCCAAAGCTGTTTTTTGTTCCCTGAAGTTGCTGAGCAGTTTTGAGGCCATCTTCTCATCCCCGTGAACTCAGCCTTCTTAGACTGTGTGGTGAACAATAAACCATCTTGTTCTTTGAGACTCTTCTCTCTTTCACTTAAAAACAAATAAGGTGGGCTAGGTTCAGTGGTATACACCTTTAATCCCAGAAAAGAAGGCAAAGGCAGACAAGTCTCTGTGAGTTCAAAGCTAGTCTGGTCTACATAGTGAGATAGACCCTGTATCAACAAACAAACAAACAAACAAACAAACATGAGGTGGGCAATGCTCAAACAACCTTCTGACATGGACTACTTCAGACAGAACCAAGGCATATCAGAAGTGAGCAGCCTTAGAAAGATAGACCAACTTATCTGATCCATGGAGTCAACATCAGAATGAAGCAGGATTCCTCCAAGCACTGAGATTACTGCTCCTAGACTAGAATTATTAAAGGTGGCCTGAGTGTTCAGACAAGTCTAAATGGATACAGTTTACAATAGTGTATTTTGGGGAAAGCTGGGACAGGAGAGAATAAAAATGTAAATATGTTCTTAAGTATCAAGTCCTAATAAGGGCCAGCAGTGTTTCAGATCTCAGGGGCAGTCTGTGGACAAGCAGAGACACCTTGGTCTCTGGGAGGAAGGAGGCAGATGTTCACAGATAAGTAAACATGTAACAATGGAGGAGTGGTTGATAATGGGCAGCAGGATGAAGGAAATAAAAAAAAGCAAGGTGGTAGCAGTCATTGAATCACCTGGAAAGGCCACTCAAGGAGATGATAATTCAGCTCCAGAAAGAGTCCATGTGCTAGTCATTTCTAGAAGGATCACATAGTTCACTTGTCAATTTTGGGGCTGTTTCTATGCTACTGTGGTACTTGAAATGAAAAAGGTTTTGTATAGCAGAAGAAACTATCAACAGAATACAGACAGCTTACAGAATGGGAGAAAAGCTTTGTCAGCCATACTGGAGACAAGGGGTTAATATCTAGGAGATCTCTATCTCTATCGCTATCTCTATCTCTATCTCTATCTCTATCTCTATCTCTATCTCTGTCTCTATCTCTGTCTCTATATACTTCAAAAATTAAATACCAAAGAACAGAGCTGCCAATTGATAAATAGGTCAATGGTCAGTTTTTAAAAGAAAAATGGACAAATGATCAATTGATATTTTAAAAAGTTTTCAGTGTCTCTGGCAATCAGGGAAATGCAAATTCAAACTACTTAGAGAATTCATCTCACTCCAGCGAGAGTGACAAACACCCAGAAAACAAGTGACAACAAATGCTGGTGAGAATATGGAAGAAATGGGACTCTTAAACACGGTCGGTGTGAGTATAAGTTAGTGCAGCCACTGTGCAAGCCAATGTGGGAATGTCTCAAAAAAAAAAAAAAACTGAGAACAGTAACATTATATGACCCAGCTCCACCATTCCTGGACATACACATAAAGGATGTCACAACCAACCAAAGAGATACTTGCTCACTCACGTTAACCGATGCTCTTTTTGTAGCAGCACAGAAATGGAATTAGCCTAGACATCCATCATCAGATGAATTAATAATGGAAATAGAGTTCATGGGACTTTAGTCATTTGTAAAGAAAAACAAAATTTGAAATTTGCAGAAAACGGGATGTGACTAGAAAGCAGCATTTTAAGTGAGGTAACAGAAGCTCAGTAGGACAAACACCATATGTTCTCTCTTAGGATTCTAGCCTTTATCTGTCACATGTCTAGGTGGGGGCAAACCTGGTTTTGAGAAGCCAGAAAGGATTATGCAACTGAAAAAATATGTTCTAAAGGTGGAGAAGACAGTTGAGCAATGTAGAGGGTGTGTTTGTGTGTAGGGGAATACTAGGAGGAATGGTGGGGAAAGGGTTACAGAGATGAAGAAGTATCTGTGTCTGTGGATCAACTGAATTAAAATATGTGTGATAATTCATATGGAAACCTATTACTTGGTAAGCTAATTTAAAAAATGAAAAGTCTAGAGAGATGCTTCAGTGGGAAAGTCCATGTTGCCCCTCCCCCCTTTCCCCTCTTCTCCTTGATTGATTCTGAACAATAAGCTTATACCTAGTTGATTATTGTTTCTTTTCACTTTTTGTTTGTTTCGAGACAGGGTTTCTCTGTGTAGCCCTGGCTGTCCTGGAACTCACTTTGTAGACCAGGCTGGCCTCGAACTCAGTGATCTTCCTGCCTCTGCCTTCCAAGTGCTAGGATTAAAGGCGTGCGCCACCACGCCCAGCTTCTTTTCACTTTTATGTACACTTTGTACTGATGTCTTCCACTAAGACTATAGAGGTATTTTATCTCATTTACACTGTGTCCTCATTACCCCTTGGAACCTCCCATTCCCTTTCAATTGGATCTCTTTTCAGATTTGTATTACAACAGCCATAAAAATATCACTCACATCTGAAGGATATACTTTCCTATAATTATGTTTACAGTCTGGTATATTCTTTTGGTCTTTCCAAGTTTTAATGAGTTACTCATTTAAAATGTGATGGGCTATCATTAGTTCTTACCCAAGCACTTCCTTAGAACTGAGTCTCCTTGCGCACATTTGATTCTGGCCTTTTCTTGCAACCATTCCTCTTGAGGCTTTCCACGATTCTTCTGTAACCAGGCTTGGTTCATTTTCCATGCAGTAGTCACTGTGAGCCCACACTCTCTTGTTCCTTTAATTGGGCACTCTGATTCTTGACTGTCCTGTCTTTCTTTTTCTTGGAGAATGTAGGCCAAATAATGACCTCCATAAAGATGTTGAAGTCCTGATCTCTCAAAAAGATGCATGCTTACTTACTCCTCAAGGCACAAAGGGTTTTGCAGATGTGGGAAGATGGCTATGATTTATCCAGACTTCTTATGAACGACAGTGGAAGCAACAGAGTTAGTAGTCTTAGTGTCAGAGAGACTTGAAGATATTGTTGGCCTTGAAGATAGAGGAAGAGGCTATGGGTTAAAAAGAAAGGGTAGCTTCCTGAAGCTGGAAATATCATAAAAAATAGAACTTCCCCAGATACTCCAGCAAGAAGCATCCCTGTTAGCTCAGATTCCAGAACCATAAAATAACAACACATGCATGTGGCTTTAAACCATGAAGTTCCTGGAGATTTTCTACAGGAGTGATAGAAAACTATTATGGTAGATGAGCGTTTAATTTGTTCAAGTTTTTAAGTAGCTTTAGAAAATGCAAGGAAGAGATGGTTTTAACCTCTTAATTATCCAAAAAAATCTGTAGTTTGACATAAGAAGTTTTTAAGGATGAAAGTAGGGTTCTGGACATTTATTTACACTGTTCCTACAATTATTTCCTTATTTGCACGTGTGTGTACATAGGCGCATTCATGCCTATCTCAGTGTGTGTATAGAGATAAGAGGGTAACTCCTTCCCTCATGTGGATCCCAAGAATCGAACTCACATCATCAGTCAAGGTAGCAAGCTCCTTTACCCACTGAGCCAACTTGCCGGCCTGGGCATATTTTTTCCCCAGGATGCTGAGTGTTTCTCTGTCATATAGTTTTATTCAATAATAAACTTAAAGCCACTCTCTGATATCTCCCTGCATCCTTTCTGACCAGTTTTGCTCACTTCTCTGAAAGTGTTCCTGATGTTGAGAGATGTGTTGTTGTGTGTGTTTTAGTGTGACAAACAAGTTCCAATTGCTTTCAGTTACAAAGCCTTTTCAGTGCTATCTGTTTGGTAATTTCCTTGTCTCTCCCTCCTCTCTGCTCTGTTTCTGCAACACTTGTTAATAGGATGGAGGACTTCCTGGGCTCATTCTTGAATTTTTTTTTCCCCTGCTGTTTTCAATTTTTTTTTCCTTTGTCCTACTTTCCGGAGAATGTCTTAACCACATCCTCTAGCTCCTCTTAAGGTAATCATTTTTCTCTATTATTTTTTTTAACTTCCGAAAGATTTTCTTTTCTTCCCCACCCCCCTTTATCCATCTTTGAGCACTTCTTTAAAAATGTGTGGCTGTTTCCTCCTGAACAGACCATCTTCTTTTTCTCCATAAAGGAAATATGGATCGCATCAAGCCCTCTGTTTGCTATTGGGTCTTGCCTTCCTAGTGTGTGTGGCCTCTGCTGCTGGTCTGCCCACAGTGTTTGAGAGTCAGCTTGGGTGTGGGGTGTTTGTGGCTGGTGTGGTCTGCTGACTGAGGAGCCTCGCTGAAAGGCTTTCTGGTTCAGGGATGGAGTTGAGCTGTTGTAGTTTATCCTTCATGTGCTGGTCCCTATCAGTTAGCTCAGGGATGCTTCCTTTGCTGTTGTCTAGGCAGCAGAAAGACTTTGCTAGTGTTCCTGGAGACAAATGGAAGAAGACACCCACCCCTCTCACTGCTCACTATATAGACATCTCTTAACCCTTTCCCTTTTCAAGTGCCTACACAGAGCTTCTTTGATTTAAATTTTCTAAGTCCTCTGGCTGGAGTATGGAATTCGTGGGTTTTA